>NC_059137.1:72010816-73210816 GCF_020740605.2 Lemur catta
CAAAACTTGCCGGAATTAAATCAACCTCCAGGGAAGGAGGAGACGAGAGGGAGAGCGCGCCCCCCACCGCGGCCCAAGCTCCGCTGCAGGTCCCCGCACCGCGCTCAGAATCCCCCAGGATCCTCCGCGGCGGCGACAGCCAGCCCCTTTCCAAAATGGACCTGCGACCTGCGCTGGGGATCCGCGCTCTGGGCTGCAACGGCCGGCTGTGACCTCAGTGGTGGGGAGCACTTTCTACCCTTGCCAAGTACACCCAGAACGCGGAAGGGCGAGACTCAGTGCGCTTCGCGCAGCTTTCGCAGCTGTATTGGTCCAAGTTGCGCGGAGCCCGGGCCCGCTGATCGCAGTTGGCTCGCCAGGCAGAAGGCGCTGTCTGTGGGCCTCGCGTCCCCAGGCGCTGAACCCGAGTGGCGGCGGCGAGTCTGCAGCTGTAACGAGCTCGCTGCTTTAGCGTTCACGGTTCGTGTTACGTGCGTAAGGCTTACCCGCGCGCCCTTGAAGGGCCCCTCCCCTTGCTGGGTCCCCAGACGCCGCGGATCCCGCTTTTCCAACAGGAACGATCCCGGAGCTGCTCCCAAAAAAGGAGGTTCTGCTGTTCCAGCAACACGCAGAAGAGATGCTCTCGCGAGGTGTCAACAAAAGATCCCTTTGCCCAGGCTGCATGTGGGGACGGAGCCTAAGGAGCCTTTACAGGCTCAGCGCACGGAGCTCCCAGCAGCAGGCTTAACTGAGGCCCAGGAGACCCCAGCTTCCTGGGCTGGGACAGGGCTGTTCTCGCGCGGCCTCGATCAAAGGAGAAGGGGGTCACCCGGCTCCAGCGCGCTCTTGCTGTCACTCTAACTGTGGGCGTCCTTTGAATTCCTCCGTGGCTTCCCAAGGCCAGGAGGCCGTCCGATGCTCGGCTCCTTAAAGTATCTCAGCGGAGCAAAAAAAAAAAAAAAAAATCCCGCAGAAACTCCTTTGGCGGGAGGAGCATTCCTGGCACGGAATGACGGCTAAAGCATCCTTCTGAGAAAAAGATCTCCTTTCTCATTAGGACTGGCCAAGAGGCTGCTCTTTCCCCTGGGGACTTCATGCTTCCCCTTTAACACCTATTCTCAGACATCTGGCCTAAGACAAACTGGCTACACAGCAGTAGCCAGAAATCTAGCTCCTGGCTAAAGATGCAAATTATGGTCTGCCCGCTCACTGCACTCCTGCGACCCGATGGGCAGACAGACTCCCATCGTGCAGCTCACCGAAAGCCGGAAGCTGAACGCACCCGATCTGGTGTCCTCAAGGTTGCAGGGTTAAGGGCAGCATCCCACGCAGCGGGGCCAACGGCCTTCTGCCTTCGAGTTTAGGCACAGGAAAAAAAAATTTGAGTGAGCCAGAGTCTCTAAATGCCCCTTCCTCCTCAAATCCTGTAACTAAAAAGACCCATGAGATTTCCAACTTCAGACACCTAATTTTATAGATAATGAAACTGAGGCCCAGAGATGGGAAGAGAATACACTTGGTTCTAAACTCTGCTTTTCCTTCCAGCCTAAGGATAAAGGTAGTCAAAACCAGACTATAACTTCAGGTTCTCCCTGAAGTGAATTAGGATAGGCTATTGGGTATGCGGATAGGTGCAAGAGGACCTCAGAGCTTGGGTTCATACACCTTTCCCTCGCGGATCACACCAGGATACTGTGGATTGATAGTTTTGATTATCTCCCTTTCCCTCCACGTGCCTTAGCAAGACTTAGACTAGAAAAGACTTCGTTCTGGCACACCCTGGTGATGGGACCCTTGAGCTTCCAACTCTTCCTTCTGGCCCAGCTCAGACATCACCACCCCAGAGAAACCTCACCCTGTCCAACCCACCCACTCCAGGGAAGTGTGGTGGAGCCTCCATCCACCAAATCCTTAATATTTATTCTGATTTCCTGATGACTGTCAGTGTGCCCTCTAGACCGCGGTCCTGGAGCGCGGTGAGTTGTCTTGTGCCTCCCTGTACCTGACGAGGATCACTGGGCCTCACATGCAGTTGGCGCACAATAAAATTGTGATGAACTTGGCATTTGAGGAAAAAGTCTCAGGCTCTCCTCCCCGTTAGCTTTTCCCTCCAGCCCTCAGGGCATCGGAGTTTCTTGCTCAGAAGAGCCCCTGAGGAAACGGCGCTCCGAACTGGACCCGGAGTGGCTAGCCCGGGAGAAAGTGTGTAAGGAGAACCTCAGAGTGAGTAGGTGGAAAGAGGAAGAGTCAAAGGTTGAAGACCAGAGAGGGAGATGCCAGAGAGGAGGGGAGCGAGAAGGCAGCGTCCTGTACCCCTCCTCCGTGCCTCGTGGAGCATAGCAGAGGGGACCAACCGCACCGGGCGCTGCGCTCCCAGGGGGCAGCCTGTGCTCTCCGCCCCACCGGGCCACCGCTAGGGTCTGCCGAGTGGGCGGCGAATGCAAGGGGTGAGGGGCGCCCGAATGGAGGGGGGGGGCGGGAGCGAGGCACAGCGCCTCTTGCCCCTTCTTCAACTAGAGACCCGGCGGCGGCGGCGGAGTCCCTCAGCCTCGGTCATGTGATAGTCTCGAAGCGCGAACTGCGGGGGTCTCGGCGTCTCAGGGACCATTACAAAACGCAGCCAGGAGAGCGCGTCGCTGCCACAGCCGCCGTCTCTCCTCCTCAAGACCAGCCCGGGAGAGCGGCGGCAGCTGCAGCGCGGGTGGCAGAGCCGGCCCGGGCCGACCCCGCACTCTCGCTGCAGTCGCAGACGCCCCCTCCAGCCTGCGCCCCGCGTCCTGCGCCCCCGCCCCTCAGCAGAGCCTGCAAGCGCCGCTGCTGCAGAAACCGCCAAACTTTTTCCCCCGAGCGACTGCCTAGGGCTCGGTGTGTCTTCCATCTCCCGCTCCGCTGCGAGCCTCCGGAGAAAAGGCAGGCGCAGGCCGCCAGAAGCGGATCTTCCCTCCGCCTACCCTGCCTCTCTCCTCCAGGAAACCAAGAACTCCAGAGCGGACTGGCTAAGTGTCCGGCGCTGGAAGTCCTGACGCCGCTGGCCTCCAGGACAGCAAGCCCAAACTCGGATTTAAAGGGTCGTTCTCGACTGCCCGGTTCTTCTTCCCAGCCAGCTTGGCCTAGGCTCCCCTCGGACCTAGAGAAAGCAAAGAGGCCGGGAGGAAGCACGTCCTCTCGCCTCTCCTTCTCCGCTGTCAGCTCCAGCGCTCAGTCTCCGGCCACCGGAGGGAAGACGTGGAGAAGGCGGCGGTAAATCTGGCGCGCCCTGCCCGCGACTCTGCGCGCCTGCCGGCGACCGTCGGAGCCAGAAGTTGCCAGCGTCGGAGAACTGAGTTGGTCCCAAAGGCCAGGCGCGGAGACCTCAGGCAGTTCGGAGGCGGCCGGGGAGAGAAGCCGAGAGGGCCTGGGGGGAGCAGGAGAGGGGTGGCGGGGCTGGACGGGCAGAGTGGGAGTTAGTTCGGGGCAGCCAGGCCACGGGAGCGAGGTGCGGAGCGACGCTGCGGCCCGTGCGGGCCAGAGGGCGGTGGAGGAACCGGGAGCGATGCCGCGGCCGGGAAAGAGCTCGTATAGCGACCAAAAGCCGCCCTACTCGTACATTTCGCTGACCGCCATGGCAATCCAGCACTCCGCTGAGAAGATGCTGCCTCTGAGTGACATCTACAAGTTCATCATGGAGCGCTTCCCTTACTACCGGGAGCACACGCAGCGTTGGCAAAACAGTCTGCGCCACAACCTCTCCTTCAACGACTGCTTCATAAAGATTCCACGGCGGCCCGACCAGCCTGGCAAAGGTAGCTTTTGGGCGCTGCACCCTGACTGCGGAGACATGTTTGAGAACGGCAGCTTCCTGCGGCGCCGCAAGCGATTCAAGGTGCTGCGCGCAGACCACGCTCACCTGCACGCGGGAAGCACCAAGGGCGCGCCGGGTGCGGGGCCCGGAGGGCACCTTCATCCTCACCACCCCCACCACCCTCACCACCACCACCACCATCACGCGGCCGCACACCACCACCATCACCACCACCCGCCCCAGCCGCCGCCACCCCCGCCGCCGCCGCACATGGTGCACTATTTCCATCAACAGCCGCCTACTGCTCCGCAGCCGCCGCCGCATCTCCCGTCGCAGCCTCCGCAGCAGCCGCCCCAGCAGTCGCAGCCTCAGCAGCCGTCCCACCCCGGCAAGATGCAGGAGGCGGCGGCCGTGGCTGCGGCGGCGGCGGCGGCGGCAGCGGCCGCGGTGGGCAGCGTGGGACGCCTGTCTCAGTTCCCTCCCTACGGGCTGGGATCCGCCGCCGCCGCGGCCGCCGCGGCCGCCGCGTCCACATCAGGCTTCAAGCACCCGTTCGCCATCGAGAACATCATCGGCCGGGACTACAAGGGCGTCCTGCAGGCTGGCGGGCTGCCCTTGGCGTCGGTCATGCACCACCTGGGCTACCCTGTGCCCGGCCAGCTCGGCAACGTCGTCAGCTCCGTGTGGCCGCACGTTGGCGTTATGGATTCGGTGGCGGCAGCCGCCGCCGCCGCTGCTGCAGCCGGAGTCCCCGTAGGCCCAGAGTATGGGGCCTTCGGGGTCCCGGTCAAGGCCCTGTGCCACTCGGCCAGCCAGAGCCTGCCTGCCGTGCCGGTACCCATCAAGCCCACGCCCGCGCTGCCGCCCGTGACCGCGCTGCCGCCGGCTCTCACTGTCCCCGCCGCCTCGCAGCAGCCGCCAGCGCCATCCACCGTGTGCTCGGCGGCCGCGGCCTCGCCTGTCGCTTCTCTACTTGAGCCCACAGCCCCGAGCGCGGCCGAGAGCAAGGGCGGCTCCCTGCACTCGGTGCTGGTGCACTCCTAGGGGACCCGGCGGGCCGAGGGAGACAAACGCGTGGATAGACGCCGGCCCGGGACTGCATCAACAGCCCCAGAGGGAGAGGGCGCCCTGGCGAGCCCGGGCAGAGCTGGCGAGGCCGAGCCTTTGCTGGAAAAGAAGGTATTTAAAGGGACCCGACAACCCTGGAAAGTGGATTCTCCAGTGGTTTGAATAAATATAACCCTCTTGGTGTCTGTGTTTATACTATGTTGTACAATCAGATTAATGAAAGCCAATTTTCAGGTAAGAGTTTCCATTGTAATTAATATTATAAATCAATAAGTTATGGGGGAGTGAGCGAAGGAGATTAAGAAAGCCTCATTCACTAGCAAATTGAAAGTGGATTTCGACTCTTATTCCTGAGAGCAGAAGAAGCTAGCGGAGCTAAACCTCCCGGGGAGAAATCCAACAGAGAGTGACGCTTAAACGGATCTCAGCCACCAAGTTTCTCTCCGTTGTTCTCATCCCCGGCAGTCGCCTCTTGTGAACATTCAAGACAAACCTGCCGTCCACTAAGGAAATCTCGTTTTATTTGAGAAGGAAAAGAGGGAGCGCTTGATACCGTTACTTTCCTGGTCAGCTAAATGGGCGAGGACACGGTGTCATGAATAACGTTACTTAGTGGGGGGTAAGGAGGGCAGGCAGTGGGAACCCCACGAAAGATCTTTGGGAAACAGTTAGTTGCTTGGCTGTGACCCGGGGGTCAAGAAGGATAGGAGGAACCGTTAAAGCAATTAGTTTGCACAAAAGAGAATGGCAGCGGCTTAAAGAGCAAAGCCCCAGATTCCAAAAGTAATACAGTTGGGAAACACAACCAAAGAGAGACAATAAAGGCAACTTTCCACCTGCAACTGGTTTGTGTATCAATCGGATGAGAGACTGTTAAGGAGCCCAATAGTAATGTGAATTCCCACGATCTGTATCCTTTGGAATTTTTAAAAAAAAAAAATCACTTGTATCACGGGATTTTGTTCTCCTAACTCAAGAATGCAAGAAAAACGTGCATATCACTCGACAGTATTGCTCTCAACGCTTTCAGGAGCGTTTCGTGGCTGCACCCTTCCAGTCGCCTTGGATAGAAGCCAGGGGATGACCCTGTCACCTTTGCACGCTGCGGTCGTTTTGGTATTCCGTGTGCTGTTTGGGCGCGTTGTCTTTCAGGCGAATTAATTCTTCATTTTCAATTCGTAAATAGGAAAGAAATTTGCCTTGTCGCTGTTGCCCTTCCCCGTTTCTGAGCCCCAGAAATTGCACTTTACTCGCAACAAACTTTTAGGAACAAAGAGGGGCGGAATAGGGAGGAATCAGCTTTGCCCTTTGGCTCTGTCACCTCTGGCTTGTGTCCGCGCCGAGTTCGGGTTGTGATTTTGTTCATGTCTGCTGGTGTTGTACGCGGTGTTCATTAAAGCTTCTCTCTGGATGTGCTGGTGCTGGTGCTGGTGTGAAGGTGTTTCGCTTCTCAAGAGACGAGGCCCGGTGTGAGCGCCCACTAGTAGGTCAGGGGACTTTGTAAATCCTCACCCTCCCTTTTATTTCTTAACTTCAGAACTTCAAAGGGACGAGTTCACAGGCGAGCCACCAGTAGGGATCGGTTTCCTCCACTGCTCCTTTTATCCATTGGCGCAATTATTTCGTTTTCTATTTGTATCACACTAGTTTCCTCATTGAGCTTATATCCGCAACAATGCTAGAGTCTGGATTAGCAAAAGCCAGCAACTGTGAATTTTTCTGTCACAACCATCCACCACTCCTTTCCCTTTTCTGAAGTCCTCGACGGCGGGCCAAGGTGGGGAACTCGGTGGCAGTGGTGTGGGTGCCCGACGGCGCCCCTTAAGTCTGAGGGTCTGGACGTGGGGCAGCAAGCTTGGAGCTCGTACACTGCCAGTGCTGCCTGAACGAGCCGTGCAGGCCCCGCCACCGCGCCCTGTAAGACAGACCTGTTGCGCGCCGTCGCCTGGCTGCTCCCTCGGTGAGCCGGGCTTCGGGTTGACCGCAGCGTGGGGCCTGAAGCCACAGAGCGCTCGGTGGGTAAGAGCCGGTGGCCCCGCTGCCCGCGCTGCGGGAAGGGAATTCGTGGGCAGCATCGGCTGCAGAGCTGTGCGGGAAGCGTGCCAGGCGGCCCTGGCCAGGTGCGAGGGACCCGGGCTAGGACCTGGGAAACCGCGTCCCGGCCTGGGCCCTCCAGTCTTCGGGAGAGCTCCGCTTTGCACCAGCTTCCCTCTGCCCAGCCAGGCCCAACGAAAGTCACCTCTGCCCATTCATCAGAAGAAAATAAAAAACCAAAAATATAACCTGCACACAGTAACGACGAAGGGGAGATTTGGGTTACATCTTAAAAATAGGGGTTTCCACGCTTCCCTTATGTACAAGTCCCATTGCAGCGTGCCGCGAAGTTTTGGCCTCGCCTGGGAGACACACCTCGGTTAGGTCACTGCCCCCTGGGGGGCTCAGACAATGCGAGCGCGTACCCCACTCTCTCAGCTTGAGACCGCAAGGTTTCCTGCGGGGTTTTCCTCTCCTTTAGTCTGGGACAGTTGAAAAGAGAAAAGAAAGAGGGCAGGGGAGACACTGACTTGGGGGTCATAAATTCGGGGTGGGGGAGACTTTGGAATCTGGCTTCTCCGTCCACAGGGTGAGTTGGCACCTGAAGTCCTGGGCCCAGACCCTAAATCGGCGGCGGTGAGTCACTCCGCCGGAAGAAGGGGTCGCTGCTTCCCAGGGGTTTCTTCAAAACATCGTCCCTCTTCCTTCCCCAGCTGCTTAAAAGTTCCCCTGTGCTTTTGAGCGGTGCCCTACTTCCAGGTGAGGTGCCTGGCCCAAAATGACTTTGGCGCCCAGAGGGCCGGCCCAAGGGTCAGCTTCTCCCGAGAAGAGAGGAACCTGTGACTCGGAGCCGCTGAAAAGCATGAGTGATGGACTCTCATCCTTTTCCAAAACCCTTCCGGCACCCAGCCCCTGCCGCGGAACCCTTCCTGCCTCAGTGGGAAAAACATGGTTATTTTGTTTCGTTTTTATGATAAAGATAAAAAGAAAGGAGATAGGAAGGCAAATTTTGATCCAGGAGGGGACCCTGGTACCCAAGGAAGCTGTGCGTGACAGGAAGACTGGAGACCGGGAGAATTCATGTAAATAGACCAAAGGGGAGTGGCTTTTCTGCCAAAGCCCTGATCCCGAGGGAAGCCCGGATTAAAGCCCTAGACACTGCCCTGAGGACCCCTCTTAGCTAAGATGGGATCTGTCATTGAACCTTAACTGTAAGGTGAGGGGTTCATCCCACAAGCAAGCACCGCCAGTGTTGCCAGCCGGGAAATCTAGCAGGGCATAGTCTTGGCAGACCTTGGGAATATCAGGACGGGGAGAATCCCTGGCCTGGCCTGGGCTTACCGCTCCTCACCAGAATCGGATTTTCATAGCCAAGTGTGCCAAAAAACATCCAGTCAAAGACATCAGGGCCAGATTTAGTGCTTATTTTAAACGTGTTAATAAGGGTCGAGCCACTAACAAAATACTGTCCCGGCAATAATGGAAGTTTATAGAGAACCACTAAAAGTGGTACAAGTGGAAAAATAAACTAACAGTAGTAATACATTGGTAATCCTCTCAATGTGAAATTATGCTTCTGGTTTCCAGGATAATAGAAAAGGCTGTAGGTGTTTAACTTGTATCCCACTTAATTGAATCCACAGAAGCCTGAGAAAGATGGGGAGATGCAGTGAGGAGGGAGGAAGGTTTTAGTGTAGATGTCCTTAAAATGAAGGTAGAAGGAAAACAACTTGGAATGACCTATTTGATTATATTTCCTGGAGAAGTTTAGAAGAGAGTTAAGAGCCCAGGGAAGACAAAGCTATGTTAGCTAAGGTCCCAAGGAGAATAGGCCCTCCTGCAAGAGCTGGGATTGGCACAGTTGGCATCTGGCACTTAGGAAGCCTGTCATTCAGGCTGGCTTGTGGTCAATTATCTCCTTAAATAGACTGGCATTAGTCCAGCCAGGGAGGAGGACCAGTTGCATCCGTAGGAATCAGAGCCAGTTAGCTGAAAGTGGCACTGCTGAATTCCAAGCATCTTTGCATTGTGGGGTTTGGAAGCCTGATCAACACATCTCCTGAGACTCAAAGGTGACATTTGCCTGCTTGGCACTAGTACAGGAAGACTCCAGAAAAGTACAGAAATCAAATGCTTTAGGAGATGAAACATTGATCATCAAAGCCATGGATTCTCCCTCAATTCCATTCACCTGACAGAATTGCCATTGTCATTCCATTTCATTCTAATGCCATATCATTCTTCACTGTACCTAACTATAAAATGGGAGGAAAGGATAATTTGGGAATGTGTTCAGGCTTGGATAACGTGGCAAGGGTTTGCAGTGGTATTACTGTTAACCAGTGTGTGTCTGTAATTCTGCATGGGGGTGGGAAGGCAAGGTGGAGTTGTCATTGAAAATGACAAACTAAAGACATGGTTGCAAAAGCCAAGGATAGCCTCTTTTTTGGGGGGGTTTAAAGACAAAGTAGGGATCCAAGTGTAGGTGGGAAGTCCTTGATTTCCAGAGGGCAAAAGTTTCTTTAAGTCCAACATTCCCATTTTGCTCATTCAAGGTATCTCAGTAACATTATCTTTCAGAGTTGAAATGCAACCTTACACCCTTTAAGGGAGATTAAAGAGATCTGCTTGGGATTTGAATTCAGTCTTAAACCATTGTTTAAATGGTATGAGTTTGGCAAAACTCCAGATATACTCTGTCCCAAGCACTTTTCCCCTTTAACTATCCCCTGTGTGTTTTAAGGAAAATTCAAGCCACATGTTGCTTTCTCCCTCTTGCATACAAATGTAGTTTTATTGAATTTTAGCATGGTCCATGAAATTCAAATTCTGAGTTTTAAGCCATAATATATTCATATGATCTACACATAGTCACATGATATGCACATATATCATTAAGCAGAAAATAAAGCATCTGAGAACTATAGTTGTATTATTATAGTATTAAATAACATTTCTGTAGACTGAAGAGCCACAGTGAAAATGCCAGATTTTAAAGGATTTTATAAAATTATCAAAAAATTTAAAAAGCTAACTTAGTGACTCATGAAAACATTTTTTAAAAAGAATATTGGAAGAAGATATTTTGGTTATGTTTAATTTGATCCAAATAGTCCTTTCCTGCCACAAGGAATAGGGTCTTTTGTGTACATGGGACGTCCAAGCTTTGCTTGTAAGTCATAGTCCTCATTACTGTGGCACCATTTTTAAAATACATTAGAATCTGCTTTTCCATCTGAGACGCTGCCAGTCCTGTCAGCACCTTTCCAGACAGCGTGTTCTTACTGTTTCTCTGGATGGATCCTTAGTAAGAAAGGAGCTAGAGAGCTGAGGTCCAGGTCCAGCTAAACTAGATTTATTCCAGAAAGGATTTACACACACTGAAACACACAGATGAAAAACGGAAGAAAGTAGGGAAGGAGGGAGAGGCAGAAGTGTGTATCTAATATTGACAATGCAAAAAAAAATTTTAATTATCATTTTCCAACCTAATGTCATTATTTTGGTTTTCTCCCTGGAAACTATAGATCAATTCTTTCAGTGTATATGGCTAGATCTATAACAGTACTTACCTGAAGTAGTCTTGCATTAAAAACAATATTCTTCTTCTCCTAAAAATGTTTCTTAGCTAGAGAGGAGAGTGCACTACATAACTCTCAGCCTCATTTATTGCCTAAAAAGACGAGGCGTTACTCTGCCTAAGAATTCATCCCAGATGAGAATTTGCGACATTAACCTTGTTGCAATTTATTTCGCAAGGATTAACCTAAATCCTAAGGAAATGTTTAAATAAACTATGCTATTTGCATACTGTGAAATATCATGCAGCCATTACAAGTAATTTTTATGAAATTTCATTCATAATAGAAAATGATTATAAAATCCTATAGAGGGAAAACTGTATATAGTATGATCTCAGCCTCATCATGTATATTGAAAAGGTACTAGATGTAATTACACCAAACATTAACAGTGATAGCTTTAGATTGGTGAAATTATGTCATTTTATTTTCTTATTTTCTATATGTTATAGATTTCTTTAGATTGTCTACACCAATCATGTTTTACTTCTATAGTCAGGAAAAGGATTACTCAAAAATCTATCCAACCAGTGTGACTGGCATTTCAATAATATGTAAATTATTATTTTAAAATGTAGTATCTTAAGTGCAAGGGCAGGAGTGAAGAACTGGCTGATTGGAATATACTTTAGAAGTAAAGAGCAACAAAGACAAATGGAACCCTGCACACCTTGCTGTCCTACTGTGCCTTTGACAAGAGCCCCATTGCAGCAGACTTTTGCAGTGGGAACAACATGATGCTATCACTTTAAACTTTGATACTGGGGAATTTTCTGAGAATTGTTGTCCCATTGAGCTGGAATGGAAAAATGTTAATGGGTTAAAATTACAAAGAGGGCTTGCTAAACAATGAAACATTTTTCTTTTATTATTTCTTCTTCTAGCTTCCTCTCTTTTCATCTTTTGCATTTTATGAATTTTTGTAGCAGCCTTGAACTCTTTTTGAAAATAAGTAGATAATGAACACAAAGTCAATACATTCTACAAGCTTAGCCATTTCCTTCCAAATGAATAATAATATATAGTGTTCCAAAATAGTAATATAATTTTTCTTAATCCTGGTTGGCAAACCCTTTTTGTGTAGTGACAAAATTTTCAAAGGGATGTTTTATTATTTTATTTCAAAATATTAAGGGGGTACAAATGTTTTATGTTACATGGGTCACTTTCATAATGTTTGAGTCCCTGGCTATAGGTGTGTCCATCACACAAATAGTGTTCATTGTACCCATCAGGTAGGTTTTTGTCCCTCCCCTCCTTGCTCCTCCCCCTTGGTTGATTTCCACTGAGGTTTACCGCCCTCTGTGGACATATGTGCTCATTGGTTAGTTCCAATTTAATAGTGAGTACATGTGGTGTTTGTTTTTCCATTCTTGAGATACTTCATGTTTTAGATACTATTTTTATTAGTTTGAGTAAACTTGTGTTGTGTCTTCCCTATCTATACCAAAATCATTTATTTAAAAAAAAAATTGCAAACACCTGTAACTACCCACAATATTGCATGTTTTCAGAAGGTTGAACATGTCTCAACGTTTATGCCAGAAGCCTGATAACCTATAAAAATGGCCACAGATCATTGAGATATGGGCTTTCAAATACATTTCATGGGAGAACTAAAATTGTTAATTATTAATTCTTTCTTAAAAAGGATTTGTTCTGTAAAATGTGGATTCAGTCAAATGGCTGCACTCAAGGATGCAGAAGCCACATGTGGCCCCAAGACCCCAGGTTCCCATCCCTGTAGGAGAATCAAAGCAAAACTACATATATCCTGTTTCACCACTTTGAAATACAAAATAAGATCATATTGCTTTAATATACAGAAAAAATTAAATCCTCGTCCCAGTTACTCCTAAAACTTTCTTCCCTGTTAGAGAACCCCAGAGTCTGACTCAGGCCTGGTTGCTCCCACCTTTTAAAGAACATACTGAAGTCTAATCAGTCTGCTAACCTTGCCTCCCAAATGTTAAGAGTATATGAACCATCTGGAGAGGTTTTTAAAACAGTTTTTTGGGCCCCACTCCCCTGAAGGTCCGGATTCAGCATGTGTGGAGCGGTGCCTGAGACTGTGCATTTCCAACAAGCTCCCGGATGATGCTGACACTGCTGGACCCCAGACCACACTTCGAAAAGTTCTGCACTGTGATAGTTAATTTTAGGTGTCAACTTGACTGGATTAAGGAATATTGAGAGAACCCGTAAAGCATTATTTGGGCTGTGTCTGTGAAGATGTTTCCAGAGGAGATTGGCATGTGGGTGCCAGTTGACTAAGTGGGAAAGATCCTCCCTCAATGTGGGCAGGCACCATCCAATCAGCCAGGGGCCCCAATAGAACAGAAACAGAGAAAAGGCCAATTGATCATCATCTCTCCTGTAGCTGGGACACTCTCCTCCTCCTGCCCTCGTATATCAGGAATCCAGGCTCTCTGGCCTTAGGACTCCAGAACTTACACCAGTGGGGCAACTGGGTTCTCAGACCTTTGGCCCTGGGACTGAGAATAACACCATTGGCTTCCTTGGTTCTGAGGCTTTGGGACTTGAGCTAACCATGTTACTGACATTCTAGGGTTTCCAGCTTGCAGATGGCCTGCCATGGGACTTCTCAGCCTCAGTCATTGTGTGAGCCAATTCCCCTAATAAATCCCCTCTCATATATCTATCTATATATCTCTATCTATCTAAATATATATACATATATATCTTGATAGATTGATAGATATTCTATTAGTTTTCTCTCTCTGGAGAACCTCAATACCTGAACTAAAAGTGATTCTTTGTTTTAATCAGCTTACCTTACCTATAGCCATCTAAGTCTATCAGAGACATCTAAATAACTTTGAACATCATAGGAAAGGTGTTAAGATCTCTATCCCTTTTCTCTTGAGGGCTCATTGGTGACTATCAAATTTACTCATCCCTTCCCCAGTAATCTATGAATACTATATATTAATATACAGGGGAACCATAGAAAAACTCCATGTGCCTCCAGAATTGGAATACGCTCCATTGTAAGTCACACAAAGACAGAAAAGTTGGGTTGAAAAGCAGCAACCTTATCTCATCAACCATGCCACTGAGGCAGACACTTACTTGAAAAGCAAGTAAAACTAGTAAAAATCAGGGAAAACTAGATCTAGAAGTCAGTTTAGTCTTCTTTTATTCCCACCTTACATTATAAGGAAACCTCACCACAAAAGCATTTTAACCAATGGGCTTAAGGAGCTATTACATTACTTGCTTTCTTAATGTGATACAATTATGTCTGCATACCATGCATTTATGTAAGTCTTTATGCATTATATTGAGAGATTTTGATAGCTACCATTTCATGTGGGAGAGATGGGATTTATTCTGAGTTTCTATGTACCCAGGCTCAGATCCACAACTTGGAAGAGGAGGCTCACACAGATATTCAAATGATGCATCATCTTAGTGAATTTACATTTTGCTTAAAAATGGAGATATTTAGCCACATATTTATGAAATATTCTGTTCTTCAAAACTGAGGAACTAAATAGTAGTGTACAACCTAACAAAGCAAATGTTACCAGGATATAAGCTAGGGTCCCCCTTGATCTTTGAGAGCTCATGAAATTTTCCATAGCCTCATCACAAGTACTATGCCAGAAGGACACATATGAACCATCTGGGAGTTTTTAGTTAGTGGCAAAGAAGGTTTCTCCTACTTAGCGAAGACATTCAGCTCCAGCTCCCACAGACTTGCTTCAATTTATGGATCATCTCACTGTCCAAAGCATACTGCCCCTTTACCATAAATACTCCAGATGTAACCCTGTGTGAGTAGCAAATGTCAGTGCCTTGAAGATTTTGAGTTTATCTTATATAGAGCCATAGTCATAAACTTAAATTCAAATATTTCCCATTTCTATTTTAAAAGTCCTTCTATCTTCTTTCTACAAGGAATTTCTCACTGGTTACCTTTTGCCATCCACTCTATCTTCTTACAGGTGGTTTGGCCCTGGCTCTCTTCTTTGTGTGATCTCCCTGCTCCTGTCTAGTTGCTTACTTTGCCCATCACCCTATTCTGCTCCAATTCCCAAAAACTCCTTATGAAGGATGGTTTAATTCTCTGACTATTCCTCCAACTCTTGAAGACTTTAACATTGGAACCTTACCTCTACCATAAAAGTGCTCTATGAAGTTATTTTCCTAAATTAAGACAGCTCTTTTCATAAGAAGAACTAAGGTTTTAGACATTAAAATCACATTTTAAAATATAACTGTGCACACATAGCCATTCCATAAGCATTTATTCAATACTGCATTTCTGGAGCTATGCCAGGTGTTAACAATAAAACATGTTCCCTATTGTGCCAATTATTAAGCTATTGTTTCTCATCTGCAAACCTACCCCCTCCTACTCTCCTCTAAGATGCTAAGGCTGGGACTCTGCAAACTACATTTCTGCCTCGCCAGCTGGCTACATATTACATCCTGGTAACATGGGGCTCTAGTGGGAGTCAGCAAGGGTGGAGAAGGAAGAAGGGACTTGCCCCTTTCAATTTTTCCCTCTGGGACTTCCTTTCTGCTTGCAATTCCCAGAAGCATCAGCCTGGTAATACTTCTTCACCCCGGCAGTAGCAATTCCTTCCCATAACAGCAGCTGAACCCACTTGGAAATTTTCCCAGTACTTGAATATCCGGCTTTATCATGCCCCATCTCAGGGATAACAGCACCAGTCAGCAGATGCCCCCTGAGGTTCTGAGGTTTAGTTCCATTGAGACCTCTTCTAAGTTTCTAAGTGTTATTAATTCCAACTTCTTTTGTACTCTCTGCCTGAGGAATAGTAGCTACTTTCGGAAGTTGCTATGTCTGTGATCCTTTGGAGTTCTCTTTTTATCCTTTCAGTTATTTACACCTGGTTAACAATCCATTATATTAAATTCCATCTGTAAAAGTAACTGGTTTGTGTCTCCTGACTGGACTTTGAGACCTCTATCCTCAAGGACCTGATAGTCTGAAGCAGAAGACTGTCTCCTCTGAAAAAAGTGCGTGCAAAGTTAAGTGCAAAAGAGCATGGATGAGAAAATTAAGGTGTAAATTATCATGGGAAATGATATGTGTAGATATAGATATATTCATATGCACCAACCAAGGAAAATATTTGCAAATAATAAAGTGTACTCTTTTTAGAACACTGTTAAAGCATAGCATGACCTTCTGTCTTCTCTGCATGACGTTACTGCATCCTGGCTTTGAGAAATTGTTCACAAATAGATTCTGAAATCTCAGTGCAACAGGCTCTGTCCAGGAACTAATGCCCCAAGGTGAGCCTACTGCAGACAACACTGTTTGGCCTCCATCCTCCAATAATGAAGGAATAAAAAGGAACCAATTCTGTAAGAGACTAGAGAGCAAACTGGTGAAAACCTCATCATTGCAAACAAACCAATGAATCAAATAAGTTGAAGGTCAATAGGGTGTTTCTGAGTTTGACAATTCTGCTTGTAGACGTAATGCAAGTACAGTTGGCCTTCCATATCCATGGGTTCCACATCTGTGGATTCAACCAACTATGGATCAAAAATATTTGAGAAAAAATGCATCCATACTGAACATGCAAAGACTCTTTTTTTTCTTGTCCTTATTCCCTAAATAATACGGTATAACAACTATTTACATAACATTTACATTGTACTAGGTATTATAAGTATTCTAAAGATGAAACATATGGGAGAATGTGCATAGGTTGTGTTCAAATACTAGGCCATTTTATATCAGGGACTTACACATCCTCAGATTTTAGTATCCAAGGGTGGTCCTGGAACCAATCCCCTACAGACAACAAGGGACAACTGTATATTGAAAATTTTGTAACTGATTACAATAATCAAAGCTAGTATTTATTAAGTTTCTATGAGCTAAATGCTATACATCTCAAACCTTGTGTAACCTCATAACAAGTCTTTATTTATTGATCTATTTTTTCTCACTCTGTTGCCTGGCTAGAGTGCCATGGCATCAGCCTAGTCTTTACTTATTGATCTATTTTTTCTCACTCTGTTGCCTGGGCTAGAGTGCCATGGCATCAGCCTAGCATCATCCTAGCTCACAGCAACCTCAGACTCCTGGGCTCAAGAGATCCTCCTGCCTCAGCCTCCCAAGTAGCTGGGACTATACCACCACACCTGGCTAATATTTCCATTTTTAATAGAGATGGGGTCTCGCTCTTCCTCAAGCTGGTCTCAAACTCCGGACCTCAAGCAATCCTCCCACCTCAACCTCCCAGAGTGCTAGGATTACAGGTGTGAGCCACCATGCCCGGCCTTAACAAGTCTTTAGTTAGGTGCTTTTATTATCCTCATTTTACAGATGAGAAAACCAAGTCATAAATGGTTCAAGGAACTTGCCCAAGACTAGGCAGCCAGTAAGTGGAGGGGTGGGAATAAGAGCTAAAGCTTACCTAACCCAAAGCCAGAGCTCTTCACTAGGAGGGGCACTGATTCACCTTAAGCTCCTTAAGAGCATTACATAAATAAAAGCAAGTTGGAATAAACAAGCTTCAGGAACTTTTATATAGTTTCCTATTAGGGTAACAAAGCCATATTTAGAATGGTGGTTTTTGAAAGAATATCCAAGTGCTTAATAAACCAAACACCTAATGAAGGAACTCAAGAGAAATCTGAGCATTATGAGGTCTATACAAGATTTAATTTAAATGTCAAAGACCAAACTGACATGCTGTATATTATTTTGCTGGTTTGATATTAATATTTACAGAAATTTTTTAAAGTTTCTAGAGATATTTATCATTTTCATCTTTGTCTCTCCACTGCCAAGTATAACACTGGTTCATGGTAGGTTGTTAAAAATGATTTGTTGAAGAGAAAGAAGAATTTGGTTAATATATGCCTTCGTCCTGATTTAACGAATACTCAAATTTGTAGACTGTCTCCCTTCGTGGTTTAAAAAAAAAAAAACCTTAGGTAACTAAATTGTAGTTAGTTTGAATGGCTTTAAGAGAGACTCACAGAGATTCAGCTACTTTGCCAAGGTCATTTAGCAAGCTTGCAATAGAACCAGGACTGGATCTCAGGGCTGTCAAACTCAAACCCAGCTCTCATCCACTGTATTCTACTGCTTTGTAAAGTCTTGTCTCTTCCCTGTTTCTTAGTTTTCACATCTGTAAAACTGGACAAATAATACCTAATTAGGTTTGATTTAACCAATAAATAAAATCAAGTATGTTGACAATCAAAATTGAAATTTATGTTTTCAATAGTTGAGAAATGTTTCTTAGTAATTGGAGACAGATTGCAAAAAAACTCTCTTAAAAATTAATATGATTCAGTAAAGGAGGGCAGCTGAAACAAGGAAATTGTTTTGAATAATATTTTAAAAACTATACCCAGGCAATATTTCTTATAACTTTTCAAAGCTGTGTGATAACTTTAAAACCACATTTATGGAAACAATATCCTGGCTTTCAAATTAATTTTGTCATTATGTAGTGTTTACTTAAAAGTAAATTTTCCTGGTTTCAAAAATATTAAAAGCATATTGAAAGAAAATTTATAAAATCATTGAACATCATTTAAAATGAAATTGTAGAATATATCAAGGCAAGAAGGCAAAACTTGAAACTGACTACAATTGAAAGCCCACGTGAACATGTGGATTCACCCAAGACAATGAGTAACTACATGCCATGTAAGTCATAACTGCTCTCAGCACTCCCGGGCATATTTCTTCTCTCTCTCTCCCACTCTCTCTTTCCTCTCCCCTGTCTGGAATTTGATTCTTTCTGTATCCAACTATTGAATTTTGCCTTCCTTCATAGCCAAAATTAAAAGTGAACTCCTACAGTATCTGATATATTATAGGAGCTCAAATGTTTTCTTTTCATCTCTCTTCCAAGAACTCTTCCCAATATCCCTCCACTTTACTCTCTGTTATGAATCTACCTTTTCCTTGTTATTGGAGCATGTGGTGAAAGAATCATGCCTGGCAGAGCATGCATTGATTTGGACTAGGTGTATCATTGGGTCTCTTGCAAAAATGAACTGGGAAAGAATATAGCCTTTACCTTTATGGAACTCTTCATATTCCTCACTGCATGGTATTTTCCACGTGTGTGTGTGTGTGTGAGAGAGAGAGAGAGAGAGAGGAGAGAGAGAGAGGAAGAGAGAGACAGAATTACCCTGAACAGATTTCCTTCAAAGCCAGTTCCCATGGAAATAGGTAGAGTCTCTCTTGCCCAACTCCGTTTGTATTTCCTAGTACCCATTTCCATGCCCTGCAATATGAAATTATATGGGATTGGTGGCCTCCATCCCAAATTTGTGCAGCCCTCAATTTAAGACATAACAGATGCCCCACCTATAGGTGGGCAACTTGCCAACCAGAAGATTTAAAAATTGACCAGCGGATCATTTTAAAGTTCTAATTCTAGACATCTCGCCATGAAAAATGTTGGCCTCTGTGAACATCACCCAAAGGGCGACATGTGGCAATGAGATGGGCTTGAGGTTTGAATCCTGTCTCTGAAATCTAAACTTCCATCACTTTGATGATAATAATTTAGTGAGTATTTATAGTCTGACATGAATCCTCAAAACAACTGTATGCAGTAGCTCCTAGAACCCATCCCCACCTCCATTTTAGGGGCAAAGAAACTAAGGGTCAGAAAGTTCATTTTCCTCCTAAGATCACACAGCTAGTTAATGATTATGTCAGGATTGGAACTCCAGGCAATGTTATACAGTTTCACCAAGTTTCTTAACCTATTTCTCAGTTTTCTTATCATAAAAACCTAACAAATAATTCTTACTTCATTAGGTTGTTGAGATAACAGCCCAATAAACATTGGCTTCCTTTCACCTATAACTATGGAACTTCATCAAATGCAACCAATTTGAATTAAGACCTTTGGTAGAAATAAGTGAACATTCTGTGTAATGCCTGAAATTTCATCCCATTTTTCCGACTGATTATAGTCTTCTCAATGACCCAAGAGCTCAGTGGATGCAGAATGGGTCTCCAACAGAAAGCAAGCTTCAGAGATGCCTTTCTTGAGCCTTAGCACTTTAAACACCTTTGCTGTGAGTGATTGAGGACTTCTAAAAGAGCACTTCTCACATTTTGTTGACAATAGCTTTTGCCTTTACAAATAGAAACAATTGTGTGAATTTACATATGTGTTCATCGGAGATGAGTTAGCTATGTATTAACTGCTGTCAAGGAAAACCCAAGCATAGAAAGGGAAACTGACTTTAGTTTCACAAAGGAGAGGAAATCTTACTCCTGCTCCCTACCGAGAAGAAGAATGGACAAAGAAAGCACAAATGACGGATAGCCACATTGCTAAATCCCTTTCCCTGTTTCTACAACAAATGATCAACATCCAGTGACAATATTATGATGTTGATTTTGTTTTAAGCTGGTGCATCATCAATTTTCCTTTCCTTTTTTCTCTATTCTTTACCTCTAGTGAGATAAAGCCAATGAATATGTACTTTTGATGAATCGCTGCCTTTTGATCTTCTCCCTACTACTCAACCAAGACACAGTAGAGACATTTCCATGGGTTTACACAGGACTTTTTTTCAGTCTTCTCCCATGTAATAGATCAGTAGTCCTGAGTTCTAGCGTCTGCAATTCCCTTTCTGCCTGTCTGATACTGAGAAACTACAGAACTTCTTTGAGCTTCAGTTTCCTTATTTACAACCATCAGTTTCACATTTATCAAGCACTCCCTATGTAACACACACTATGTGTTTTGGGAATTGTACACGCAGGATAATAATGCTGCCCTGTTCACCCCATAAAACCATTACAAGATGAAGTGCCCAAATGCTCCATCCAGCTACAAAGGGCAATAATTATCTCATTCTAAGGAGGCCATGTGATTGGAAGCTCTTTGTAGATTGCTAAGTGTCCTACAAATGCTAGTGATGGAGATGGTGGTAATGAAGATTGCAACTATCCTGTGTCTAGGAAAGGGTTGCTGCTGCTCTTCTAGACTCACTGAGGGTTTCAAAGTGGCAAGTAAAACTTTTATGGGCCTAGAAATGTAATAGGAAATGGGAGAAGTTTTTTGCCTTGATCCAATAGAAGGTTGCTCTGTGGAGCCCACGGTACACAGATAAGATCAGATTCCTCAGAGATCTCTATTTCATGCAACAATAACCTTCTTCTTAACACATTTTACAAACAAGGTCCCAGGCAGAACTAAACAGAAACTTAGACATCCAAGATCCTATTATTTGTAATTTTCTAAGCTGTCAAATGAAATTTACAGGTTAATTTTTTTTTCAGAGCATCTCATAGAAAATAACAATCCCAGAACTGATGACCTGCCCCTCCACACACTAGGCATTATTTTTAGTACATTGAGCACTCTTTGCCATAAAAGGCAAAAGTGAAACACTTGACACTCACTACTAGTTTGGTGCTTGAGTTAAAGAAGATTAAAATCTAGGATTTAGAGAATATCACTTTCTCTCTCTCTCTTTTTTCCACACATGATGTCGATACAGCTTCTCTCTCTCTCTCTCTTTATTTATTTATTTATTTATTTATTTATTTATTTATTTATTTATTTATTTATTTATTTTAAGACAGAGTCTCACTCTGTTGCCCATCATCATAGCTCACTGCAACCTCAAACTCCTGGGCTCAAGCGATCCTCCTACTTCAGCCTCCTGAGTAGCTGGGACTACAGGTGTGCACCACCATGCCCGGCTAATTGTTTCTATTTTTGGTGGAGATGGGGTCTCACTCTTGCTCAGGCTGGTCTCAAACTCCGGACCTTGAGTGATCTCCCACCTCGACCTCCCAGAGTGCTAGGATTACAGGTGTGAGCCATGGCACCTGACCTAAATGTATTCATTTTCTGTTGCCTCTATAACAAATTACCACAAATGTAGTGGCTTAAAACAACACAAATTTATACATACAGTTCTGGAGGTGAGGAGTTCAAAATCAGTTTCCCAGGCTAAAGTCAAGATGTTGGCTGGGCTGGTTCCTTCTGGGGACTCTGAGAGGATAATCCGTTTCCTTGCCTTTTCTGGCTTCTAGAGGCCCTCGCTCAGTGTTCCTTAGCTTCTCGCCCCTTCCTCGTCTTCGAAGTCTGCTTCCATCATCACATTACCTTCTCCTCTTCTGTAGTCAAATCTCTGATGGGGTTCAGGACACACCACCTCAAAATATAGCACCTTGGCACTGGAGAAAACAGCAGAAGCTGGAAGATCACTTCACCTTTTCTCCACACTTCTCCTTTGATGCATAAAACCTGGGAAGAATTTTCTGACTTTCCCCTGATGCAGGTCATAAGATTCTTACTCAAGAGACACCCTCCTTATACCTGGAGGAAAGGAGCAAAGATGCAGAGATACCTAAAGGAATCTGAACAAACAGGCCTTGCTCGGTTCCTCTCAGTTTATTACCATTAGATCATACCCCCTTTATCCAATCAATCATACTTCTGCATGACTGTCCGCTCTCCATCAAACCTAAGCAAACAAACAGGAACACAGATGTCCCTGTTCCTTTGGGTCTTCATTCCTTTGTAAAGGCTCCCATGTCATGGAAGTAAATTTGTATGCTTCTCTTCAGTCAATCTGTGTTTTGCTGTAGGAGGCTCAGCCATGGACCTGGAGATGGGTAAGGAAAAGGTTCTTTTCCCCCACATCTCCCTCTGCCTCACTCTTACAAAGACACTTATGATAACATTTAGGGCCTCCAGGATATTCTCCCCATTGCAAGATACATAACTGAATCACATTTGCAAAGTCTCTTTTGCCATATAAGTTAACACTCACAGGTTCTGAGGATTAGGATGGGGATATCTGGGGTGGGGGAGGGAGTCACTCATTAATGTGGGGCTTATATAGACCTTACCAAGATTTCCTACTATGTGGAAATGATAAAACTTCCTGTCTCAATTTGTTCATCACTGTGAGTTCTACAGCTCCAACTAGAACATCTGTTATTCAAGATCTTGAGGCAGGAAAGAATGGAATAAAAGAAAAAGTAATAACTAAAGAAGCCCCACTATACATCTCGAAGATTAAATGAGGATAAAATGATTTTATATCCAAAGGAATCTGTTGTTTGCCCTCTATCTCCACCTCTTTAATTAAAGACACATTCAATGCCGGTGAGAGTCAGCCTGTGTTGAAAAATTTCAGAAGTAAACAAAACAAAAGATATTCAACAAAGATGTGTTAGTTCCTTGTCCAAGTGGATGTCCCTGGGGCAATTTTCTTTTAGTCTTTGATACTAACACAACATGAAAAATCAAATCAGAGATCTGATTCAGAACAATCACCTAAAGAAATTCAATTTTCCAGGAATTACAAATTCCTAGAACTTGAGATGGGTCCTCAAATATCTCGACCAAGCAAGTACAATCTGACTAGTCTGAAAAATACTCAGAAAGTGTATTTGAAAGATCCCTTAACAACTTGATTGAGGGTGAATAATAGAGATATTTAACCTTATTAGGAAAATGCAAATCTATCACAAGAAAAACCTTCATCTCACCACTGAAGTGAGGATTACAAAGTAGGAAGAGTTTAATCCTTTCAATATTTAGGATCTCATCCCTTAAGAGCAGAGAGTTGGGGGATTGGGAAAGAGGGATATGTAGGGGTTGGGGGGGAATCTGACCTTAACAATCAATTGATGTGGATTTGAGAAACTTGGATCTACCCTTAGGTATTGATATGCAAAGAAACAACATGAAAAGGGAAAAAAACAGTTGAGGATTGCAGGACCTCACCTTACTTCAATGAAAATACAGAGGTTTATACCATTCCTAATACATGAGGGTCTTCAAATTTCCTTTTTTAAAAAAGAAAGCATTTGAGTTCCGTGTGTGTGTGTGTGTGTGTGTGTGTGTGTGTGTGTGTGTGTGTGTTAGTGATTATTTGGAAGAATTGATTCTTAGTCATTGATACTAAATGTAAATTTCAGGAGTTCAGGTGACAATATCTGGTGACTCCTTTACAAACTGTATGACAAAGAGTAGGCATGTGTCAGAAATAAGGCAATCTTTAACTTTTGTAAAATTATGCAGGAGGCTATTTTATTTTCAAGGGATTTCTGACATGCTCAAGTAATACAGATCTGTCCCTATAAAAGCTAATGCAAAGCTCCATTTTCTGCTGTTTTCATATGGGGAAAGTGTTTTGAATTCTAAATAGTGTACCCCCCCAAACAATTTTAAATGTATTTTCCAATAATGGAACGGTATACTTCACTTGCCACAATAGTTGTGTTCCTGAAATACAAATCATATTTTTATAAGTCAAATTGAACATTAATATTCTCAGACTCTCCATTATGTAAAGAAATTGATATTCATGTGTCAAAAGCATAGCATACACAGATTACACGTCGTTTCCAATAATAGAGAAACTAAGGCACAACAGAATGAGTGACTGGCCCCAAAACACCAAAAGAGAATTGTAGCACTGGGAACAGACATCAGACTTTTGACTTCTAGCCAGGACCATGAAAAATATACCAACTTCCTAAAGCAGAGCAAACTTTCATTATTGACTACAGATTTAAAACCTAGAAAAGAATTTTAATACCTTTTTGTCCTGTAAGGCATTGTTTCAAACACAAATTACCTGGAAAATTACTGCAATTGTGCACTTTGTTGTGTCCTACGTTGCGCTGGCCCAGCCTTAGTTACCGACAGAGTTTGCTTGGTTTTGTTATTTGATTAAGTCTCATCAAACCTTCCCCCTGGCAGTCAGGGGGAATCATCCGTCCTAGATAGATCATTAAGCTTTGCTACTTTTTAACTTAAGGATTAGCTCTGCACTTGGGGAACCTTTGGGTAGCATCAAACCCACCTACAGAATTCTGTGATTTAATTTCACTTATGAATTTAAAGGGCTTACAGCTGTCTTCACAGTTAAATGAGGATTTACTGAGCTGTTGCCCTCCCCTGGCAGAGACAATTCCCCAGCCAGCAGGACTTTGTGCTCCCAGGAGTAGATGGTTTGACCAAGGAGAATGAAATTAGCACACACACACAAAAACGTACCATCTGAGACTTTCAGAAAATGCAGATCCAGAGGGAAATCTTGGAGCATAAATTACTTTGAGGGTTTTTTTTTTTTTCCTAGATCTTGGTTGGAGAGATTTGTGTTCTTTCACATGCACAGCTGTGGAGTCTCTGGGGGAATTTCTTGCTCTTTTTCATTTTTGCATATCAGCCAAAAACTAATATCTAAGCACCAAATGTAATATCATAAACCCCATAGATGATGTGGGTAGATTTTCCAAAGCATGCTAGACAAGGAACTGATTAAATCCAAGGTGGGATTCTGACAGTGAGGCTGCACCACGGGTAGCAGGATGAGGGGAAAGACAGCTGAACAGGTGGGATCAAGAGCTTTGTTTCGTGGTTGTTTTTGCTGTCTGTTTGCTTGTTTGTTTAGTTCTCACATTGGCTCTAACCATTTGTATAAGCCTAACCAAATTAATGGACCTTTTGTTATCACAGTTACACTGGTGAAATAAATATTTGTTACATAAGAAAAAATCAGTAAACAAGCCCGGGATTAATTTTTGCTTTTTCTGTAATTAGCGATGTGACTTTATACAAGCGATTTGGTCTCTACTCCTTTATTTCTTTGCCTGATAAGTTAGTCTAATAAGCTCTAAGATTTGCTCTGGCTCCAAATATAACAACAGTTAACATTTGCACAGCACTTACTATGGCCTGGGCACTATTCTAAGCCCTTCGTTGTACCAACTGCTTTAATCTTCACAAACACATAGAAAGAAGGTAATAGTATTAATATTAACCATATTTAACAGATAAGGAAATGGAGACAGAGGTTAAATAACTTGTCCAATGTCATATAGCTTCTAAGTGGCAGAATCAGGATTTAATTAGAAAAGACTGGCTCTGAACTTCATGCTTTAACTATATAATTCTATATTGTCTCTCTAAAATCCTATGAAAAAAAGTAAAAAAGAGAACATTTATATACATCGAATGAGAACTCAAGGAAATGTAATTTTTTTTGAAGAGATGGGCTCTCACTATGCTGCCCAGCCTGGGAACTCCTGGGTTCAAGCCATCCTCCCACCTCATTCTCCTGAAAAGTTGGAACTACAGGCACATGCCTCCGTACCTGGCATATTTTGTTTTTATTAGCAATAGTCTGTATCTTTGAACATAGTCTGTATCTTTGAACCCCACCCAGCCCTTGGCTCACCACTTGCCAATGACCAGTCCTATCTCCTGGCACCCTATCCTTTATTTCGTCTCTCATTTTATGTCATTTCTGACCCCTATCCTGGACCCCTGCCTGTGGCTTGGAGATGACAGGAGAGATGGTATCCTCCATCATTTGAAAATAAACAAAAGCAGAAAGTTGAGTGTTGTGCTTTGGGGGACATACAGAAATGTCCCAGGTGTCAAATGAAAGTTCAATAGGAAACAGATCACACATTTGAATTCGAGTAATTAGCAGAGTTTATTTAGAAAGGGACTGTTTATGTGGAGTTTAAGGGAACCACAGGGAATGATAAGGCCAGCCAGAGGTTAGTAGGAACAGAGCTGTTACAACCCCTTGGCCTGAAGGCAAGGAAGTGGTTACTGGAACCAAAAAAAAAAAGAGAGTTATGTTCAGGATCCACCTTTGGGGGAGCAGCGACCTTCATTCTTGGATGAAAGGCACAGCCAGGCTGGGGCCACTCTGCAGGGAGGGGAGGAGCAGGCTGAATACCCTGACCTCACTTTTCTCCTGCCCTTGGTTCTGATAAGGCTCCCCACTGGCCAAACCCAACAGGACACCATAAGGCAAGGAAGTCGGTTTGTGTAATCCGCACAGGTTAGCCTCCTGGGGAAGGAAGCAGGGTAGGAAAGGATGGAGAAGGTACTTCAAGGAGCAAGGGGAGGTACCTGGCAGACCTACATCAAACTAGTGCTCACCAGAGAGAGCTGCGGTAGGTACCAGGAGGGCTCGACTTACCCGGAAATAAAATTTGAAGTCTAACAGGTAGCCCCTAAGTACCTGTCCAAACCCCAAGAATCCTAAATACTTACCATATGCTTTGGTTTTCTTTGTATAATCTCTTACCCACAAAACATCTATTTTTAAAGTAACTTTTTAAAAAAATTTCTTCCTTTATGCTCTAATCTAGGACCTAGAAGTCAAAATTTTATTGTTTTCCCCAATAACATTGTTTGTTTAAAATTTTCAGCGATGTGAACAATGGAACTTTCATCTCAAACCCATCCTTTCCACAGACCCTTGCCAAGGCAGGATATAGTCAATTATTAGTTTTCTCGTCAAAGTACTGAGAACTTTCAAAGAGAAAGAAACAGTATTCTGCATTCTTGTGGCACCCATCAACAAAGCGCTTAGCAGCTTCCTGTCCTTTCTGTTCAAAACACCTCACCATCTTTCCATGAGAGATTCCTATTCAAAATAGAGCAAGGTTTATTTTGTTTTGTTTTCTCCAGTTAACAAGCCTCAGGGGAGAGGGGGTAAGATCAGATAGATGATTGTCCAAGGTCATGCAACAGAACAAAGGTGAGAGAAGAAATCTAGAAATCTAATTAATGTTAAACAGCAATAATATTTCACACAGCAACTTCTGACACTAAGGTCAGGACTATTGGTAATGACATAGGGTTTCTACTGATTCAGAAAACAGCTAGAATAAGGACTATGTATAGCCAGAGAGCTCTTCAGTTACAGAGCATATATTAGTCAAAATAGGCTAAGCTATTCTGTTCTAACAGGCAGACTCTGAAATCAGAGTGGTTAACACATAGAGGTCATTTTTTTTCTCCCCCACAAAATCTCTTGGAGTCTGGCATCTTTTCAGGGCAGCTCCCTTCCAAGTGGTAAGTCAGGGATCGAAGCAGTTCACACATCACTTCCACTGAACAGCCACTGGTCAGAAATAGTTACATAGCCCCGATTATCTGTTGGAGCTGGAAGATTGGCAGAGCACATGAGTATCAGCTGAGAGGTAAATATGTCAGCTACAGTCCTATTTTTTAATTAGTTATATAGGCAGAATTGGAGCTGCTAGAGTGGATGAGGAGGACCCCTTAGGTACATAAGAAAAGGATACTTTTTAATAAAGGAGTCTTGTTCTCTCTACCTTACCATGGATCTAAACTTCCTTATAAAAGAAGGTTAAAAATGGATATATTCTAGCCCTGGAGACAGAGCAAGACACTGTCTTATAGAAAAAAAAAGGTGTGTTTATTAATGTAACATCATCAATGAATATTGCTCAGGGATGTAGCTGAAGCACATACGATGTGACGGCAGGAACACAGGCATTCATCACCTCCCGGACACCTGCTCTTTCTCCTGAGTCAGCATTTCGATGGACAGCAGCACAATTCGCTGCAATAGAAGCCTGGGCATCGCACCCTAGTCTCTAAATACTTTAAGGCAAGAATAGCGTCTGTTTATTTGCCACTGTATCTGCAGCACCTAGGGCAATGCTGGGCACATAGCAGGGACTCAATACATATTTAAGGAATGAATTCATTGCTCTTTATTCTCTCTCTTACTCCTTGCATTCAATTAGTCACCAGTCCTGTCAATTCTTCCTTCTAAATACTCCTTCAATCCTTGCTGTCATGGTCATCAACCTAGTTCAGGCCATTATTATCTCTTTAATAGTCTTTTAACTGATCTCTTTGTCTACAGTCTGACCACCATAGCAGGGACTGGTCATTATCCCTAATGTCCATATTCTCTTCCTCCTTTGGTAACAGAATTGAGCACCATGCCTCCCACTTAGACCACAGTTCCCTGTCTCCCTGGCAGCTCCATGTGGCCAAGCTACAGCATCACCTGGCATTGTTCTGGTCCCTACCCTGAGAGCGGGGTGATGTGAGCACCTTCCGGATCACACCCTCAAAAGAAATACACCTGTCCTCCTCCTCTTCCTCCCGCTCACTGCAGTCTGGTTATGCAGATGAGATGGTGGTGAGTCTGGTTCTACCTTGCAGGTGAAGACAGCACGATAGGAGATAGAAGAGCTGCAAGACAAAAGGAATCCTACCCTCCTGGAATGTTTGCCACCTCAAACTTCTCTGTGAGAGAGAAATAAGTCTTTCTTTTTGAAGCCACTGTTATTTGACTTCTGTTAAAACAACTAAGCCAATATCCTAACTATTAATTCCTTCTTTTTCCAAGACAGAATCTTTTTTCTGCAATCCAGTTAAAACGATCTCATCACACTGCATATCTGACCAGGTCATTCTCCCTTGCCTTATATTTTTTCTGTATTCTCCAGAGGTCTTAGTACATGATCTTGTTTGTAGCAAGCATTCAAAAATATTGATTGTTGATGCATAAATTATGAAGTTCATTTTCTAGTGGTACCTAAATTATTAAAAAATTGATTTTTGATTGTATAGTCAGTGGAAGAGGTAGCAACTTAAGACTTCCTTGGCTTCTGAAATCACCCTACATGGGCATCCCTCCCCAACCCCATTATTGGATGACCAGTCAAAGGGTCAACAATCTCTCTGATGATTAGACTTATCCACAAAGGATGGAATTTCCACCCTCAAGGAAAGGAAAGTAAAAAGAGAGAAATAAGAGGGAAATATAAAAGGAGAGAACAACAGGGCAAAGGGGGAGGAGTAGAGAAAATAATACAGAACTCTGTTTAGTGAGAAGTAGCAGAAAATCATTAGAAATTTATCTATAGTTACTTGGCAATGTAGGCTGTATTTGTGACCAGTAAAGATTAAGCCATAATGATGAGTCTAGGTGCTGTATTTCTGCTAGAAGGATGATCATTACAAGTTTATAATCCTATTCAGCTAACATTTGTTGAGCTCCTACTGTGTGCTAAGAATCATGCACCTCCTGAAAGAATTCAGTGTATAAAGTTCTACTTACCCTCCGGGGATTGGGGTGGGGGTGGGGTTCTCCACTACCTGAGGCTTGGCAGAATCTTCAAGAACAAGATCATATTATAAATCTTCTACATGAATCTCCCCTAGTTCTAATCAGCTCAACTCTCAGAGCTGGTCTGAATTGGAAATAGTGTCAGAAATCACATCAAATTCCAAGCTGCCTCCTCCCAGAAATGTATGTTTTTAAAAGCTTTGCTAATTTTTCTCCTAGAATGAAGTATCTTCAATTTGATAACCATAGGTGAGACTGTTTCAGAGAATGCCATCAATAATGTAGTTGTTTTTCACAAAGCACTTCATTACACTTGTCATTTGGAAACGAAAGCCACATTTTTGTGTGACAATACAGAACAAATGGCAACAGACAATGAAAGCACCTGGGCAACTGATGTCTACAGCCGGGTTCCAGCAATTCCTCATTATTTTGTCCTCACTTCCTCTTGTTTTTTGTTTTTATTCAAATTTTGTACCCCAATAAAAAAAAAGTAATCTAGACATCAAAAGGTAATGAGGATCATTTGGAATCCAAAGTGTCCTTGTTCACTGTGAAAATTTTAAATGGTACAAGTCTTATTTTTCTTTTCCGTGGATTATATTAATAGTTCATATGGCAAAGAACAAAGCAACAAGTTTTAAGGCAACGTAAATAATCCAACTTCACCTACTCACTGAATAAAATGCAGTATACTTTTTAAAAATTGATCTCAGTTTTAAAACCACTGAAGTTTAAACACTCAATATCTGTTGACCTAAGCAGAAGAAACACCTGAAGCCTTGAGGCATAGTAGCTTTCCGGAAAAAAAAAAAAAAAAAAAAAGCATTAATATTGCATATGGAAAGAATTTTTCAAGTTCTTCAAACAAGTAAGATAGCTCACCTTTACCTCCAGCGTAGGTCTTGTGAGTCCCATTTGGAGGAAGGGTGTCAGATAAATTCTAAACATTACACACCTGCTTCCTTGGTTAGCAAAAGCAGCATACTATGACAGACAATGAGGTCTCCAAGTCTGGAAGATAAAAGAAAATATAACAACAATAATAATAAAAGCTACTGAAAGTTTTTTTTTTTTGTTTTGTTTTTGTTTTTTTTTTTTTAAGAGACAGGGTCTTACTATGTTACCCAGGCTAACCTTGAACTCCTGGCCTCAACCAATCCTCCCACCTCAGCCTCCCAAAGTACTTGGATTACAAGCGTGAGCTACCACATCTGGCCAGGGTGACATTTCTTAAGTGCTTACTGTATGTTAGGTACTGTGCCAAACATTCTATCTGGACTATCAAATGTTTTTAGCTCATCAACCCTTTGAGGTGGCCCTTACCCTATTTTACAGATGAGGGAAAAGAGGTCTAGAGAAGTTGTTTGTGATCTCATTGTCTGTCATAGTATGCTGCTTTTGCTAACCAGGGAAGCAGGTGTGTAATGCTTAAAATTTATCTGACACCCTTCCTCCAAATGGGATTCACAAGACCTATGCTGGAGGTGAATGTGACCTATCTCACTTGTTTGGAGAACTTGAAAAATTCTTTCCAAATGAAATATTAATGTGATTTTTTCCCCAGAAAGCTATTAAGCCTCAAGGCTTCAGGTGTTTCTTCTGTTTAGGTCAACAGGTATTGAGTGTTCAACCTTTTTGGCACCAGGGATTGGTTTCATAGAAGACAACTTATCCACAGACATGGCTGGGGATTGGGGGGGATGGTTTTGGGAAGATGTCAGTGTGCATTACATTTATTGTGCATTTTATTTCTATTGTTACTACATTGTAATATATAATGAAATAATTATACAACTCACCATAATGCAGAATCAGTGGGAGCCCAGAGCATGTTTTTCTGCAACTAATGGCCCCCATTGATCTGATGGGAGGTGGAGCTCAGGCAGTGATGCGAGCGATGGGGAGCAGCTGTCAATACAGATGAATCTTTGTGGGCTTGCCTGCCACTCACTTAGTGCTGTGCAGCTGGGTTCCTAACAGTCCATGCACCAGTACCAGTCCGTAGCCCCAAGGCTGGGGACCACAGTGTTTGTCAATGTTATACACGTAGTAAGAAGTGAAATAGGGATTTAAACACAATATATCTTTTTTATAATAGACTTTGTTTTTTAAAAAGCTTTTGATTTACAGCCAAATTGAGCAGAAAGTATAGAGAATTCCTGTATACCCTATTCCCCCGGACAAGCACAACTCCCCTATGCATTCTGTGGGTTTTGGCAACTATATGATGACATGTATCTAACATTGTAACATCATATAGAATAGTTTCACTGTCTAAAAGTCCCCTGTGCTTTGCCTATTCATCCTTCCCTTCTCCCAGCCCCTAACAACCATTGCTTTTTCCTATCACCATAAAAAAGACAGTATGCCTTTTCCAGGATGTCATATAGTTGGAATCAATATGTAGCTTTATCAGATTGGCTTCTTTAGCATAGTAATATGCATTTGAGTTTCCTCCATGTGTTTTCATGGCTTGATAGCTCATTTCTTTTGAGCACTGAATAATAATACTCCATCGTCTAGATATGCCAAAGTTTATTTATCCATTCGCCTACTGAAGAAAATCTTAGTTGCTTCCAAGTTCTGGCAATTATGAATAGAGCTTCCAAAAACATCCATGTATAGGTTTTGGTGCAGACATAAGTTTTCAACTCTTTTGGGTAAATACCAAAGAACATCATTGCTGGATCATATGGTAAGAGTATGTTTAGTTTTATAAGAAACTGCCAAATTGTCTTTCAAAGTGGCTGTACCATTTTGCATTTGCACCAGCAATTAATGAGAGTTTCTGTTGTTCCATATTCTACACAGAATTTGGTATTGTCAGTTTTTGGATTTTAACCATCCCTATAGGTATATAGTGGTATCTCATTGTTTTAATTTGCAGTTCCCTAATGACATGATGTTGGGCATCTTTTCCTATACTTATTTGCCATTGCCATCTCTATATTTTCTTTGGTGAGGTATCTGTTATAATTTTTGGCCCATTTTTAATTAGATTGTTCATTTTCTTATTGTTGAATTTTAAATGTCCTTTGTACATTTTGGAAAAAAATTCTTTATCAATTATGTCTTTTGCAAATATTTCCTTATAGTCTGTGGCTTGTGTTATATCCTTTTGACACAGTCTTTTGCAGAGCAAAGTTTTTAATTTTAATGAAGTTCAACTCACCAATTATTTCTTTCATGGACAGTGCCTTTGATGTTGTATGTAAAAAGTCATTGCCAATCCCAAGGTCACCTAGATTTTCTCTTATGTTGTATTCTAGGAGTTTTATGGTTTTGCATTTTATATTTAGGTGTATGATCCAATTTGAGTTAATTTTTGAGAAGGGTATAAAGTCTGTGTCTAGATTAATTTTTTTGCATGAGGAGGCCCAGTTGTTCTATTACCATTTGTTGAAAAGACTATCTTTTTCCCAGTGTTTTGCCTTTCCTCCTTAGTGAAAGAGTTCCATGTGGAGAAAGGGTGTCAGATAAATTGTAAACATTACATGCTTGCTTCCCTAGTTAGCAAAAGCAGCATACTATGAAAGACAATGAGATCACGAACAGCTTCTCTAGACCTCTTTCTCCTCATCTATAAATTGATATAATTTTTTCCTTAAATTTTGTTAGAATTCACTGATGAATCCATCAGGGCCTGGTGCTTTTTGTTTTGGAAGGTTATTAATTTACTTAATAGATATAGGTCTTCAATAGATATTTCTGTAATATATACATGTCTATTCAGATTGTCTATTTCTTCTTGTGTAAGTTTTGGCAGATTACGTCTTTCAAGAAATTGGTCCATTTTATTTAGGTTATCAAATTTGTGGGCATAGAGTTGCTCACAGCATTCCTTTATTATCCTTTTAATATCCATAGGATCTATAGTAACCTTCCCTCTTTCATTTCTGATATTAGTAATTTGTGTCTTTTCTCTCTCTCTCATTTTCCTTTTTTGTTATTCTGGCTAGGGTTTGTCAATTTTATTGATCTCTTAAAAGAACTAGCTTTTGATTTCATTGGTTTTTCTCCAGTGATTTCCTGTTTTCAATTTCATTGATTTCTACTCTAATTTTTGTTTCTTGTCTTCTGCCTACTTTGAATTTAATTTGCTCTTCTTTTTCTAGTTTCATCAAATAGAAACTTAGATTATTGATTTTAAGTCCTTCTTCTTTTCTAATGTATGCATTCAATGCTATAAATTTTCCTATAAGCACCATTCCACTGTATCCCACAGATTTTGATAAGTTGTGTTTTTATTTTCACTTTGTTGAATTTTTAATCTCCAAGTATACTGGGAATTTCCAGCTATCTTTCTGTTTTTGTTTTCTAGCTTAATTCCATTGTAGTCTGAAAGCAGATATTTATGATTTCAATCCTTTTAAATTTGTTAAGTTGTGCTTTATGGCCCAAAATGTGATCTATTTTGGTAAATATTCCACATAATTTTGCAAAGAATATGTCTTCTCCTGCTGTTGGATGAAGTATTCTATAGATGTTAATTATATCCACTTGACTGACAGTGCTGTTGAGTTCAACTTACTGATTTCTGCCTGCTGGATCTGTCCATCATTGATGGAAGAGTGTTGAAGTCTCCAACTATAATAGTGGATGCATTTATTTTTCTTTGCATTTCTATCAGTTTTTGCCTCATGTATTTTGATGCTCTGTTGTTAGGTACATACACATTAAGGATTGCTATGTTTCCTAGAGAATTTACCCCTTTATCCTTATGTTAGGCCCTCTTTATCCACAACAAGTTTTCTTGTTGTGAAGCTTGCTGTTTAAAATTAATATAGCTACTCCAGCTTTCTTTTGATTAGTGTTAGCATGGTAAACATAATATGTTTTTAAAACATTCTTGTGCTATTAAAAAAACACAAATTTCTACTTATATAACAACACTCCTGTGAAGGTTCTGGGGTTAGATTTCCTTTAGTAGCTATACAGACACATTGAGAGCATAACAATCCCCTTGGAGCCATGGGGAGTTGGTCACCCCCATGTCAGACAAAAGTAGCAATCTGGTCTCAGTTAAAAAAAAAAACAGCCACATTTTTCATCAGAACATCCTGAGTACCATTCATATCAGGGAAGATGTCAGCCACGTTTGCTTCTCCATGGCCTTCCAGGGATAGGAAAGACTAACTACATAGCTGCACTAAACAGCTATACAGGATAAGAGAAATTCAGCACCTTGCTCTTGGACGAATAGATGTCATTCAGCAGTTAACCCTGAGCTTTGTCACTACAGGACAATGTTTAAGAAAGGCTTAAAATTAAAAGCTAATGTCATGACTCAAGATGCTCAGAATGCCTAGAGTAGAGTGGTTAAGAAATTTATGGAGAATACCATATTTTGTTTCATCTGTAATTATCTGTCAAAGATCGTCCCTGAATTACAGTCCTACCTGGTATATGAGGCTCCGAGTCAGTCCCTTGACTCCTCAACTCATGACTCCCCATGCAGGACATACCATTGAAGAAGAAAAAGTTGGCATAAGATGTTGTGAGTATGTATAACTCTCCAGTAGAGATACATGAAATGCTTAAACATCTTGCAGAGCACTAAAATGGTTTTTGGAAGGGGGGACAGAAGAGACTGTGCATGTGTGTGGGACACCTTGCAAGCCTGATGTTGCCAACATTCTGGACTAGATGTTGAATCCAGACCTCACCGCAGCCTATAGAAATTTTGTGGAGTTAAAACCTCTCAAGAGGTTGGCATTATCTGATATTCTTGTTTGTACAGAGAATTGACTTTCCATCATCAGTTCAAATACATTTATTGACCAAAATGGCAGATGTTGAGTATAGACTTTCTGTCGACACCAAGAAGAAGATTAGCTGAGTTCCCTCATTGCTGCATTTTAACCACCAGAGTCTCAACTGTTGCACAATTGAGACCACAACTGTGGCTACAATTCGCAGGACCCCAGCAGCAGTTTGAGAATACAGGACACGGTTATGTGATGAAACCATAATCACCCCAAAATATTGTAAAACAGAAGTTCCAGGCCTGAGTTGGCAGAATATTAAAAAGTACTGCCTTTGTGGTGGGTATAGGAGAGATATAGAAAGTAAGATCCACATACAAGTATCTCATTGTACTACCTATTTGCCTTTTATAGTTTAAAAACAAAAGGAGCTTTTTGTCACTCTTAAGACTTTTCACCTTCAGTTACTTAGAGGAAGAGGAATTGGCCTAACTCATCTTGGTTTGGAACATGAGACTTTCAGATCTACTATTGTCAAAATTTTGTATGACTCCAGATAAACAAGAGCATATTCAAAAATAAATTTAAAAATATAGTCTTAGGCACTGTCTATATCTACTTTGACATGGGTATTACTGGATTTGTGGCCAGAACTATTATATAATGAACTCAATTTTTATTTCTCTCATTAGAGTTGAAGAGTTACCAACAGTGGTGTGAAAAGGCAGACAAAAGAAAGTCATAATGTAATATAATATGCAAACTGGCCTTTAAATGAAGCCATTTGCACCAATACACAAATCATTCGTTTAATCAGAGCACTAGAGATAAGCCCGATTCTCAACTCATAACTGTTGAAAATAAAGGGTGTTTTGTACAAACCTAGCAGCTTATTTTACAGCAATCAGATTGCATTGATTTTAGGGTTCTTCACAATTAAAAAACTAAAGCAGCTTTTTGTTGTTTCTGTCATAAACAGTGCTTCTTTCTTGAGGGAGGCAGTTATGAAGAGCTTGTCCTACTCCATTTGTATTTGTACTCAGGCCTTCCCAATGGGACCCGATCACACAATTGCCATCCTTGGTAGTATGAAACTTTCCTTAAGAGATTGTTTTTTATAAAAGTGTTAAATTCTTACATTATGGACAGGGAGAAGTCTTACACATCATCTACGATGTCTATAGATTCATCATCCATCAAAGACATCTTCAGAAATTTAAAGGCTAATGGACAAGTTGGGGAGGGGTCTCATATTTCAAGATACCTTTAAAATAAAGATTCTGACTAATTGATGCCCGCCCACCAAAAAATACTTCACCAGTCTCAGAAATATATAGGGGCCAATGATCACTCATGACTAAATATATAAATCTATATTTTTAATTTATATATTAATATTATATATAAAATCATATATTTATATATAATATATATAGATATATAGAAGCTTTCGGAAGCTAAAGTGGTGTCTTTGAGTGCGTGGTACATAATCAGTGACATCATGACCAAAAATGCCATATCAATTGCCAGGAACACCGAAGTATTTGAAATAAGCTCTCAGGCAAGAAATGGAAAAAAAAAATATCTTTAAAAAAAGTTTTTATTTGCCAACAACCATTTAGTTAATTTAGCAATGGTTTTACATTTTGACACCTTCTGGGAAAGAGCACTAAAACAGTTCCCACTGAGAGGGGTTAACAGCTTGCTCCGTAGACGCCAAGCTAGCGAACAGAGCATCACTGTTCTACAGTGACAAAGGACGTTGTGGTTCTTAGCTCTCCCCGTGGTGTTGTAACTCCAGCTTCCCCCAGGATGCTGGAGATGGACAGGTGGTGCCAGGTCTGTGCTGAAAGAATTCTCAGGAATCTCATGGAAATAAATTCATAATAAACTTGATCTATGTTACTCAGTGACCAAAATTTACTTCCTATTGATGTTCTGAAGATGGCATAGAAGTCCACCTTTCTGTTTATTCATAATGTTCACTTCCCTTCAGTGAGTGAAAATTACAATAATAACTAACATTTTGGGGCTTACTCTTTGCTAGAGACTGTGCTAATGATATTACATTCATTATTTATCATTCTTCATTCCCATATAACTATGAGATAGGTACTATCATTATCTTTATTTACACGTACAGAAAATGGTTTGAACAGTTCCCATTTCATACAGTAACTAAATGGCGGAGTCCAGTGTTGAGCCTGGGCTGTCTAACTTCATAGCTTATCTTCTTAACTATTCCACACAACCATTCCACTCAGTAACTGAAAAAGTATTAATCATCCTTGAAAATTTTGCCGATCATAATTATGCCAGTACTCTATTCATCACTACCAAGTAATCATATCATACTCTTTAAGAGCTTCTCTGAGTTTTATAAAATGTCTTTTTTTGCCCCAGGCATAAACACTTGGAGGGGCGGGTGTGTGCAGAAAGAAGGGGGCCTTCTCACCACTAGAGAGCTGATTAATTTGCAATTAGCAAAGGCTAAAATGTCCCTTTCTGAAACTTTTCCTCGGGGCCCTAGAATTAAAACTTAGTCACTGAATCCTGTCTCTTTGCGGGGTAAGAAGATCTAGACAAGCATTAACTTTCTAGGTCTCAAATCTCCTCTTCATGGCTAAACCAAGACATTTCCTGACATGAAATTTGAGCGTGGAGCTTCTGCCAGTCCATATGTATGTGCGTTTTGTATTGATTTTTTAAATCAATCTTTTACTTTTTCAACTCTGTATATTATCAAAAAATATAAATATACAGAGAAGATAAAAATATTGAAAGAATAATACAATGGCTGGGAGGAGTGGCTCGCATCTGTAATCCTAACACTTTGGGAGGCCAAGGCGGGAGGATAACTTGAGGCCAGGATTTTGAGACTAGCCTGGGCAACATAGTGAGACACCCATCTCCACAAAAAAATAGAAAAATTAGCCAGGTGTGGTGGTGTGCAGTTGTAGTCCCAGCTACTCAGGAGGCTGAGGCAGGAGGATCATTTGAGCCCAGGAGTTTGAGGTTGCTGTGAGCTATGATGACACCACTGCACTCTAGCCTGGGCAACAGACTGAAACTCTGTCTCAAAAAATAAAAGAATAGTACAATGAACAAGCATAGATCCATCACTCATATTCAATACCCATGTACCTATTATCTAGATGGTAACATATTTTGCTATATTTGAAATATCTATTAATATTTATCTATCATAACTTCATGATCCTTCACTCCTAAATACTATAGTAAGAATAAGAATATTCTCTTATATAATCACATACCATTAACATATCTAAGAAAGTTAACAATGTTTCTCTAACATCATACAGTCCAAATTCAAATTTCCCTATTTGTTCCAAAATTATTTTTTATGGTTGATTTTTTACACCAGCATTAAAACAATACACATGCATTGCATTTGGGTGTTGTGGTTTTTAGTCTCTTATTCTCCAAGAGTTCCCTCTGCCCCTCCTTTTTTTAAAAAGTGACATGACATTTTGAAACTAAGAAGTTCATATAGAATGTTCTGCACTCTGTATATATTTGTTTATTTTTTCCTGGAGTCATTTAATTTGTTCCTCTAGCTCTTATACAACGAGGTCTGTCTGGAAAGTATCCAGCCATGTAATATGAAAAATAGAAACATTTGTCAAAGAAGATACAAAATAAAAGAAACATTGTATGTAGGACAATGACACCTCAGTCCCCTTCAAAGTAGGCACCTTAGGACTTCACAGAGTTCTCTAACCTAACCCACACACGTTTAAGGTGTTCTGCTTGTTGCAGGCCTTCCAGAACGTGGATCACTGTCAACAGATTCTTGACCATCTTTCAAACATTTGTGCCACACTTTCATTTGCACTGCACTAATCACATCATCCCGGAAAGGCTTCTCAATCATCCGAATAGTTTTCACGGAGGAAGGTTCGAGCTTAATGAAAAATTTGGTGCAGAGTCATTGCTCAACTCAGTCAGTCATTTTGAATGCAATGGCCACACATTACGCATGCTCACTCAATGGCTTCTAGTGCCCCACTGACTAGTATAGTGAACAATTGAGAAATACACAGCCTTTTTAAAAGGCGGGTTTTCAGAGGTTGGTCTTGGGTCTATATGACCACTGTCATGTTATGGCTTCGAGCTATTGTTGTTTAACTATAATTGGTGGTTTCAGTAAACCTTATCTCAGGTGACCGTTGTCTGGACAATTCTGTTGAGCCACCTCCTGTGGTTTAAGATACTAAAAAACGAACAGCAAAGAACATTTTTCTGCCCCTTTGATTACTGGCCTCAGGCAGGAATGAAGGTTTTAATTCTTAAAAAGGGTAAAGGGTTTTAAAGAGACAACTTGTAAAACATTTTGTTGCCCTTTTTCTGGCCTTTACCTCCGTTACAGATGAAACTTGAGGGCATTACGTTAAGTCACAAAAAGAAAGATAACTGTATTATTCCACCTATATGAGGTGCTACTGGGGCTCAGAAACTAATACCCCAAAATACGGCACACTAAGGAAGACTCAAGGTCTCTCTGACCTTCCCCCTATCACCGCCATCTCTCCCAAAGCACAGCCCTTTATCTGCCTAAGATCCAGACCCACCAAGGACAACAATTGTGTTTTCTTCCCTTCCCTGTAATACCAGGAATGTAACCGCACTTAAATAGACCCTTTTAGTTTCAAAGGGAATTATTTACAAGTTAATCTCTGTTCCTAGATCCATTCACTCTCCCTAGTAATGTCCTCAACAGAATTTCTCTTTGCCCCCTAACCCCATAACCTGTTTTGCCAGGATGGTATATAAAATTCTGAATCCAGTTGAGGGGTGGGTAATCACTCTGTGAGTCTCCCTGTATACACATTAATAAAATGTGTGTGCCTTCTCTTTAATTAATTTGTCTTTTGTGTGTTGATGTTTCAGCAAACCTTCAGAGGGTGAGGGGGAAGTATCCTTTTGCCCCTACAGTACCTACAGTAGTCAAATTCATAGGGAGAGAAAGTAGAATGGAGGTTGCCAGGGGCTGAGAGGAGAGAAGAATGGGAAGTTGTGTAATGGGTACAGTTTTCATTTTGCAAGATGAAAAGAGTTTTGGAGATTGAAATCACAATAATGTGAATGTACTTCACATTACTGAACTGTATACTTAAAAATGATTAAGGCCTGGCATGGTGGCTCATGCACTTTGGGAGGCTGAGGCAGGAGGATTGCCTGAGCCCAGGAGTTGGAGGCTGGGCAATGATCATGCCACTGCTCTGCAGTCTGGGCAACACAGTAAGACCCCATTCTAAAAAATAAAATAACTAAAATGGTAAATTTTATGAGTATTTTATCACAATTAAAATTTAAAATTAAACATTAAAGCATATGAAAAAATGTACTCAAAGAAATCTCACTTCCATCCCTTTCCCCTCAGTCCCTACAGGTAACTATTTTTATTAGTTTCTAACTTGTCTTTCTGGAGTTTCATTTTACAAAGTTAAACAAATATATATATATTTTTTCTTATTTTCCCTCCTTTCTTACACATAAAAATAATATGTAAAGTTATATATTATACACTATCAGTGTGAGATATAGATCCAAATTTATCTCTTCCCAAAAAGATTACAATAAAGAAAATGGATGCATAGTTTCACAAGTTTGGATCTTATACAAAAGGTGTTCCCGCTTATTGATGGACATGGTGTAAGTTACATGAGCCTCCTACAGCAGAATCTCCTGTGACTGTTATTTGCACTGTTACCTAAATGGAGAACATTGCTCCTGGTGCACCCTGACACACATATGCACACACACACACACACACACACACACACAGACTATACTTCTCAGTCTGATGAAGAGACTCGGTTTTAGATTTTAATAACAAGTATCATCAGTTTCTGATAGGTTGAGAACTTGAGAAAATGAGAGTGTAAAAGCAGCTTTACAACCATCCTGGGTATGGAGAACATGTCAAACAATCAAAGTCACTCTCACTGAGACTTGTAGAATGTCTGAGAACTGCACTGATTGAAGAATGTTTCAAGTGACCCCTCCCCACCACCTCCACCATAATAGATTCAGGAGCGCCACCCAGAACTACTGTGCTACTATGACCTTCAAGGACATAGCATCTTAAGGAATTATAGATGCTCCCTCCCTGTATGTCCTAGAAATCACCCACGATGGCCTTCAGAGCCCCATCAGGAAATAAAAGCTTTTGCCTTTAATCTTGCAGGGATTTTTACAGTGGCAACAACGCCCCAGACAGGAAGATGTACCCTTATGGAAGATCCAGCTCTGTGGTGACTAGGAAATCCAAAGCCCCTCTCCAAATCACTCTGATTCAAATTCTTGCATCTCAGCTGTTCCAATTATTTAGGAAATATAGAGAACTCATTATGCATCTTCTTTTGGTGTTCCCACTGATTAGCAAAGACCAAGCGCCAGGCCTGGAAGACATATTGTGAGAGTGTGAGTGCTGGCATATGAGTCACCCGGGAAAGAACGCCTGACCCATGGTTGGGGCAGGCAGGTAAACATCACAGCCATGGACCACCCCCCCCAGAACTGTTCACAAAGGCTGAGCATTTACTGGAGGCCATCAGACAGCCGACACTCAAGGTGGACTGATTTACATGGTAAACCAGCCATGGAGAAGTTTTGAGGACAAGGAATAGAAATTATATAAATCTGATTGCACCTTGGCAGATCAGTCCAAAACAGAAAAGATTTTGAAGATCAAAGTTGGAAATCTGTCAATATAAACAGCCAAAGGGCAAATTTCTTGACTATTTCTTAGAGACAAGACTATTTTACCAGTTCCTAATATGTGGTTTATACTCTGAAAACCCATTGTAGACTTTTTGTAACTTTTTCACATGCATTTTCAAGCACTGGATGTGCTAACTTACTTCCCGCCCCCACCCCCGAGATAAATTGATCCTGAAGGATGTGCTAACTTTCTTAAATGTCTTTGAAAGTAGAAATCAGGAGGCTGACACATTGTCTTCAGCAGAATAAATAAATTATTGACTTTTACCACATTTAACTGAATAACTTTTAAGGTAAATACATAAACATGAGATTGAGGAAGTGTGTAAAGAAGTAAAACTGAGGTTGGTATAAGTCTTCTGGGGTTGTTTAGACTTCTAAGCTATTGGGCTTCCTAGTTTTCCTTCTGTTGGAGCTCAGAAAATGATGCCCCAAAGTATGGCGCTTTGACATGCTTAGTACTTTGACCTAAAGAAGCAACCTCAGAACCAAAGTCTCTTTGACTGTTGCCCCCTTCGTCTCTCAATCCTTTTTCTCTCCCCAAGCTCAGGGAGGGGCTTTCTCTGAAGTTCCCTTATCTAAGGGACTTTGCTCCAGAAAGAATTCTATTTCCTCCAGAATGAATTCGATTGTCATAAACCCCCTCCCTGGAATCTACACTAACCAGAAAAGATTAACTCACATGGCAGGAGAAGAGGGAGGACAAACTAAAGGTCTCCATGCCTAGAACACCCACCCAGACAGACTTTTTACCTATTCTTATGAAGGCTGCTACCTGAGAGATTTTATCTGCATAATAAGACAACCTTTGTTGCCCATGCAGTTCCTCCCCTCACCCATAGCTTGTGGCCACCTCCCTCCAGGAGCATTCAAGCCCCTATTTCTTTCTGTAGCTCCAAATGCTATCGAGGTTTTAACCACTTGGCCCTTCTCTGAGTCTCATACTTTGTAGGCCCCGATGTGTATGCACCTAATACATTTCTATGCCTCTCTCCTGTTAATCTGTCTACTGTCAAGTTTATTTCTCAGACACAAGTATTGAACCCCCAGAGGAGAGAGAGAGAAGGTTCTCTCAACCTTACACTTCTTAGAATCTGACTTTTCTAGAAAAAGGTGAGATCCACATTCAATACCCTACGGAAAAACTAGGTGGTTTAATTTTTTTGGAAACTTGGATAAATACCAGAAGATTAAAGATCTCTTCACCTGAGCCATTGTTCAGAATGGAACATGTCTCTTGGTGTAATGGATTGCCACTGGTTTGCTGCCTTCTCCTTTTGAAACAGTGCAATAATATAGATGAGCAATAATACACATGCTATGAGATTCCCAACCAAAAAGGCTATGACTACAGAGAGGGACTAAGAGCTTTTCATGGTTATTGAACCTAAAAGACCAAGTTTGTCAGACAAAATTGTGATACTCTTAGGTAGATAGTGAGGAATTTCGGGTTTCCTAGGGATGAAAGTGGGTGCTCTTGTCCCCATCTTGGTCCTGCCCCACCTTAATCCTGTCTTGAGCAACTGCCATACCTGGGGTAGGAGGGAATACCCTGTGAATCTGCCAATCAAAACTTGGTGCGCCAGCTGCAAAAGAATGCAGAGGACTCTCTAGCCCACGGGCCAAGCAGCATAGGTACCATAGAGTCCAGAAATTGACCTAGAACAATCTGTATGCATAGTAATGCAACTCCTAATCAAAGTGGTTCCACAGTGAACATCTGAGCTGCTAGGGAGGTCCTAATCCGGTCCTATAAAACAAGTTGCAGACTGTAACCAAACTCTTTTTTCCTGCATGCAGCAAGGGGTCCGGTCATCATCTGTGGTGTATGTATCATGCTCTATAAACCTAATCTTGCTCTTGCCCTGTAATCCTATTGTAATCCTATCTTGCTTGCCTTACTTGGTGCATCTGGTCATTCTTTGACCATGGGCTTGCCATGAATGACATTTTCACACTGAAACCTGACAATACTTGCTACCCCCTACCCACAATTCAAGAATTTTATTTTGTCTTATTTTTTGATTCAAGTCTACGTGCGTGTACAAAATAGGAGAAAAGGAGAAAGTGAGGAGGGACCCTATTATAGCAATTTTTGTCTAAAGGCTCTGTTTATACACCATGCTTACTAGGTTTGGTGCTGCAGAAAAGAGTTTTCTAACAGTCAGTCTGTTATAATCTAGGCCAAGGCACTTCATTTTGGCCCTTGGGAGATTAACCAGCCACTTGAATGCTGATTTAATGCTTTAAGGACTAAAGCCTTTAAAAATCATGGGCCTGTAGCTTGGAGAGTTTTAAAAATAAATCTTCCTGGCTGTAATGCCAGGCAGTGTCATTGCATATATTTTTAAAGAGCCAAAGTTTGTATTCATCCCAAGCAATTTCTATGAATTTCAAAGTAAGACAATATCTTCAAATTACAGTATACTTTTATCCTGCAAACTTTTGCCTCTCCAAAGAAACTATTTATTAAAAATGTTTTTAAGCCTATCACTTTAACGTGAATACATATGCTTCATATCCCATTGGTGCAGATCGAACCCAAATACTATAGTATTGTTATAGGCGAGAAATTTGATTGACAAATAACATTAAAAGAAATATTTGCTAATGGCATTGACATTAGAGATCACTCTTGTCTCACATAAAAAAAAGTCTGTTCTAGTCTTTGCTGACAGTAAAGGAAACCTAGTTAAAATCTCATTAAAGAACCATCCCAACATCACACGGACTTAAAAGAAAGACTTAACATATTAATTTGCAGAACAAAGCCAGCCCAAGCCTACAAATAATCTATTACCACAATTGGCAATGTAGGGGCTTTAACACACAGTTACTCCTACAACCTCAGGAAGCCAGGGCCTTCCTGCAGCCTTCCCCCATCCTCAGCCTGCCCCCCACCCCTTTGCACCTGGACCTTGGTTTTGTGTGTGTGTGTGTGTGTGTGTGTGTGTGTGTGTGTGTGTGTGTGTGTGTTATGAAGAGGGTTATTTTGCCTTGGAGAGAGGAGGACTTTCATGACTTCAAACATGGACATTAGATCCAGTTTTTTATCTTCTCCCATAATCCTGTCTTTGATGTCACCAGACTAAAACCTCTTAGAATAGAAAGGGGGAGCTGTGAAAAGAGGCCTAGTTAATTTATATGTTTAAGTGTTGCTGCCCTAATTCGCCCTGGTAGCATTTTCATTGTCTTCTGCTTTGCATCCTAAAGGCAGGCTTACACCAGGCAATTATGAATGGCCCCTCTGAACAAATAATTGAAATTCACAAGTTGTGGGGTATGGTTAAACAATGTCTGGGTTGGAGGCGTGGAGGTCATACATGCTCCCTCGGGCATTATTAAAGTTACAGGCACTCTCCTGGCAGGATGAGTATTTGTCTTACGTTAGCTTTAATGGCAACTAATCAGGTAAGTTGCCTTTGCTGAAGACCCCGTAATCTTGGCGAGTTGCTCTTTATGAAGCAATCAGAGATCCAGAGCTCCTTTGCTCTGCGGAAACAGCAAATTCTCCAAGGAACTGGGGGTCCACCATGGCTATCCAATTTCAAAAATAGGAGTGAATATAAAGCGGATTTAATTTCTGGGGGGAAAATTAATTGAGGATAAGAAACAATGGTGACATGGAAATTCTGAGAGTTTCACAATTCTAAGAGTTCATCTTTTCTACGCAGCCAGGGCAGTGTCACCTACACAGGAGGCTCGGGGTGATTGTTGAAAGGCGAGGCATTTTTGCGCATGTGCATTCCCACTCACACACCCTTAGCTGACTAAGTACAAATTAATTACTCCCAGCTAAGTTCTGCCGTCTGCTGTGTCAGTCCAAATTGGTTAATATAGTGGTGTGTTCTCTAAGGAAAAGGTTTATGCTGACTTCTAGATCACAATAGGCTCTTGCACTAACACGAGTATTTGCTCTAAAGAATTCAGCATAAGGTGGTACAAGCAGCAGTCTTGAATGAGCCCTGTTCTGTGAAGTTTTAAAAGAATCTCTTAATAAGGCAGGGGACTCTCAACTCTGAAGCTGTCATAACCACTCGGGGCTCCAAATTCATGGTGTCTACCACATCCTAGTGAAAAAGCCAGTATATCTCTCCAGCCTACTGTCACAAAAACCATTGGTGGGAAGTCTGGCCTTTCTCATTATTTTCTAGCATCTATAGGCTACATGTGTGGAGTGAAAAGAAAAAAACATGCAAATTGGCAAGTGTATAATGATGGTATCTACGGACGAAAATAGCGAGTCAAAGTCCCTGCAGGACTCCAACCTCCTCCAACTACATCTGCATGAAAGACCCCCACACTTGTTCTACAAGTATGAAAAGACGTGTGCTATTCTCCCAACAGGATTTCCTGGAGTTAAATTTTAGACAATGAAAGAAGGGCCTGTCCCCACCCTCCAGAATCATAATTTATATTTATATTGTGATCTTCTCAGACAAAATTCTGTTTTCTCTTCTTTCCTCTAGAAAGTGTTTGAATTGTCAAGGAAATGTCAGAATGAAAAACGGTGGATTGGACTTGTAGGAATCTATACCCATGTATACAGATGTATGCATACAAGTAAGCAAAGATAAACAGAGACAGAGTAGAGGTTCTTGGCAACATTATTTGTAATCATAAATTAGAAATAATGTAAATATCCCTAATTGGGGACTGGTTAAATAAATATGGAACTTCTGTGAAATGGATATGGCTGCTAAAAAGAATGAATTAGATTCAGAGATGGTTTAGGAACTTTCACACCCTAAACATCAAAAACATAATGATGCTTCCCCAATATGTAATGCCCATGTACAGTAAATTTATACCACAAAACTCAAGATCAAATCAAAATTTGATTTTTATTTATTTATTATTTATTTATTTATTTATTTTTTGAGACAGAGTTTCGCTCTGTTGCCTGGGCTAGAGTGAATGCCGTGGCGTCAGGCTAGCTCACAGCAACCTCAAACTCCTGGGCTTAAGCGATCCTACTGCCTCAGCCTCCCAAGTAGCTGGGACCACAGGCATGCGCCACCATGCCCGGCTAATTTTTTCTATATATATTTTTAGTTGGCCAGATAATTTCTTTCTATTTTTAGTAGAGACAGGGTCTCGCTCTTGCTCAGGCTGGTCTTGAACTCCTGACCTCAAGCAATCCACCTGCCTCGGCCTCCCAGAGTGCTAGGATTACAGGCGTGAGCCACTGCGCCCTGCCAAAATTTGATTTTTAAATCAAAATAGCTTTTCTCTAGATTGTTTCAGATTCAGAAAATATCTTGCAACATACTTCGTATAAATTCACCAAAGTTGGGTTGGGCACTGTGGCTCACATCTGTAATCCCAGTGCTTTGGTGAAGCTGGGGTGAGAGGATCATTTGAGACCAGGAGTTCGAGACTGGCCTGTGCAACCTGAGAGACCCCTGTCTCTACAAAAATTAAAAAAAAAAAAAAACTTAGCCTGGAATGGTAGTGCACACCTGTAGTCCCAGTGACTCAGGAGGCTGAGGCAGGAGAATTGCTGGAGCCCAGGAGTTCAAGGCTGCAGTGAGCTATGATGACACCATTGCACTCCAGCCTGGTTGACAGCCTGTCTCAAGAGAAAAAAAAAAAATTCACCAAAGTTGTTCTCTCTCTCTCTCTTTTTTTCTTTGCCGCTGCTTTGCCCATGTTCCCCATATGTGCTTGTCAAGCAATACAGTGATCAATAGATCTATAGATGTTTGCAGGAAATGATGTGTGATATATTGTTAAGATAAAAACAACAAAGGGAGGACATCACGTTTGGTGTGATAACATATATCTAAATTATTAGTTGTAAATACCTAGAAATATTTACAGAGTTACCTAGAAGCAACTGGTAACAGCGGTTAACTCTAAGAAGTGGGACAGGACTGGGGGGAGCATGAAGAAAAGGGATAGCCTTTTTTTTCACTTTGTATCCTTTCATACTGTTTTAAAACATGTTTTATCATAAGCATGCATTTCTTTAATAATTTAAAGAAAAACTTCACAGGTGCAATGCCACCCTTGCCTGTAATCCCAGCTACTCAGGAGGATCACATGAGGCCAAGAGTTCGAGATCAACCTAGACAACACAGTGAGACCCTCATTTCCACTAAATAAATAAAAAATAATAATGTAAAGAAAAATTAAAAGGTTAGGGGACCAGATGAAGGATAGTTAACTAGAAGTGTAAAGCAAAGAAAATCCCATTGGTGTGAATGAGCTGTCCCAGATGAATCCCCAGACTTGGGGCTTTTTAATTAATCAGCCCACTTGAATATGAAAAAAAATCATGAAGTGAATTGTTTTGACTCCAGTACAAGAACTTCTTTATTCTAGGACAAAAGATGGAGTTTGCATTCTCAATGCCATCTGGATTTGGTTCTAAGAGGCAAAAACTTTCATAATCCTCAATTTTTTTGTTCAATAGAAAGAACTAGTATTGAAAAACAAAAAAGCAGAGCAGAAAAGAAGAGTGATTAAGAGCTGGGCTATGTCAGAAAGCCTAAGTTTGAGTCTTGCCCTCAATATTTACTAAGTTTGTGACCACGGACAAGTCACTTAATCTCTCTGTTCTTCAGTGTCATCGTCTGTAGGATGGAAATAATAATAGTTCCCATTTCAAACCATTAAATAAGACTATGTAAAATGATGAGCCTCGTGCTCTGCACATAACAAGCATTTAATAATTATTGGCTTTTTTTTCTTTCTTTTTGAGGCAGAGTCTCACTATGGTGCCCAACTAGAGTGCCATGGTGTTATCATAGCTCACTACAACCTCAAACTCCTGGGATCAAGCAATTCTCCTGCCTCAGCCATCCAAGTAGCTGAGACTACAGGCGCGCACCATGACATCTGGCTAATTTTTTAAAAATTTTTTTGTATAAATGGTGTCTCGATATGTTGCTCATGCTGGTCTTGAACTCCTGGCCTCAAGCAATCCTCCTGTCTCGGCCTCCCAAAGTGCTGGGATTATAGGGATGAGTCACCGCACCCGGCCATTACTAACTATTATTAAAGATTTTTGATCTTTAATACATGCTAGAAATGATGCTCTCATGGACAGAATCTATTTCAATCCTCAGATCAATTAGACAAGAAGTTTAGAGTTTTGCCTTACAGTCCATGTTCATGTACTAACTAGCCCTGGAACCCTTTTAACAGGTATTTTACACTTCAGTTTTCTATAAATTCTGAATATGTTCATCAAACAAGTTGACTCAGGGTCAAGACCGTTCATGATTGAGCTCCTATTCACCTGCAGATGGACAGGCCCAGCACAGAGGACTACTCTCAGGACAGGCTGGGCTCACCATCTGGCAGGAAACTTTGTGGCTGGCATTCTTTGGTGAATTTGCCAAGACTCAGAAACTTAGTTTGTTGGGGAAACTTCAACTTCACTTCCTCTAAAGCCTGATGTGTAAAACCAAACCATGGGAAATACAACTGTGATGTAGATGAGGTGACTCCTATTGCATGACCAGCGTGAGCTCCAGGTGGGTGATCAAAGGAAGCCAATTTTGAGCCAGAAGGTTGCTTGGTGGATGTTGACCCGAGCTGGTGTTGAGGGGGAAGTTCAGATGTCACCCATTTTTAAGGAACTCTTCCAGAGATCCAACCTTGCCAAAAGGATGGAGCTGGCCTTCCCTGGAGTATCAAGCTTAGACACATTCTTTCCTTAGGTATGTTAATACCAAGCCCTCAGTAAGGACTGGGGAACTGCATGGGTCTTTTTAGGGGGACTTTGCCTCACTCTGAATACTTAACATATAAACCGTTTTATAGTTTGGTTCTCAGATAATAGCCTTCTTTTTTTTTTCTTTTGCATCGAAGTCTGTAGAACTGTGCTTCTCAAACAATCAGTAGTGAAGGACCATGGTTTGGGGGGAGGTCTTTTTTAAAATGGTAAATTGACAATTTATAATTGTATATATTTGTGGGGTATAGAGTGATGTTATGATTTATGAATACAATGTGGAATAATTCAATCAAGCTGATCAACATATCCATCACCTCAAATATTTAACATTTTTTGTGGTGAGCACATTTGAAATTTATTCTGTTAGCATTTTGAAATGTACAATACTCTGTTATTAACTATATTCACCATGCTGTGCAATAGAAAAAACAAAAAACCATATTCCTCTTGTCTAACTGAGATTTTATACCCTTTGATTATCATCTCCCTGTTTCTTCCACCCCACCCCGCCCCAGGCTCTGGTAACTACCATTCTACTTTCTGCTTTTTCTGTGAGTTTGATTGTTTTAGATTTCACAAATAAGTGAAAACATGTGATACTGTATTTGTCTTTCTGTGTCTGGCTTATTTCACTTAGTATAATGTTCTCCAATTCTATCTATGTTATCACAAGTGACAACATTGCTTTCTTTTTAAAAATTTTTTTAAAAACTTCAGAATATTATGGGGATACAAACGTTTGGGTTAGATGGATTGCTTTGCACTGCTTGAGTCAAAGTTATAAGTGTGCCCATCACCCAGATAGTGTGCATTGTACCCTTTACATATGATTTCACCCATCCACACCTCCTCCCTTCTTTCTTTTTTAAACCTGAATAGTATTCCATAATGGATATATGCCACATTTTCTTCGATTCATCTATTAATGGACATTTAGGTTAATTCTCTAACTTGGCTATTGTGAATAGTACTGCCATGAAGATGGGAATGCAGATACCTCTTCAACAAACTGATTTCAAATCTTTTGGGTAAATATCCAGAAGTGGTATTGCTGGATCATATGGTAATTCTATTTTTAGTTTTTTGAGGAACCTCTAAACAATTTTCCATCATGACTGTTATACTAATTTACATTCCCACCAACAATGTACAGCATTTCCTTTCCTTCATATTATCCCCAATACTTGTTATCTTTTGTCTTTTTGATAATAGTCATTCTGACAGGTGTTAGATGATATCTCATTGTGGTTTTAATTGGCATTTCCCTAATGATTAGCAATGTTGAACATTTTTTCATATATCTGATGGCCATTTGTATGTCTTTTTTAAAGAAATGTCTAATCAGATTCCATGATTTTTTTTTTTTTTTAAAGACAGGGTCTCACTCTGTCAACCATGTTAGTGTGCAGTGGCACAACCATAGCTCACTGCAACCTAGAACTCCTGGCCAAGCAATCCTCCCACCTCAGCTCCCCAAGTAGCTGAGATTACAGGCACACACCATCATACCTGGCTAAACTGCTCATTTTTTAAATTTTTTTGTTTTGTCTTCTTGCTATTGAATCGTTTAGGCTCCTTATGTATTTTGGACATTAACCCCTTATCAGATGCATGGCTTGCAAATATTTTCTCCCAATCCGTAGGTTGTGTCTGCACACTGTTAATTGTTTCCTTTGCTGTGCACATGCTTTTTAGTTTTATGTAATTCATTTGTCTATTTTTGCTTTTGTTGTCTGAGCTTTTGGGGTCAAATCCAAAAAAAATCATTGCCCAGACCAATGTCTTGCAGTTTTTCTCCTGTGTTTTCTTCGAGTAGTTTCATAGTCTCTGGTCTTATATTTAAGTCTTCAATCCATTCTGAGTTGATTTTTGAATATGGTGTGAGATAAGGGTCCAATTTTGTTCTTCAGCATGTGGATATCTAGTTTTCCCAACACCATTTATTGAAGAGACTATCCTGTTCTCATTGCATGTTCTTGGCACGTCTGTTGAAAATTCTAATTCATCGTGAACTGATATTTTTGTTAAATACAATTAAAATGTCACAATTATGCCAATCTGCTATGAAAGTTTTTACTCTTACTTTCTATAACTACCTTTCTCTGCTTGTTACTGGACCGTTGGAGGACCACTGTCATTCCTTGAAGTGGCACTGCCCCCAAATACATACTTGGTTGAATTTTAAACTTCTTTTTGGTAAATGTTTAGGTTTCTCCTTATTTGCTAAACATGCATTAGGCCATCCCCCCTTCTCCTGTAAGCATGAGGTTCCTTCTCCTTAATCTTCACTTCCAGAAATCCTGGCAGGCTTTTGAGGGCCAACTCTTGATAACTTGACTGACAGCAATTTCTCCTCCTCAGAACAAAGTGGCACTCTGTGTTTCCCATACTATACAAAACCGGGGTTTAGTTTAGGCTCCCTCAAAAGCAGACTGAGTTGGGGATTCAGATGCAGAGTTTATATGAGGGATGATCTCAGGAAACACTGGTAGAAGGAGTGGGGAGGAACGGGGGAGAAAAGGGAGGAAAAGCAGCTGATAAAGTGTTTGTTATTTTGTAAGTTTCCACCATGGGCAGAGGGAGCTGAATCAGGTTGAGTAACTCAAGAAATCAGTGCAAATCCTCATCATTATCCTGCCAGAGGGGAAAGATCTGGAGGATTCTCAGAGGTGGGAAGGTGTCACTCCCCAGTATGTTGCCAAAATATTCAAAGTACTCCCAGTGCAAGTGCTGGCAGTTGGAGACAGTTCTGTAAGGACATTATGCGTAGGGCATGCCAGGCAAATGCAACACCTGTGTCTATTATGGTTATTGGAGCGTAGACTGCTTGAGGGTAAGGGCTATGAACTGCCTAACTTTACATAAGGGATTTGATAAATATGTGTTTCTAGAATAAATATAAACTTGATCCTAGCACTGTTACCATGAGAAAGAGCAGGTAAGGGATATGAAGTGAGCTTGAGAGGCTTTCATGGTCAACAGATAGTTCTGCTAAAAGAACTTAGAGGGAATAACAAAGAAGTACCAGTGTTTACATATGTGGTTTTCTTACTGGATATCAAGTAAGTAGGACAACAACCTTCACATTTCAGGATGAATTAGTAAATAGGTTAATTATTACTATTTTTTTCTTAAGAGAAGTTCTGGCTTTCTTGCAGTAAAACACAAGTAGGTCATGGAACTGCGTACTCCCGGATGAGCTCTCTGAAGCACTGAGGCCTTTCAGGTGCAGGTAGAATGCTACTGCTCCAGCTAAAATGGGGCTTCTTGAACTTTAATATGCACACAAATCATATACGCGTTTTGTAAAAAGGCAGATTCTGATTCAGTAGGTCTGGGGTAGGGCCCATGATTCTTCTTGTTTTTCTACTCACTGACCCTCAGACCACACTTTGAGAAACAAATGGTAGGTCATTGAATATGAAATGTCTGATTTTGAACCAAAAGTTTAGGTTATTATATCTCAAACAAGAAGCAGTACAATTAATCGCAGTTTGCACCTAAACTATCAACACAGTTTTGCCATCTTAACAGTAGCTCGTTTATGCCAGAAGAAGCCTGGAGAGCAAGTGGTGACGAAATCGCGAAAGGCTTTTTCCACAGCTTGTTGATAATTGAATATTTTCTCTTGCAAGAAGTGATCCAAAGCCTAGAAGAAGCGGTAGTCAGTTGGTGCAACATCTGGTGACTATGGTGGATGACAGAGAGTTTCCAAGTGCAGCCCTGTAGTTGGAGCAGCATTGTTTGGGCGACATGTGGTCGGGCGTTGTGTTGCAAGAGGACTGGCCTGTCTCTACTGACCATCTCGGCTGCTTAAATGGCAAGCATCCTCATCATTTCATCCAAGTGGTTGCAGGAGACATCACTGTAATCGATTGACCAGGTTTCATGGAGCTGTAGTGGACAATACCAGGGCTGGACCACCAAACAGACACCATTATCTGCACTTCATTTTTTTTTTTTTTTTTTTACAGAGTCTCGCTCTGTTGTCCAGGCTAGAGTGCAGTGGGCATCAGCCTAACTCACAGCAACCTCAAACTCCTGGGCTCAAGCAATCCTTCTGCCTCAGCCTCCCCAGTAGCTGGGACTACAGGTATGTGCCACCATGTCCGGCTAATTTTTTCTATATACTTTTAGCTGTCCAGATCATTTCTTTCTATTTTTAGTAGAGACAGGGTCTCGCTCTTGTTCAGGCTGGTCTCAAACTCCAGACCTCGAGCGATCCTCCCGCCTCGGCCTCCCAGAGTGCTGGGATTACACACATGAGCCACCGCGCCCGGCCTGCACTTCATTTTTAATCCAACCATCATGCTGAATGCTTGCAATTATCAAAAAAATACATTTTTTATTACATGTAACAATACGGTGTAGAAATGGTTCACCTTTATGTGATGACAGCAAAGAAAGGCAGGCTTCGAGACGATTTCTCTTCTGACGCTCATTTAAATCCATCTATCCAGCTTCTTTAGCTTGCCAATTTGTTTCAAATGGTCCAATACTGTTGGAATAGTAACGTCAAACCTTGCTGCTAATTCACATGTAGGGTGAGATGGATTTGTTTCCACTACAGCTTTCAGCTCATCATTATCCACCTTGGTCTCAGGTCATCCACGTGGTTCATTTTCAAGTCTAAAATCACCAGAGTGGAACTTCTCAAACCATTGATGTCTGTGCATTCATTAGCCACATTCTTCCCAAACAGTTTGCTGATATTTCCAGCTATTTGAGCCGCATTGGTTCTATGATGGAACTCATATTCGAAAATAACATGAACTTTTTACTTATCCATGGTTTCACAAAAGTTGTTCTAAAAAAATCTGAAAGATGATCACAAGCCAAACCATGAGTTTGAAAGAATGAGGATGTACCTTCACAATAAAAATAAAACAGGATATGTTAAAGTGAAATGTCAGAGATATCAACTGTCAAACTTAGTACTAAGGAAATTGGACATTTCATACTTAATAACCTAATAGCATTAACTGTATGATCCCTTGGTCCATTGAATGTCTTTGTTGAACAACATCCCCAAAGCCTTCATCTTGACTTCCACTGCTGTGCTGGAGCCAGCTTATACAGGCTCCTAAAAGCCACATAAATTTTCACAAATTTGCCAAGCCAACTGCTAGCTTGAAATCAGCCCTGGTAGGAGAATTTATACCATAGAAATCAGCAAATGCTGCAAGTCAGGGTTTGTGTTTTCCAGAGATCTGGTTTAGCAGCATACTCCTGCTTGTTGCTTCCAAGCCTGAGGACCACCCTGCCCGGGCAGCCTGCACCCAGGAGACTATGAAGATCGTTTGGTCCTTTGGGGCATTAGTGGGGGTAAGAAGATACAACAGAGGCTAAGAAGACAGGAATCCCAGAGCAGAAATCAAGGAGGAAATACAAAGATGGGTGATTATTATTACTATTATTACAAGTTATTTCATTCTTGAAAATTTATACCATGAAAATATTTCAACAAAACTATCTATTAAAATATTATCTATGAAAATGGAAATAAATATTATATGCCCATTAAGCAAGATTATTACTAAGCCTGTAGAAATGGATAAAATGTGTATAGATAATGGTAAGTGGAAAAAGGCAGCATACAAATATGGAATTTACTATTTAACTCCATGGGTTTATTATTTCAACAATATAGAAACATTGTGCATATATAGGAATGAAATATAAACAAAAATAGTTGTGTTATAGTGCCAGTTTTAGAGGAAATTTAAAATTTTTTTCCAAATATTATAGCCTATGCAAAATAAAATATAACAAAGCATTTCAATTCATTTCATTATATTTCTTTTCAAATTAAAAAAAAGTGCATCAAAAATAAGAACAAAAGAAAGTCAGCAGAAATATTAGTAGTAGTTAACATTTCTTAGGTGTTTTATGTGAAAAGCACTATTTTATGTTCTTTTTAAGAATTAACTCAGTTAATTCCCACAACAACCCATGGTTGAAGAACTCTTCTTATTGCCATTTTGCAGTTGTGGAAACTGAGGCACACGGAGGTTTCTAAAATTTTCCCATTAATATACAGTTGGTAAAACACATAGGTTTCAAACCTAAGACTCTTGGGCTCTGTAAATTTTTGGATCTTCATAAAATAGCTTTTGCAAAGTTCTTTAAGAAACTGTAATCTAGCCGGGCACGGTGGCTCAAGGCTGTAATCCTAACACTGTGGGAGGTTGAGGAGGGAGGATCTCTTGAGGTCAGGAGTTTGAGATCAGCCTGAGCAAGAGCAAGACCCTACCTCTACTAAAAATAGAAAAAAAATCAGCTGGCTGTGGTGGTGCACACCTATAATCCCAGCTACTTGGGAGGCTGAGGCAGGAGGATTGCTTGAGCCCAGGAGTTTGAGGTTGCAGTGAATATGATGATGCCACGGCACTCTAGCCCAGGAGACAGAGTGAGACCCTGTCTCAAAAAACAAACAAACAAAAAAAAGAATCAGTAATCAGTCTAGGACAAGGAAAGATTCAGCCATAATTGTTTGTTTGTTTTAAAGAAATCAATTTTGGCCTGTGAATGAAAAGCGCAAAACTAAAGACAATTTGTAACAGACTCAACAGCCGCTCTGTGGAATTAATCACTGCAGTGCTGACTGAGCTAAGAGGCTTCCTGTTCCCTCCAGGCCAAGGGGAGCTGCAACCAGACCCTGGATGATTTCCTAGATCTTTCCACTTCATGGTTCTTCCTAGGAGCCAGGAGATATGTCACACAGTTTCAACTTAGGATGTGGCAAAAACCTGACCCATCTTTGCTCATGCTCTTCACCTGCCAACTGGAATGACTAGCATGCTGCCAGATTGCCCTCATTGGCTAGGAGAGTAATGTACGATGGTTATTCATTCAACAAACATGTCCTAAAATTTCAAAGTATATGAATTCTTAGAAAATGTGTGATACAAAATAAGTACATATGGTTAAAAAAAGAGAGAGGAATGTGTAATACAAATATAAGTATATATTAATATAAAGTATAAACCTTTCCATATACAGCTTAACAAGGAATTTTATTCAGTGAAATATTATTAATTTTACCGTGACCAGCACAGAACATCAATTGTCCTGCTGAATACAGTAGACAAAATTCCTAGCCTTTTGTCTTTAAAAATATAGCATAGCGAAAATATATCTAGTGGATAAATAAATTACTTTGTATAAACATATTGTGAAATGAATTAGAAAATATTATGATTGCATTACTTTCATTTTAATATCAAAGGACTTTTTTCCACTTCAAAAACATCAATATTTGATTTCACATATAACCACAAAATTGGTACAAAAATTAACAGTTACAATACAGTTGTATTCAAGCATTACAAAAAAGATTTTGCAATTATCTGTGTGCATTTTGCTATCAGTTGATCTAGAAATTCAGGCTAAAACCAAAGTTTAACCGAGTTCAAGTTGGATTTTGCAAGCAAGCCCTTTACATTTAAAAGCTGTTAAACAGAATTGACCATCTTTACAACTCTCCAGTTTCACAATGCAAATAAATGGTCCTCTAGGTGCTCCCTATGTATTGTTACGAACCTACATCCTTTTCACCCTTTTTATAGTCCCTTTTATGGCTATTAATTTTTAATTCTGGAGACATAGTCACTGTGTTTCTGGTTCTCTGGTGGGACATAAATGTGATTTAAATCCTGTTTTATGTATGGTTGGAGTTGACGGTTCTGATTGTATCTATTCCCCAAGAGAAAAATTGCTGGTTCCCACAAGCCCTTCCTTGCTGGTCATAAAACAAATATTAAATAATGGCAATAAGCTATGAACCTACTATAGTGCTCCAATTTTTAATTAAATGATTGCTTATGAAAATGGCTGCTGAAATACAGATTGTATAGAGAACTCACATGATGTACCTTATGTGTAGACCCCGTATATTGCCTGGGCCCTTGAGACCTCTGCATGCATGTACAGAATATCAACTATTATTTCTTGAGCCATATTTTATAACTTATAGTCCTCTGGTATGTTGATGGGAGCAAAGGGGCTACCCAAATTGTATGCTCTTGAAACTGGGTTTCAGATTCCCAAACAGGACCGGTTTTTGACACTTAAAATAAACAAACCCTATAAATCTGTTACATTTAATATTTTGTGTACCCCCAGCAGCCATTTAATGTGAGGTTTGTGGAGGAGCGAAAAGCTTTTAAAACCTTCGTCTCTTCCATTATGTTTAGCAAAGAATCTACAGAAAAGAGCTGGAAGGGCTTAAAACACCAGCCTGGCTGACATTCTGGAGCTCATCTAAGTATACTCTGTTTTAATCACTGATAATTTTGTTTACAGAAGTATAATCCACTCAGTGCTGTTATTGTCAGTCTTCCACAGATTCTGCAAAGATATTAGCTAAAAGTGCACAGGATCTTTCCTAAAAGGCTCCAAAGAAAAATGTTTAAATAGGTATTGAGATCCAATTATGTGTGTGCATGTGCATAACCTTCCGTGCACCCCACTACCCGCCCCCACGCACACACACATATTAAGTCAAACAGAGACAGTCTGGTATATCTCTTGAAAACCTTTTTAGGAAACCACTGGTTATACCCCTCACTCTTCTCAAATCCTCACAATCTATTCCTCCTCCCAAAATTATGTTAAATGTTTTTCTTTGTGGGGCAAAAATGTTCATAAACATTAATACATATTTAAGAAATAAGCCAAAGCTAAGTGGTACCACTTAACCAGGGATCTCTGTACTGATTGCTGTTAATATAATGCTAAGTACTCAGTTGATCCTAAATATGCACTTAGTGTATATCTATATAATATTAACCAAATTTTGCGATGAATGAGCAGTCACTAGAAGCAGAGGATTCTATTATTCATAGATTCAAATAAATAATTTGCAAAAAGTCATAAAAGAATGGTCTTCTGTTTACAGCTGCACCACATTAAATGAACGTGGGATTCAGTCATGAAAAGAAAAAAATCCATATGTTGTGACTAGCTATGTATCACCCAACCTTTACAAAAGACAGAGAGAGAGCAGGAAGGAATGGCAAAGGGAGGGAGGGAGGAGGGAGAGAGGGAGAGAAGGAGGGAGAGAGAGAAGGAGGGAGGGAGTGAGAAAGGAAGGAGGAAGGAAGGAAGGAAGGAAGGAAGGAAGGAAGGAAGGAGGGAGGGAGGGAGGGAGGGAAGGAAGGAAGGAAGGAAGGAAGGAAGGAAGGAAGGAAGGAAGGAAGGAAGGAAGAGAAAGGAGGGAGGGAGAGAGGGAGGGAGGGAGAGAGATTTTTTTAATTTAAAATTTCGTGAAGAGGTAAACAAGAGCTGGATTGGTGGGTGGGGTCCAAAGATTGGTCCTGGCAATCTTTATTCCACTTGCTAACTGTGTGTCAGTTCATTTTTGTGAACATCCGTTTACTCCACTGAAAACAGGAATGAAAATGCTCATCTTGTAGGAAACAGAAGTGCTTTGGAAACCATGCACCCACATCAGTCAATTCAATGTGCTAATTCATCTGTTTTTATTCCATCCCCTGAGTGAAAAGCTTTGTTTTCTCACTTTATTTAGATTCTATTTGTGATATTATGGTCTTAAATCATGTCCCAAAGAGATGGTGGCTTTAGGTTAGGCATTAGTCAGATCTTCTACAGAGCAGTGCTTCTCAAACTCCAGTGTCCACACAAATCATCAGGAACCTTGTTAAAGTGCAGGTCTAGGTGGGGCCTGAGACCCTGCTTGTCTAACCAGCTCCCAGGTAAGGCTGAGGCTTGATAACCCTGCTTGGTTCTTGATAACGTTAGGGGCTGCTTCAACATTTCCACACACTGAGCACACATTATTTATTGGATCACAGCACAGAGTTGTAAGTGCTGCTGCTGATGTCATTCGGGTTTTTTCCATGGTGATAAATACATCCTCTGGGAATGACTGCAGCCAACAAAGAGGACTGTAAACTGAATGACAGGGTGAGGCAAGTAGGGAGGAGAGTGATCCGTGGAACTATCTGCTGCTCTCCTCCTCTCTTGGCTGTCACTCATGATGAATGGCTCTATGCAGAAAGGTTGGACTCAACTACAGTGGTGACTTGCAATTAAACTCCCCATGCATTCTTTGCATGCCCTTCATTAGCATACTGTCCACAATACGTACCACAATTACAGTCTGTAATACATACCATATCAACGTGGAGACAAACCTTCATTTTGGTAGATTGTTACAAGCATAAAGGTCTATCTCTTTCATTAGGGAATTTAATTTTATATCTTAAACCATAAGTTTTGGCTTCATAACATCAAGATGAAGCAATAGAAGAAATATGAATAACAAATTAGAATGAAAAGCACAGAAACAAGCCTATGTTCACTAAAGTCACTTATGCACTATAGTCTCCATTCTTTTATCAATCCAGTCATCCAACAAATATTTACAGAGTCCCCACAACATGCCAGATATTGTTCTGGCCTCTAGGATAAAGCATTGAGCAAAACAATCCCCCTGCCCTGATAGAGCTTACAGTTTATATAACAAGTAAATATCTGTATATCCCATGTAGGGGGAAAAAAAGATAAAGCAAAGTAAGGAAGGAGAGTAGATGTGGGAGTTCTGTTATATGGCAGGGGAGAGAGAGATGGTGGTGGTAAGGGGCAGAGAAGACTTAAAGGAAGTAAGAACAAGGTATATGAACACAGCTAAAGAGATAATCAGGCAAAGAGAAAGAGAGGAATCAAAAACAACAAACTGTTTGCCCTGAGCAACTGTAAAAATCAGTTTGCCATTTTATTATAATAAGGACCTTATGTAAGCAAAACTGAACCAAGTATTAAAATATTCTGGGTGCTATACTTCTAAATTCAATTTTAAATTCCATTTTAAACTGATAGGGGAAAAAGGACAAATGGCATTATTGTGCATGAAAATCTGATAATAAGCAATCCTCTTTAAAATATATGCCAATGATATTTTTTAGAACTAGAGAATAAGTTTTATATTAGTTATTTTGTACATAACTGATAATTACACTTTTAAATATATGGCTTCTTTCTTCAAAAGTTTACCTAATTTGCACACAAATATTCCTATAATCTATCACATACGCCTTTAAAAAAAAAAAAAAAGAACTATTTATTTATTTATTTTTGAAACAGGGACTCATTCTGTCACCCAGGCTACAGAGCAGTGGCATGATCATAGCTCACTGTAAACTCAAACTCCTGGGCTCAAGCAATCCTCCTGCCTCAGCCTTCCGAGTAGCTGGGACCATAGGCACAGGCTACTGTGCCTGGCTAATTTTTGTGTTTTTTGTAGAGATGAGGTCTCGCTCTGTTGTCCAGGTTGGTCTCAAACTCCTGGCCTCAAGCAATCATCCCAACTGGGCCTCCCAAAGTGCTAAGATTATGGGTGTGAGCCACCGTGCCCAGTCTATTTATTTATTTTAGAACATCTGTTAATGAGCAATAACACATCAACAGTTCAAAACAACATATCAAAAAAGTCAAAAAATAAAGATCATCTCAATAGATTTAGGGAAGCCTTATAAATCTCAACTTCTGCTTCCAGCAACACGGAGTAAACATACTTTTCCCTATTCTTCCCACTATGTACAACTAAAAACCCTGGATATTACATATTAAATAAACATAAGAAGACTCTGAAAGGTGAAGAGAAGAAGGCAGACTGGCTAGGGATCTTGGGACCCCAGGAATGCCATGGGTTGTCTTTTGGCCTTACACATCCCAAACTTAGAGGTGAAGAAGATCGTAACCCAGAAACACCAATGGGAACAGTCAAAAAAGCCCAACAAAGCCTGCACTCTCCAGCCAAAGGAGAAGGAAAGGGGTGGCCTACCAAAACAGAAAACTTTTAATTAATAACAACTTTACTCCTACCAAGCACCAAAGGAAAGACTGTGACCTGTCCCTACCCCCACCAGCAAAAACTTAGTGGGAAGCCTAAATTGCCACCCTTAAGAGGCTATAACAAGGCACGTCAACACCCCCCCCCCCATAATGGCATCAGAGAAGGCCAAATAGGGAGCTGGGAATTTCATCGCCATGGGCTAGTAACAAGGCCTTCCCCACACCTCTGCTATGTCAGTGGAAACCAAATAGAGAGGCTGGACTTACACCTCTACATGGCAATAATAAGGAGCCCCTTCCGTCTCCAGTGGGGTGGCACCAGAGGACACGAGTGAAGAGTTAGGACTTGCACTATTGCCCAGCAATAGTAAGGTCACCCCTATAGTGGCGTCAGTGGAAACTATGTGGAGAGCCAGGACTCCCACTCCCACTCAGCAGTAACAAGGAGCCTTTACAACTCAGATATCAATAAAGGCTAAGTAGGGGAACTGGACTTCTTCCTCTACCTGGCAGTAATGAGACAGTACATCCCTCCAGTCTACCAAAATAGTATCAAAGAAAGCTGGATAAATATGATTTAAAGCTGTCTTAAATATGATCCAGAGTCTCATAGCATAATATGAAAACGTTTAGGTTTCAACTTAAAGTCACTCAGCATAACAAGAACCAGGAAGATCTCAAACTGTATTTAAAAAGATAATCGACAGATACCAAGAGAGATAGAATTATACATGCTTGAAACAAATGAAAAAATACAAAGCTTCAGCAAAGAAATAGAAGATGTAAAGAAGAACCAGATGGAAATTTTATAATTAAAACTACTATAACCGAAATAAAAAAAAAAAAACCTCAGTGGATAGGCTCAATAGCAGAATAGAGGAGAAAGAGGAAAAAACATCAGTGAACTGAAAGATAAAAAAATAAAAAATGCTCTGAAGAATTGAGAGGAAAAATAGACTGGAAAAAATAAATGAACAGAGCCCCCGAAACAAAACAAAAGATGTAATATCATGTCATCAGAGTTCTGCAAGAGGAAGAGAAAGAAGGAAGGGCTGAAAAAAAAAATACCCAAGGAAATAATAGGTGAAAACGTCACAAATTTGGCAAGAGATATAAATTTACAGATTCAACAATTTAAGTGAATGCCAAACAGGATAAACCCAAAGAAATCCCAAACAAGACATGTTATAATTAAACTTCTGGAAATTAAAGACAAAAAAAAAATCTTGAAAGCAGCCAGAGAAAAACAACAGCATATCTACAGAGGAAAACTGATTAGAATCAAAGCACATTCCTCATCAGAAACCATGGAGGCCAGAAAAAAGTGGTACAGGTTGAGTATCCCCTATCTGAAATGCGTGGGATCAGAAATGTTTCAGATTTTGGATTTTTGCTGATTTGTTCTTCAGATTTTGGAATATTTGCAAATACCTGATGAGATATCTTGGGAATAGGATCCAAGTATAAATACAAAATTTATGTATGTTTCTCATATACCTTATATACATAGCCTGAAGATAATTTTGTACCATATTTTAATAATGTTGTGCATAAAGCAAAGTTTTGACTGCAACCCATCACATGAGATCAAGTGTGGAATGTCCCATTTGTGGAGTCATGTCAGCACTCAAAAAGTTTCTCATTTTAAAGCATTTCAGATTTTGGATTTTTGGATTAGGGATGCTCAACCTGTATAACATTTTTTAGGTGGGAAAGAAAAGAACTGTCAATTCAGAAAGCTATACCCTGTGAAAATATCCTTTAAGAATAATAGGGAAATCAAGGCATTTTTAGATGAAGGAAAACTAAGGAAATCCAACATTAGCAGATCTACCATTTTAAAAAAAAGGCTATAGGAAATTCTCTAAACAAAAACAAATCAAAGAAGAAACCTTGGAACATCAGTAAGAAAAAAATAAAAGGGTAAGAAAAATATGAGTAAATACAATAGACTTTCTTTTTCCTCTTGAGTTTTCTAAATTATGGTTGAAGCAAAATTTATAATATGGTCTGATGTGTTTCTAAATATATGTAGAGAAATATTCAAAATAAACACATTATGGGGCAGGTAAAGAGATGTAAAGGGAGGTAAAGTTTTTATATTCCACTTGAACTGGTAAAATGACAACATCAGTAGACTGTGATAAGTTATGTGTATGTACAAATAATGTAATGGCTAGACCAACCACTAGAAAACTGTGCAAAAAATTCACTCAAAAGCATTATAGATAAATCAAAATGGAATTCTAAAAAATGTTTATGTAACCCACTGAAGGCAGGAGGAATAGGAAGACAAAAACAAAGAGAACAAATAAGACAAAAGTTAAAATGGCAGATGCAAGTCCTAACGTATCAATACTTACATTAAATGTAAATGATGTACATACACTAATTAAAAGACAGAGATTGACAGGATTGGAACACATGACTCATAATGTATACAAAATTATATAATGTGTACAAAAAACTTACTTCAAATATAATGACATAGGCAAGTTTGAAATTAAATCATGGGAAAAGATAAATTATGTAACTATTAATTGAAGGAAAGCTGAAGGAACTATATTAATATCAGGTAAACTAGACTTCAAAGGAAAAAAAATTACCAGAGACAGGAAGAGACATTATATAATGTTAAAAGGACCAATTTTCCAAGAATATAAGATCAATCCTAAATGTGAATGTGCCAAAAACAGAGCTCTAAAATATGTGAAGCAAAAACTAATAGAACTGATAGAGAAACAGACAAATCCATGATTGTAGTTTTATAATTATTTATTATATATAAATATAATACTTACAATTCTAATTTCTTATTTACAAAGACTTCAACATCATTTTCTCAACAACTGATAGAACTAGATTGAAAATCAGCAAGGATAAAGAACTCAACAACGCCATCAACCTGTAGGAGCTAACCAACACTTACAGAATATTCCACCTAGCAGCAGAATACACAGTCTTTCCCATTGCCCATGGAAAATATACCAAGATATGTCATATCCTGGGCCATAGAACAAACCTCAACAAATGTAAATGAATTTAAATAATAGAGTATTTTCTCCAATCACAACAGAATCAAACTGTTAATATAATAGTCAATAACATAAACATAATAGGAATTCTCCAAATACTTAGAAACTAAACAATATGCTGCTAAATAATTCATGGGCCAAAGAGGAAGTCTCAAGGAAAATTTAAAAATATGTAAAAAGGAATGAAAATCAGAATACAATGTACCAAAAGGACACAGGTAAAGCATTCTGAGAGGGAAATTTACAGCAATAAATTCATATAATTAGAAAAAGGGGGCTGGGTGTGGGTGCTCACATCTGTAACCCTAGCACTTTGGGAGGCCGAGGTAGGAGGGAGGATCCCTTGAGCCCAGGAGTTTGAGACCAGCCTGAGCCACATAGCAAGGCTCCATCTCTATCAAAGAAATAGAAAAACTAGCTGGGCAGGGTGATGTGTGCCTATAGTTCCAGCTGCTGAGAAGGCTGAGGCAAGAGGATTGCTTGAGCCCACAAGTTCAAGGCTGCAATGAGCCATGATGATACCACTGTACTCTAGCCCAGGCAATAGAGTGAGACCCTGTCTCCAAAAAACAAACAAACAAGCAAATAAACAAAAAAACAAAAGAAAATAAGAAAGGAAAAGTCTCAAATCAATGATATAAGCTTTCACCTAAAAAGCAAAGAAAATGATGAGCAAAGCAGAAAGAAGAAAATATTAAAGAACAGAAATCAATGAAATTTAAAACAGTAAACAGTAGAGAAAATCAATGAAACAGAGAACTGATTCTTTGAAAAGATAAGGAATATTAACAAACCTTTAACAGGACTGACCAAAAATAAAAAGCCAGAGGAGACAAAATTCACCAATATCAGGAATTAAGAAGGGGATATCACTATAGACCCTACAGACTTCAAAGTGACACTATGAAAAACCCTACATGTGTAAGTTTGACAACTTAAACAAAACCAAATGGACCAATTTCTGGATGAACACAAACTACCAAAAATCACCCAATTTGAAGAAAGGTAATTTGAACAGCCTTATAACTATTAAGAAACTTGAATTTTTAATCTAAATACTCCCCCAAAGAAATCTCCAGATCCCAGTGGTTTCACTGGAGAATTCTGCCAAATATCTAAAGAAGAATTAACACAAATTCTAAACATTCTCTTCCAGAAAATAGGAGAGATCACTTCCCAGTGCATGAGGCTAGTAATACCCTGTCAAAAGCAAAACAAAAAAGAAAACTACAGACCAGTATTTCTCAGGGTTATAGATGTAAAAACCATTAACAAAACATTATCAGACAGAGTTCAGCAATATATGAAAAGAATGATGCAACAGGACCAAGTGGAGTTTATTTCTCAGATGCAAGGCTGGTTCAATATGCAAAAATCAATCAATGGGACAGTGATATTAGGAGATATGTATAGGTTTTTGTCCACAGTTCCTGGTTTATAATTCCCATGGCCCTTGTTAGTTCCTATGTGATCAAAACAATAAGCACATCTTTTGTTAAAGTATTTAGTCTTTTGTCCTCAGTTCCTGGAGCAGCTTTGGAACACCTTCAGAGTAATAAAGGTGAGAGTCTTTGGTTATAACGTTGGGGAGTTTTAGGCCTCAGAAAGCAGTATATCTCTCTGACCTTATTCTGCCCTGCCTTCACCTGCTCCTTTTCTCCCCAAGGCAGGCCATAGAAACTAAAAATATAATTTCCCCCCACCTCTTAGAGCTGGCCATAAAGAAAATCTCTGACCTATCTTGTCTAATTGACACTGGGGGTCATCAGACCCCCATTTCAGAAGGTGTGCTGCCTCAAACCCAGGAGGAAGGAGTGTTACACAGGGAGGCCAAGAAGAATCTGAATACACAGGCCTTGCTGTGTTCCCCCACTCAGTCTATTAGTATTACATCATCCCCTTGTTGTCCAATCACATTTCTTCATCATTGCCCATGCTTCATTCATGCCTATCCTATGAAGTCTCCATAAAAGGCCAAGAGGACAGGGTACAGAGAGCTTCCAGATAGCTAAACACATGGAGGTTCCTAGAGGGTGGTACATTAGGGAAGGGTGTGGAAGCTTTGTGCCCCTTTCTCCATACCTTGCCCTGTGTATCTCTTCATCTGTACCCGTTGTAATATCCTTTATTTAAAAAAACAGTAAACATCAATTCTGTGAATAACTCTAGCAAATTAATTGAACCTAAGGAGGTGGTCATGGGAACTTGAATCTGCAGCCACTCAATCAGAAGCACAAGTAAAACAACATGGGACTCTCGGTTGGCGTTGGAAGTGAGGGTCGGTCTTGTGAGACTGTGCTCTCATCCTGTGGGATCTGACACTATCTCCAGGTAGATAGTGTCAAAATTGAACTGAGTTGGAGGACACTCAGCTGGTTCCTATGCAGAATTGATTGCTTGCTTCCTGGTGTGGAGAAATCCCCACACATCTGATGTCAAAAGCCTGTTCTGGGAGTATAGTGGGAGAAACTGAGTTTGTTTTTTCCACACAGTAACCCCACCATGTTAGGCTAAAGAAGAAAAATCACATACTTAGGTCACTCAATGTAGAAAAAAGCATTTGACAAAGTTCAACACACATTCTTTTTTTTTTTTTGAGACAGAGTCTCACTTTGTTGCCCAGGCTACAGTGAGTGCTGTGGCGTCAGCCTAGCTCACAGCAACCTCAGACTCCTGGGCTTAAGCGATCCTACTGTCTCAGCCTCCCGAGTAGCTGGGACTACAGGCATGTGCCACTATGCCCGGCTAATTTTTTCTGTATATATTTTTAGTTGTCCAGATAATTTATTTCTATTTTTAGTAGAGACGGGGTCTCACTCAGGCTGGTCTCGAACTCCTGACCTCAAGTGATCCACCCGCCTTGGCCTCCCAGAGTGCTAAGATTACAGGCGTGAGCCACCGCGCCCGGCCCAATGCACATTCTTTATTTAAAAAAAAAACTCTCAGAAAAATTGAAAGAGAAGAGAAATTCCTCAACTTGATAAAAACTGTCTATGAAAAACCTACAGCTAGTATTTGACTTAATACTCAAAGATTTGACTTAATAGTGAAAGGTTCAATTTATTCCCCCCAAGATCAAAACAAAACCATGATGTTTGCCCTCACCATTCATTATTCAACATAGAGATGGACGTTCTAGCCAGTGCAATAAGACAACAAAAGGAAATAAATGGCATTCAGATCAGAAAAGAAGAGGCAAAACTGTCCCTATTTATAGATAACATGATTTGTCTGTGTAGAAAATTCCAAGAAATTTACAAAAATTAAAAAATAAAATAAAACCCTCCTATTACTAATAAGTGAGTTCAACAAGATCTCAGGATATAAGATTGCTATGGTTTGGATATTTGTGTCCCAAACCTCATGTTGGCATTTGATCCCAATGTTGGAGGTGGAGCCTAATGGGAGGTGTTGAGTCATGGGGGTAGACCCCTCATGAACAGATTGATGCCCTCCCTGGAGTGGGGATTGGGGGTGAGTGAATGCTACTCTATTAGTTCCTACAACAGTTGGTTGTTAAGAAGAACCTGGCAACTCCCTTCTCCCTCTCTTGCTTCCTCTTTCACCATGTGATCTCTGCATACACAGCTCCCTTTCACCTGCCATGAGTGGAAGCAACCTGTGGCCCTTGCCAGATGCAGATGCCCAATCTTGAACTTTTCTAGACCTCAGAATCATGAGCCAAGTAAACCCTTTTTCTTTATAAATTACTCAACGATCCTCCAGGCTCAGCCTCGTAAAGTGCCAGGATTACAGATGTGAGCCACCACACCCAGCTAATTCTTTATCATATATTAATTTCTTATACATTATTGGGACTCAGAAAATGATACCTCAAAGTATGGTGCTTTGGCATGCTGAGCACCTTGAATTAAAAGAAATTATAAGACCTTAGAAGCTGCCTTGGAACCAAGGACTATTTAACCTTTTCTTGTTTCTCCCTCCCAAGTGCAGGGAGGACTCTTTCTGGAATTTCCTTATCTGACTGAGGAAATTTCTTTCCAAAAGAAATGCAATGGTCTTAAACTCCATCCATAGAAATCTCTTAAATAACCAGTAAAGATTAACCACAGGAAAAGAGAAGAGAGCAAAAGTTGTTACCATGCCCAGACAGACTTTTTATCTATTCTTCTGAGGGTAGCTCTGAGAGATTACCTGACAGACTTAATCTGCATAATAAGACAACCGTTGTTGGCAGTGTAGTTCTGTCCCTCACCTTCCTGTAACTTGCCAGTCCCATTAGGTTTCCCAAGAGAATCGTTTACAAACTGTTGTCTGCTCTCCGGGCCCATTCATTTCTTCTGACAATCATTTACTACCCACAACCACTGCCTACATCTGCCATTTTCTCCTCCCCTATGAAAAGGGTACCATGTAAACTTCAGCCATATATTTTGTATGGCTTCCATGCTTATGCACGTTAATAAATTTATATGCCTTTTCTCCTGTTAATCTGTCTATTGTCAGTTCATTTCAGCAGACTCAAACCTTCAGAGGGAGAGGGAAAAATTCCCTTCATCTCTACAATATAATAGGGTATATTTCTCAGCTAGTTTTTCTTTACCGGTGATCTGTCTGTTCTTAGATATTAGTTCACAGTGAGTAAATGATTTTAGCTTTATAATATATTTTGTATTTTATTATCTTCTCTCATTCCTTCTTTAAAAATCCTTAGAGGCTGAACATGGTGTCTTATGCCTGTAGTCTCAGCATTTTGGGAGGCTGAGGCAGGAATTTGAGACCAGACTGGGCAACATAATGAAACTCGTTTTTACAAACAATAAAAAAAAATTAGCCAGATGTGGTGGCATGCACCTGTAGTCCTAGTTGCTTGAGAGGCTGAGGCAGGAGGCTGAGCCCAGGAGTTCGAGGCTACAGTGAGCTATGACTGCACCATGGCACTCCAGTCTGGGCAATAGACACCCTGTCTCTAAAAAATTAATTAGCTCATTAATTAATCTTTAGTTATATTTGTATTTATTTTCCCTGATAAGTGATAAAATTATATTGCCAAATATAATTTTTACCCCCAAAATACCTCATGTTTATTTCAAATTATATGAAAACTATACCAGTTTAGAAAGAATAAACATCTTTATATTATTCAGTTTCCCTATCTAGAAATATTCCCTATTTCTCCATTTATTCAAGTTTCCTGTCATGTCTCTCGGTGAAATTCAGTAGTTGCATTTGTATTGTTCCTGCCATTTCTACTGAAGATTGTTAGGTATTCCCCTATTTTAGTTATCTATTGCTACATAACAAATTCCTCTAAATTTTAATGGGACTTAAAACAATGCATACTTTTTATCTTGCAATTCCTTTGGGTTGGGAATCTGGGCATGGTTTAACTGGGTCCTCTTCTTCAGTCTTTCAAAAGGAAGTTATCAAGGTGTTGACCCAGTATCTAAAGTGTTGCCCAGGGAAGGATCTTTTTCTTGACAAGATTAAGTTTCTTGAAGGCTGCTGGACTGAAGGCCTTGGTTCCTCACTGGCTGGAAGAAAGGAAGGAAGAGGCTACCCTGATTTCCTTGCCATGTGAGCCTCTCCAACGTGCCAACTTACTCATTATAGCATAAAGGCTGAGAAGTCAGTAGAGTTTGCTATATCCTTTGTCACATCCTAATGGTTTGCAGTAAGTCACTAGATTTAGCCCACGTTCAAGCAGAATGCATTACACACAGGTATGAATGCCAGGAAATGGGGATTGTTAAGGGCCATCTTAGAAGTCTGATTACCACACCCCCATTCACTTGATCATTTCAAAGCAAATTCCTGACATCATTTCATCCACAAATATGTATCTCTGAAAGATAAACTATTTTATCTTTAATATGATTACAATACCATTATAACAGTTTAAGAAATAAATAAGTCTAATAATTTGAGACTCAATAAGTTTAGTGTTCAAATTTTTTTATTATCCTATATATGTTCAGACAATTGGTTTGCTGAACTCAGGGTTCAAATGAGGTCCCACATTGCATCTGACTGATGTTTTTTAAGTCTCTTTCACATTATCCTAAATGATTTAATGGTGTGGTCTGAACCTCCAATAACTCTTCTATGCCTCCTTTCCTTTGTGTTTATGTTAACAATACACACTAACATTTTGTTGTCTGCTTTACTGTTTGGTTTCATTTCTTAAGGAAAAATACTTTCATTTTTCTATTTTGAAGGCAGTTGGAAATGAAGACAATTCTTTTCTTTAATGACTATCTCTTAAAAGATATTAAAGAGGTATAAGGGCATGGAAAAAAATTCAAACACATTAAAAGAAATACCTAGATATTTTCTTATGTATACATTAAGAAATTTATACAAATGGGACTATTATTTACATTCTATTCCACATCTCACTTTTTCACTTAGTAATATCCATTGAAGATCTTCCCAAAGCACACATAAGTCTACCTCATTCTTCCTAAGGCTACATGGTTTGCTTATATCATCACATAGTTAACCAAATCCCAACTAATGGACATCATAATCAAAATAATAATGATAATACCTAACAATTCTTGAGTGCTTACCACATGCCAAGTTAGGGTTGCCAGATAAAATGCAAGATGCCAGTAAAATTTGAATTACATATAAGCAACAAATAATAGGCGTGTCCTGTTTATTCAAAATTCAAATTGGTTTGATATCCTGTAAATATTTTTTCAGAATATTACAGGGGTACACATTTTGGTTACATAATTTGCTTTTGTACAGTTTAAGCCGAAGTTATAAGTGTGTCCTTCACCTAGATAATGTGCATTGTACCTGCTAGGTGTGAATTTACCCTATCCCTCCTCCCTGCTTCCACCTGTTTGATTTCCATTGAGTTGTACTTCCAGATGAGGCATCCTGTATTTTTATTCACTAAATTTAGCAGCCTATTCCAGGTACTCTTTTAAAAAACTTTACACTTGCCGTTTCATTTAATCCTCGTGACAATCCCATTAGGAAGGCAATAGTACTATCTTCATTTTACAAATGAAGAAAGAGAGGCTTAGAAAGAGTGAGTAACTTGTGAGAAGTGGAGTTAGGTTTTGAACTCAGACAGTGTTGACCCCAGACAATATGTTTTAACCCTTTTTTAAATGAATTTTAGTTACTATAAAAGAGTCTGTAGCTAGTCATAAAAATAAGCTAAACCCAACCACCCCCACCAAGGTCCCAGGCATGTTTTGGATTCTCTGGTCCAGTCCATCCATCAGCTGTGTGAATATCCAGTCACCAAGTGGCTCTAGGTAATACCACATAGAGCAGAACCATCATCTAGCCAAAGCCCTCCCAAATTCCTGATCCAGAAAATGGTGAAATATAATGGAATGGTTATTTTTTTAAGCCACTATGTTTGGAGGGTAGTTTGATATGCAGCACTAGATAACCAGAATGTCTCTATACCCTACACCCATATTTATCAACTATTAACATTTTGCCACATTTGTGCAAATTAAAAAAACAATTTAAAAATGGTCAAAGGACATAAACAAACACTTTTCTAAAGAAGACATACAAATGGCCTATGGGTATATGAAAAGGTGCTCAACATCACTAATCATCAGAGAAATTCAAATCAAAATCACAATAAGAGATCACCTCACACCTGTTAGGAGAGCTAGTATCAAAAAGACAAGAGATAACAAGTGTTAATGAGGGTATGGAGAAAAAAGAACTCTTGTAACTGTTGGCAGGAATGTAAATTGGCACAGCAGTTATAGAAAACAGTATGGAGATTTTCCAAAAATTAAGAATGGAACTAGCAAATGATCTAGCAAGCCCGTTGCTAGGTATACCCAAAGGAAATGAAATCATTACCTTGAAGAGATATCTGCACCTCCATGTTCATTGCAACATTACTCATAATAGCCAAGGTATGGAGGCAACACAAGTGTCTGTTAGTGGATGAATGGATAAAGAAAATGTGGCACATATACAAAATGAAATATTATTTAGTCATAAAAAGGAAGGAAGGGAATCTTGCCATTGGTGACAACATGGATGAACGTGAAGGACATTATGCTAAGTGAAATAAGCCAGACACAGAAAGACAAATACTGTATGATCTCACTTATATGGGGAATCTAAGAACATCAAACCCTAGTACAAAGAAATTTGAGGGGTAAAAATAATAATAATAAAAATTTTAAAGTCAAACATAGAAACAGAGAGTAGAACAGTGGTTGCCAGGGGCTGGGGGGGGGGGTGGAAATGGGAAGATGTTGATCAAAGGGTAGAAACTTTCAGTTGTAAGGTGAAGGAGTTCTGGGGATCTAACATACAGCATGAGTGACAATGATGTGTTAATTAAATTACAGTCACCATAAAATATATATATCAAGTCATCACGTTGCACACCTTGAATATATACAACGTTTGTCAATTAAATATTTTAAAATAAAAATAAACAAAAAAAGAAAGTCAATGCCAAATAAGTTACAGTTTTATTAAAGAAATTGAAAAGGTCTTGTTCAACTTGATTGCCTTTTACTGGTGGCAAATTTTTTGCAGTTTTGTTCCAAAACAATGAGAATTTGGGGGGGGGTGGTTTTGGGTGTTTTTTAAATCTTTTTTTATATGAGTTTTTGTCACAACCTACATATAATATTAAACAATCAGATGATCAAACTGTCAGTTCATCCTTTTCTAGGTTCCTTATGACCTCTTCAAAGATTATTAAACCAGTTTTAGAGAAATAGCAAACAAATTTTTGTTTTACTACAATCTTTTACTCAGTTTTCATCTTCAATAGTATTTCCAAACTTGAGGTCATTCTTCTTGCCCCACATTTTGAAAATCCGATTTTATGGTAGGTTAACAATTTAACATCTTTTCAATAACTGGCAGCAGTGATAACTATCTTGCAGGCACTAGTCTCAGGAGGCTGGCTCCTTCCATTCCATAAAGTCAAAAATATTATTAAGTACTTCTTAAGATTTTGAGGAAAATGGCAAGTGACCAAAAGCTGTCATTATGAAAGCCTCAATATTAGAAGCAAGAAAATCACACCCCTTTTTAGCAGTGTTGTGTCAAGGTGTGTAGGCCATTTAGCAGCTAAGAGCTCTCTGTTTTCTCTGATGAGAAGTTTATAGACAGAACAGAATTTGCCAAAATATATATTTGCACTATCTACCAAATATACAGATGAATGAGCAAAGTCTAGTTTGTATTTGGATAAGATGTAATCAATCTTTTATTTAATGTTCTTTGCAGTTTTATTAAAATCTTCATAGAAAAAAAACAAAAGATGATTTGAAACTATATTTTCAAATAAAAGTACCTAAGAGCTAGGGGGAGTATGTTTTGTTGCGATTTAACACATTCATCTAGAATTTATGATAATATTAGCAATTACATAAGGATTTAGATTTTTTTTTTTACATTTCCCTGGCCAGTTGTCTCAACATATTTATTGGTCAATACATATTTTACCAACTTTGGTGGCATTGTACTTTGTCAATTTAGCAAAGTTGGAACTGTGAATTGTGCTTCCCATTACCTTTTCATCAAAAAAGGAGTGACTCTTCTAACTGTTTAATTATTAAGCATTCAAAGATATAGACAAAACAGCATTAAGTCAGACTTTATCCTGAAATGAGAATAAAATTTAATGAAATTCTAATTTTTATTCTAATGGGAAAAAAAAAGAAATCAACTAAGAAAGAAAGTTTTGCCATTTAAATCCTTGAAACTCAAGTTGGAATTCCAATCTAAGCTTTTTACTGGTTATAGATTTACATTTATTAATATTCTACATAGGCTACTCTCAGTTATGCATGTTAATTTATTTAAGACTTTGCCATGTTTTCTTGCCTTTGGTACATAAGCCATTTCAGTACCTACTAGCTCCTACTACAAAGGATTTATAGAAGAATGGAAAGGATCAGCAGAAAGGAGATCATGCATGGAACTGCAGGTGAAAAAAATATCAGTTGTGAGACAGTCTGCCATGTAGTAGAGACTCCATTTTTTTTATTTTATATTTTTTTTGTCTGCTCAAATAAGCCAGGTGAATAGAGGCTCCATATTTACTAGTTGTGTTCACTTACTTGTATTTAGAGGAAAGACTTGGTGTTTAGAGAAGTTGAAAATGATGGGTAATGAAAAATTCTAGTTTATCTTTGGCTTTTGATTTTCTGTTTCCTCTTTGTTTTGCATGATTTGGGGCACACCTAAGTCAGTTCTGGCTTTTTCATAAATGACAACAGAAAACCTGAGATTAAAACATAGCTACTAGTTTATCATCAATAAAGAGAGAGATCCGTGCATGTGTTAGTTCAAGTGATGTAATTGTCACTCTCATCAAAGGAATTGCCTCTCATTAGATTTAGTTTTATTCTCGAATAAAACATCATCATAAAGATGACACAGGATTCATTTCAAAAGATCAGACCTATTAAATCAGTACTGGAGACTGCTAGAAGATATAATTTTTAAGTACATTAAACACTTTTAAACACATGACCCTTCTTCCACCAGATACCTCTGAGAAAATGTAATTAAAATGTAGTCTGTTTTGTAGTATTTTTTTAAAGAAAAAACTCATCAAATCTTTACAACATTAGAATATTGCATACCACAAGTGTTTGACTTTATTCTGCTGGATTGAACAATAAGTGCATAGTACTTATCTCCGCTTATAATGGAGAATCTGAAATGTGTGAAGACATGCTTCAAATGATGAAGAAAATGTAAATGCATCTAGTTTAAGGGGAAATAGACTATCTGCTAATTGCTTCAAGAATTGAGTGATTTGGAAGACCTCAGGAGAGGGTTCATTTTTCTGATTTGCATACACTTCGCTCATGCTACCTGGCTTACTACAAATGCCTTGATGGTGTTGCATGCAGAATGTTCCTCATCAACACCGGCGACTGAGAAGGATCCTGCGGCTCTGGGGACCAGAGAGATTCTTCTCTCTGAAGAACTGCCCCTCATTGATATCCAGCCCTTAGGAGGGCAGACTTCACATTTGATAAATGGTCTGGTTTTCTTATAGTCTATTGCTACTACTATTATTTTTACAAGTACTATTGCCCAAAATTAATTGTCTTATTTTTCATGATGATGCCAGTGAGATTATTAATGTAGCACTTTTGGTTCTCATAGTGTCTCTTAGACAGTCTGATAAAGAGGGCAGAAAAAAAAAGTACTTTTATTTTTATTTCCTTTCAGAGCTTTGAACACCTGGTAATGTAAATAATCAAGGACTCTTAAAACCACAAAATCAAATGCAGAAATAGCTTACAGCCTGCCTTATATGCAAGTGGAGAATACAAACTCCCTAGAGGAAGATAAATGGAGTAGAAAAGAAAGGGTGAGAGAGAAACAGGATAGAGGAGGATGGAAATGGTGAGAATATATCTGCAGAGAATGGGGACATAGAGGGATTGCAGACAAGAAGAGAATAAAATGAAGGTGGAGAAAAAATTAAAAGAAGAGGGAATAAAGTGGGGACAGGAATAAGGATAAAGCAGAAGAAAAGGGAGAGAAAGTAAATAGATGGGGGAGGGGTGGAGAGGACCTGAAGGAAGAAAAGAAACAACTAAAAAGGAAGAGCTATATAAAATAACATAATAGAATATTGATTGAACATTATAACACTTCTAAAAAACTCAACAACAAAAACCTCCACATTTGCCACAATTTATATGTAGACTGCAGTGAAAATCTAACCCTATATTCGAATGCATGATTTTTTTAACTTCCTAGACCTGTGTCTTCCATTTTGAGAATATTAACAATGCTTGAGAGAATTAAACTAGCTCCTTTCATAGGAGACAAAAAAATATTTTTAAATAATACCTCGAAGTACTAGCTTCTAGATATACATGAGGATAATCAAAATGTTAGGATTTTTCATTTGTCTTGAATACACAACCATGATTTGAAACAGTAGAAAGGGATGCAAAGTATGTCAAGGATAAAATGCACTTTAAAAATTAAAAGATTCATAAGGTTAACTTTCATTTCAGAGAAATCTGTTATTAATAAATATGAATGTAAAAATGAATAAAATATCAGGTCATAGGCAAATCATCCTGTTTTCATGAACCTTGATCATATAATAGAAGTTACATTTGTTACTGAAATGTGAATGAAGATGGAATTCAAGATAAGGTATTAATCATAATTAGAATGACTATGACAGGTCTGTGGTGACAAATTCTTAACAAGTAGTAAGAATGCTTATTCATAACAAACCTCTTAATTCATTAAATTCTTCATTAAAAGGGTAACCTCTTAATAAGTTCAACATAAAGTTGGTATAACATGCTATTTGCATTTTCTCTCTTTTTATTTCCATTTTAGGGGTGTATTGTTAACAAATTGAGATAAATCATTTAAAACATATAATTACTTGGGTATAGTCGCATAGTAATTCCCCAAGCAATTGCACAGTTATAAGTTGTCAGTGTGCATATTAATTTATCATGCCCACCAGCCTCATCTTCATTGATTTGCTACTAGCTGTTAGAAAAACAGATTAAGAAGCACATGCTGCCCTTCTCTGAAAGTTTCATTGAGTCACAAGTAGGGCAAACACTGCTTTCCAATTAGAATCCTGCTGTTTGCCAGGACTTGACAATGACTAATTACAGTCCTAAATGACTTATTATGTTTGAATGCATGATTATTTATAAATACATTTTAAGAGCTGCATCAAAGGATCATTCTTGGTTTAAATATGAAAGGCTACTTTTATGCAAAAGGCAAAGACCTGTTGAACACCTTGAAGTCAAAGGAAAAAAGACATTTTAATGTTAATGTCAGAGTTAGCTTAGGCAACCATTACTTTAGGAGGAAAAAAGAGTAGGTAGTTTACGATAATTAAGTTAGAAGAGGAGAAATATTAGATTTAAATCTCAGTTCTACTAACTATAAAACTTATCACTGTAGGATTTTTAGAGAGGTTCACTGTTCTTAAAATATATAATTACCTTCTTAGGGTCATTGTGAGAATTAAATAGTTACAACACATGCAGCACATTGACCAGTACCTAGGACAGAGTAAGCACTCAATGAATTGTAGTTTTCATTGTGATTCTGTACCTGAGTGACAATCATGAACTATATGGCATGTCCTGACAGTGTAACACTGGAGTACAATTGTTACGTACATAGCTGATCTTTGAATTTTTGAAACATTTTAGGGAATTCATTAATTATTCATTGATCGGCTTTTGTGAGTTGGGCACTGTAAAGGGCTTGAGAAACAAGATGAATACCATGCGTAACTACTGAATTGTGTTCCACTGCAATGTAAGTCAAACAGATGATGAAAGTAGAGCAAAGTGGAGTTACAAGCTATTTTGTCAAAAAACTATTTTTAAACTTTAAAAATTTAAAAATATTTAAAACACGCATAAGAGTAGAGAAGCTATTGTGTTAAACACCAGGTTTAGCAAGTCTTAGCTTTTTGTATATTTTTCATACACTCATGGGACAGACAGACCTAAGGTGGCCCCCAGTGATTTCCTGCCTTGTGTCTAAGCCTTTGTGTAATCTCCTCCCGAGTGCAGGCAAGAGCTGTGACTTGCATCTAACAAATAGGATATGTTAAGGGTGATGGACTATCACCCCTGTGATTATGTTATATAAGACTCTGTCTTAGCAGACTAAAGTGAGTGAGTTTCCTTGCTGGCTTGATGAAGTAAGTAGTCATTTTAAGGAAGCCTCCATGGCAAGGGCCTTCGGTCAGCTTCTAGGATTTGAAAGCAGCCTCCAGTTAGCATTTAGGAAAATGCTGGGGCCCTCAGTCATATAGCCACAAGGAAATATGTTGTGGCAAGACCTGAATGAGCTTGGAAGCACATTCTTCCCCAGTTGAGCTTCCAGATGAGGAAACAGCACATCTGATACCATGATTGTAGTCTTGTGAGACCCTGAACAAAAAGCCTGTAGAAATTGTGACTTAATAAATATGCATTGTCTTAAGTCACTAAGTTTGTGATAATTTGTTACACAGCAATAGAACCCTAATACAACTTCTAATGATAATACAAATGCCTTGGAAAACAATGTGGTTCTTAGCTTGGCTGCACGTTAAAAAAAAATTAGAACTGCAAAAGAGAGGGTACACTCTTGCCTTTAAAAAGGGAAAGATTTACATAACCCTCAAAAAAATTATCAGTATCATGAGAAAAGGCCTAAAAACTTACCAAGCAATCATTCAAGTATTTAATATATCTTGCTGGCATATAGATTGTCATGCTATCTAATCTATAGGTTAAAACCTATTTCTTTTTATCCCAGGATGTTTTTAAAAACCCACATCAAATATTAATAGCTTTTTTCTAGCCTATAATGCACATGTTCTGGAATCATTTTTTTTTCCAACTATTTCAATCATTTTGTTATCTAGAATTAAGAATTCTGGTTATTTTAACATTTCCTTTTTCTTTTCTTTATGATCCTTCCCATTCTTCTCTGGAACTTCTTCCTATATTGCATATCTTCTTTTCTTTGGCTTTCCAGATTCACTCTCTGTTCTTCTCCATTCTACTACTTAGCCCCAGGAATAGACTTGTATGGATCCCAGCAATGGGTGGCCTTTCCCAGTGATAACCATTTCAATTTCTTTAGCTCTTTCTTTTAATATTTCAGCCTTTACTTACTATCCATTGACATCCTACAATGAAAGGTGAGATTTTGATTCTCTTATACTCCATTGCCACATACACATACATATACAGACTTTGACCCCTTATCAAACAAATTGCGTAACCCTGTTTTTATTAAATAAATGTTTCAGTGTTTCTATAATCATAACTATATTAATATTCACAGTTGAGCACATTAAATACTGTGATTACCTTTCCTATCTTATATACTTTTTTCCCCTTGGAATTAATGATTGCCTCATTTTTCTGTCTGTATTTTGCTCCTATCTATGAATCAATAACAAAACTCTTTAAAGGAAGAAAAATCTTTTGATATATTCAAATATATATCATTCTTTTTTTTTTTTCTGGGCCACTTCCCTTCTAGAGCTCACCTTCCTCCTGCTCTATTCTGGACTGCTACACAGCTTGCTTTCTTGGCTGCTACACAGCCATCATCCTGGGGATCTTCTTTCATCATAATTCTAGGGGTTCCTTTTACCCTTCTATGTCCTTTATCCCCCATTTTTGGATCTTATACTGTTTCTTTCTCAATTTACTTTCTTGTTTTAGTGGAATACATCCTCCAGGAGCTTTCTGAGAAATGGTGCATGGGAATATATTTGGAGGGCTGTTAAATATTTGCAACATTTTCATTTGCTGGATAGTTTTCCTGGGTATTGGAATCCAAGTTGGAAACATTTTTCCTCAGAATTTTGAAGACATTGCTCCATTGTCTTCTCATTTCCAGTGTAGAGTTGTGAAATCCAGTGCCATTCTATGGATCTTTTGTTAGGTATTTTTGTTTGCTTACATTTAAAGCCTTCAGAATCTTCTTGCTCCAATGTATTGAGGTTTCACAATCATGTGTCTTGAGGTAAGATATGTGAGTCTTTTTTCATTTGCTGTGCTGGACCTTCAACAGACTTTTCAATCTAGACTTATGTTCTCAGTTCTAGGAATTTAAATAATGCATTTATTTGATGATTTTATACTATCTCTTTCTTCTGCTTTTTTAAAGAAGACCTTGAAAATTATTTAAATATTGTATTACATGGATTGATGATCCATTTTTTTTTCTTTTCACTCTTTGTTCTACCATCTGGAATACATCCTTGGCTTTATCTTCAAACTCTTCTTTGTATTTTTAATTTATCCTATTTTTAATTTTCAAGTTTTAATTTTCTTGTTGACAGAATGTTTCCCTCTTATAGCTTCTTGTTGTTGTATTATGGGAGCAATATCTTTTCATATTTCTGAGGAAAATAATTATGGATTTCTTTGATGTTCTTTCTTCCAGGTAATTTTTTTTAATGCCTTCTGAACTCCTTTTTATTTATTTATTTTTTCTATTTTGGTCTCTGTCCTTGATGTTTGAGGCTTTCCTCAAATGTCTTGTGATTCCTTACTGCCCAGAATGAGGCATTAAAATGCTAATTGTAATCTCTGTGTGCATGGGTGGGGCTTGTCAACTGGTGAGTTTTACTGTCCATTGATCAGGACTTCGGCAGATTTGGGCCCTCCCAAATATCAGTGTATGTATTAAGTTATCTCATTGGTAAAGTCTGTTTGCTCAGAAAAAAAAATTCCTACACATTCTGCATTGAGTATGTATCTGCATGCCAGTATTCACAAAGATTAAGGAGTTTCATTGTTCCGTGTGTCATTTTTCTCTTGATCCCTCTGTTTTCACTATAGCACCTCGTTCTTGCCACAGTTGGCCTTGATGCTTCCAAGTCCAGAGCTTTTCTGAGCCAAGCTCTTTATAAAACATGCTGTTTTCTGCCAGAATGCTAGACAGTAGTTGTCTGGCTACGTGGGACAAAATTAAAAGATGTAGTAGGTGAAGGGAAAAGTATCTAAATCAGCCCTGTCCAATGGAAAAGAATGTGTACCACAAATGTGGATCTCATAGGTTATTTTAAATGTTCTGGCAAAATTTTTAATTTATTAGTATGTTTTATTTAGTCCAATATATCAAAATATTATCATTTTAACATTTAATCAATATAAAATATTAATGAGATATTCAACATTCGCTTTTTCATATATTTATCATAAAAATTATAGTCCATCTCAATTTGGAGTACCCACATTTCAAGTGCTCAAGAGTCACATGTGGCAAGTGGCTACTATAATGGACAGCCCAATTCTAATGGGTATACAAATAAAAATCTTTTAGCAGAAAACTGGATAAAATTTGTGCAATCTTGAGATACACAAAGATTTCTTAGGCAACACACAGCAGGAACCAAAAAAGAAAATAATATATATAAATTGAACCTCATCAAAATTTTAAAACCTCTGCTCTTCAAAAGACACAGTTAAAAAAATCAAAAGACAAGCCACTGACTGGGAGAAAATATTCACAACACATATATTTGACAAAGAGCTTGTTTCCAGAATATACAAAGAACTCTTACAACTCAATAAGAAGGCAAACAATCTAATTAGAGTTTCCTATTGCCTGCAGTTCTTGGCATTTTCAGAGTTCTTTATTGGGCTTGGTCTGCTTATTTTGGGTTTTAATTTCTGTAGATTTAGGTTTTAGCTTTCTCTGGTATGCTAAATCACTTACCACTGGTTATCTGTTTTCAATTTTAAAATTTGTATTATCCCTTCTACTAGCTTCCTGCATACTCTTTGCTCTTAGGAGCTTATGTATTCTTTACTTTTACTATCATTTTATTGAGATTTTAAGAGAGAGTAGAGATGAATGCAAATTTTTAATTTGCCATGTTTAACTGGAAGTCCTATCTTAGATGTAGCCTCAAGAAAATGTTATAATGGTTTTGCGTATCTATGTGTCTCCCCGACAGATTATGAGTTCCTCAAGACCAGTGATGTTATTTTATTCTTTTATCTCCAGCACCCAACACAGAGTGGTCATGCAATAAATGTTGGCTAATTGAATGAGAATGTCCATTTAATATGTACATATACAATGATCTTTCCTCTAAACTGTAAGTTCCAAGAGATCAGGGATTGAGACATTGTTCACCATAGAATGCTGTTGTCTAGAACAATGCGTGCTCATAGTAGGTGTTAAAAAATAGGTGAAAAATGAATGAATGCACAAATTTATATGTTTTTAAGCTTGACCACATATATTTCATATTTTATGTTATATTTTATTATTCATTTAATTGGCAGAAATATACACATTATATATGAGACACTTCTAGGGACTTAGTTACTTCTATTCATAAAATTTACTCTTCAATGTCTATGATTCAATTTATGCACATTGTCAGTCTATTTAGAAGTTATTGGGGTACCCTCAGTAACCCCAGTCAATGCAATCAGTTCATTAACATGATTCAAATAATGAGACAACAGCTGGTCAGGAACCCAGAATTCAGTCATTACAGAGGTCAAAAAAAGACAAAAGAAGAAAGGACAAATGGATTCCTCATGTAGAGCTGGTTTTCGTTACTTTGTGGTACTGCTGGGCATTTAAAGTCATATTCAGCCAGGTTCAGTGGCTCATGCCTGTAATCCCAGCACTTTGGGAGGCTGAGACAGGAGGATCACTTGAGGCCAAGAGTTCAAGACCAGCTTGGGCAACATAGTGAGACCCCATCTCTAAAAAAAAATAAAAAAATTTTTTTTAATTAGCCAGTCATGGTAGCGTGCACCTGTAGTGCTAGCTACTCAGGAGGCTGGGGTGAGAGGACTGTTTGAGCTCAGAAGTTCAAGGTTACAGTGAGCTAAGATTGCACCACTGCACTCCAGCCTGGGTGACAGAGCGAGACGTTATCTCAAAAAACAAAAAATGAAGTCATAAGTTTACTTACTTGAGCCATGTAGGTGTTATTTCAGCACCTACCACAGTATAATGGAGCACATTTTATCTCAGCTATACTAAATTTCATTCATCTAATTGTTATTAATAATCCCACCTCCTCCACTACCCTTCTGCAAAGCTTGACTTTCTTCTTTCTACCATTTCTTAGGAGAATGGGGAAAATGCTTCCAACTATTAGAGGTTTATATTCAGTCTCATTCAGTTCAATCCCTTTTGTAAACTAAAACCTTTCCATTTCATTTATTCACATATGGAGGCACAAAAAAGATTTTTGGTGATTTAAGTGTTGTCACTTAACTAAGCCAAATATCCCCAAACTCTTTTTTCTTAATATGATTGAAATAACTATAATATGAATAAACATAGTGGTACTTTCGAAGCAACCACCTTCAGAATTGTGGTATCTTAAATTAATACAGACATAATTAGCATACGTTAAACTTTAAAACTTCAAGGAGGTAAATTGGCAGGTAAGTCAGAACAATTGAGGTTTAAAGTAACATAGGGTTTCGTTGATTTGTTTTTTCTAAGAAGTTGAGAAACCAGCTATGTGGAATTAAAGAAAAATGGGCCAGTTATCTTAGAAGTGAGTGAAATATTTCAAAGATCCCCCAAACTATTTCACTCATAACTTTGGAAGCTTCTCTTCCTTTATAGAATAATTTCTTCAATCCCAAATTGAAGCTCTCACTAAATTTAACTGTGAGATTGTATAAGATAAAATTTGATTAATTACATCCAAACAATAAGTCTTATGTCAAAAGCTGTCTTATAAGAATGCTTATTTTAAAACAAAGGCAATTTATTAATATAATCCGATAATACTATATATCCCACAATTTTGCCTTTAGTTACAGAACGGCTCATATTTGGCTGGGAATAGATTGTGCTTCCAAAATGCTGCATTATTAAATCTAGTCACTTAATGTTTAAACTCTTCTGGCAATTTCTAGCAAACAAGAAAGCCTTAAATCTAGAATGCTTTCCTGCAGCCTAGGGAGCCACATTTGTACTTCAGTCGACAAATCGACCTCAGTGTTGCTTTCTTAGTTCTCTTTACATGGTTAGTTAATTCGGTTTCTTCTTTCAAAGAGGAAGTTTTGGGTTTTGCAACTTTGCTGTGTGGCTTCAAGAAGCTGAGGTAGAAATGATGAGCAAGTTTGGCTTTGGTTGAAGGAGAAGTTTATAAATGTCTCAGGTATTTCCAATAAATTAGAGGTCACCACAAAAGATGTTAGGATAATAAATCTAGCCTCTAAGTATACACTCCCTTTACCCAGCAGGGAGCCTCCTGGGATCATTTGTCTGCTGTTCATTATCTTGTCTGCATTATTCAACAGCTCTGTTCTTGCTCAATGGGCTTCAGAGAGCTTTTAACAGCTGCAGCAACCTCCAATTTCTACTTAAGTTCTTGTTCTCTTTCTCTTTATAATAGCCAAAAAAAAAAAAAATCAAGAAAAGGAAAAAGGAAAAGAAGGAAAACCTGTCTTTGATGCTCAAGAACTACCTGGGTGATAGAACCCACATCAAAACCGAGCTTGTTTATTTATTTTGCATTAACTGTATCAGTATTATATTGTAGTATTTGGGGGCTCAAAAGAGAAAGCTTACATTTAAATAGCAAGGATATGAGGATATTTTTAAATACCTGAAACAATCTAAAAGATAAATGAAAAGGCAAAAAAAATGCTAATTTCTTAGGGCTACTAAGTTTAAGTCTTTTTAGGAAAAGTTTCTTTTGTACATGGCAAACCAAGAAAGTTTTTTGTTTGTTTGTGTTTTTGAGACTAGGTCTCACTATGTTGCCCAGGCTGGACTTGAATTCCTGGGCTCCAGTAATTCCCCCACCTCAGCCTCCTGAGTAGCTGGGACTACAGGTGTGTGCCACTGTGCCCAGCTAAATCAAGAAAGTTTTTAAAAATTACAAAAAAATCTACTACATGATTGAAAAAGAGAATAAGCTTTGAAGAAAGGGAATAACCAGTTTATTAGCTTGGCCAGGCAAAACCTTTTGCATTTGATTTGTTTCAATTAGGATACACTTAGCTGTTCCCTCATTTTAGTTGTTTTTCAGAAAGATGGACAATATTCACGATCGTGATCAGACCACAGATCTGTCTTGAATCTAACTTAAAGCTACTGAGGTAAAATAAAGTATGGTATTATATTTAGCAATCAGATGATAGATAAAGTAAAATAGCTTTTCCAGTGACCAGAAGCAGGGAACCTACTTGAAAATAACAGTACGTGATAACAAGAACTGCTAAAAATGACTGGAAGGGATAGGCAAAGCAAGCATTAAACCCACAAAAAAGCTCATGAAAGCACTTCAGGGACTTATCAAATGCTGACTATTTCACCTAAATTATGTGACATTCAGAAACTAATAAAAACTTTCTAATCTAGACTATGGAGACTATCTATGATCAGTACTGGTCTCAACATCTTAAGGTGAAGAGTATAGGTGAATCGAAAACCTATTAAAAAAAACAGTACTTAAAGATAGATCTAGGTAATGTTGATAAGGCATTAGTTATCCAATGATCATATGATTTGTACTTAAATGCTACATGACCCATCCATTTTTTTTTATGAAGGCTATGCTTTGGACTAAAATGTATACAGGGGTGGGAGTGGAGAGGAAGAAACACTTGTGAACAAAATAAAATCATTTAAATTTGCTCCTGTGCCCTTGAGATCCTCTGATCTTTAGCAAGAGAATAAGGTCTACAGAGGTTACGGTCCACGTCCAGAATGGAATGTCTTGATCTATGTATAATAACAAGGGACTGCAATTTCTTAGCATTAGATCATCATATTAAAAACCAGGGGAGCTTTTCAGCACCACCATCTGATCAGATTAAGATCCTTAGTTTTGTACAAAACACAGCTTGTTAACCACCCAAAGTCTGAAAGCATCTCTAAAGTGTCATAGAAATGCTAAGTAGTTTCAGGCACCTGGACAATGCCTGACATCCAAGTAAAACCCAGAGAACTCCTCCATTATCAGGATATTTGTTACTGGGAAAAATCTAGATAATTAACTGAATCTGTGATGGGAAATATGTAAATAAATACTTCAAACTTTTTTTTTCCAAATCCTTGATACAGTTTTTTATTTTTTATTTATTTATTTTTTTTGAGACAGAGTCTCGCTTTGTTGCCCGGGCTAGAGTGAGTGCTGTGGCGTCAGCCTAGCTCACAGCGACCTCAAACTCCTGGGATCCTCAGCCTCCCGAGTAGCTGGGACTACAGGCATGAGCCACCATGCCCGGCTAATTTTTTCTGTGTATATTCCTAGTTGACCAGATAATTTTTATTTCTATTTTTAGTAGAGACGAGGTCTCGCTCAGGCTGGTCTCGAACTCCTGACCTCGAGTGATCCACCTGCCTCGGCCTCCCAGAGGGCTAGGATTACAGGCGTGAGCCACCGCTCCCGGCTGATACAGTTTTATCTGTACCTCCCAAAGCACATTAAATGCTATGAAGGCAAATATGACCTTTGTCATTTGCTTTCTAAGATATAAAAATACCAAAACAACAAAATTGTAAAAGCTATATACTGCCTTTCAAAATTATTTTCTGGATTATTAAACTTACCAAATCTGACGCTGCTTCTTTAAACTATTGAAATTCAGTCTGTGAAAGTTCTTGAATATCAGATCCAATTTTGCATTTGCTTTATATATTAATTCCATTTCTTAGACAAACAATCTCGCAATTCAGTGAATTTGATTCTCATCATTATCATTTATTTTGTGCACAATCAGCATAAAATAAAAGGTTTATGATGGCACATGTTTAAAGCAGCTCTAGTTTCACAACGTAGGTACTCAGATTGACTTTGTGAAAATACTTCTTTTTTGTTTTTTTTTTTTTCAGAGACTGGATGGAGTCTTGCTATGTTACCGAGGCTGGCCTCAAACTCTCAAACTCCTGGGCTCTGGCAGTTGTAAGTAGTTGGGACTACAGGCACATGTCACCCAGCCTGGCTTTGTTTCTATTTTTAACTTCACCACTACTAGAATAAAGTCTCAGGTTTCTACTCTCAGAAAAAAGATAAATAATTATTCGATAAATTTAGGGGGCTGATTTCCATATTGTCTGCTGAACAAGACAATGTGTATAACACTATGAAGAAACCAGACTGCCCCAAGTGTGTCATTTATACCCGAAATCTCTTTAAAAGATTCCAATGTAAGAAAAGCTATGCTAATCGATAGCACATAATTAGGGAGAGAATGACAGGGAGAGGGAAGTAGGTAGACATACTATTTAAGTATAAACAACACGTGATGTTAAACTCAATTAGTTTTGCATGTTTTCATTTCACTATTCAATCTTTACCATTCCTCTCTTTAAGAAGATACCCTGGTCTCAGAGTAACTGGAATTGATTACTTTAGAGTAATTGATCTTTGATCAATTATAATATCCCTTATATAGTAGTGGTTTCTGCCTCTCTCTGATCTCCAGATCAAGATAACAAGAAGGATTGGAGATGGGGTGGAAAGGAGTGAATGGAGTGTCCCTGAGATAGTTCACGCTTTCCTTTATCTATTAACTTTGGGCAGGTAGGTATTTGTATGTGGAGCAAATTGTTGATAAACACAGACATCACTAGTATGAAACAAAGCTCAGAGACTCTGGCATGAAGAACTGGCTGAAGACCCTGCTAAGGATAATTCAACTCTTGCCCAGGTGGCTCATCCACGAAACTTAGCTGTTTTTTAGAAGGGAATCAGGCACAACTACGGAGCATCTACCACAGGTTACACCTGGGATTGGCAAACTATGGTCCATGAACAAATCCAGCACACCACCTGTGAATTATATAACACACAAGCTAAGAATGGTTCTTACATTTTTAAATAGTTAAAAAGGATCAGAATAAAAATAATATTTATGACACCCAAAATGATATAAAATTCACATTTCAGTGCCCATAAATAGTTTTATTGAGACACAGTCATGCTCTCTCATATTCAAACAATATTATATATTGTCTAAGGCTGCTTTTGCACAATGCCAGAGTAGAGTAGTTGCAACAGACACCATCTGGCCTGCAAACCCCAAAATATTTACTATCTGGCTCTTTACAGGAAATATTAACTGATCCCTGTACTAGACTCTGTGCTAGGGATAATATAGAATTACATTTAAGCAGCTATAGTTCCAAAACATTTAAAAAACTGAATTCATTCTTCACTGTCATTTAATCATTTGTGTATTTTCATTTCATTTAAAGAAGTTTCTTCCTCCCAAAGAAACATATTGCCAGTGTCAACAATTTTTAAAGTTTTGTGATGCTAGACTAGTAGTGCAAGGATTAGTGCTTTTCCTTATTTTTTGTCTTTTAAAAAATTTCTCTCCTCTTGCTTTCTAGTTCTTCATAAATCATATAAAATTGATCTCTATAATAGCTGGAAAATTCCACAACCCTTAGAAATGAATCCAACACGCTAGCTTCTTCTCAGCAAGTGCCAAGAGTCCCGTAATATGTATACTTTCCCAAACAAGGCTGACAAACTTGGGCACTGAAGCAGCTGTAAAAATGGAAATGCAATCACAGAAGGAGTTATCAGCCTTATGAATTGAGGCATCTTGACACTACTTGACATTCATTCTCAATTACCAAGTTCAGGCTTCTTGCCTTCATTGAGCAGCACTACAGAGCACCTCACATAAATGAGTGGATTCTGGGCAGCCATGATGGGGTAAGTAGCATGCCTCACTTCTCCAAAGGACTTGGGTCAGCCAACAAGCACTGAGCAGTAAATTATTTCTGACAGCAGCCACAGGCTATTAGAATGTAACCTGCCTCTCTCATTCAGATGTTTATCTTTGAAGAAACCACTCACATCTTTATTGCGATCATAAAGTCTATTATAAAGATAAAAGTAAAAAAGACGTTTAACCTGTACCTACCCACTGGAGCAGAGCTCTGGACATATTAATCATCTTCTCTCACAATTCACATTTTCTTCACTTCTAATTTTAAGGTAAGACTTATGGGAAGCTCAAAATGAAGAAGCGTTGTTCGGCAGTCAATAGGGTAGGAGTCAGGGATCAATCAGATATCTTGTCTCCCTAAGAATACGGGTGAAAGTGAATAAGGAAAGCCAAGTTTTGTCCAGACATGTATGTTTTTGTTGGAGTGTTTATAGTAACCTCATGAATTATAAGATACAGAAATATCTATGGCTTCTTTGGAATCTGACATTTCATAAAATCATACAATGTTAGAACCCAAAGGTATTTGTTTAGTACATTTATGTATCTATTGAATATCTAATATGTTTCAGACATTGTGTTAAATGCATATATGACTACTGATTTTGTTCAATGCTATTAAGGAAAAGAACAAAGTACTTTGAGAGAGTCTAGCAGGAACGATTTATGTTAGGCTTGGAAATGGGTAAGAGTAAGGCAAGATTTCTCTGAGGAAAGGGCATTTAAGTTGAGATGCAAAAGGAAAAAAAGATGCCAGGTAGGAAAAACGTTTCATGACCAATGGCTAATGGTAGGAAGGAGTGTGGTCCTTTCAAGTGAGTGAATAGGCCACTAATGTTTAGAGATCTATTCCATAAGTTTTGATCCCATCAACATAAATAACAAGATGAATCAATTTGCAAGGCCGATTTACTGATTGAAATTGAGATTTCTATTTGTAGGAAAGAAATGTGTATGAGCTCAGTTATTTAATTTGCAATTGTATATTAAGTTCATTAAATCATGTGGTTAATAGGAAAATTAAAGTTCTGGAAAGTGCCTGACATGGAATCAACTAAATGTTTTCAATATCTGAATTCTCTCGGCTTTTTGGTATTATCCTAGTCATAAAAAGGGCTTATAAGGTGCAGGGATGGAAATTTGCTTCCTATCTGTGGCTGTATTACCATGACTAAGATGCTTTAGTTCTAGAAACCATTTGCCCAGTAAGAGCCTCAAGAAGATCCAAGAGTTTCAGGCCAATGTTACAACCTTGTCTCCTATAAAACCATATATGACAAGGGACTCATTCCTTTGTTTTATGTAAATTTCTGACAAATAAATCACTAAGGAAAAGGTCAACAATCCAATGGGGAAAAAATGGACAAAGGATTTAAACAGGCAACTCACAAGAAACACAAACAGCCTTCAACAAGAAAAGATGTTCAACCCCCACTCTCAATTACAGGAATTCAAGTGAAAACTATATTGAGATATTGTTTTCAACTACTGAATTAACAAAGATTACAACATTTGGTAATGTAGAATCACAGCAACAGTGTGGGAGACTCTCATATATGCTGTTGGTGGGAGTATAAACTGGTATTCTCTACATGTGGAACAATGAGCAGTATCTATCCAAATGAAAATTCATGTACCTTTTGACTGAGCAGTCTTCATTATGAAAATTATAGCTCTCTCTCCACTTATAAAACTATATAATTATGAAGATATTTAAGACACTACTGTTCATAAAAGAAATAAAAGAGGAAATCAGTCAAATTGTTCAAAATTGGATTCTTGATAAATATTAATAAAATACAGAATATCCAGCCAACAAAATATTAATACTATGCAGCTATTTAAAAAAAATGAGGTAGATATATCCTGTTTGTTGATGTGAAAAACCATTATCTTAGTCCATTTTCTGTTGCTTATAGCAGAATAACTAAAACTGAGTAATTTAGTTTAACAAGTAATTAATTTCTTACAGTTATGGAAGCTGAGAAGTCCAAGGTCAAAGAGCCACACCTGGTGAGAGCCCTTTTGCTGGGGGGGACTCTTGGAAGAGTCCCAAGGTGGCACAGAGTATCCCAGCGCAAGGGGGCTGAGTGTTCTAGTGTGCTAGCTCAGATCTCACTTCCTCTTCTTATAAAGCCACCAGTTCACCTCCCATGATAACCCACTAATCAATTTATCCATGAACCCAGGAATGGATTAACCCATTTCTGAGGGCAGAGCCCTCATGATCCAGTCACTTCTTAAAGGCCTCCACTTCCTACTGCCATATTGGGGATTAAGTTTCAACATGAGATTTAGAGGGGATAAACATTCAAATCATAGCAACCATCAAGGTATTTTAATAGTAAATTTAAAAAGCAAAGAACAGAGTTCCTAGTAAGATATATCAGTATTTTTCTAAAGGAAATATACACATACACATGTGTTATGGACTGAGTTGTGTCACTCAAAACCGTATGTTGAAGCCCTAACCCCCAGTACTTCAGAATGGACTGTATCTGAAGATAGGGCCTTTGAAGAGGTGAGTAAGTTACACTGAGGCATTTGGGGTAGACCTATCTAACCTAACTGGTGTCCTTAAAAGAAGAGATTGAGACATATAGAGAGACACCAGGGATGCACATGTACAGAGGAAAGGCCTTGTGAGGATACAGCAAGAAAGTGGCCATCAGCAAGCCACAGAGAGAAGACTCAGGAGAAACCAAACCTACCAAATCTTGATCTTGGACTTGTAGCCTCTAGAACTGTAAGAAAATAAATTTCTGTTTAAAACCACCCAGTTTATGGTATTTTGTTATTGTAGCCATAGCAAACTAATACAACATGTATATGCCTATATGTACATGAGATATTTTTGGATATATACTGAAACAGTTGATGGTATTTATCTCCAGAGAGTGTGGCTGGGGGTTTGAGGTGGAAAGAAACTAAATTTGGTACTGCTTGAATTTTTAGCATATACATCTGTAGTGAGTTTGAGGATTTCAGGGCTGATTAAGGAAAACACAGGACCATGAGACTGTAGTATTGCACAACAAGCTTTCCTGTGTGAGACAGGGAGTCCCCCATACCAGATGACCTTCCAGAGACACTGGCACACGGCTACCACCCAGAAGGGGAAGAGGGTAAGAGAACTCTCAGGGGAGAGAGGAACTGGGGAAGGGCTTATGTGTCCAGTCAGTGCTGCTCAGAAGCAAGGGGGGGAGTCTCTGGGCCAGAAGCCTCTGAAGGGCAGTAGCAATTTGGGGTTACTTATAGCTATGGGGTTTATCTTCTGTACAGCTAGCAGATGTTGAATGCAGTTTCACGGGGGTCTGCAAAGCAGGCAGACCCTGAATGGCTAAAAATATGCTTATTTGGTCCATGTTTCAAGCAATTGGGTGTATAAAAATTTGGGTTTGGCATCAATGGCCTTTAAGCTAACATTCCAACCCTGCTGTGAAGAAGTAAACAACATAGGGGTCAAGATACAGAGCCATTTTTAACCCATTTATATAACAGCATCATTACCATTATCATCATCATCATCATCATCATCATTGTTACTGTTGTTATCATCACCATCAAATGTTTAATAGGAAAAAAGAGATCTGTCCATGTATAAGTTTCACTCTCTGAAAAATAAGATATCAGGCATTTTTACTCCTACTCTCCTCCACAGGGAGACCTCAGACCAAGGATTCCTGTCATCTAGCCATTAAAATACTACCCCCTTCCCTTACTCTGAATCCTCTGTGCCATGTTCTTTAAAGCTGACAAGGTGGTGTGTCCTGAACGTCGAGATTTTCATCTCTCCTGGGAACTTGTTTTACCTTTTCTCAAAACGTACTGATACACATTCATTGGTAATATCCCAGAGTCAATATGTCCAAAGAAGAAAATAATGTCTGAGATATATGGGTTAATCCACAAACAGAATGGCTATTTTCCTAACTAGCAGAATTATTCCAACTAAGGCTTGGTGAGGAATATGAGAGAATGGAATCCTGCATGGTATAATTTTACCAAATGACCACTAAGTTTACTCAAAATATTTATTCTATAATTTAGTGCCAAATGTGATGCGGGTGGTTACCATAAGAGTCCAAAAGATAATAAGAAATATCAGTTACAGCTGATATAGTAAGGATAGGGAATTTTCATAAGAATCATTAGGACTTGAGCTGAGCCATGAAAGATGGACAGCACTTACATAAGAAGCAGAAAAATATATAGGCAAGATGTGTTAGTCCATCTTCTGTTGTTATAACAGAATACCTGAGACTGGGTAATTTATAAAGAAAAGGGGTTTATTTAGCTCATGGTTCTACAGTCTGGGAAGTTCCAGATTGGGCAGCTTCATCTGGTGGCTTCTGGTGTGGCCCTCATGCTGTGTCAAAACATGGCAGAGAAATGGAAAGGGAACCAGGCGTGTGCAAAAAGGGTAAAACACAAGAGGCAACCTTGTGTTGCCTGCTCCCACAGGAGCTAATCCATTCCTACAAGAACTAACCTAGTTTTGCGAGCAAGACATTAATCCATTTTAATGACCTAATCACCTTTTAAAAATACCCCTCCCAACACTGTCACATTGGGGACCAAGCCTCAACATGAGTTTTCGTGGGACAAACCATATTCAAACCATAGCACAATAGAAACATAGAATCATAGAGTCAGGATGCCAAGGTCCCACTCATGGCAAGAGGAACCTGGGAAGGGTACCAGCCCCAAGTAATTCTGCCAAAGGTGCAAAGTCCAAGACCAGCTGGATGTCCAGGACGAAGCCCTTACTCATAGAGACCACAGCAAAGTAATAGAAGGGTGAGTGATCACTCAGAGGGAAATCAGAGTTGGAGCAGAGGAGAAGATCAACATTTATGATCTGAGAGATGAGGCAAAGCCATAAATAAAACAAATCTAATTATTAGAAGGCAAAAGAAATTATTAATAACAGTAAGACTTTGGAAAATGGAATGCAAGTCAGTTTAAGATAAAAAGTACAAATGGAGGCCATGAAAATCTGCGGGTGCAGTAGCCCCATTTTACTTGGTGCTCTGGGACGGGTTCCCAAGGTGAAGGGGCTGGATTGGGTGAAACATAGCATTTCACAGTCAGATGAGGCTTTCAGCAACATCCAGTTGTTTTACAGAAGAGAAGCTGATGTCTCAAGAGGCTGGTTTGCCCATCAACATGTGACTTGCAGCTGGTAAGTATGCTGAGTAAATATGAAGAAGATGAAGCGATTAGGTTTTTGTTTTCTGGGGGGAGGCAGTGTTTGTTTAACATTTAGGAAATTATTTTAGCTACAACTAAGAGTATGTATGGGAAAGCAGTGAGAAGTAAAGTGGTTCCTCTTATGGGAATCATGAAAAATGGCAGAGAGCATAGATGGTGTCTGAAGAAAATGTCACTTACTTCAAACCCAGAATATGAAAATATCCTTAAAAACAAAGAGGAAGATACTGATATGATTTGCATTGTATATGTATGTTTATGTGTGCTTTAAATTTATATAGGCAATGCTGATATATTCCCTGCCAGAGATAAGCCTCTGAAGATAGAAGGTGGAAAGGGTAGAGAATCACCCATTTTGTTCATGCAGGCATTCCAGCCATTTCTTTAAAAAGGAATCATTTAAAAATGATTATATTAATATTATATGATTATGGTGTGTGTGTATTTGTGTGTGTGTGTATAAGATGAGTTGGTACTTTTAAAGAACACATGAGGCCAGGCGTGGTGGCGCATGCCAGTAATCCCAGTACTTTGGGAGGCCGAGGTGTGAGGATCACTTGAGACAATGAGCTTGAGACCAGCCTGGGTAACACAGTGAGACCCTGTATCTGCAAAAAATTAAAAAAAATTAGCTAGGCATGGTGGTACACACCTGTAGTTCCAGCTACTAGAAAGGCTGAGGCAGGAGGATCGACTGAGCCCAGGAGTTCAAGGCTGCAATGAGCTATAATCACATCACTGCACTCTAGCCTGGGCAGCATAGCAAGATCCTGCCTCTAAAAACAACAACAACAAAAGAACACAAGAAAACATAAGCTATACCTCTACCTGTCTTAAAATAGGTGGTATAGCAGTAGCACGAGTATATCCATAATGTCATATTGTTTCAATGCTAAAAAAATGAAATAAATTCTTCTGAGAAGAGTCCCTTAAAAATATAAAACATGTATTTTCTCTAAGTAATAAATAAGCCTTGTAATTGACATAAATAATTCTTAAATGGTGAATTTATTTGGAGAATATTGGGGGTTTTTTTTAATAAAATGCTTAGGGCAAGATTTGAGGTAACCATTTGGGATAAATAAATACTGCCTTGGTCCTTAGTTTCTATAGGGTATTCAAAATTGTCCTTATTATTACAACTACTATTTCTATCCCCATTAACTATTACTAGAAATATATATAAAATTTTGTCACTCCAGCCACAGATGACTATCAAGTTGTATTTTTTAAATGTTGACACTTTTAAATGTTGACATTTTTTAAATGTATATAGTGAGCATTTGTTTGAGTAAGCTTTCCAAAATTAAGCTTCAGGATTTTTATAACATATAAAGCTTGATGTAGTACAAAAAGCCCTAATGAAGACTTTGCCTGAACTTCTGACCATTTACTTAGTTAACAACATAACTTCTGAAGCATTTGCAAAGCAAATTGAACATTTAAAGGTTTTAGAAGTATAAAACTACTTTATTTGGTATAAAAAACCAGAATCAACAGTTGACATGCCAATGAAATGTCATAGGTGAGGTCAAATGGACTAGGAGACCAACTGAAACTCCATTATGTAGGGCAGAGAACATTGAAGAAAGAAAATGAATTGGAAATGAGAAAAAAAATATATCAAAACTCCACAGGATTAATAAATTACCAGCACTGTTTGTATTGTAAAGGTTCAGCAAACTACAATCAACCCTGGAAGAGTTTATTGTAGGAAATGGGTCTTAACTCTGAGCCCTGTGTCCACACGTAGCATATACCTCTCTTTTCACTGAACACAAATAGGGCTTTTATAATCAGAAGAAGATAACTTCCTATACATTTGGCATTTTCAATCATTATTTATAATTCATAGGGACAGATTTTGGATTGAATCAGCATACATCATCTGAACTCTGCATTATTTAATCAGAGTCCAATGAAGGGACTCATTAAGGGAGATTATTGAGAACAAGATGGTAAATTGTATCTATAATATACAAGTAAATAAATGAAATACGTTAATATTTCATTAATAACTGCTAAGATCTCATGGGTTCTAAAATTTACAGTGTTTTCCCAAATTTATTATCTCATTCTTTCAATAGTTTATTTTATGGATATGGAAAATAAGACTCAAAGGGAAATTGGCAAAGTTGGAACAAGGACCTATGCCTTGTCTTTGTACACCAAATGTGTTACTCATCAAACTATGCTAATGTCCTAAATGAGGGCTCCATCTGGCCTGTTTCTAGAAGCATCCTTCCTCTTCTGTCCAGAATAGATGCTCAGCCTCTCCTGGTGTGGCTGTGTGTTTGTGCTTGCCGGAGTGTCTGTTCTGACTGACTGACTCTTTCATAATTCGAATATCACTCTTGTTTCTATCCACACCTACTCACGACCAAGTTTTCAAGGTTGTTCAGGGACTACAGGGAATAAATCTATTCTGAAGATTAATTGCATAATATCATATAAACATTAGTCAAGTGACTTACTGATATGCTCTTAAAAGATATAACTGTTGAATAATTGAATAAAACATTGGGCATTAGCCATTGTTTGGACTTAGTACACAGGAATTCTTTTATTGAAAAGGCAATATAATAATATTATAATAATATAATAATAATAAGTAATATATATAGTTTTGATTTTAACTGTAACTTTATCACTTTAAGATTAAATGTAATGGTAATAATACTTTTGGAAAATACATATTTGAATTTATATGATACAAGTCACTAAAAATATTATTTATTTATTTATTCAGTTAGCTATTGTTTTAATGATTTAGGCTCTTGAAAGCATTGTAAGCCTAAGGTGTGAACTAACTAAATTCAACTTGGAAAATGTGAAAATGTACCTTGAAGGTACAAATTACTTTCTCAATAAATACCAAATAATTGTCATTTGTTTAACACAAAGTTTAAACCAATATGTTATGTGATTATTTAGGGGATATTTGTATGCATTATTTCTGTGGGAGATAAGAAAAAGATATCACCTTTAGTAAAACTAGCATATAATGAATTTGGAGTAAAAAGAATGAAGCCCTATTTATAGCCATTGTGTTACTATTAATGTATATGTTATAATAGTCACATTCCTAAAAATACCATTTAGATATTCATGCTATCCTAGTTGTTTAATACTGTGATTGCTGCCACTGTTTCAGCCCAGACAACAACAGTATGATTGCGTCCTGAGGTCAAATCCCACGCAAGCACAATTTATTGAGGCAAAATTTCATCTCACCAAAGCATAACACATTCTGCCAAGCCCATTCATGCCAATGCAGATCATTTAGTGTATAATTGGCTGCGACTGGCACTCGTGCAAGCTGTGACATTTTCTATCAGCAATAGGGCAGTATTTGGAAAGTCAAAGAAACAATTACACGCTGCAGAAGATAACCTGATTTGGGGAGAAAGGAAACACAGTCTAAAATAAGCCAGCTCGCTTCCACTTCAAACAGGTAGTGAGGAAGCCACTCCAATACCAGTCATCCTTCTCTCTTTTACAAAAAGTAGAAAGTCAAGAAAAGAGAAAATACTGATTTAGGAAATGAAGGAGGAAATCATTTGGGGTCTTCTGTTCAGATAAGGTAAGTAAAATAAAGAGAAGATTAATTAAAGGGACCCAGAGACCACCTAATATTAAGGGAAAATGGCATTGACTCATAAGGCATCATTCAGCTGATATATCAAGGAGAGAGAGAAAAAACTAGAAGGTGAACGGAGGAGAGGAAAGAGGAATGAAAGGAATAAAGTAAGAGAGGAACGAATCTTTAGAAAACAGACCAAGAGTTTATGGGAAGTAAAATAAAAAAACTATAGCATCTAGTGGAAATATAAATAAATAAACTCTGTGTGGAACTAACGGGTAAAACTTTATTAAAATATTCATACTCATTGACTCAACAATTCTCCTTGTAGAAGAGACACTTTCACAAATATGAAAAGATATGTGCACAAGGATATGCCCTACAGAGCAGTTTATGATTAAGAAAAATTGAAAACAACCTAAATATGCATGGGACATTGATTAAATAAACTATTGTACATCCATATAGTGAAATACTATACATAGGTTAGAAAAAATTGAGGAAGTATTATATTAATGGAATGTCCAATATATATTAATAGACTGTCCAATACATATTAAGTGAAAATGCCTGTTGTAGTGTTGTAGTAGTAGTGGTAATAATAACGACCATAATAAAAAATTAATATCGTATGATTCCAACTACATGGCATTCTGGAAAAGGCAAAACTATGAAGATAGTAAAAAAAAAAAAAAACCAGTGGTTGACAGGGGTTAGAGAAGAGGAAGAGATGAATAGGCAATGCACAGAGGATTTGGGGGGCAGTAGCACTGTCCAGTATGATACTACAATGGTGGATACCTGTCATTATACATCTGTCAAAACCCATAGAATGTACAACACCAAGAGTGAACCCTAATGTTGACTATAACAAATGTACCACTCTGGTGGGGGATGTTGATAGTGGGGGAAGTTGGGAGAAGGGCAGGGAGTATATGGGAACTCTCTGCACTTCTTTTTTTTGAGACAGTCTCACTCTGTCACCCTGGGTGGAGTGCCATGGTGTCATTGTAGGTCACTGCAGCCTCAAACTCCTGGCTCAAGTGATCCTCCTGCCTCAGCCTCCAGAGTAGCTGGGACTACAGGTGCACAACAACACACTGGGCTAACTTTTCTGTTTTTAGTGGAGATGGGGTCTCACTCTTGCTCAGGCTGGTCTTGAACTCCTGAATTCAAGAATTCAAGCCATCCTCCCGCCTCAGACACTCAGAGTGCTAGGATTACAGGTGTGAGGCACCAAACCGGGCCTGGAACTCTCTGGACTTTCCACTCAATTTTACTATGAACCTAAAACTGCTCTAAAATATAAAGTTTATTAATAATTTTTAAGTTAACATTTATTGAGAACTTACTTTTCATGTCATGCTAAGCCCTTTATATGTATTATTTTATTTAATTCTCACAAGAATTTTATCAGGTAGGTAGTATTTTTATCTACAGATAAGGAAATCTGAGACTTAGGGAGGTTAAGTAAATTGCCAAGGATTCTAATGAGGGCCAGAGCTGGATCCTGAACCCAGACATGCCTGGCTTCCAAGTCCAGGCTTTTAGCAGAGTGCCTGGGACTTATTGGGTCCCCAAGGCCAAGTCTTATCTAGAATCCCAAAGTCCAGATTCTCAAAGTATAGAATAATCCAATTTTAGAAGAAGAAATAACCTAGTAAATGCATAGGAAAAAGTACAGAATATTGACCAAATTGTTAACAACCTTTATCTATTGAAGGAAAAATCATGAGGTTGTATTATATTCTGTTTATTTCTACAATGCTTGTAATTTTTTATAATAGTATTTATTGTTTTACAATAACAAGAAAAACCAGTAAAATTAATGAAATGCTTAATTTCTGAAAGTGGATTGCAAAATAGCACTCTAAAATGACAGATACATTTTTAATCAATGTTCTGAAAACTTCTAAATGCAGGGATGCCCAAATGCCAGTCTATGAACTGAACACAACACAATCACCTAAGGTGTATTTTATTGCACATACCTATTCCTGGGCCCCAAATATCCCATCCTACCTGGTTCAGTATATCTGGGAGGTAAGAATTTACATTTTTTAAAAGCTCCCCGGGTGACGTTGGTACCCAGCCCATTTGGGGAATCACTGTCTAAGGAAATGTGATTTATGGGGATCCAAAGAAGAAAGAGAAAGAGTGCACCATATGGTATGTTAACTCTTCAATTTCATTTTAAAGGTGACATCAGAGAAAGATTTTCTGTATCATCAGTGTGTGTAATTCAGCAGGTGCCTATATTACTAAAAATGTGCCTACAACTTTGTTCATCTGAAATATGGCAATAATTTATATCTACCTTAGAGTAGAGGGAGGGAGGGTGTTTGTAAGGTTTTATAACTGAGAATTAAAACAATGTGGGATTGGCACAGAGACAGACATCTAGACCAACAGAGCATAATAAAAGCACAGAAACATGTCCAAGCATAGGTGGGGCCTTGGCTTATTGCAGGGGTGGCCGTAGAACAATGGGGAGGGAGGGCACTGTGCAATGGGCTATCTATATGGGGAGAAATTAAAATTAACACTTAGCAGAGTGTCTGGTATTTACTGGACATTCAGATTTTTGTTTTAAGAGGGTGATAGCTTTTTATTTTAATCCCCTGAGTTCTCCGACTTTTCTAACTTTCTACTGTCTGCTGCCTTCATCGGCTGGCCCTCCTCCTCCTCTTCCTCCTCCACCTCCCATCAAATGCTCATGTTTGCCTTGGCTTTTCCTTGGTTTTCTTCCATTTTCTTCACACTCTACTTGCCCTCCTGGCTGATCTCATCCATTCTTGTGGTGTTGACCGCCAAAGACAAAAAGTAATTTCAAAGCTATTTTCTCCAGTGGAGACTCTTTTGTCCCAAATTCCAGACTGACATTTCCAAGGCTTAAGGGATCTGAAAGTCACCTTACACTTAACATACTAACTTACCTTCTCCTGATGCTTTTCCTACTGTAATTACAACTAAGTTAATGAAATCACTACCCAATCAGTTTTCCAAAGTAGAAACTTGTGAGACCTACTCAACTTTGTCTTCTCCCTGTCAACTGACCACCAAGTCCTATAATTTATGCCTCAGAAATACCTCTTGACACTCTCCACCCCATTACCCCTGCCTTAGTCCGAGTCCTCACCATCCTCACCTGCACAATTGCAAGTCTCCTCTCTGGTCTCCCTCCTTTCCATCTCTCCCTGGTCCAGTTTATTCACCATCTTCCACTGTAGGGTGATTTGCCTTAAAATAAAATAGGTAAAAAGAAATCAAATCATGCCTGCCACTCCCCTTGTGAAAGGACTGATGGCTTATGGAAGGCTACATGATAAAGTCTAGATTCCTTATTTGGCAAATGACAGTAATAACAGCAATAGAATATGAATGCCTGTTTTACACACGAACAAAATGAGGCCCCAAGAGGCGAAGTATCTTTCCAAAGGTGACTTATAAGTGGCAAAGCTGGGATTTGAACCCAGACTGAATCTAAGCCTAAGAACCATGTTCAATTCAAATGTCACTTCCCTGACCTAACGCATCTGTTTACAGAATCTACCCAAATAAGCTATGAACTCCCCAAGGACAGGAATGGCGTCTTATTCATCTTTGTGTCGCCAGTGTCTAACACAGTATCTAACATGGAAAGGGTGCTTGGTATATGCTTGTTTTTTAAAATTGGTTGAAGGAACAGAGAGAGGGAGGGAAGGAGGGAGGAAGGAAGGAAGGAATAAGTTGAAGAAACTGGTGAGGTTTTTTTTAAGAACGTGATGCTGCTTTAAAATGTTTGAAGAACTGTGATGTAGAAAGGGGTTTGTTTACTCTCCCGAAAGTACGGATGCTTCGCCTGAACTCCACGAATGAGCTAGGACCAAGTCTCACAAAGCTGTTGTGGTCCAAGAAAAAAAATGCTTAGAACTATTTCTCCAGAGAAGACCAATGAGCAGATGTTACTGGGAGACGAGTTTCAGATCTCTCTAAGGAAGAAATTTATAATGAGGAGAGCTGTTCAAAAACAAAACCTTTTCAAAATAGCCAGAAGATTTCCGGGTGTCGCAGAACGGAGTGGCCAACGGCCTGGAGAGAACATGCCCAAGTTTTATTGTGACTACTGCGATACGTGCCTAACCCATGACTCTCCATCTGTGAGAAAGACACACTGCAGTGGTAGGAAACACAAAGAAAACGTGAAAGACTACTATCAAAAATGGATGGAAGAGCAGGCCCAGAGCCTGATTGACAAAACAGCAGCTGCATTTCAACAAGGAAAAATACCTCCTACTCCATTCTCTGCTCCTCTTCCTGCAGGGGCGATGATTCCACCTCCCCCCAGTCTTCCGGGTCCTCCTCGTCCTGGTATGATGCCAGCACCCCATATGGGGGGTCCTCCCATCATGCCAATGATGGGCCCTCCTCCTCCTGGTATGATGCCAGTGGGACCTGCTCCTGGAATGAGGCCACCCATGGTAGGCCACATGCCAATGATGCCTGGGCCCCCAGTGATGAGACCTCCTGCCCGTCCCATGATGGTGCCCACTCGACCTGGAATGACTCGACCAGACAGATAAGGATAGAGGGGAGGTCTCTTTATGTCAGTTTTATATTACTTGTTCTGCTTCACCAGGAGAACATGGTGCTGTGACTCTGGATGTTTTCTTAACAGCATGATAAGGAAGACTTGCTCCCCCTTCCTATCAAAGAGACAATAGTTTTGAAGGGAAGAAGTGGAACCAAAAAAGGGCAGTTTTTGTTTGTATTGTGAAATGTGAAAATAAAATTGTCAACTCTTTTAGTTAAAAAAAAAATAGCCAGAAGAGAAGACCTAAAATGTACCCAACACCCAGAAATGAGAAATACTTGGGTGATGGATACCCTAAATACTTCGACTTAATCACTACACATTCTACGCATATAACAAAATTTCACATGTACTCCATAAATCTGTACAAATATAATGAACGTATTGAAACATTTTTTAATTTAAAAAAAATAAAGAAAAATAAAACCTTTACAACAAAATGTCAAAAACTCTGAATCAATGGAATCAATTAAGCAGAGGCTAGATAAACATGTCCAAAGATACAAAGGAAGGATTTTCATAGAATGTAGGGGGGCTGAGGGCTACACTAAAATCATGTCCACACCCCTTCAACCTCTGTGATTCTGTAATTGTAAGATGAAATCTATAACAAATTTTTCTTTTTTTTTTCTTTTTGCCTTACAAAGATTGTGTTCCTTTCAGAAGTATCACAGCTTCTTTCTCAGTCTGTTCCTTTACCTTTCCAGGTACTTGCCGCTCACAATCATTTTAAGGTTTCTTTGCATTTCTTTTTCTTTTTTTTTTTTTTGAGACAGAGTGTCACTTTGTTGCCCTGGCTAGAGTGAGTGCCGTGGCATCAGCCTAGCTCACAGCAACCTCAGACTCCTGGGCTCAAGCGATCCTTCTGCCTCAGCCTCCCGAGTAGCTGGGACTACAGGCATGCGCCACCATGCCCAGCTAATTTTTTCTGTATAGATGTTTAGCTGTCCAAATCATTTCTTTCTTTTTTTTTAGTAGAGTCGGGGTCTCACTCTTGCTCAGGCTGGTCTCGAACTCCTGACCTCGAGCGATCCACCTGCCTCGGCCTCCCAGAGTGCTAGGATTACAGGCGTGAGCCACCGCGCCCGGCCTGCATTTCTTAGTAAACCCAAACAACTTATATGTAAATTCTGTTGACATCTGTAGGCACTGGCAATTCCGACTTTGCACATTGGCTCTCTTTCTCACCTTTTGCGTAGCCTGGTTATTCCTTTGTCATTTTGCTTGCTTCGTAGGTTATCAAGATTTTAGTTTACATTGTATGAATCTCTGAAGCATGAAGTACAGAAATAATTGTTCTGTAGACCTAACGCCCTCTAATGCCTCATTTACTTTATTGGGTCCAGTTTCCTTTACTCCTTAAACACATTTATTTATTTATTCTATAATCACTGTTGACATAACAAAAACTCTCAAACATATTTATGTTGCTACTCTCCAAAAGATAGTAGTATAACAAGAGTTTGATTTAATGACATATAGGAGATTTTTCTAGTAACTTTTTCCCACATATGTTTCATTATTTGCATCTCCAGGTGTTTTAAAGAACACACTACATTTTAAAATGGATGGATTTGGGCAAATATGGGAGTTATTCAGAAAATAATAACATAAATGTTTTTCCTTTTGTTCATGTCCTGAAGTCATTGTATCTTTACTTAGAGACATAACAAATACTTGTAGTCTTTTATTAAGAGCAGCCCTCAAAGGCAAGATTATATAGATAGTTCTTGTTTGGTAACATATTAAATTTTATGTCATATTATTAAGGGATGAATTAAGACTTTTGCTCCTCTATTCCATATAGTCAGACTTTCATGACATCTTTTTTGACACCCTTTCAAAAAAGATAAACCAGGTCTAAAATGAATTAGTCTTCTCGAGTCTCAGTGTAAGAAGTAATGAGAAAGGCAAATGTAAATAACTTTCATTGTTTTGGTTGGCACAAGTCAAAGAAAATGCATGAAAAAGAACGACTCTAAAAGTGTAAATTGGTTCCCTAGTTCGGACAATACTTGCTGCCATCTGCTGGTCAAAAGGGAAAACTACAAAGAATGGACAAACGTGTCAAGGGAGTTTTGATCAGGTTTGTGCAGGGCATTTATATACGGCAGGAGGGGTTAATTATCCAGAATTGTGCTTTAAAAATATTGCCCAACCCAGCTCCAAATCCAGCCCCTCTGACTAGCAAAAGGGAAAAGGGAATAGGTGGCTGATGTCTGTCTGCCCACAGGGTAATAGTATTTGCACTGGTCCGAAGAGTCTGGTCACCTGCACCCTCATTTCAAGCTCCCCCTTCCTTGCTCTGGATTGCACAGCAATAGAGCCAATTTCCTATGGTGTGGTGTAACATTTCCTAAAATGTTGCCCTAAGCAAAACTGGCTCTCCTCTATCAAAGTTTACAAACTGGAAGTTAGGCACAGATTGCAATATTTAGACACAGAATTTTGAAAAATGTGGGTGTCAATTTTAAAATAAGAGTTCACATAAAAATCCAGATTGCCAGCTTGTCTTGGAAAATTGGAACATCCATTCCCACATGGCTGGGGCAGGATAAGGCTGAGCCTATTAGATGAGACAGGAGCTTTCCTGCTCATTGCAGTTCCCTCCACTTCCTGCTATTTCCCCACACAAAGCCCAAGGGCCAGTTGCCGTTTATCATTCTTGCTCCATATATATTTTTTAAAGTAGGGACTTTTCTTTTGTGTGAGACAGAGCCTGCTAGTTGCCTACTCTTGCATTCTTCTCTATTGTTGTTAATAACTGACATCTATATTATCAAGGATGGCACAGACCCAATTAAAAATTATACCTCTTCCTTGCGGATGGTAGTGACCAATGAGATATATGTGGAAGCTTATGGGCAGGAATTCCAGGAACATTTCTTAACGATGGCTGACTCAGCTGCAAGGAAATCCCTTTTGTTGCCCTTCCAGTCTTCCTTTTTCTTCCTGCTCAAAGAGCAGACATGATGACAAGAGCTTTGGCAGCTACTTTGGATCCTAAACTGACATGACAATGGAAGTCAAAGGCTCAACATGGTGCAGAAAAAAGATAGAACAAAGATAACTGCAGAGCTAACATACCAGCTCTGGATTGTCTTCAATAACCTGCTTTTATTTGAGAGAAAAATTAATCTTTATTTTGTTTAAGCTATGTATTGGGCTTTCTGTTAAAAGCAGCTAAACTCAATCTTATTTGATATATCTTTAACAAAACTGGGATAATGAGAACTAGACTGAGAAGGCTGTGTGTTTCAAGAAAAATAGGGGCATATATAACTTTTTATAAAAATGAAGTCTAGTTTTTACATGTAATTTCTGTCTCCCTAAAATGTATAAAACCAACTGTAACCCAACCACAGTGAGACCACTTGTTCAAGTCTCCTTGGGTGTGGCTCTCCAGGCCATGGTCACACATATGTGTCTCAGAATAGAACTCTTTAATTATTTTTTAAAAATGAAGTCTATTTATTTATATTTAACATGAAAACATGTACTTTCACCATATACCTGACCTGCTTTCTTCAGGTATTGTCACTTGCATGATCCTTGGAAGCATTTGAATCCATGACCCTTGCCCCAGATGCTTTAGAGAAGATTTTATGATCAAATGTTTGGTTTATCCTTAGAAAGTCACATATATGTTCAATATATTTAACCCAATGTTTTCCAAACTTATCAAATAAGGAACTCATTTTTATTTATTTATTTATTTATTTATTTTTGAGACAGAGTCTCACTCTGTTGCCTGGGCTAGAGTGAGTGCCGTGGCATCAGCCTAGCTCACAGCAACCTCAAACTCCTGGGCTCAGGCGATCCTCCTGCCTCAGCCTCCCGGGTAGCTGGGACTACAGGCATGCGCCACCATGCCCGGCTAATTTTTTCTATTTTTAGTTGTCCAACTAATTTCTTTCTACTTTTAGTAGAGACGGGGTCTCGCTCTTGCTCAGGCTGGTCTCAAACTCCTGAGCTCAAGCAATCCTCGCACCTCGGCCTCTCAGAGTACTATGATTACAGGCGTGAGCCACCGCGCCCAGCCAAGGAACTCATTTTTAAATTAATCCCTTATTCACATTCTGCAGAACTAATGTTCTACAGGAAACACTTGAGGAAAAGCTGGTCTAATTGTGGTTTGCCACTCTTTGCTAATAGTAACTTCACATTTCAACATTTTGACTAAGAAATGGTCTATGGTTTTCAAAGAGGTGGGGAGCATGCTATTTCTAAGTATTACTCTACTATTTCACTTTCTATGTCAAAACAATGAAATTCTCTTTGACAATTTTAATGATTCCATTTGCAGGCCACATAATAGTGTACCTAGTAAATCATACAAAATCAGTGATAAAACTAACTAAAATAATAAGAGTTTGGCAAGGTACACAAACATAAAATTAACATGTAAAAATCAGTGACATTTATATCACTCTTAATAGCAACAGAAAAGATAAGATACTTAGGGATAAACTACATCAAAATATTTTCAAGACTTACATGAGGAAAACACTTCTGAAAAGTAAAAACATAGACTTGATGAAATGGAAAAACATACCTTGTACTTGGTTAGGAAAATAGAAAAAAAAGGTCTTTACATGCTTTTATTTTACCTCTTATCTCTTTTTGATTCTTAAAACTTTTTCTCATCCCTACTGCCTCCTCATTAGGTCACCATCACCCTCTCTCTTTTTAAAAATAATTTCTGAATCAGCTTCCATAATAGTCTTCTGGTCTCCTGCTTTGTGCCCACACAACCTGTTAGCATTCCTCTCTTCTGGGTGATTTTTTAAAAATTCAAGTCTGATTACTTAGGGACTCTGGACATTATAAGACCCCATGCCTACAATTTTCTTCCTCACACTCTTTGCCAGGCTAACAGCTACAGCTACTATACCTTCTGGGCTCAGTTTAATGTCACTTCCTCCAGGAAGCCTTCCCTGACACCACAAGTCTGAACTGGCTTATCTTCTCTTTCATTCCCATTGCTCTGTGTCCTTCTACGTTTCACACTGTGTGATGTTCGGTCATTGCTTTTTTGACCATATGATATTTCCCACTAAACTGTAAGCTTCATGAGAGCTACGTCACTCACCATTTATTCTCAGAGCCCGCACATAGTAGATGCTCTGTAAGTATATTTTGAATGAATGGATGGGTAGATGAATTCAAGAATCTAGTTAGCCATTTATATGGAGATAGCCTGGTTTATATGGAGATAACCAGATTATAAAAGAATCTAGATAGCTATTTATAAAGAGATAGCCAAGGAAATGAAGGAGGAGGAAGATCAAGAATGGGCTATGTCTAATTAGGAAACCTTTTCACTCCTGAAGTTTGTTTTAGGAAAACTGATGAGTGGAAGGAGAGATTGAAGCTGGAGGAAATAGGGTATTCCTATTCCAATTACCACCGTCCTTCACTTCATTGATTATTCCAACCACTCATATGTTGAGTAAGAATCAATTAAAAGTAGGAATTAGACATGAAAATCCAATAATACAAATAAAACACTAGATTCAGCAGTCTTGATGGTGTAAGATGAAGAGCAAAGAACAGGAGACACACAGTGAAGTCTGTTTGCATTAGCCTAATAGTCTGCTTCTCAGGCAAAAGTTTCATTCATTCATTCATTCATACCATCATTAAGTGTCTACAAGGTACCAAGGACTTTGAGGAAAACTGAGGAGTTTATTTTTTAATTATAATTTCAAATACAAAGGAGGCAATATTTTACATTTCCCTAATATCTATCATATAGCCTGATAATTCAGCTTTTGAATGTACCTACTGAACTTTTACATGTTTAAAAGCACAGAATTTCTGGTATTTACTAGTACAGATGAAAATAAAACATCAAACACAATCTAAGTTACTCTCAAAGAAAGCCCAAGATAGTTGTAGATGTTACAAAATAGTTCAGAAAGGTAATTTCTCCACTATATTTACTTGTATATTTCAGATGCAATTTCCACAGGGTGATGTCAAGATCTTAAGAAAGAATCCATCTATATTGCAAGAACTAGAAAACCACAATTGTGTGATACTTATTCTTCTAACACTTGGTTTTCTGATCAGCAGGGTTGACTACACAATTAACAGAAGGGGTATGAAAACCAACTGAATATAATTCCCCTCAATGACACCTTTTGCTTCTTTGGGACAGGTGCTGTCTTAGGGCAGTTGCCTTGGAAAACAGAGTTTGAGATGGAGATTTGCATGCAGGAAGTTTATAGGAAGTGCTCTTGGGAGCAAGGTCAGCAGGGCTGGGCAGAGGGAGAAGTCAAGTCACAGAGACTTATGACAGAGGCTTCAGCTGAACCTATGAACATTTCTGGAGCTGGGAAGCCTTTCAAAATTTGTCCTACATCAAGACAAGGGAGCTGAGTCTTTGTACCCTTGCATTAACCCATCACTGGATGTGGGCTGCTCCTGGGAGGGGACATAAATTGGGGGAGACAGCTCTCTCCTGCCCAGGGCACTAAAGAGAGACTCAGTTGTGAACCATCAGCTGCTATCAGAAGGTTGGGGGGATGAGTTTGGGTCCTGAAGGGGAGCATCTTCCTCTTAGCCATATACATATCAGGGTATAATTAATGTATTTAAGGTTTTACATATTACTTTTATTATAGCTATTTTTATTTCTCAATGAGACAGACCTAAGAATATTCCTGGCTCTTCATTGTGTGCTCTTGGACCAAAGGACACAGCAGATTTACACCATTGCTGGGGTTAGTGGCTGTGAATAGTCAAACTGAGTAAGTAGTATGTTCAGTGTGTTCTGTCCTTTTAGGTGAAGAGAGTAATGACTCTAGCAGTGAATAAACAAAGACCATTCTAAATATTGCATTTGGAGGGGCAGGTGTTCCAGGCACACAGGTACCAGTAATCTGCAGCAACCAGGGACAAATGAGCAGGTCTCCTTCCTCAAGGCAGATGCCTCCCTGTTGCCTCCCTGTGGTTCCCATAAGACCTTCCTAATCCTTGACATGTCCCTCACTTCCCATCAGTGATGACTGGCGTGGTGCCCCTCTGGCTTTCCTTGCAATGCTCTCAGCTGCTCCGCCTTCCTGCTGTCCTAATGATTCTGATATCAAGATCAAGATCACGATTGGCTTTTCTGAGTTTTGAGATCAGAGCTAACAGAAGTAGCTTGTTTTTTTTAACCAAGGTAAGCTTGCCCACCAAATGGGTGTTAATTACAGATCTATGTTAGTTCATCAATTTAAAATGAGAGCAACTGAATACTGGTCCCACGCAATGCTCTTTAATTGCTTACATGGACTTATTTAACGGCTTCTATAATGCTGAAAATAAGCATTTAAAGTAGGTCCTTTGGGAAAATAGAAATTTAAAGATTGAGTAGGAAATCATGGTTAAGCTCACAGTGATTAGGTACTCAGTTTCTTAAAATAGTGATGAAAAGGGAAATTTCAAAATTATCCATATAATAAAATATATATAACCACACTGAACACATATTATTTGATTCCTTAAAAAGATTGGGCTCTAGTAAGACAAAAATGAACTCAGTTAAATAGAGTTTCTTTATATGAACTGGGTACAAACACTTTCTCAGATTCACATGGTGTTAGGTGAAACTCTTGAGGAAGAAAATATCCAGATTTGTTGAGATATATTAAAATCATCATAATTCTGACAGCACATTTTATCGTTATTGGTTCCTCTACGTATAATTAAACACATATTGAAATGTATGAAAGTTAAATGTGCCAGGATTATTGATTTTATAAGTCAGTTGGATCTCTCATCCGACTAAGTGAAGTCAGGATAGTGCACCTCCCAGAATTGAGAGAAAATGCTCCCTGAGAGCAGAGAACAGGGACTTTGGTTTGTGTCGGCAGATCTAAAATAGTTTCTGGCACATTATAACAGGTAGCAGTAATTATTTATTGAATGAATAAATGGATGTATGGTAAAATCAGCTACATGAGGATGAATACACTTTGAAATGTCTCATAGCGGACGTGGAAGCCTGAAGCAGGGATGGCCAATGCGATGACTGATTAAACAGAACACAAGGAAATGAAATGAGCATCAGAAAGATTTTCTTTTTTTAAGGTTAAAAAGTCCTGCCCCAAATATATTCACCAAGCAACAGTAAAAGAAGTCATTTAATCTGGAGATGCCTGGGTCAACTCAGTTAGTCTAATCCTCAAGATAGAGCTTGGTTTGTTTTTTTTTAAGGCCCTGACTTTTACATCCAATATAATTTCTTAACGTTGAAGTCATGTTTCTCCCCTGTCTGGGCAAGATATCTCGAGACTGGAATCGCAGCAATGTCCTTTAGTCTTTCCTTTGGTAGGGATCAAGTCCCTTCTTGCCATTCTGTCCACTTGTGATGCAACTTACAGCAACATCAGCTACATATGATCTCTGTAATCTTGAAGAATGCTCAATTTTGGCCAAATATCTGGTGAGAAAATGCTGTGGAAGAGTTCCTTAATGATATCTGTTTTTCTATAACCTGAATCAACTTTGATCCACCTTTGTGAAGCCTTCGTGTTTCCCTCAAGCAATCTTAGGTGCTCCTTCCAGGCTTCTGTTGGACATTAAACATGAATACATCATGGCAACTAGTATATTATAACATAATTGGTTATGTGCCTTCCTTCCTATAGATTCAATGATCTGGTCAGGTGCAGTGGCTCATGCCTGTAATCCCAGCACTTTCGGAGGCTGAGGCAGGAGGATCACTTGAGCCCAGGAGTTCGAGAACACCGGGGGCAACAGAGTAAAACCCCATCTCTATGATTAAAAAAAATTTTAAGTGAAAAAAATAAACTAAAATACATTCAATGTTCCCTAAAGGAAGAATGTGTCTCCATTTCTACCATAACCTGACACAATTGGCACTTACTAAATATTTAATAAAGTAGAGATTGGTCTGGCTTACTGGATCTAGGGAGAATTTGTGAACCTCAATATACCTGGCAGTATTTTGAGAGAAGATTGGGTTTGTCCAACCTATCCTTGAGGGGATAAATGTTAACAAACACTTAATAGAAGTCAATAAAACTTTCCTTCTGTTACAACACTTCAACTATTCTGTTCCAGATCCTCTTTTCCTCATTCTGCTGTAACAACCCGTATTTCATTGCTTTAGGTTAAACCATGTGAAATTGCCGATAATCAACTATTTTTAAACTAAGACACCCAGCAATATCATATGGCTCAACTTGATATCATCAAGGAAGGTGGGAGGTGTGAACTTGTCAATGCCTCTAACACCTCCAGAGGTATAAAATCTCGTAAGTTTTTGGCACTTTCTTACTTATAGAACCTTCCCCTTAGAACTGAAAAGTTCCAATATGACTCAGGTTTCATAGGCATCTTTGTGCCAAGAATATCACTTGGGTTTCCTCCTACACATAAAATGCCAACAGATTACCATGATTACAAGGGGAAAGGTAAAAGTAAAATATCCTAAAACAAAAACAAACGGATTATCAATTGTTGGATTTGTTTAATACATACGGAACTGGAGGATGTCAGAAAGCTGCTACTGTTCCTAATCTGGTGAACAAAGGTGGGAAAAATACTAACTAGTATTATGACATTAAGAACATTATAAAAAAAAAAAGAAAAAAATGGAAAAATGTGTGTATATGTATGGATGTGTATATATTTCAATTTTCTACTTTATTAGTTTTGGCAATTATAATTTGCTTTACAGTGAACTTTACTGGCAAAAAAAAAGGAAGGAAGGAAGGAAGGAAGGAAGGAAGGAAGGAAGGAAGGAAGGAAGGAAGGAAGGAAGGAAGGAAGGAAAGAAGGAAGGAAGGGGAAGAAGAAGAAGAGGAGGAGGAGGGAGAAGGAAAAAAAGAAAAAGAAGCAAGATCACCTTATTAAAAAAAAATTTAATCCTCTATTTGTGTTTAATTGAGCAGAGGAGCTGCCAGGACCCCTTGAGAGAGAAATGTTGACAATTCCACTGGATCCCCTTGAAGTGACCAGGCCAGTAGTGGCAACGTCAAGCATGGTAATAACAAGTCCTTGGCTCATTCAGGAATCTCAAAGACACGTTTCTGTCACCAGAAACCACATCCTGCAGACAACAGCAGGCAAGACAAGGCAAGGGGGAGGAGACATGGACCAATGCCAGGGACTTTGGCATTGTTGGGGAGGATCCTGCCAGGGATGGAGAGGTGCTGAGGTGCTGGGGATGTAGAAATTTAGCAAGAGAGGGCTCAAAAGAGACTGCTGTCATCATATCCTTACTCCAGGAAGGAGGAAAATGAGGACACATGGGTTGCATGTGTAACTATAATAGAGAAATCACAAACCTCCTCTTTGATTGCTTTATTTCATTTTGTGGTTTTCTGAAATATTTCAAACATTTTGAAAACTAAATCATGATTACAAAGATTTTATTAAAGAATCTACAATAAAGATATGATTATCAGGTTTAAAATTATAGCACACTACTAAAAAGGAGAAGATCTAGGAAGATGGAAGCATAGCACACTCTCCTGGCTCATATGTGTAGCAAAAAAATATGAATAAGCTCCAGTCATTTCTTAATGTACAACTTGCAAGATTTCTCCACTTTCTCTCTTCCTCCATCCCTCCCTCTCTCTTAGTTTTAAAAGTTTTTTCTTTTCTGATTACAAAAGAAATATATGCCCAATGAAATATAAAAGAGACTCAAAACTTATCCCTAATTCTACAGCCTGGAGACAACCACTATTACATTCTAGTGTAAATTCTTCAGACTACTTTCTACGCAAATGCTTACCAAGTTGAAAAAATGTCTGAAGCTCTCAGCATATAGTAAGGGCTAAAAAAAGTCAGCTACTAATACTGTATTTCTACCAATCTTTTTGACTTAACGAGATATTCTAAATACAGGCTGAGCACAGTGGCTCACGCCTGTAATCCTAGCACTCTGAGAGGCCAAGGCGAGAGGATTGCTCAAGGTCAGGAGTTCGAGACCAGCCTGAGCAGGAGTGAGACCCCTGTCTCTACTAAAAATAGAAAGAAATTAGCTGGACAACTAAAAATATATAGAGAAAAAATTAGCCGGGCACGGTGGCGCACGCCTGCAGTCCCAGCGACTCGGGAGGCTGAGGCAGGAGAATTGCTTGAGCCCAGGAGTTTGAGGTTGCTGTGAGCTAGGCTGATGCCACGGCACTCTAACCCGGGCAACAAAGTGAGCCTCTGTCTCAAAAAAAAAAAAAAAAAAGATACTCTAAATACAATTCGTTTCAAAATTTATATGACCATTTTAATGGGTCCAATTTATATAATACTTCTATTAATGGATAATGAACACTATTTCCTACTTTTCTCTATCATAAACTTTGCTATAAATATCCTTATTCTTACACGTCCATATATATGGCCATTTTTTCCTAAAAATTTGTGTATAAACTCCAGCTGTTTTATCTCTGGCTTATTGTTGAAACTTTCCATGTACTAGTTTCCTCAGCCGTAGAAGTTATTAATAACATCTGCTTACAAAGTTGTAACGATTAAATACCTATGTTTGTAAGTGCCAACTACCATGCCTGACAGCATTAGAATTCAATAAATGGTATATTTTCATTAGAATAATTTACTAAAATTATACTATATTGGCCCAAGGTTAAGCATAATTTAAAGGCTTTTTATACGTACTGTCAAATGGATATCCAGAAAGATTATACTAATTTCCACTACCATCAGTATTATCTGAGATTGCCTATGTACAATTTCCTTCAGAACTCTAGGTACTATCAATATTTTTAACATCTTTGTCAATTTCATAGGTGAGATGTGTTTTCTTGCTTTTTATTTGTATATATTTTATTACCTGGGATTTGACATATTCTCATATATTTATTAGGTATTTATGTCTCTCTTGTGAATTGTTGATTCAAATCACTCGCACACCTTCTTATTGAAGAGTTCTTTTAAAAATCTAAAAGAGTAAATGTTAAGATTCTTATGTTTTAACAGCATCATAACTTTCGAAATCTTTTTTTCACTTTGTCATTTGCCTTTAAATTTCCTTGGAATAACTGGCTGTAACATCATGCTTAGAAAATTCTTTAACATACTGAAATGAGATTACCATACATGTTAGCAATTGTACCCTTGAGCATGTATCCCAGAGAAATGGAAATGTATGTCCACACAAAAACCTGAACATGAATTTTATAGCAATAGCTATATGTTTATGTTTATTCATAGTAGCCAAAAATTGAAAACAACTTAGATATCCTTCAATATGTGAATGGTTAAACAGACTGTGGTGTATCCCTACAATGGAATTCTACTCAGTGATAAAGAGGAACAAACCATTAATATATGCAACAATGTGGATAAATCTCCAGAGAATTATGCTGACTGAAAAAAGCCAACCCCAAAGAGTCACATACTGTGTTATTCCATTTATATGCCATTCTTAAAATGACAGAATTATAGAAATGGAGGAACGATCAGCAGTTGCCAGTGTTTAAAGCATGTGTGTGGTGGGGTAAGTGGGTGTGGCTTATAGGGCAATGTGAGTGATACTTGTGGTAATGGAAATGCTCTGACTCTTGGCAGTATCAATATCAATAAAAATATCCTGGTTGTGATATTGTACTATGGTTTTACAAGATGTTACTGTTGGGAGAAATTGAGTAAAGGGTACATGGGACCTCTCTGTACCATTTCTTATAACCATGTGTGGACTACCATTATCTCAAGATTTTTAAAAATGAAATCTTATGGTAGCTGTTCCACCTCCTGTGGTTTGAATGTTCGCTGTCTCTAAAACTCATGTTGAAATTTAACTGCTACTGCAACAGCATTAAGAAGTGGGACCTTTAAGAGATGATTAGGCCATGAGGGTTCCACCCTCAATAGTGGGTTTACTGCTTTAATAAAAGAGTCGTTTGTGCCCCTCCTTGCCCTCTCACCTTCTACTATGGGATGTCACAGAAAGAAGGCCCTTGCCAGATGCCGGCATCTTGATGTTGGACTTCCCAGCCTGCAGAACTGTGAGCCAATACATTTTTGTTCATTATAGATTACCCAGGGTGTGGTATTCTGTTACAGCAGCACAAAATGAACTAAGGTACCACCCAACAGTGAAAAGTTTAGAGAAAGGTTTCTCAACTGGGAGTGATTTTGTTCTTCATGGGACATTCAACAATGTCTTGAGACATTGGGTAGAGGCCAGGCATGCAGCTAAACATCCTACAATGCACAGGAAATCCCCTTACAACAAAGAATTATGCAACCCAAAATGTTAATAGATTGAAGTTGAGAAACCCTGGCTTAGAGCTAATAATTTTTGTAAAATAAGGAAATATATTTTATTTAACTTGGAGTAGGTGTTAATAATTCTTAAAATTGGACATTTAATAGGTAGTTTTATTACATTGTTAAAAAAACAGCTTGGGTGACTCTTTAGTAATACCTCTGCTATGGTTTGAACGTCCCCTTCAAAACTCATATTGAAATTTAATCGCCATTATAACAGTATTGAGAGGTATGACCTTTGAGAGGTGACCTTGAGAGGTGATTAGGTCAGGGCCCTCATGAGTGGATTAATGCCATTATCAAGGGAGTGGGTTAGTTATCTTGGGAGTGGGCTCCTAATAAGAAGATAAATTTGGTCCCATTATGTCTCTCTGTCTAGTGTACTTGCTCGCCATACGATGCCTTCTGCCATGTGATGACCAGACACTGGTGCTATGCTCTTGGACTTCCCAGCCTCCAGAACTGTGAGCCAAATAAACTCCTGTTCTTTATAAATTATTCAGCCTGTGATATTTCATTTTAGCTGCAGAAAATGGACTAACACACCTCTCTTTTTTTTTCTTTCTTAATTTCAGACTAGAAATATTATGGCCATGCTCTTTGACACAGAACTTTGGTGTCTTGAGCTCACTCATCAACTTCCTTTTAAAACTAGCTCAAAATGACCCCCTGGTCAGTAGGTATACCCTGATCCCACCTCTATAAGGAGATGGGCTAGCTTTCTCACATTTCCTTGTTGGAAATCATAAATCATAAAAACAAGCTGGTTGTAACCCCATCTTATTAAGAATTGATCATTATAGCATTTTACTGTGCACTTAAAATAGTTACACTTACAACACTTGGTAAAATATATAACCTTGAACTCACTACCCTTTAATACTTCTCAAAAGCTTGAATGAAATAAAAAATATTTTTGGAGAATTGCCTGTTGGATAAGTAGCCTACCCATTTCTCTACATGTTATTGGGTCTATCCCTATACAAAGACCGACTGTCAGAAAAGTTATTATGTAAGCTGTAATATATGGCCTACCTGCCCCACTCCGTTCATTTATTCAACAAATATCTCCTTACCAGGCACAATGCTAGATGCTAAGAAGGTAGAAATGAACAAAACTCAAATTCCCTGCACTCAGGGAGTTTGTATGCTAAAGGAGGGTGTACCAATTAAGTTATTGCTGTGTTCAAACTCCCTACAAATGAAGTGTTTAAAAAAACAATCATTATTAGAGTTCTCAAAACACAAAGCTGATAGCAGTTTACGCCAGTAGGGGCAACTGGAACAACTTTGGTGACTTGGTACTGCTCATGCTCCAGCAGCCTGCGCCAGGCTTGCTCTCCTTGCAATGGCCCAGAGGGAGAGAGCAAGCCCAATTATGCAAGTGCTTTTCAAGTTCTGCTTGCATGACAGCAACTAATATCTTGTGGGCCTAAGCAAGTCACAGGACTGAATGCAGTGTCAAAAGGTTGGGCAGAACACACAATGGGAAAACCTGCAAAGTTAAATGACAAGATAAAGACAGTGGTAAAAATAATGGAACCAAAGGTGAGATTATTACAGAGGGTGACAGAAAACAAATAAGTAGTGATAAGTATTATGTAATAGTGATAAATACCATAAGAAAAAATAAAACAGAGTATGAAAATAATGACAAGAAGTAGAGGTAAAGGGGTGGTTTTATTTTTGAGAGGATGGTTAAGGAAAGACGCTTTGATTAGGAGATATTTGAAGAGAGACCTCAACATGAGGAGGGATCATTTGGGGGAATTTGAAGAATAGCAGCTACAAGGAAAAAAATAGAAAAATAATAAAATAAGGGAATAAACAGGAGTACAAAGAGAACTCAGCTGGAAACTATGAACTTGTATTGCCATCAACCCATACGGTTGCTTGACCACTTTTATGCATTTATTAAATGTGTTCCCAGGATCAAAGAGACATACTAACTTCATTTTGCTGCTCACATTGTTTATGGGACCTCTAGACTGAGGATGAGGAATCGGTATTTAGAGCTGAGGCAGTTTGCCTATGTCTAATGTTTGTGTCTAATGTCTATGTCTAATGTTTGTCTATTCATACTAAATGCATTGATCAATTTTATGCAATCAGAGAAAAAGTCAGGGCCGAGGCGGGAGGATCACTTGAGGTCAGGAGTTCGAGACCAGCCTGAGCAAGAGTGAGACCCTATCTCTACTAAAAAATAGAAAAACAATAGCCAGGCAACTAAAAATGGAAACAAAAAATTAGCTGAGTATGGTGGCAAGCTCCTGTAATTCCAGCTACTCTGGAGGCTGAGGCAGGAGGATCACTTGAGACCAGGAGTTTGAGGCTGCTGTGAGCCAGGTTGGTGCCACGGCATTCTAGCCAGGGCAACAGAGCGAGACTCTGTCTAAAAAAAAAAAAAGAGAAAAAGTCAGCTTGTATTGGGGATGGTCATTACAGATTAAATGGGAATGCTATACCTAAACCTTTTGAACCTCCTCAGAGACCAGCTCAAACATCAGACATAACCCGTAGTAGAATTAAGCCTTCTTTATTTAGGAACTGGTGCACTAACATTACAATGTTGGGAAAAAAACAAAGCCAGGCTTGTATTCGATACCACAAAGTTGCAATCAATTGAGTCTTTCTTAAAAGGATATGGATCCACATGAAAAGCAAGAAATTTCTTAGTATGCCATAAGTAACCCTCAAATAGGAGAGAAACCAATTCAGCAGTAAAAATATGTGGTTAAAAACGTCATAAATGAACATTACTAATTTTTATTTTCTAATCTGAAGTTTAGGTGAAAAGATGTTTAGGATTTATTTTATTAAAATGTATAATAATTGATTTATAATCACCATAATTTAAAAAGAAAGTTTGTTTTAAAAATTCATGATTACAGTACTTCAATTTGAAGACCGATTTGGAAGAATTTTGTATCAAAAGTTCCACTAGATGGTGCTCTTTTAACTTTCTCAAAAGAAACACTGAAGGAGTTTGAGTCTCTAGCCTGACTCAGCTAATTTAACGTTAATGAAACCAAATTAGTGCATCTGACTCAGAATTTCCTTGGATATAAAAAGCAGTGTGTATAATCTAAGAACAGTATAAATGTGATAATTAATTGATAGAGGCGACTTTTCTTAGCAGTGGAAAAATACCATGATATTTTCAACAAAGAGATTCTGGGAACATTATGTATGTGCTCTTTGAGAAAAGGTTTTATAGAACATAAACATTGAAAAATTTTAGACATTATCAGATTTTACTTAGAAAGTAATTGCTGAACTGAACTAATTAATTTAAAATAAAAGCACACTATTGGTATACATTGAGGTTTAAATGTACCAATAGCCTTTTTTTGTAATTACTAATCTGTTCTTTATCTGTGACACTGTATATGAATTCTCTCTATATAAGGTACATAAGCTATGTCTATGTGATATAGAAAATATTGTTTATTAAAGTATTGGATCATATTACAACTTCTACAACACGTCTGTGTGTGCACGTGTGTGTATATATATATATATATATAGACTGGGGAGCAGGGAATTTTTTGTTTTCTTATAACCCCACATGTTTATGATGTCAGTAATGGTATGTTTTATCAAGATCTAGAGAAAGACATAAACTTAGAAAAGTTTTATATATAGTTTGTTAAACATCTACTAATAGACTAATGTATTTCCAGGCAAGTAGTTGTTAAATAAAGAATGCCAAAGGCCAGGCTTGGTGGCTCACGCCTGTAATCCTAGCACTCTGGGAGGCCGAGGTGGGTGGATCGTTTGAGCTCAGGAATTCGAGACCAGCCTGAGAAAGAGTGAGGCCCCGTCTCTACTAAAAAAAGAGAAAAAATTATACGGACAACTAAAAATATATATAGAAAAAATTAGCCAGGCATGGTGGCGCATACCTGTAGTCCCAGCTACTCTGGAGGCTGAGGCAGGAGGATTGCTTGAGCCCAGGAGTTTGAGGTTGCTGTGAGCTAGGCTGATGCCATGGCACTCTAGCCTGGCTGGGCAACAGAGTGAGACTCTGTCTCAAAAAAAAAAAAAAAAAACAGAATGCCAAGACATAAACTAATTCAAGTAGCCAGAAAATAAGATATTTGGAAGTTAGTGTTTGGTTCATTCATGGATCAGTTAAGATTCTTACCAGGAATGATGTTATATTGTGATGATAAAAGCATATATTAAAACAAGAAGAGTTTAAATACTGCAAAAATGCAAAAAATAATGTGTACATTTATTGAGTTAAGGCACCGTTGTTGACAATGAATCTCTATTTTGATATTGAAGGAGCTGTGTATGTTTAAGTCCTTGGTAAGTGTTCACATGAACTTAATTTTGTAAATAAAAGTGTACACTCGCAAATACGAGTTTCAAATATGCTAGTAACCCTTTTTGTTATTGAAATCTATTCTCTATTTGTAACTTTTTAAATTTCTTTGGTTAGACATCTCTTAGATGAATCAAAAGAACTTGCTTACACATAGCAATAGCTTAATTCACTTTTGTTTTCTGAGATTTTGTCTTTTTTAACATCTCTATAATTTCGATATTGCTGACCACTCTATCTTCCTATCATTCTTCTTGGATTTTATGTCACCCCACTCCAGGTACACCAGCTTCTGTTGCAGGGCTCCTCTCTCATGTTCATTTGGTTCCTCCCTAAATGAGAGTGTTTTTTCACTATTAAGTCCTTATTCTTCTGCTTTTCTTTCTCTTCAGTTCTTTCCTCCAAAGTGTCATCCATACATTGAGTATCTATGATTGCTTCTGTGAAGGGAGCTCTCAAGCATCCATCTCTTGTTTTAGGCTCTCACTGGAATTCCATTTCTTAATTTCTAACTATCACTTGGCATTTATTTCTTCTTGGATTTCTAATTACACTCTGTCCTGGATAGTTTCCCCTGGATTTCAAATCTCATGGAACCTACCAAAAACTGAAGTCTTTTTCATCTCCTATGATATAAACCAATATGTTGTTTTCACACACCAGTTCCCGCAAATGACAGTCTTGGGATTATTGTATTTACCTCACCCACCATGGTTGACCAGTTTCCAAGGGTTGTAAATTCATCACATTTATGCTTTTCTATTCATTTAAATTGCCACGGCCTACTTGAGATCCATAATTACCTCCTTCCTAGATCTCCACTGTGGCCTCCTCACTGCACTTTAATTCTGGGACTTTTCCACTGCACTCCACTCACCCCTGCCAGGGCTTCCCGTCTGTGTGCTTCAGTTTACTTGCACTAACAGGTTGCGTGGGGTAGGCAAGGCAGAGGACGGGAGCTGGCCTTAGAAAGACACATTGAGGTGGTGGCCCAGGCTCTGGGGAAGCGCTTAACAGAAGGAGCAACACACACGGGGACACAGCTTTCAGTTCAGTCAATAGTTCACAAAGGAGGAAAAGAAAACAGAGACAGGAAATCAAGGTCATGGTCAATATTCAATGTCCAGATAGGCAGAGAATTCATTTCTGGGAGGTCATTCATGTCCTGTCTGAATCAAGATTGGCTCACAAATGGGGAGCCTGGACTGAACAAACAAGGAGGAGCAGTGGTAGCAGTGGATTCAGCTCACAGTGAGCTACCTAACCCCACCACCCCTGTGCCACAGGACGATTAAGAATAGACCCCTATCTTCTGCATACTTCACCTGGACCCACCTCACGCTTCACTGCCTGACCTGTTCTTGATTATCCAAACCCCTGACCCTTAGATTCATTACCTATTTATAGACCGGCAGTTGCTGCCTGTCCAGACACTTAGTGAGCTCTCTGGCCCTGAGCCTGGCTTCCCTCCTTGCCCATAATCTGCATGTACTCCCTTTGATGATACTGCTTCTTTCTCTCAGCCAAATAGCTCTCTTGGTACAGATTCAACTGTGGATCCTTAGTCTCCTTTCTGTAGAGATAGGTATATACAGAATTTTTAAGTAGATACAAAATTAAGTAGTGAAAGGATGAAAAGAGTGCTCTAAGGTATTGAAGAGGTATTTACTGCAGAAAGTGAATACAACCCCAAGAGCTGAGTGAGCAAAGAAACAGGCTTGGAAACTTAGAAGAGAAGCCCTCAAGCTGAAACTTAGACTTCCAAGGAAGGGGCTGCTTAGCTGGGCCCTGTGTCTTTGAGTTCTGAGAAGCAAAATTCTAAGGATGGGGAATATGAGGTTTGTTCTGATGTCTTTGAGATGGTGAGATGATATTGATTCTGCCAGTGTTGGGGAAAATGCAAGCTAGATTCAGGTGCTGCTAGGGTGATATGACAGAGTGTGACTGCTAGCTACTTGAGACTGAGAGGCCAGGGAATACCTCACCTCTATGATTAGCTGATATTTGGGCACGAACCTGAATGGCAAGGAATCAACCACGTAAAATCAGCCATATAAAAATATGAGATCAGCAAACACTGATGGATGTCAGCATTTGGGATCCTCTTTATTTGGGAAGAGCTCCATCATTTTACATATTTAGAGCCAGAGGAAAGTGCTTGAAAATCCTTTATTGTACAATCTCTTTCTAGTATTTTACTGGGGACCATACAGTAATTGATATTTTAATACATTTTGATAAGGCACCACATTCAGATACTTTTTGTTCTTGAATATTTTACCAAGCACCCTGTGCAGGGATATTAAAGCATTATGTGGAATCTCTTAACTCTTAGGCTCATCTCATCCTCTGGGGCACTTCCCAGTTGAGCTCAAATTAGCAGACACTTTAAAAATTATTTTAAAATAATTATAGATTGATAGGCAGTTATAAAAAGAAAAACTTTATAGGGAGGTCGCATGTATGCTTCACTCAGTTTCCTCAATGGTAACACATAGCTGTAATGCAATATCAAAATCAGGAAATAAAGATATCAGTACCATCCACTGAGCCTATTTAGATTTCACCAGTTTTACATGCACTCATGTGTATGTAGTTTTATGCAATTTTATGTAACCACTACCACTATTGTGATACTGAAGTGTACCATAAACACAGGCTTCTTCCTGCCATCCATTTGCAACCACACCTACCCGGTCTTGCTCATATCTAACCTTTGGCAACCACTGATCTCTTCTCCACGTCTATAATTTTGTTATTTCAAGAATATTTTATAACTAGGACATACGGTTTTTACTTAGCCTAATTCCCCTGAGATCTAGCCAAGTTGTTGCACATATCGATAGTGCATTCCTTTTTACTGCTGAGTAGTATTCACAGTGTGGATGTACCACAGTTTAACCATTCACCAGTTGAAAAACATTTGGGTTATTTCTAGGTTTTGGCTATTATAAATAATGCTGCTATGAACATTCACGTACAGATTTTTATGTGAACGTAAGTTTTCATTTCTGGGATAAATGTCCAGGAGTACAATTTAACTGTTGGTTCACATGGTAAGGGCATGCTTAATTTTTTGTAGAAACTGCCGAATTGTTTTGCAGAGTGGCTGTACCATTTTACAGCCCCATCTCCATTGAACGAATGATCCAGTTTCTCCATATCCTCACCAGCATTTGGTATTATCACTATTTTTTTAACCATTCTAATAGGTTAAATATGATAAGATATTCTGCTATCTCATTATGGTTTTCATTTTCATTTCCCCAGTGGCTAATGATGTTAAACATGTTTTCACCTGCTTATTTGCCATCTGTATAATCCTTTTTGGAAAATGTCTGCTCACATCTTTTGGCAGACTTTTCAGAGTTCACATCCATTCTTATATCAATCCTCCAACAAGGTTGAGACCATGCTCACAGCAATTCGTCCATGTGCATATATAGTTTTCCTAAAGAATTATAAAATAACATATTATATAATAGCATTTCTAACACATCTCTCTTCACCAGTTTGGAAGAACAAATTAATACATGCTCATTGTAAAAAAAAAATTGAAAGAACAGAAAAAAATACACTAATTACCAAAGTTTACCATCTAGGGATAACCACTGTTTGTGAGCATACATCCAGATTTCTTTCTGTATGTATATTCTTTGCACACATAAAAACACATCCACAAATTACATAACTGGTGTGATACTATTCTGCACCTTGTTTCACACAAAATATATTATCGACATCCTTCCATTTTAACAAACATCTTCATTATCATTTTAATGCCTGCATAGTAATTGTTTCCATTTTTTTTTTGCTATTATAAACAATGCTTTAATGATTGTGCTTGTGGGGATTGTTTTTTGTATTTTTATAATTATTTTCTTAGAGTAAATCAGTAGAAGTGAGATTGCTGAATCAGAAGTCACATATATATGTACATATATAATATACACTGATATATCCCTATATATGATACATGTTTGTAAACGTTAGGAATTGCCTTTTAGAAAGATTGTGTCAATTTACATTCACCCCTCCCCCCCAACACACACCCTAAGATTCTGGTAAGGTTCTCAACCTTTTGGCTGTATTCCTCTTCCAATGAATTTCTCTCTAAGGATTGAAACATATAAATAAATCCAAATAACTTTTTGTTGTTTAAAATGTTTAAACCATTGACTGAGACAGAGTGCAGGGCTCTGTGAGGGTAGATCAATAGAAGTCCTGCAAAATAGCTATCTTCTAGACCTGTTCCTCCAAGACACCTTTCTGGAATGTGGTCTGCTTCAGTGGCTTTGTTATCTGGCCATCTAGCCTGCTACCACAAGGCTCATGGGGAGTGAGAAAGACAAGCAGCAAGTCAATGATATTTACTTGTGGAAAGAGGAATCACGATTAGGAGGAAAAAAATCCAAGATTACTACCAGTATGCCTACACTTTAAAGACAGAAAGATATGCCGTGTAAAGTAAACATAAAACAGCAAGTCCTACTTGCAACATTAGAGATTTATTGTAAAGTTTATTATAAACTTTACAATAAATGATGATATTGCAGTCCAGAGTTATTTGAATGCTTTTTTTTCCTTGTTTCATTTGGTCAAACAAGCATTTTAATTATGATCTAGAGAAAGAATAACTTACACTGACATATCCCCAAATTCTAAATGAGTTTTTTTACTAGTCATTAGGCTTATTTTTCAAGGTCCAACAGAAATTTAGTTTAATGGTTTAATGAGTACACTTATCTTTCACATGATGATGATGATATATTTTCACTTACAAACTTCTTCGGATGAGTTAGACAACACAAGGACTGAATGCAAAATTGTATCTTTTAGTAATCAAGAAACATGTTCATGATATACCATGTAACACTAGATAAGAATTCAGTTACAAAATGTGCCATCTTTTTTATTAATATTTTTCACAATTCCTCAGCAGAATTTCTTTCATTACTCTGTTTAGCAATTAAATACTTATACTCTAATTTTTCAGACTCCCCCCTGACCCTTACCCAATTCCACAAGATTTTCCTGGATTGTAGAAAACTAGTATGAAAGTGTTTACAAGATACTTAAGATGCATTTTTTGAGTGAGTTCTGTAAAGTTCTTGTAACTTTAGATTTAGGGTGCTAGATATAACAGTGGAATTTTGCAGCTACTGTATATCTGGCTTATTAATAGTGCAGTAGCAAAATACCTCATCATGTAGGGCTTTTCCCTTCCTAGGCATTTGTTGCCTCTGTTAGTTTCTCTGTGCAGGTATTGTGAGGTAGATTCCCACCTTTGTTAGCCATGGAGGTCAATCAGAAGGGGCAGGTTCCAGTTCTACTTCCACAGAACATTAGTTGTGTGATCTTGAGCAAATTCCTGACATCTCAGCTACATTATACTTAAGACCAAGAAGTTGGAGACCTCATAAAGTCCCTTCAAATATAAAACTATATAATAAAATAATTCATAAATTCACGTAAAAATTTACAGTTTTTGTCAGGAATTCTACTTGCAAAGGTGCACTGTAAACCTTTAATTTTGAAAAATCTGAAGACTATTCACAGAAAGTAGTAAAATGATACAGGAATTAACAGAAAGTCATCATCATTCACTTAATATGCAAAGAGAAAAAGTTCAAAGTATACTCAAGTCCCTAAGAGGATGATTATAGTTTTCTAAACCTCACATCTAGCCTCTCTGTGACCTCAGTCCTTTGGGACTATTTCTACAGACGACCAAACGGGTGGGGCTGAAAGAGCTCTGAATTTTATTTGTTTATTTTAGGTCAGTAATTCTGTGGAGGCTCAGGGGTGAGGGTCTAGGGCTCTCAGTATTCCTCGGAGGGCGCTCACAGTTTCCGGATCTGCTGACTATCTGCAGGGAGAAGTGCCATTCTTTGGAAAGAAAGGAGGCTCCGCATAAATGACTTGACCAAAAACGGGTGCTCCTCTCAGATGTAAGGAAGAGGCTGCGGAATTCCATCCTCCCCCCTTTTCCCTCCAATTCCCCATGTGCATCAGAGAAGTTAAGTCACCCCAAGGGCCTTCAGAGGACCAGACTGGGCCGTTACAAACGCCCAGACACCCACCTGGCCAGACTCTCCCAACCTGTAATGATAGGGGGCTGCTCTCTGGGACACCCCTCGTGAGGTCTCCAGCCTAACAGCGAAGGGGCTGAAATCCCCCCACGCCTTCCTCAGAGCCCGTGGGGGGGGGCTGTCACCTTCCGGGGGCAGGGACAGTCCCGTAGGGCGTACCCGCCGCGCCACGCCCCTGCTTCGCGCCGTGGGGCGGGGTCGGAACCAATTTTGCACCTCCCAACACGTGTCCCGTTGCCGAGCGATGAGGGAGGAGGCGGGGCCGACGGGAAAGAGGGGCCGGGGCGGGCCCGAAAGGGGCACGCGCTAGACCCGCGGCCGCGCAGCCGCCCTGCCTCCCTGTCGGGGCCGCGCGCTCAGGTCGGCGCCGCGCCCCGCCTCCACCCGCGGGCAGAGCCGCGCACGCGTGGAGCGAGTGGCCGCCTGTGCGACTCGCTGGGCTCGCGCGGGGGCTGCGCGTCCGGCCGGCGGCGGCGCCACGGCGGAGCCTCCCGGGAGCCGGTGAACCGAGCGGTCTCGAGGGAGAGGCGCGTGGGCAGGCGCAGGGAGAAGGAGCGCGGGGCGGGCAGGGCGGCCGCCGTGCCCACCGCTGCTGAGGAAAATGGTATTCGAGTCAGTGGTCGTGGACGTGTTGAACCGGTTCTTGGGAGACTATGTGGTGGGCCTGGACAGGTCCCAGCTCTCTCTGGACATCTGGAAAGGTAACGAGACCGCCGCCGCTCCTCAGTGTCGCCTGACCCCGGCCCGCGGCCCTCTGGCTGCCTGAGCCGGGTCGGTCTTCCCGGGGCTTCAGGCCCCCGCTCGCCTGTGCTGCCACCTGCCGCCCGCCCGCGTCCGGGTCGAGTGACGCAAAGCCGGGCGGCAGTTCCCAGGTCTCCGCCCGCGGGCTGTTTAAGTTGTGGTGGGCAGGGGAGGGTCGGGGGTGCGGGATGAAAAGGTCTGTCTTTCCGAGCGGAGCGGCCGAGGGGGACCGCCGTGGGTTCCGTGGGTCCAGAGTTCAAATCCCGGCGAGGTGCCCTTTTCTGCCCCTCGTCCCGAGCCAGGCGAGGAGGAGCGACGTCACGCTCCTGGGTTTGCTCTCACTCCTGTCATTTTACCCCTTGCGTTGTGACGGAGGCCCCAGAGAGCCCACGGAGTGCCGCACGCTGCTTCGCACGTGAAGGCCAGGCGCTGTCACCGAAGACGCCCACCCCCTTCCTTCCCGGCCTCGGCGGGGCTGACCCCGAGGCGCTTTCTCGGCGCCCGCTTCCGGCGGTGCAGCCTGGACTCGGCTCGCTCCCCGGGGGTGGGCCGACAACCAGAGGGCCCCTCCCGTGGAGAATAACTCAGTCTGTTGCTCGTGTGTTTTTAGTTCATAACCTGAACCAGGAATGTGTCCCATTTTTCAAGGCTTTTGGGTTTTGTGGATCAGAGTGAATTGCTGTTTTTTTTTTTTTTTTTAAACAACAGGTGCGTTGTGCAAAGTCTCTGACCTACAAAAGACAGGGGTGAGCATTCCCCTTTCACGTGGTGGAAGATGGAAGCGTTTACTCTGATGTTCCACCTGTTTAGAGTCTCATTTATAGTGCATCATGTTTTTTGTATTATACCCTCATTTATCGTAAACACCCATTGGAAATTAGACTACTTTATGATATGGATTTCCTAGACCAAAGGGAGGATTCATTTTTGTGTGAATTATGTATATTAATATGTAGTTGTACATTCTATATTTTATATAGAATATATTTTTAAAGTAATTTAAACTATTTTTGGATATGCACACACTTTCATCCTTCTAAAATACTTATTTATCTTGACTCTTCCTTTATGAAACAATGTAAACAAGTAATTTAGTTTGATTAAAAGAATTGTTACTTGTTACTACTGTTGGTATCTGGTACCATGATATAGTGGACTACAAAAACTAGGGACATAAGCGGTATCTCAGCCTCTCTGACTAGTACTAGAAACTTGCAGACTGTTTATTCTATGCTGCTTCTCAGTTGCAAAGTGAAAATAGTAAAACTTGTCTCCATCTGTCTTTGAAGGAAGTTTAAGAACACTTGAGAGTGCTTTAATCTGTAGCAGAACATTGCTTCTACATTTAAGGTAGAGGTTTTGTGATTAATCAGTGGATTTATTTACTTATTTAAAACTTACATACAGTAAAATTCACTCTTGTGGTACAGTTCTGTCTGCCTTGACAAATGCTAAGAGGCATGTATCCATCATCATAATAGTGACACTGGAAGGTTCCACCAAGCTCCCCAGATTCCCTCTGCTGCCTCTTTGTAATTCACCCTACCACACCTCCTGGCAGTCTCTGTTTCCATCCCTGTAGTTTTGTCTTTTCCAGAGTGCATATAAATGTGCTTGTTTGGTATGTTTGGGTCTGGTTTTTTAGTTTCACTTCTTCCATTTCTTACACAGAATGCATTTGAGAGTCATCCGTGTGTTACATACAGCAGTAATTCATTCCTGTATTTTTGAATAGTGTTTCATTCTGTGGATGTACTGTAAATGTTTATCTGTGGGCTGGTTGAAGGATAATTCAGTTTTTTTGAGATTATGAATAAAGCTGCCATAAACATTCATGTACAGGTTTTTGTGTGAACATAAATTGTTATTTCTCCTGGGTAAATAACTGAGTGAGATTGCAGAGTCATATGTTAAGTGAATATTTAGTAGTAGTAAGAAATAGTAAGAAACGAAACTGGCCTGTAGCATTTTCCAATTTCACCAGCATTGGATCAGATTTTAGCTGCTCTGCCTCTTACCAGTGTAAGGCTGGTGGTGGGCACCCCTGCCCTCCCTAATGGAAAAAGAAGAAGCCCACGAGACATGCCAAGAACAATGCCTGCAAGGCCCAGCTAAGTTAAAGAATAACCACACCTGGATGGTTACCGTGATAAGAGTTACGGTCCCTGGAGTCCCTGGAGTCCCTCACGGTTCCTGGTGTGCACACATACCACCAGTCCCTCCTATTTCTCAATACCCACCCTAAAACTGCAACGGAGAATTCCTTGCTCTCCCTGCCATAAATCTTCCCAACAAAGAAACCTCCAACCCCCCAGCCCTAAAAACATATATATACCCACTCAAAACTTCTGGGCAGTGTGACTTTTCTGGCCCCACTCTTGGGACCTGTGAACCTCTCCTGGGAGCGCTCTAATAAAGCCTTGTTGCTTAACTCTTTCAACTCTGCTTGTCTCTCTTTCTCTGGCGCAGCTCATTCAAAAACTTTACAACCAGCACTTGGTATTGTCATTAAAAAAGCTTTTTAGCCATTCTAATAGGTATGTAGTGGTAAAGGATTGTGATTTTAATTTGTATTTCCTTAGTGATTAATGATGTTTGAGCATTTTGTTCTTTGCTATTTGTATATTTCCATTGGTGAGGTGTCCAGATCTTTTGTTCATTTTAAATTGGGTTGCTTTCTTTTTCTATTTGTATTGAGATTTAATTCCCATATCATAAAATTCATGCTTTTAAAATGTATAATTTATTGTTTTAGTATAGTCACAAAATTGTGCAACCACCACCGTGTCTAATTCCCAAACATTTCGATACCCCCAAAATAAACCTCATCTCCATTAGCAGGCACTCCCCATTTCCTCCCATTCCTCCCCACCCTGCCTCTAGCAACCATTAATCTGCTTTCTGTCTCTATGGACTAGCCAATTCTAGACATTTCATTTAAATGGAATCATACAATATGTGCCCTGCTGTTTCTGGCTTTTTAAACTTAACATATTTTCAAGGTTCATCTTTGTTGATGGATGTATGAATATTTCATTCTCTTTTATAGTTGAATAATATTCCATTGTATGGACATACCACATTTTGTTTATCAACTCACCAGCTGATAGACATGAAGGTTTATTCCTACTTTTTGCCTATTATGAATGATGCCACTATGAACATTCATGTATAAGTTTTTTGTGGACATATGTTTTAAATTCTTTTGGCTACATACCTAGAACTGGAATTGCTGGGTCATGTGGTAACTCTGTTTAACCTTTTGAGAAACTGCCAAACTCTTTTCTAAAGTGTTTTGTTTTCTTATTGTTGAGTATTGAGTTCTTTAAATATTATGGATATAAGTCCTTTGTCAGACATGAGATTTGAAAACATTTTCTCCTAGTCTTTTGCCATTCTGTCTTTTGCAGAAGAAATGTTTTTAATTTTGATAAAGTCCAGTTTATCAAAAATTTCTTTTAAGAGTTATGGCTTTTGGTGTCATATCTATGAAATCTTTGCCTAACGTAAAAGTCACAGAGATATTCTTCTATGTTTTCTTGTAGAAGTTTTATGGTTTTATGTTTATGTTTTGGATTCATTTTTTGTATAAGGTATGTGATATAGGTTGAAGGTTAAGGTAGAATTGTTAGCATGTGGATGCAAAATATCCAGTGGTTCGCACCATTGGCTGAAAAAACTAGCCTTTCTCCATTGAATTACTTTTGTGCTTTTGTAAAAAAATCAGTAGATTTAAAATTGTATAAATTTATTTTTGGATTGTATGCTGTTCCAACAATCTACACGTCCATCATTTCACCAATACTACACTGTCTTGATAACTACAGCTTTTTGGTTAAGTCTAGAAATCAGGTAATGGGATCGCTCCAATTTTGGTCTTTGTCATATAATTTTTAATATATGTCAGTTTTTTATCTATAGAAATCAATTTTATGTTGATAATTAAAACTTTAAGTGGTAGCTGGAGTAGTTTTTAAAAAATATGCTGAGGTTTTCAAAAGTACTAACTTGTGATAAACTTAGAGTATTTTTAAAAAACATTGTTTGAAAATTTTGATAATAGAAATTAAGTGCTGCGTAAGAAAAATTTTAAGACTTAATATTTTATGATCTAATGTGACAGACCTATTGTAAATGTGTGCTTTTGCTAGGCTTCTGTGTAATAATTCAGTTAATTTCACTATTAGCATGTTAAAAGTATCAATTAGTATTTAGGCAGTACTAATAATGGGTAGTGTTCTGAATATTTGTTTCTCAGATGATTCTTTGGAAATCAGAATCCATTTTTTCCTAGAAACATTATTATATGTGAATGAAGAACTTCCAAAAACCTGTTTTATTATGCTATAGCAGAAGAGTGCTACAATACTGGGTCCAATACACTAAGTAGACTGATTGCTTGGAATCCATCTATTTTTGTAGGAGAAAAAGGAATTAAACTTCATCCTAGGACTGACTCTTTGCAAATTTTGATGTTGTTAAAGTATACTTTTTATACACTTTTATTTACAAATTCTCCACCCTTCTCATATATCAAGTTAGGGAGGTAGTAATATTTAATAGACTAATTTGAGATTTATCCTTTCAACTTTCCCAAGCGTTTAGCATTTCACGTATTTCTTTTAAGAACCAAGATGCATCAGAATCAGGTATAGGTGTTTGTTATGAATACAGATTTTGAACCCTTCCCCAGAAATGATTATCTGGAATAGGACACCAAAATCTTTTTTTTTTTTTTTTGTTAACAAATTACACCAGGGACTGTGATGCACAACTGGGTACATTGTAAGAGGGCTTTCAGGGAAAAAGTATTAGAAAGTCAGAGAGACAAAAGCAATAGTAAGGTAGGCTTGTGTGATAGAATTATCATTTGTAACACAGGAAGTACCTGTACTTTATAACCCCTTCTTAATTTAGTCTTCTAAATTTGTTTTCTTTTATTTTTCAAAATAATGATACTCAAATTTGTAATTTTTTGATGACTGACATTTTTATGTAATATTAAAGGCTCAGATTTCCTGTTTATTAACTAATACATGTATTATGTTTTTTAAATGTTAATTTCCCAGTTTTCTCTTTATAATAGAGTCTTAAGTTCAGTGGCCACTTACTGCATACCCCTTTATACCAAGGGCTGTACAGGGCGATGAAGATTCAGTTAGGATAGAGTTTCTGATTTTGAGGAGTCATTCATCTGTGACAGGAATATACTGGGGAACTAAACAAATGATTCTTACAGTCTAGTGATAATTACCAATTCTAATTTCTTAAATGTTAGTTTTATATCCATGTTCTAAGATAACTCTCAGAGAACTTTAAAGCTGATGGAAAATTTTATTATGAAAAGTATTATGAGATTTTACAGTATATATCCCCATATACTATCTAGATTTGCGATTAACATATGTATTAACAGCCATATTGAGGTATAATTGACATATAGTAAAATACACATATTTACAATCTACAATTTGATAAGTTTTGGCGTACATATGCACACAAATAACCATCGTCACAGTTAAGATAAGGAACATATCCACCACACTCAAGAGTTTCCTTGTGCTCCTTGACAATCCCTGTCTCTTAACCCTCTTGCCCCTTTCACCCTTCTTCTTCCCAAGCAACCACTGATTCACTGTATGTTATATTAGTTTTCTAGAATTTCATATAAATGGGATTGTATGGTATATGTTCTTTTATTCTGACTTCTTTTAGCATAAACAAAGGCTGCAGAGCAGGTTGATTGCTCAAGTTGGTTGAATTCCTGTTGTCTGGAGACCCTCCCTTCCTACTTACAAGAGTACAGAGAAAAAACTTTTTTCTTTGACAATATCTATCATATTTATAACTGTTTTCTATTGGTTGTACTTATTTGTTTCCTTTTAAACAATCCTCCCCTCTTTTGCCTTCTCTGGTTTTAATTGAGTATTTTGTATGATTTTATTTCTTTTTCCTCTCTTAGGGTATCAGTTATACTTCTTAATTTTTTTTTTAGTGGTTATCTTTGAATATGCTGTATTCATTTAAAACTAATATAAGTCTGCATTCAAATGACACTATATGGCTTCATGGATAATGGAGGTATCTTATAACAGAATACTCAAAGTCCTCCCTTCTGCCCATTATAACATTTTTGTCATTAATTCCTCTTATCCATAAGCTATAATCATCCAATGTATTGTTGCAATTATTATTTAAACTAGTTTTCTACTTGATTATTTAAGAATAAGGAAAGTAAAAGACTTAATTTTACCTTCATTTGTTATTTCTCTAATGCTCCTGTAAATCAGAATTTCTGATGTATCATTTTCCTTCTGTCTGAATAACTCCTTTTTAATCTTTTTTGCAAGGGAGGTCTACTGGTAACAAATTGCATGAGTTTTTTCTTTATCTTGGAAAGGTTTTTATTTCTCCTACATTCCCCCCCATTGAAAAAAATTGTGGTAAAATACACATAACATTTATTGTCTAATCATTTTAAGTATACACTTCAGTGTCATTAAGTAAATTTACATTGTTGTGCAACCATCACAACCATCCATCTTTGGAACTCTTCATCTTGCAAAACTGAAACACTGTATCCATTAAGCAATGACTGCCTGTTTGGTACCCAGTATAAGTGGAATCATACAGTATTTGCCCTTTATAACTGACATCTTTTACTTAGCCTAATGTTCTTAAGATTCATCCATGTTGTAGCATATGTCAGAATTTCAATAATTTTTTAGGGTGAATAATATCCCATGGTATGTATATACACACCACATTTTGTTTCTCCATTCATCTGTTGATGGATACTTGGATTGTTTCGCCTTTTGGCTATTGTGAATAATGCTGGTGTGAACATGGGTATTTTCTTTGAGTCTGTGCTTTCAAATTTTTTGTGTATGTACCCAGAGGTAGAATTACTGGATCATATGGTAATTCCAATTTTTTGAGGAACCATCATATTACTTTCCATAGTAGCTGCACTGTTTTATATTCCTGCCAGTAGTGTACGAGGGTTGCAGTTTGTTCACATCCTCGCCAACACTTATGTTCTCCTTTTTGGTAGTAGCTACTGTAATGGGTATGAGGTGCTATCTTGTAGTTTTTATTTACATTTCTTTAATTAGTGATGTTGAGCATTTTTTCATGGGCTTATTGGCCATTTGTATATCTTCATTGGAAAAATGTTTAAGTCATTTGCTCATCTTTTAATCAGGTATTTGTTGTTGAGTTGTAGGAATTTTTAAAAATATATTCTGAGTATTGGCCCCTTATCAAATATATGATTTGCAGATATTTCCCCTCATTTTCTATGTTGCCTTTTCACTGTTGATAGTGTCCTATGATGCACAAAAGTTTTAAAATTTGATGAAGTCCAATTCACCCATTTTTTTCTATTGTTGCCTGTGCTTTTGGTGTCATATCCAAGAAATCATTGCAAAACCCAATGCCATGGAACTTTCCCCCTATGCTTTTTATTCTAAGAGTTTTATATGCTTTTACATTTAGCTCTTGGATCCATTTTGAGTTAATTTTTGAATATGGTGTAAGATAAGGATTCACCTTCATTCTTTTGCTGTGTATATCCAGTTCCTTCAACAACTTTTGTTGAAAAGACTGTCCTTTCCAAATTAAATGGTCATGGTGCCCTGTTGAAAATTATATGGCTATATATGTGAGGGTTTATTTCTGGATTTTCTATTCTATTCCACTGGTCTGTGTGTTTGTAAGCCAATACCACACTGTTTTGATTAAAGTGGTTTTTAATAAGTTTTAAAGTCAGGAAGTGTGTGACTTCCAACTTTCTTCATTTTTTTCACAATTTTTTGGCTATTCAATGTTGAATTTAAGAATAGATTTCTGTATTTCTCCAAAAAATGTTGAGATTTTAATATGGATTGCGTTGAATCTGTAGATCGTTTTGAATAGTATTGACACTCCTTGATTAAGTTTATTCCTAAGTATTTTTACCATTTTTGATGCTATTGTAAATGGAATTGTTTTATTTCCTGTTTGTACTGTTGATTTTTAGTACATAGAAACAAAATTGATTTTTTCATGTTGATTTTGTATCCAGCAACATTGCTGAATAATTATAACATTTTTTTGGTGGAATATTCAGGGTTTTCTACATATAAGATCATGCTGTCTGTGAACAGAGATAATTTTACTTTTTCCTTTCCACTTTGGGTGCCTTTTATTTCTTTTCCTTGCCAAATTGGTATGGCTAGGTCTTTCAGTGCTATGTTGAATAAAAGTGGCAAAAGTGGATATCCTTATCTTTGTTCCTGATCTTAGAGGAAAGGTTTCAGTCTTTCACCATTGTGAATGTTAGCTGTGGGCTTTTTATATATGGCCTTTATTATGTTGAGATAGGTTCCTTTTATTCCTGTTGTTTTTTTTTGTTTTTTTTTTTTTTGGTCATGAAAGTGTGCTGAAGTTTTTCAAATCCTTTTCTGTATCAATTGAGATGATTATGTGATTTTTCCTTCATTTCCTTAAAGTGGTGTTACATTGATTGATTTAACTATGTTGAATCATTCTTGGATCCTAGGAATAAATCCTTTTGGGTTATGGTCTGTAATCCTTTTAATGTGCTATTGAATTTTGTTTGCTAGTATTTTGTTGAGGATTTTTGCATCAGTATTCATCAGGGATATTGGTGTGTAGTTTTGTTTTAGTTTCCCTCCTTTTCATGTCTCTATCTGGCTTTGGTATTAGAGTAATGTTGGCCTCATAGGAGGAATTTGAAAATGTTCCCTTCTCTTCAGTCTTTTGGGAGAGTTTAAGGAGGATTGATGTTAATTCTTTTTTGAATGTTTGGTAGAATTCACCAGTGAAACCATTTGTTCCTTGGTTTTTGTATTGTTGTTAGGAAGTTTTTGATGAGTTAATCTCCTTAATCGTTATAGGTTTATTGAGACGATCCATTGTATTAACAGTGAGCTTGGCATGTTGTATGTTTCTAGGAATTCATCCATGTCATCTAGGTTATGTAATTTGTTGTTGTACAGTTGTTCATAGTACTTTCATAGAATCCCCTTTATTTTTGTAAAATTGGTAATAATAGCTCCTCCTTCGTTTCTGGGCTAAAATAACTTTTTTTGGTAGTCAGTCTACTTAAAGGCTTGTCAATTTTGTTGATCTCTTTAGAGAACTAACTCTTGGTTTTGATTTTTTTTTTCCTGTATTGTTTTTCTATTCCCTATTTTGGTTATCTGTGCTCTATTTGTTATTTCCTTCCTTCTACTGGGTTTGGGCTTAGTTTTATTTTCTGTTTCTTAAGGTGTAAATTTAGGTTGTTGATTTGGAATATTTCTTCTTTTTTAATATGAGCATTTATAGCTCTAAATTTCCCTGCACTAAATTTCACTGCATCTTATTAATTATGATGGTATGTCATATGTTCATTTTCATTTGTCTCAAGATATTTTCTAATTTCTCTTGTGATTTCCTTGACCCATTTCTTGTTTGAGTGCTTAATTCTCCCATATTTGTGGATTGTTCTGTTTTCCTTCTATTTATTTGTAGATTCATTCCATTGTTATTGGAAAAGATACCTTGCATGATTTTAATCTTTTAAAATTTAAAAAATTTTGTTTTTAATTGACACATAATAATTATACATGCTTATGGAGTATAGTGTGATGTTTCAATACATGCATATATGGTATAATGATGAAGCTGGTGTTTAGCATATCCATCACCTCATACATTTATTTCTTTGTGGTGAGAACATTCAAAATTCTCTCTTCTAGCTATTTTAAAATATACAATACACTATTGTTAACCATAGTCACCCCGCTGTGCAATAGAACACCAGAACTTACTCCTTCTGTCTTTATCCATTGATCAATCTTTCCCATTCCCCCATCCTCAGCCTCGGGTAACCACTATTTTACTCTTTACTTCTATAATATCACTTTTTTAGGTTCCATCCATGAGTGAGATAATGTGGTATTTGTCTTTCTGTGCCTGGCTTATTTTACTTAGCTTAACAGTGTGTAAGAGTTTTCCTTTTTCCACAGTCATGTCAGCATTTGTTATGTTTCGGCTTTTTGATGATAGCCATTCTAATTGGGGGGAGGTGATATTTCATTGTGGTTTTCATTTGCATCTCCCTGATGATTAGTGGTGTTGAACCTTTTTTCATATATCTTTTTGCCCATTTGTATGTCTTCTTTTCTCTTTTGTAACTTTTCAACACTTGTTTTGTGACGTAACATATGGTGTATCCTGGAGAATGTCCCATGTGCGCTTGAGAAAAGTGTATATTGTGTTGTTGGGTGAAGTGTTCTGTATGTTTTTTTGGTCCAGTGGGTTAATAGTGTTGTTCATAACTTCTATTTCCTTATTAATCTCCTGTCTGATTGTTCTATCCATTATTGAAAGTGGTGTATTGAAGTCTGCTGTTATTGTAGTGCTATCTGTTTCTCTCCTCAATTCTGTCAACGTTTGCTTCATATGGTTTGGTGGTCTGATGTTTGGTTCATATGTGTTTATAATTATTGTATCTTCTTAGCAAAATGTGTCCCTTTTATTATTATATAATGCCCTCCTTTGTTTCTTGTAACAGGTTTTGACTTAAAGTCTGTATGTCTGATATTAGTACAGGTTGAGTATCCCTTACCTGAAACGCTTGGGACCAGAAGTGTTTTAGATTTTGGATTTTTTTCAGATTTTGGAATACTTGCATATACTTAATGAGATATCTTGGGGGTGGGACCCAAGTTTAAACATGAAATTCATTTATGTTTCATATATACCTTATACACATAGCCTGAAGATAATTTTATATAATATTTTAAATAATTTTTGCATGAAACAAAGTTTGTGTACATTGAACCATCAGAAAGCAAAAATATCACTATCTCAGCCACCCATGTGGACAATCTGTAGTTATTTGGCATCACCATTATTCCTGACTCTGAATTTATATGCTGCCAATAAGCAGCTATTTTCTTATACTTATTCACTTGTAAGTACTTAACAGTAGGAAATATAACATACCACTAATACAATAAAATAATGTGTTAAGTGTAAGTAGGCAGCACAGCAGCATCTCTAGCATACCTGTCTGTATCAGCTGTTAAACAACAGCAGCAACAAACAACAGCAGGCTTTCAGTCTCTACCTCTCATGCTGTGTTTTGACTAAAAGGTTATTGTATACTGTGCTGTATTTTTTTAGGTGAGAAGAGACATCAGGAGCAGTGGAGGGACCAGGAATTTGGTCCTATAGAGATGAGGCAGTGTTCTGCTGGATGGCTTTTCTAAATGTTTCCTCCAGAACAGTCTCTTTTTGATTTTATAAACTGTGATTTCTTTTTCTGTTATAAGTGTATACTACTCTAGTCTAGACTTCAGTTAGCTCACGACACAGTTTCACCATATGATCTGTAGATATTTTTCTGCAGTGTTAACAATGTCATCTTTATTGTCCACTTGTGGTATGGCTTTTCCTTTTTTCTTGGTTGGGCATTTGCTTGGTTGCTGTAGATTAAGTTTCTAGAGTTCTCACAGTTATTTTGGTCAGTTTGTTGTTTACTTGATGTTTCTTTCGGGGAACGAGGGCCTATAGCTTCCTAGAATGCCATCTCTCTGGCATCATTCTCTCCTTTTTACTTTTGAAGAATAATTTCAGTGGGTACAGAATTCTAGATTGGTTGTTATTTTCGTTCAACACTCTACATATTTTATTCATTTTGCTTTCATGGTTTGCAAAGTGGTGTGATATAATTTTTGTAGCTCTGTAGGTATGGGTTTTTTTTTCCTCTCTGCTTTCTTTTGAGATTGTCTTTGATTTTCTGTACTTTGATTATGCCATGCCTACCTGTAAGTTTTTAGTATTTATCCCGCTTGGTAGTTTCTGAGCTTCCTGGATCTATGGTATTTTTATCATTAATTTGGAAATTTCTCAGCCATCATTACTCCAAATTTTCTTTGTTTCTTTTTTTTTTTTCTCTTCTATCTCCTTTTTTTCCCTTCAGTTGTCCCATCACCTATACATTACTGCTTTTACAATTGTCTTACAGTTCTTGGATATTCTGTTTTGTTATTTTTCTCATTTTCTTTTTTTCATTTGAATTTGGGAAATTTATATTTACATATCTTGGGGCTAATTGATTTTTGATTTTTAAAATTTTTTCCCCTGAACTGTTCATTACAGGTATATTTAAATACAATTCACTTTTTGTATATTGATCTTGCGTCATGCTACTCTGTTAGATTCATATTGTTTATATAATTCTGATTAAAGTGTTTGTGTACATTAACATTAAGCTACAACTGCAGAGGTCAGAATTTAAAATCAATGAAGTTTTGGTCAAACATACGATCTTAGATTGTGTAGAAGAATGAAGGTGAGCTAATAAGATTGCAAATAGATTCTGTTTTCTGTTATGTACATTATTTATGATTATTTTTCCTTAGTATGATGATCAGGAATGAAAATGCTTGATTGTTTCAAGTTTATTTTTTTTTAAATCTTTTTTAGGAGTTGTGGTCCTGAAGAACCTTCAAATTAAAGAAAATGCCCTGGTAGGTTTTGACTGTGATAAATTTGTCATGTTGTTGCATTTACTTATGTACATTTCTTCCTGATTCAGTTTGCCACCTTAAATTATTTAAGTTCAAGAAAATTTTTTAGAAATAATTTTTTCAAAATGTAATTATTGCAAAATAGAATTTTAATCTCCCTAAAAGCACAAACTGACAGTATAATTTTTCCTATTTAAAAATACTTACATTTTTATTTATTCTTATGTGGTTTTATTTTGAATGCTTAACTTGTTTTCCAGTTGTTTCTAAGTTTTTTAAAACTGTTTTAACCACTTTTTAGCATACAATTCAGTGGCATTAATTACATTCACAATGTTTTGCAACCCTCACCAGTATCTATTTACCAAAGTTTTCACATCCCAAAAGAAGTAACTCTCCATTCCCTCTTTCCATAGGCCCTGGTAACCTCTAAACTACTTTCAGTCTCTAAATTTGGCTATTCTAGGCATATAAGTGGAATCATGCCATATTTGTCCTTTTATATCTGGCTTATTTCACTTAGTATAACATCTTTAAGGTTCATCCATATTGTAGCATGTGTTAGGAATGTCACTCATTTTTATGGCTGAGTAATGTTCCACTCTATGTATATACCACATTTTGTTTATCCATTCACCTGTTGATGAACACTTGGGTTGTATTTGTGTTTTGGCTCTTGTGAATAATGCTGCAGTGAAATTTGGTATACATGTGTATGTTCTAGTCCCTGCTTTCAGTTTCTTTGGGGATATACTAGTGTAGGAGTGGAATTGCTGGATCATACGGTAATTCTATATTTAACTTTTTAAGGAACTGCCAAAGTTTTATCCATAGCAGTTGCAACATTTTACATTCACATCAGAAATGCATGAGTGTTCTAATTTCTCCACATCCTCCAAATCCTCCAATGTTTGTTTTTGTTTTTTTTTAATAATAGCCATCTTAATGGGTGTGAAATGGTAGCTTATTTTGATTAGTATTTCCCTGATAACTAGTAGTTGAGCATCCTTTTATCTACATGTTGCTATTTGTCTGTGTTCTTTGGAGAAATGTCTATTAAGTTCTTTGCCATTTTTTAACCAGGGTTTTTTGGTTGTTATTGAGTTGTAGGAGTTCTTTATATATTCTTCATATTGATATATGATTTGCAGGTATTTCCCCCATTTTATGGGTTGCCTTATCCCTCTTTTGATAGTGTCCTTTGATGCACAAAAGTTTTTAATTTGGTAAAGACCAGTTCAACTATTTTTTTCATTACCTGTGCTTTTGTTATCACATCCAAGAAATCATTAGCAAGTCTAATGTCATGAAGATTTTCCCTTATGTTTTCCTCTAAGGATTTTATAATTTTAGCTTTTATGTTTAGGTCTTTGATCCATTGTGAATTAATTTTTGCGTAGGGTATAAGATAAGGGTCCAACTTCATGTTTCTGCAAGTGGATATCCAGTTTTCCTAGCACCATTTATTTTTAGGCTGCACTTTCCCCCATTGAATATGAATAAATTTTTTTGAAAATATTTTTTGCAAAGTGTGAGTTTTGCAAAATGAAGTTTTAATCTCCTGAAAAGCTTAAATTTACAGTAGCGTTTCCCACTCTTTTCTTAAAATAATACAAAAATAGTAATGATTCTTGTAGGGTAGTTTTTGTGGCCACTATTACGGTAGACCTTAATTATAAAAAGAGCAGCCAACCTGAATTTTATGGATTTGAGAATAATATTTCAGTTGTATATACTTTTAAATAAATGTTGGTGGTAAAGAGGATGTGTAAATTAATTAAAAAACCCTTCACATAATTTTTGGAAGAAAAAAGTAATTATCTGTGTTGTTGAACTCTATGTACTAATGTTTTGCATATTTATATATATACATTTTTTTTGTAGAGTCAACTGGATGTACCGTTTAAAGTTAAAGTTGGCCATATAGGTAAGCCATATTTATTATTGAATTGTCCTCCTTACTGGATGTGCAACCAGAATTATGTGCCTACTATCTCTATAATGTAATCTTTTAAATGTTTCTGGGCATTTATTGAAAATGATTATGTGTTTTTTGTCTAGGTAGAACTTAGTTAGTTGTGTAATGTAACAATATTGTGGGAGTCATATATCCCTTGCTCAGTATTTGATACCTGAGAAATTATACATTTTTGGGGGCAGGGTTGGGAAACAGGTTCTTGCTCTGTTGCTCAATCTGGAGTGCAGTGGCAAGGTCATAGTTCACTGTGGCATCGAACTCCTGGGCTGAAGTGATCGTCTCCCTCAGCCTCCTGAGTTGTTAGGATTACGGGCGCACGCCATTGTGCCCGGCTACTTTTTTTATTTTTACATTTTGTTGAGGTGATGGGTGTGGGTGGGTTGGGGAGGGTCTCTATGTTGCCCAGGCTGGTCTCAAACTCCTGGCCTCCCAGCAATCCTCCCGCCTTGGCCTCCCAAAGTGTTGCAATTATAGGCGTGAGCTACTATGCCTCGCCTTAAGTGTTAAAATTGAGTTAACTGAAAGCCAAAACATTACATCTAACAGACACCTTCTCTCAGTTTTCTAGTTTTCTGACTGGTTACCATTGCTGTATTCTGATTGATACAGGATATGTGGTGTAAAGACTAGGGTCTGGATCATCCAGCCATTGTGGCTAGGGGCCAATCTGAAAACTAATTTAGCTCTGGAAGTTTTTCTAGGTTTCCAGAAAATATTGTGCTATTTCTTATTCTGTATTATTTTACCAGCATTTATATTTGATGTATATAGATTGAGCAGAAACTGACTGGAATATGAGGTTTTAACATGTTTACTAAAAACTTACCGTGGTTCTTAAATTATGTCGTAGTTTTATTGGTTTAAATATTGTACAAGATAATCAGTGTCTTTAGTTGGGATTTTGAAATTTTTTTGTTATATAGTTTTTGTGTAGTAGGATTTATATAATATTATCGAAGCTAGATTGGTGTCTCTTAAGGAACAAGGTATTCTGAAAGCTTTTGTAAATTACATGATAAATTTGTGTCCTTATAGTTGGTGTTAGACTGTATACCATAGAAAGTTTTCATCAAAGTAACATCAAAGATGTTACTAGATGACTAGAATTCTACCACTCCCCCCTAATTTAAAGACAATTTAGCATGAATAAGAGGGAGAAAACGTCATCCATTTTTTTCCTACCTGACCTTTTTATTTTTGCATGTTTCTGATTGTTTACATGTATATATTTTAAATACTTATAATCATGCTATATTTGTGATTTTATAATTTTTGTTTTAATTAACATGTAATAAGGATTTCTTATAATCCAAGTTGATTTTACCTCATTCATTTCTTCTGGTATCGTAATAATCCAGTGAATGCATATTTGCATATTATAAAATAATTTCATTTTTCTGTTGGTACATACATATTACAGTAAATATGTTTTATGTGGCTTTTAAACATTTGCCAAAAGTCATTGAGTTTTACAGTAACGATTGTTATATTTCAGTGTGTGTAAATGTAATCTTAATTCAAGAAAGTAAAAACAATGTATCAGGAGAGTAGAGAGACCTATTTCTTGTAGAGCCTGCTTTCCTGCCTGCCTTCTTTTTTCTTGCCTGATCTTGTTTAAAAATGATAAAAAGGTAGTTTTCATATAAAAATAGTGTAAAGTACACTGGACTAAATCCAAGATAATTTAGAGAATCATTTAAGGTATTGTTTGTATACCTCTATCATAGCACCTTTTATTCTTTAATATCATTATTATTTATTTTTTTGTCTTTTAGTAGACACTGGATTTCTTGAGAAGAAGTGGGCTTAATTTTTATTGTATCCTCACCACTGAGTACATTATTCGGCATACAATAGGGTCACAATTTGATGAGTGATAGAAGTACATGAACAATAGTACACTCAGTTTTATAGGAATGCATTATACCCGTGCTATTATTGGGTGTTGTTAGTCTTATTGATCTTTCAAAGTTTTCCTCATTTAGAATGCAGAATCACACATATATCAGATATATATATATGTTTGTATTTTAGAAATTGTTGTATGTGGAATGTTTTTGGAATTACATCTGTTTATATTTCTCTGAATTTGCCACATTTTCTACGAGGAGTCTACATTTTGTAATGAAAGGAAAAAAGTTTTATTTTTTACAAAAGGATTGAGTGGTGAAAATGAGACGTTATAATTTATGTTTCTTTGATTACATACGCATTTGGTCACTGTTTTTTGTCTTTTTGTTCATTTGCCTTTTTTGGAGTATTAATGTATGTGTTTTAAGCAGTTTATTTGGTACATTTGTGAATAGAACCGTGTCAAATTTGTTACAGGTATTTTTTCCCAATATACTTATTTTATTTTGGTTATATTTTTGGTCTGTATACAAATTTGAAATGATTGCTGTCTTTTCTGATTTTAAAACTTAGAAAATTATTCCTTTTTTAGAAATTATTTTTTTTGTGAAGTGACATGTATGATGAAATTTTTTTCTCAATTTAGGGTTTTCTAACATGGAGTTTTTAGGGTTATGTAAAGAGATGGAGCTAAGCAGATATTTTTCCTTCCTAATTACTAGGGTATTTAATAATCTATCCCTTCCCCAGTTACAGCAATGGCTTGTAAATCCAGAAGCTCACACTTTTAAAAAAATTTTAAAAATATGTTAAAACTCTGTTATGGAAATCCTGATACACAAAAGTGGAGTTAGTAGTATAATGGACCCAATATATAATGTTTTTTAGTTCAAGAAACCTAATGCTTTTGAAAATACCTTGCTATTGAAATGCCATAAAATATTTTCATTAGTTTGAGTAATTTTTTAATATTGCCCAGGATCTTTTATTATTTGTGTGTGTGTATATATTTTTCATATATGTAGACTGTGTGGTAATATATGTATGTATGATTATTACTGTGTATGTATATGTAAAATGTATATACACAGTTACATAAAGTATACTTTGTTAAATTATAAGAAAAATACTTATAAGGTTTAGAGTAAGAATCAGGGAAATTCAGTTATTTTATCAAGGATTGTTAATTAAGGGAAGAATAGTGGTATGTTGGCAGTACAGATCATTATAAATAGAAACTTGTAAATATAATCTGAGTTTCCAACAATACTGGAAATTATATCAATAAATACAGTTATTTCAAATCATCACAACAAAGCATTGTTGTTTTTAGTTGTAAAATAGCTTTCAATAAAGTGACTGAGCTCTTAAGGACAAAGGTTACTTTGTTTCTCCTCTAATGCCTGACAGAAAATAGATTGGCAATAAATGTAGGTTGAATGAATAATATTTTTTGTCCTTTTTTTTTTTTCTTCAAAATAATTATAGGTAATCTTAATCTTATAATTCCATGGAAAAACCTTTATACTCAACCAGTTGAAGCTGTATTGGAAGAAATTTATTTACTCATAGTGCCTTCTTCTAGTAAGTCAAATTTTAAAAATTGTAGTTTAAGTTACTCTTTTGTATGGATGGAAAGTTTGTTTTTTTTTTTTTGAGGCAAGGTCTTGCTCTGTTGCCGGGCCAGAGTGCAGTGACATCATCATACCTCACTGCAATCTCAAACTCCTAGCTCAAGCAATCCTTCTGCCTCAGCCTCCAAAGTAGCTTTGTCTACAGGCATGTACCACCGTACCTGGTTAAAGAAAAATCTTTATATTTGATAATTATATTTGTTCAAAATACTTTTGGGGAATTTTTACAGCTATCTTAATATTTAAATTTGGTATTAATTCAAATTAAATTGGTTTTTAACTCTAAATTTTTGCAGACTTTGAATTAGTGATTATTTTCAAGGATTTTTTTTTGAATGAGTATATTTAAATTTAAGCTAATTAAGATTCTTTTGTATACATCCTGTAGGAATAAAATATGATCCTGTAAAAGAAGAAAAACAACTCATGGAAGCAAAGCAACAGGAACTAAAAAGAATAGAAGAAGCAAAACAAAAAGTAGTTGATCAAGGTAAAGAAGACAATAAATATCAATGGTAATAAGTAGAAAAGACTTTAATATTTATCATAATTGAATGTTATTTTTCTCTGGAGGCACTAAGATTATTTAACAAATATGAGAGAATCTTATTACATGGGGAATTTTAATGTGGTTTCTGTGTTTTGTCATGTGTACAGAAATTTTACTTTATAGAAATTTATCTTAAGGCAAATAATATGTCTAGCTTATATAGGTAAGGTCAGTTTTAACAATAGCAAATAATTTTATGGAATATATTTTCTTTCTTTGCTTTTTTATTCCCCTTATATCATCAATTCTTCACTGTTTTGGAGATAGTTTCTTTTTATGTATGTATCTCTCTCTCTCTCTCTCTCTCTTATATATATATATATATATATTCCCCCTGCCCCCAATCTGTTTATTTACCCTCTGGCTTTACATCTTTTCCCATTCAGCTTAGACCACTTACTTGGTCCATTACCACAGTTCCTTTTTTATCGGTGGAAGAGGTGTCCTGCAGAAATCTAATTCCTTTTCACCTATCTTCTGGTCCTCATCACCAGCTACTTTTTTTTTTTTTTTTTTTTTTTTTTTTTGAGACAGAGTCTCATTCTGTTGCCTGGGCTAGAGTGCTGTGGCATCAAGCTCACAGCAACCTCAAACTCCTGAGCTCAAGCAATCCTTCTGCCTCAGCCTCCTGAGTAGCTGGGACTACAGGCATGCGCCACCATGCCCGGCTATTTTTTTGCTATATATATAATTTTAGCTGTCCAGATCATTTCTTTCTATTTTTAGTAGAGACGGGGGTCTCGCTCTTGCTCAGGCTGGTCTTGAACTCCTGACCTCGAGTGATCCTCCCGCCTTGGCCTCCCAGAGTGCTAGGATTACAGGTGTGAGCCACTGTACCCGGCCACCAGCTACTTTTTATACTCTGACTCTCACTTCTTCCTTCAGTGGGTCTGCTCTTTAGCATGTAAATATAGCCTCTTCTTATCTTGGAACATGAAGTCATTTTCCTAACCTAGTCATCTGTTTATCTTCTCCTCTGTCCTACGTTTAATAGCTAAACATCTTAAAAGAAAAATGTATGTGTACTGACTTTACTATTCTTGCAATGCGTTGATTTTTTTTAATGAAAAATAAACTCCAATAATAATCATTTTACCTATTGACAAACATTAATGGAGATTAATTCATATTCCCTGGCAATACCTCTTGTAATGCTGTTTTCTTCTCTGTCACAATTCTTTCATATCCTGTGTAGTCATCAACCCTACTCTTAATCCTCTCTTTCCTAAGTCTCCTATGCTTTTTGCTTTTAAAAATTATTTTTATTTTATCAAGATAATACATATGCATAGCTTTAAAAGTTAAGCAGTACTGTAGGACACATTTTAAAACAATCTGTCTCTGCCTTAGCTCTGCACCCTACTCCCTAGAGAACTATCATGTTGCTAAATAAAATGCTCACATCTCTGTTACTTAATTTATTAAGTTTAGATATTATGTATATGTATATTTTATACATATGCCTTCTTTTATGATGGACTTTGAAGATTGTTCTCATTTTTCTATTTTCCAGATATACGTCTATCATATTTTGGTTAAATCAGTATTCATTGTTTATATTAATATTATTATGGCTATATATAAATGCTTATTGGTGATTATTAGTTTATTAGTAATCTTTCTGTTTTGGTATGGGGTTTTCCCTAGCCTTCCATGTGCATAGTATCAGAGTCTGGAGTCTGTTAGGTCCATTTTCTTTAGAATAAACCTTGTGTTCTCACTAGAGTGGGAAAGGGACAAGTTTCCTGGCTATTGGGCTGGGAGAGGAGGGGAACCTAACCGTTCAGCTGTTCATTATACAAACTTAAACCAATTCTTGTATATCTTCCTCTCTCTCTGTCATGCTCCCTGTTTGCCATTTTGTTTTGTGGGGTCTCTAGTTCCTGAATCTTTCTAGGTTCTGTTTTTTTAAACTTATCTTGTGTTTCATTGGCATCTCCATCTGTGGGCATTTAGGATTGAGTTTCTTCCTCTCTGCTGTATGCTAATGCTGTTTGCTTTCCAGCTTCTAAATTTTTGTTTCTTTTTCCTTTATTCTTTCTCCTATCCTCTTTCTTTTGTCTTGGGGATTTATCCATGTTCCCCCCCCCTTTTTTTTTGCTTTAATGAGGTTTTACTGAGGAATAGAGAAATGCATGCAATCTACCATGTTGAATCAGAAGTCCCACCATTTTATACATAGGTCTAAAATATAAATGTTTAATCATGCTTAAAATTCACTGGTGAAGATACATAAGAGCTCTCATGATTTGAATCCTGTGTACCACTCCATCTTCAAATCCTTATTTGGCCTCAAATCCTTCTTATCTCCTTTATTCTTTACTCAAGCCATACTGAACTATTTGTATTTTACTGAATATGACAAGTTTTCTGTACTTTATATCTCACTTCCTACTTTATTCAGTATGCATTTGAAAGTTATCAGCATTAGGATGATAGTTTAGGCTATAAGGTCTAGGTGAGATTCCTTTTAGCAACACTATAGAATAAGAAGAGAAATAATCCCAGGACTGAGCCATAAGGAAATCCAACATTTTGTGATTATATAGAGGAGGCAAACAGACAAAGAAGATCAAAAAGGAATGTACAGATAAGTAGGAAATTTGGAGTTTCTGGTTACATGGGAAAAGGACTATTTTAAGAAGCAAAGAATATATCAGATGCTGATGAGATATCAGATAAGAGGATTGAGAAATTAATCATTTTATTTTTGACATGTAGGTCATTGGTCACATTAGAAATCACTATAGTGATTGAGTGATAATGGCGGAGGAGTTACCTTCGTGTATCTTTTCGTTCTTCCAAAGTTGGGAGCAAAGTCATTTGCTAAGAGTAATGAGAACAGGAGCAGAGTTGTTGGAGCTTTGAGGAAAGTCAAAACAAATTTTAAAGTGGTTGTTCCAGAGAGTGTGAACATGTTGACCAGAGAAATGTAGAAGGTTGCTGGTTGGTTGAGGTTGGGGACAACTAGTTTATGATAATTCTAATCTGTCCTGTTGCGATTATTTTCATCTAGTACTCACCTGGCAGGTTTTTTTTTCATCTAGTACTCACCTAGCATGTTTTTATATTTTATTGGCAGAGGAAAATGAGAAAAAAGAGCAAAGGAGTTTCAAGTGCTGGTGAAATAATGTATCATGGAATCTGAGCTGCATGAGGAAGTCAGGAGGTAGCTAGTGGGTAGTGAAAGAAAGATTTAGCATTTAATTGAGTGACAGTGAATTTAAATGAGCAAAGGATTTTATTAGGTAGTGGTGGGATTCAAAGATAGAATATGATCCTCTGTCTTTAAAGGGCTTGAATGCTACTGTTGTTTTGCTTAATTCTGTAGTCCTTTTATGTTTAAATGTATTCACTTAACTTTGGTGTATTTGAAGTACATACGATTGATGTCTTCTTCAACATTCCTTTTTCTAAGGCCTTCTGGGTTGGCTGAATAAGGGAATAGTAGACAATTAGAAGAAAAGATATGTAATATGTATACCATCTATACAAAGGACTAGAAATATGAAAGAAGGAACAGGACTAGAAATATAAAAGGATATAGCTGCCATTGGCATTTTTAAAGGGGTCAAAGAGATAGTAACTAGTGGTTATCAAAGGCACATTTCAGAAAAATTAGGAACCTCAATTCTTTATTCTTTCTATTTCCCTGGAAGATATTGAAACTAAAGATAGTTAATATTATTTTCTGAAAATGAAATAGATGATGAATTTCTTTCATCTTTGTTTGAAAGGAGAGAGAGAGAGGATCTTATAATTTTCTACTTTGTGTTTACTAGGGGGAGGAGCATATTCAACTATTTTATAGCTGTAAGCACAGACAATTTATGATGGTATCACTAGTTTTAAGGGAGATACCTGCTTTTCTGCTGTTACTGAATTTGCTAATTTATGCCTATTATAATAATAGGTATAGCAATAATCTTCATTGTTTTCCATATGTGTACTCAGGCATAATTAAAAGATAATTTATAAAATCTAATACCAGTAAATTCTACATGGTTAACTTTAGACTCATGGTACAAGAAACTGGCTTTTGAAAAATTTGTGTTTAGTTGTCTTTGAAAGACTTTTGGAAAGTAGGCTACTAGTGTTCTATTTATAAACATATATTTTTTCTTTAATGAGGCAACAGAAGTATATTACCTCAATCTGTAGATATTTATAGAGTATATTTTTTATTCAAGTTAAAACAAATATTTGCAATTGTAGAACAAGATCGGCAAGAGAAGCAGGATACTTTTGCAGAAAAATTAGTTACTCAGATCATAAAAAATCTTCAAGTGAAAATTTCCAGCATTCATATTCGTTATGAAGATGATGTAAGTATTTTAGTAGATGATTATTTTCATATTCATATTTAAGTTATTTTACTGTTTATTGACACCTACTCTGTAGTGGTTAATCTATTAAATGCTGGGAGATGGAGAGATACAGAGCTGAAGATGACATATTTCTTTTCTATACTTATGGTTGTAATTTGCAGTGGTGAGTGCTTGATTTTACACTTGCCTAAAATGTTCAAACATCAGATCATGATGGAAAATGCCTTGGGAGTTATGAATTTAGCAGTTATGTATTTTAAAAATACTTTAAAACATGCTCTGTTTACCTCCTGGATGAAACACTGGTCTAGGAATCAGTAGAGCTAGACTAAATTAATTTTGTTTGATTTTAAATGGTTCATTTGTTCCCTCAACATGTTTGCTTTATAATCCTACTGTGGGTGTATCAATCTTTTTTTTAAATAAAACTTTTTTTGTAAAATGAAAAACATTATGCCGATATAGTGTTATTATACAATGCTAATACATTAATAGTATTCTAATTTATTTTAGGGAACATATAGGAATAAAAGTTATTCTGGAAAATAGTAAAGTGTTTTTGAATGTTTGAAATCAGATACTTTTTCTATAAAGTGAATTTTGTGCAACTACTAAAATTCTGAGTAAAATTTACTTTCTTTCCTCTTCAGATCACTAATCGAGACAAACCGCTGTCATTTGGTATTTCCCTTCAAAATCTCAGCATGCAGGTACTTTGTTTATAAAAGAAACTTAATCATATTTAATTGTGCAGTATAGTCAAACTACTAATTACTATTTGTACGTGCCATCATCAGAACTAAGGTGTCTATATAGAGTTGGTGCAGAAAGGGCATAGATTGGATCAGAATTGAGGATAAGTACATTCATGTTTCAAAAAATGGTTGAAAATCAAATTCAGTTTAAAATATGAGTGCCTATTATTATTGATAATTATGTTACATACTTTTGCTTACTCAAAAATCCATTTCCAAATTTTTAACGAGTAAGTACAAAATAAAAGTAATAAATGTTCATATCTGAAACTTCGGTAAGCCTTGAAAAACAAATCAATCATCCATTTCCTCACCACCATTGTTGTGTCATAATTTCTTTGTTTAATTTTTGAAATGAGGAATTTAAAAACATAAGAGCACATAGAGAATTATGAAAGATTTGCTTGCCTCCAGAATGAATGGATGGTTAAATTTGTCATTTACTTAGTCTTAAATATTTTTTATAGGAGTAAGCTGTTATGAATAAAGTTTAAATCCCTTTTGTTCTTTAGTCTCACCTTTCCCTCCTCCCCCAGAGATTAACATCCTAAGTTTTTAAACCTTTATATAATATTGCCATTAAAAAATATATAATATCATTAAAAATGTAGGTTTTAAAAGGTTTACATAAATGTTTTGTATGATTCTTTTATAAGTTCCTTTTTACTTTACAGTGTTTTTGACATTTATCTGTGTTGCCACATATAATACAATTCATTCAGTTTAACTGCCGTATAGTATTTCATTACATACTTTTTTTTGTTATGTCTATTGGATTTTGTGTATGATTTCCTTTTAAAACATGGCTCCACTACAAGCAAAAAGAAAAATAAAAAAGAAAAGCCAAAGGAAAAGTTACTCAATAAAGTTGGGTGGGGTAAACTGTCAGATGCTGCTCTTAGGTTGAAAAATAAAGGCAGAGACTTAGCCATTGGATTTGGTAATGTAAAGATCGTTGATAACCATGACAATAGTGGTTTTAATCATCACCTTTGGAGGTTCTTGGAAACTTGTCTGCTGGTCCAGACCTATTCAGTTGGAAAGTCTAGGGTTGAGATCTAGCAAGCTATAGTTTAAAAAGCCCTCCAGGTGATCCTAATGCATGCTAAAGTTTGAGAACCACTCTTCTAATTAATCCATCCAGTTCTCCATTCAGAAGGAAAACATCTTTCTAAAATAAAGATCTGATCACTTCATTCCCCTTAGTGGCTTTTCATAAAGTCTGTAGTTTTGTCTTCAAACAGCATATGAACTTTTTTTGTAATCTGACCCCAGGTAACATATCTGGTTTCACTTCTTTTCTTTGTCTGTTTTGTATTATATTCTCTGGCCATGCTGAGCTACTTTAGTTCCCTGAACATGTCATATATTTGCATACATTTGGACTCTTCCTGCTTTGAATTATGTTCCCTATCAATCTTAGCATCCATAATTTTAATTTATATGTTATATATTAGGTTTTATATATAACATCACTTCATCAAACCCCTGAGTTTGATGTTTCTGCCATGTTCTCTCAGTGAACTGTGTATTTAACCTCTATTGTGGCACTTACCTGTTTGTAGTTGCTTGTATTTTTGTTTGCTTTTCTGACCAGCAATAAACTCCTTGAAAACAGAGACTTTCTTGTGGTCAGTTAATATTCCTTGACTGAATGATATGTTTTCAAAGGCATTTTCATGGAACATTTGTCTAAGGTGTGATAGATAATGATTTATCACTCTGCCATTTCAAATGTGATGATCTTATTACTGCTTTTCTTTTTTCGCTTTTCAGACAACTGATCAATACTGGGTTCCATGTTTACATGATGAAACTGAGAAACTAGTTCGTAAGGTAAAATAAACAAATACTATATTTGTCAACTTATGGATCTGATGAAAGAGAATTTTAGAAAGGCAAATGGTAATATATAGATAAGGATTTATGTGAATTGTATTTATTTGCTTAATTCTGTGATATGGTTCACTTAATTATTTGAGACTTCTGAAAATAGCATATGTTAAAAAGTCTTCAAAGACAATGATTCCTGTAATAAACTTTACTTTCAGTTAATCCAATTGGATAACCTTTTTGCCTATTGGAATGTGAAGTCTCAGATGTTTTATCTTAATGATTATGATGAATCATTGGTAAGTAAATTTTTTATATGTGTATATATATTTGTTGGTATCATCTTTTGCATAAGGTTTAATTCTTTGTCTTTTATCTAACATACTGTAGTTAGTATTTTTTTCTAGGCAAAATCCATTGGCAGAATTTACAGAAAGGTGAATATGTATGTACTCACACAAACATGTACACATATACATCATAATAGTTCCTAGAGCATGCTTTTGTGATAGTGGTTTAATGGGATATTGTTTAACCACTTCAATATTTTGCCATAGCCAAGTCCTCCTCAGTTTCAGTTATTTATTTTTTTAAATTGTTTTTAAACGTTTTTCTTTTGTAGATAATAGGACTTTTTAGGATAAAAGCATATTGGCATGAATATAAATAAAAGCAATTTGTCTTTTAATAGAATGACTTGAGGAATGGCATTGTCAAAGAACATATTGTTGCAGAAGGTTATGATTTTGGTAAGTAATGTTTCATAAGATAAATGAAATTAATCATCATAGATTTTAAATTAATATTGTTATCACTGCTATTTCATGTTAAATTTTCTCTTATACAGTTAAATATGGTTATAACGTATATATAAAAGCAAAACAATTATCTTTTCTATATACTTTATTGTTGCAGAGCCTTTGATTGTATTTCAGAACTGTAGGGGAAGAAGTCCAACAAAAGAAAATTTTAGTAAATTGTGATAAATCTCTTAAGTATTATTCAATAATAATTAGGACAATGTTTATAAAGACATTTTGAAATGTCAAATATAATTTAATAAGGCTAGCTGCTACAGCCTGTAGTGTGATCTTACTATTTTAAAAATGTGCATTTAAATTTTCTTTTATTTTTTGTTTTCCAGATTTTTTAAAATGAGTGTATATTACTTTTGTAATCAGACATGGTTTACTAAAATATACAGGGAAAAGGAGTACTGTTTCTTCTCTGAGGGCCCTCAATAAATGTTGATTGGTGATAGATAACTTAGTGCTTGAGTTTGCCTGCCTTGATATCATTAACCATAGAATATCTGTCCTGGAAGTATTTCTTTTCTTGGCTTCAGTGATACTTTTCTGACTGTATTACTCTACCCATATGATTGATTGCTCTTTATTTCCTCAAGTGGCCCTTATTCTTGTGCCCACTCTTAAAATATTATTTTCATTGTTTTGAATTTGGTTTCATTTTCTCGATTCTTTCTTCAGAGGAAACATTCGGAATGTTTAGTTACCTATTGTGTTAGTCTGTTTTGCATTGCTGTCAAGGAAATACCTGAGACTGGATAATTTATTTTTTAAAAAAAGAGGTTTGGCCAGGCGCAGTGGCTCACGCCTGTAATCCTAGCACTCTGGGAGGCCGAGGAGGGTGGATCGCTCAAGGTCAGGAGTTCGAGACCAGCCTGAGCAACAGCGAGACCCTGTCTCTACTAAAAATAGAAAGAAATTATCTGGCCAACTAAAATATATATAGAAAAAATTAGCCGGGCATGGTGGCGCATGCCTGTAGTCCCAGCTACTCGGGAGGCTGAGGCAGTAGGATCGCTTAAGCCCAGGAGTTTGAGGTTGCTGTGAGCTAGGCTGATGCCACGGCACTCACTCTAGCCAGGGCAACAAAACGACACTCTGTCTCAAAAAAAAAAAAAAAAAAAAGAGGTTTATTTGACTCATGGTTCTACAGGCTATACACGAAGCATCATGCTAGCATCTGCTTCTGGTGAGGGCTTCAGGGAACTTGTAGTTAAGGCGGAAGGCGAAGGTGGAGCAGGACTATCCTCTGGCAAGAGCAAGAGAGGGAGGAGGTAGTGCCAGACTCCTTTAAAGAACTAGCTCTCACATGAAGTAATAAACTCAGAACTCAGTCATTGCTGTAGGATAATACCAAGCCATTCATGAGGGATCTGCCCCCATGACCCAAACACCTCCCATCGGACCCCACCTCCAACATTGAGGATCAAATTTCAACATGAGATTTGGAGAGGCCAAATATCCAAACCATGTCATCTACAATGTGTTTATGATTCTCAAATCTACTTTTATAGATTTGACTTACTTCTCCTTTGTCCTGCAGTCATATCCTGCTATATCAGTCAAGGTCCAATGAGGAGAGAGAAACCACCCAGTAATTTGAACAGGGAAAGTTTAATATAAAGAATTACTAACTATAAGAGGAGGTTGGAGTAACAAGGGATTGGCTAGTAAACAGTAGAGAGAATACTGAAGAATACAGGCCCAGTAGATAGAAGGAATTGCCCCTACCCTACGGCCAAGATGGGGTGCCCAAAAAAGAGAGGGCTCCCCTCTCACAGGGTTGAGATTTAGACCTTGTTAGAGAGAGTATGGCATGGCTCATTGAGTGTTGAGAAAGTCTCTGTGGTGGTATGCCAGCAAAACTTATTGGAAATTCACCCTGTAGAACTTTCTGGAAATCTATTCTCTAGGGAGGCTCATGAAGAGGTGTCTCTCTGGATGTACCCTACTATAAAACTGCCTTAGCAGGGTGCTAGGGCAAGTTTCTGGCTTCTGGCTGCTTCTGGCTGCCATACACTGCAAATGGCCAGTGCTGAAGTCCTTCATGCTGTAGGAACTGGATACTGGAGAAGCCATCTATTTGGTAGGAGCTGGATGTTGGAGATGCCATGCCACTGCAGGAGCCTGTTGAACGAGCACGCTAGAACCAGGCAGCAGAATTCCTTCCTCTTGCAGTGTCTCTCCAGTGTCCTTTACTGATAAAGCTTAACATTATGTCAGCTGGTAAAAGAAAAATGTTTAAAGGTCCCCAAATCATTTTTCAGAGTAGGCAGTGAAAGGTGAATTTAATCTGGCCAGGCACGGTGGCTCACACCTATAATCCTAGTACTTTGGGATGCCGAGGTGGGAAGATTGCTTAAAGCCAGGAGTTTGAGACCAGTCTGGGCAACAAAGTGAGACCTGGTCTCTACCGAAAATGGAGAAATTAGCCGGGTGTGATGGCATGCACCTGTAGACCCAGCTATTCCAGAGGCTGAAGCAGGAGGACTGCTTGAGCCCAGGAGTTTGAAGTTGCAATGAGCTATGATGATGCCACTGCACTCTAGCCTGGGCAACTGAGGGAGACCCTGTCTCAAAAAAATAAAAAAAAAGTGAATTTGGAGCTCAGAGGTAATAAATTGATAACTGGCATACCTGCTGGAGAGGGAAGAGGGAATGAACTGTTTCTTTTTGTTTGTTTTTATAGTTACTAGGAGAGATGACACATTGTTTATAGGCTGAGATTGGAATGACCCAGTAGAAAATGAAAAATTAATGATGAAGAAGAGTGGGGGGACAATTTCTGGATGAATGGAAATGGTGTTTAGTGCGCAGGTGGAGAGCTTTGCTGTAGACAGGAGCATGAACAGTTAATTTATAAGATAAAGTTTAGTTTCAAAAGAGAAGTCTCAATATATTGGGTAGATGGGTAGATATGGTGATAGAAGTTTAAGGAATTTTTCTTACTTTTTTTTTTTTAAATATCTGAGGTTTTGGAGGGAAAAGAGGCTATGAAATAGGCATTTTAGAGGAGTGAGAGAGTGAGTTGACTGGAGTAGTGTTCTCAAAGTACAGTTTTAGCACCATTAGCATCATTTAGAAATGCAAATTTCTAGGGTCTATCCCAGACCTACTGAATCAGAAACTCTGTGGGTGAAGTGCTCAGCATTTGATGTTTTAATAATCTTTCCAGGTGATTCTGATGAATACTCAGGTTTGAGAACCACTGGAATAGTTTGGGGGTTGGACACTGGTGTTTTTTGGAAAGGGCCACATAGTAAATTAAGTATTTTGCATATTGTAAGCCATATATAGCCTGTGGCTCTATTCTTCTTTGTTTCTTTTAAACAACCCTTTAAAAATGTAAAGATTGTTTTTGACTAACTGACCATACAAAAACAGGCTGTGACATGGAGTTGGCTAATGCCTGGACTAGAGGAATGTGCGATTGTTCAGTAGCATTAGGAACCCACTTTAGATTTATGACGTTAAAGTGACACTGAGCAGTGTGATCATATGTGTTTTTTCCCCAGCCACATTCAGCTGCTTAGGGCCAGATGAATTTTGCTTGGCAAGTACTGATGAAGTAAGAATGTCAGAGGAGTTACGGGTGAATGCAAGAAAATGATTAGAATAACTGATGATGGAATTTCAGTAGGTGGGGATGGTACCGAGGACATGAAGCAGAGAGGATCAATGAATTGTAGGTCTAGGGTAGTGCCTGTCACCAACCCATAAATTTATTTATCTTTTCCTGTTGTTCCAGTGTAAAATGGAATGCAGAAGAAAGAGCAAGATCTTTAAGCTTTTATTTCTATTCAAATAAGAAATAGTTTTGAATGTTTAATATGTGAAAACTGAAGTGTTAGTTCATAGGGATGATTAAAACAAAAGGAATATATTATCTTTGTTTACAAATTAGCTTAAAATTTAATGATTGATCTCTGTCTAGATTCTACTTTTACTGATCTCCCTCTGCATGGTTCTAATTCTTCTTGGCACTAAATGCAAAGAGTTGAGATGAATTTTTCTTAGATTATGGGTTGAGCCAACCAGATTGTGGGTTGAGCAAGCAGGTATTCCTGGGCAAACTCTCACTCCTCTCCCCCTTCCATTTACCAGTTAAAAGGAGGAACAGGTGGATACAGCAAAATTGATCACAAATTCATAAATTATAATTATATAATGGAAATCAATGTTAAATATAATCTTTTTCCTCTTAGCGTTTCTAATGTTCATTCATACTATTAAACTGTATACTTTTATTAAAACTATTTTATTGGACTGTTTTTCCTTATAGAGAATGTTTCTGCTTTTAAGGGTTATATTGGTGTTTTGAGGGGAAGTTCAGTTAGCCTTCATTGTACTTACAAAAGACAACATGAATTAAAAGTAGGAAAAAGATAAAAGAATCTTTTCCACTAATTAAGGAACGGTTCATCTGACCAAATCATAGCAGTATGGACATCTGGGAACTGTAGTAAAAGAGTATAAAAGAAATGAAAATCATTGTTTCCAACTTGATCCTTTTAGTGCCTTGAGACTTTTGAAATATAACTCAATTTAATTTTTTTCAATTTGTATTATTTTGCAGTATTTCGCCCCATATCTTCTAATGCCAAACTGCAGATGAATCGCCGATCAGATTTTGATTTTTCTGCCCCAAAAATAAACCTGGATGTTGAGTTACATAACATAGCAATTGAATTTAATAAACCACAGGTGATTTTCTTTAACGAAATTTTCAACTGTGAGCTATTATTTGATAAAAGCAAAACTGAGATTTTAAATATATTTCTGAAATTCATGTTATATAGTAACATTTCTTTTAAAAGTCAATAATTTATCTTCAGTAATTGAACAAAAAATGTGAAACATGAAAGTGCTTTAATTTTTCCATTCTTATTTAGTATTTTAGTGTTATGGAGCTTCTTGAATCAATTGATATGATGACACAAAATCTGCCATACAGGAAATTCAAACCTGATGTACCTCTTCACTCCCACGCCAGGGAATGGTAAATACCTTAAATTTTTTTTTCTTTTTTGGAAGATTTAAAAAATGTAGCATAAAAGTAAATTTTTTTATTTTAGAAAATTTTAAGATATTCTTTTTAAAGTGTAATACAAACTGTAATTGATTTGTGGTTGGAAAAGTATGTAGCTGCTTTAGCTTATTAAGGTAATGAAATTGAGTTAAGGGATTCTTCCTAACGCAGTTTACAACTAGAGATACTAGAATATCATAGTTTTCATTTACTGTAGAGGGATTAGCATTTTTGGAATTATTAAAAAGCTATATCCTGGTGTGTTTTCTAGCAGTGTCTTTTTTTCTTACACCAAATTTCCTTATCAGATACAGTAAACCTGTATTACTAAGCCTGTATTTTACAACCTAAAAAAGTTATGGAGTCTATGCAGTGTAACCCGATTTTAAAATTCAAAAGTCTTGTTATTCCAGTTTTTAAGCTATTCCCTAGTTTCTAGAAGTTACAATTACTCTTTCAGTTGACTATGTCAGTTATCATTCAGGTGACTAAAATGTTATTTGCCAGTTAATGCCTTACTAGTTCTTGTGTAGCACTGTATTTATTTTAAAAAAAATTGAATGATTTTGTTTATTTTCACTTAGGAAAGAGGTAAGATTAATAATTAATGGATTGTTAATACAAACATGATTGGGTAAAAAGGAAGTGCTGAGATAATATACCATTTTCATAGTCTCTGTTGATATAGTTATGTATGTTACACTACAAGCAATACCAGTTATGTTTCATAGTGTTGATTTGTGGGTGTTAAGTGTGGGGTTTTTCTTTTTAACTAGGTGGGCTTATGCTATACATGGTATTCTTGAAGTAAATGTTTCCCCCACCTTACGGATGTGGTCATGGAAGCATATTCATGAACATAGACAAAAAGTGAAGAAATATAAAGAACTGTATAAAAAAAAGTTAACAAGTAAGAAGCCATCTGGTGAAATTCTCATGTCTTTGGAGGTTAGCATTTTAAAAAAATTGTTGAATGTTTTGTAGTATATAATTCCTTCTCAGTCTTTAGTGACTAATATTTCCTACTTATTTACTCTAATTTTTATTGACCATCTCTGTTTGTTTTACTTAGACTTTTTTGTACTTCTGTTCTTAATTTCACTGAGGTAATACAAGATTTGGTGAAATTCTCCTGTGAGCTTTTGAAATTTAAGGTTATTCTCAATCTGAAGGAATTTGGGTTCATGCATATAGTAATTTGAAGCCTCTATTTATTATGGCATTTTCAACCTTTAAAAGCCTAAAAACTGTTTGCTCCATTGATTCTGAACTTCTCTGTGTTGGTACCAAAGCCTTGTGTCACCACGACATTTCCTCTATATTACCATCTAACTGTGTGTTAATTAAATTTTTCTTGTCTTCCGTATGTATAGTGCACATTCTTATAACTGTGAATGTGCTCATGTATGCCATCTGTCTTTCTTCATCTCTTTTCTTATCCCAATTCTACTCTTCCCTAAAGTTTTATATCTCTGGCATGAACTTGCCTGAATTCTCTGCTTATACACAGCTGTTTTTCTCTTAATTGTTGTCATATCTCTAGTCTTTACCAGCAACTTTATGTTTAATTATTTTTTGATTAGTCTTATCTTTTAGCATTATGGCATATTTCAAAAGGGACTCTTTTACAGATGGATGAAGTACAGCTTAAAGAGACTAAGAAGGCCGGGCGTGGTGGCTCACGCCAGTAATCCTAGCACTCTGGGAGGCCGAGGCGGGTGGATCGCTCGAGGTCAGGAGTTCGAGACCAGCCTGAAAAAGAGCGAGACCCCATCTCTACTAAAAAAAAAAAAAAAATAGAAATTATCTGGCCAACTAAAGTATATATAGAAAAAATTAGCCAGGCATGGTGATGCATGCCTGTAGTCCCAGCTACTCGGGAGGCTGAGGCAGAAGGATTGCTTAAGCCCAGGAGTTTGAGGTTGCTGTGAGCTAGGCTGACGCCACACACGGCACTCTAGCCTGGGCAACAGAGTGAGACTTTGTCTTGGAAAAAAAAAAAAGTCTTATGTAAGCAATACATTTTGTAATGTAATAGCTCCCTTACAAAATAATTAGTGATTCCTCTGATAGATCTGGGCAAAGTAAATTGAAAACTGTCTGGAAAGAATTTACCATTTTGGATGCCATTAAGAGCATTTGTGATTCATGGGATGAAGTTAAAATATCAACATTAACAGGAGTTTAGAAGAAGTTGATTCCAATTCTCATGAGTGACTTTGAGGGGTTCAAGACTTCAGTGGAGGAAGTATCTGCAGATGTGGTGGAAATAACAAGAGAAGTAGAATTAGAAGTGGAGCTTGAAGATGTGACTGAATTGCTGCAATCTCATGGTAAAACTTGAACGGATGAGGAGTTGCTTATTATGGAAGAGCAAAGTAAATGCTTTCTTGAGATGAAATCTATTCCTGGTGAAGACACTGTGAACATTATTAAAATGGCAACAAAGGGTTTAGAATATTACATAAATTTAGTTGATAAAGTGGCAGCAGGGTTTGAGAGGATTGACTCCAATTTGCAAGAAATTCTTTGGGTAAGATGCTATCAACAGTATCATATGCTACAGAGAAATCTTTTGTGAAAGGAAGAGTCCATTGATGTGGCAAACTTCATTACTAAGAAATTGCCACAGTCACTCAAACATTTAGCAGCAGCCGCCAACCTGATCAGTCAGCAGCCATCAACATCAAGGCAAGATGTTCCACTGGCAAAAAGATTACAAGTACTCTTTGAAGGTTCAGATGATTGTTACTATTTTTGAGCAAAACAATACTTTTAAATTAAGGTATGTACATTGTTTTTTGGACATGCCATTGTACACTCAATAGACTGCACTATAGTTTAAACATAATTTTTTTATATGCACTGGGAAACCAAAAGAATTTTTCTGATTTGCTTTACTGTGGTGGTCTGGAACCCAACCCACAGTGTCTTCAAGGTAGGCCTGTATCTTAATAATGACATACAAAACTGTACATATAATATGGAATTATAATTATATTTTTAGTAGAAAATGTCACTAATATATTTATTTACCCTTAGTTGTAGTTAAAACTGAAATATGTCATTTTAAGCAGTGCATGTGTATATCTTTCCGTGTTTGTAACTCTGTAACTCTCACATGTGTGATGTGATTTCATTGTTCAAAAAGTTACTCTGATTTACTAATTTCCAAGCTGATATATGTTCAAGCTTGCTGTCCAGAATTTAACCAGGTACATTATATTGATGGATATTCTGTTTTTTGTTTTCTATTATATTTTTTATTTAGTGTAGCAATTTGATAAATTATATACTTATGTAAAGTTAATATATTTTCATTTGTATTTTCAGGAGTTGGAAAAAGCACTGGATGTCTTTAATATAACTATAGCTAGACAGCAGGCAGAAGTTGAGGTAATTCTAGATTATTTTTCAATTAGTAAAAATAAATCTCAATTCCATATAGCTATGGCAGACATTGTGATGTTATTAATATTGTGCTATATTGTTTTCTAAAAAGGGTTCAATTTTGCTTTTTTGTGTTATAAGAAAATTTGATTTAATATTAGCCACATCCATTTAAGTCAGACAGGTTTCTATGGGAAAAAATTTTTTTCTAAATAATTGGGCTATGGCCGGGCGTGGTGGCTCACGCCTGTAATCCTAGCTCTGGGAGGCCGAGGCGGGTGGATCGCTCGAGGTCAGGAGTTCGAGACCAGCCTGAGCAAGAGTGAGACCCCGTCTCTACTAAAAATAGAAAAGAAATTATCTGGCCAACTAAAAATATATATACAAAAAAATTAGCTGGGCATGGTGGCTCATGCCTGTAGTCCCAGCTACAAGGGAGGCTGAGGCAGTAGGGTCGCTTAAGCCCAGGAGTCTGAGGTTGCTGTGAGCTAGGCTGATGCCACGGCACTCACTCTAGCCCGGGCAACAAAGTGAGACTCTGTCTCAAAAAAAAAAAAAAAAAATAAAAATAAATAAATAAATAAATAAATAAATAATTGGGCTCATCAAAATATTCAGAGTTCATATGAAGGTGAAATGCCATGTTTTTTTTCAATCATTGTCTCTTGTAAAACAGTGGGGAGAACTATATAGTATTCCTAAATTCTTATGTTTGGCTAACATTCTAGTTACTATGTTCTGTTGTTAGTGTGTATATTGTTTTCATTCATTTGCTTAAGTAGATAAGTTCTGGAAATACCATGATTCTATTTCTTTCAATTGCTAAATAAAAGATAATTTGTCATTTATTTGAAAATTTATTCATTTTAGGTAAAAAAAGCTGGACTCAGGATTTTTAAGGAAGGGGTAAAAGATCCAGAGGATAATAAAGGATGGTTTAATTGGCTGTGGTCTTGGTCAGAAAAAAATACTGAGGAACAACCAGATGTTAAACCTGGAAGTATGTCCATTTCATTTTACGTTATAGTCAGTCACTGAGCCTGAAAAAGTTTTGCAAAAAAAAAAGTTCTCTAATTAAAGTAAATAGATATTGTAAGTAGTTATATATCATTTAAAATTATTAAAATATTTAAAAATATATATTAAATTAAAACTTAAAAAATTTTTTAATCTTACTAATTCTTACAAAACAGCTTTATGCCCAGAGGAGTCAGTAAATGCATAGATTAAAAAAAAAAAAAATTCCAAACTGGTTTAAACCATTATAAATTTTTACTGAAACATTTATTGCAAAGATTTTTGGGTTTTTTTCTTTTGAAAAGTTTCTTTTTTTTTTATTTCGGCATATTATGGGGGTACAAAAGTTTAGGTTATGTATATTACCCATGCCCCCTCACCCCCGCAGATTTTTATTTTTTAAACTAAATGTTTAAGATCATAGCTTTGGAGGCTTAGAGACTTAGGTGTGTGTCTTAGATCTGTCACTTATTTGCATTGTGTCTCTGGCAAGTTATTTAAGCTCAGTAAACCTTAGTTTTATCATCTGTAACAAGTGGAAAAATTATGATACTAATACTATCTACTTTGTATGCTGAGTGTCTTGATTCACACAATGCTATTAAGTGCCTAGTACAGTTAGCTATTTTTTGAGCTAATACAAAAATTTAGAAATTTATATTGTTAAATTTATATATTTAGCAGTTTATATTTTTAGAGAATTACTTATAAAATTTCCAGTGTCATTCTAACATTCATTGTTTATAATTTCTTAAAAGCATTAGAAAAAGAAAGTAAATTTTACATTTCATTTATCAAAGGCAGACAAATTATGTGTCAATTTTGTATTTTCATTTAAGAACACAAAGCACTTTTTTAATGATTTGTAGCTCTTGAAGAAATGTTGACACCTGAAGAAAAAGTTTCACTCTATGAAGCAATTGGCTATAGTGAAACAGCAGTTGATCCAACCTTGCCAAAAACAGTAAGATGGTTTTTGCCTTATACCTTGGAGTTTAATATTATATATGTCTGTTTTTAATCCTCTCAAAAATATATGTTATTGACTTGTTCTATGATCTGTTTCTGGATCTGTAATTGCATTTATTATTTAATTTCCAAGGGAGGGATAAAAATTGTCCTTTGATTTTTTTTTTTTGGTGTTTTTGTGGTGATTCTTTAATAAAATGTAATTTTAAAGTATTTTGTGGTTTTTGAAATGAATAAACCATAAGAATAAGATTATTTTTGGTGTTTATATACACATACATATATTTTTAATTTTATTCTTCTGAATATATTCTAGTTTGAAGCCATGAAGTTTTTTGTTCACTTGAAAAGTATGTCTGTTATTCTAAGAGAAGATTATGAGAAACCTGAGCTGTTAGATATTGTAATAGAAGAATTTAGCACTTTGATGGTACAAAGACCAGGAGCACAAGCAATAAAGTGAGTATTAATTTTATCTTTTTAATCATATAAGAAAAAAATTTCACTGTAAGGTTGGAAGTTAGGTCACAATCTTGTAGTCTTTTTAAAGGGTATTTTGCTTTAATGTGTCCTTTTATGTTTTTAAGAACTTAGTTTTTCTTTTCAATAATATATATATATTTTGGAATTAATAAAATAATATTCAGTAGAAAACTGCAGTCCAGTGAAACATACAAGGACGTTAAATAATAATATAAAAATGATCAGAAATTATACCACACAAGGAAGTTCGTACTTTGAGACAGGAGTCTGCCAGCCTCCTTATTTGCTGGCAAATTAATAAACAACTCTTTCCTTCTCCTCAAACCACTTGTACTCATTCTTCTGATGTGCCCTGGGGGACAAATGCCGAACTTTTGGTAACAGAATTTGGCATCCCTAGTTTGGCCCACCAGTGCCCAGTGGAATGGCACCGTGCAACTGCTAGAAGAGGCAGGGAGCAGCTCTGGATCAAAGCCGTGGGTCTTTGCAAGTAGGAGCAACTTCTTTTCGAGGTGAGAGAGCAAGGGACAGCCCTAGCAGCTACTGGAGCCTGTTTTAGCTGTGGGGCCCATCTCTGTCTCCCCGAAATAGACGCAGCTCCCTGAAACCTGAACTGAGTTGAGGAGAAGGAAATGAATTTGGAAAGTGTCCGGATGTCAGGCCATTTGTGGGTAAGTTCCCTGGTGTGCATGCTGAGACCCTTGATTCTATCCATTTGGGGAGGGTTTTGAACCCTCCAGGTCTGCGGCAGGGCATTCATTTAGGACCCTATCAGGGCATTTATTTTGAGGCGCCTTTTAGGGGTAGAAGTCACAAGGTTGAGGGGAACTAGGGAACCTGGTTTGAATTTGGAGCTCATTTGTGGTTCCTGGGGAACAGGGGGATAGGTCACCATTTGAGATTAGTTTCTCAAGGAATTAGGGGATTAGGCCACCCATTTGGAGAGGATTTTGAACTGTCCTGCTCTGTAAGGGCATTGGTTGAAGGCCCAGGGAATGGGCGATTAGGCCACCCATTGGGGAGGATTTTAACCCTTCCAGCCATTTGGGGTAGCTTGTGTTCTCTTTGGATTCCATTTGTTTGATAGGCCCTGGGATTTTTGTATCCCTAGTATTTTGACTGTTATTTATGAGTTTTCTTGCGATATAAGGAATCACCATCTCAGAGTCTCTTGGGAAAAACTTTGGCTAAGTATAGCCACCAACCTATGTATAAAGGGAATGGTATTATTGTAATCCAATGTACGTGCTGAAGGGTGAGAAGTGGCCATTAAATGGAAATTCCCATTTGATTGATAGGCCTTGGCATTTTAGATTGTTTGTGTTAGGAATTCCCTATACTGTTTGTGTTTGTGAGATTTTGTCTGAGTTTTTGTACCTATGTTTGAAGATTTTTATGATACCATTTGTCTGGGGTCTGAGGAAAGGTGGTGGCTGGTACTGCTTGTGCGGAGTATGAGAAAAAGTGGTCGTTGATGGTCTGTGGTTTATTCTGAGCTGTTGGTTCTTTTAAAATTCAGAGCTCAAATGATTGACCTGCCACCATAGAGTTAAAATGTTGAGTCTCAAGCTCTCTGTGTGAGATAAACTCATGGTTTATGGTATACAAAATGATCTGTGTTCATATGATTTTTGATAAATGCGGTCCTTCTGTCCCCACTGGAACCCCCACAGCCACAAGGGTGAGGTACCAGGCAGGGCTACAGCCCACGGCAGACCAACAGGAGGGAGGACTGGAGCACATGGCCCCTGCTGAATGGCACACAGCAAAGGGGAAGGCATGCCGGCTGCCACTGCCATCGTGGCACCATGGGAGGGGCTGAGGAGGCAGCTGCCCAAATTAACTCTTAAGTCCCAAGTCCAGTAAATTATGACTCGGGGTTTCGAATGGTCTCTCCTGGCAGCAAACTCAGTTTGGGCCAGAAGGAAGCCCTAGCCATAGCAGGGCAATTTACAGCAATATCAGATAGAGGGCTTGAATGTGCAAGGACAGAGAGCAGGGTCCTTTGAGACAGTCAAAAGGAACGGGCAAAAAAGGCTACCCCAGACTGACTTTTTATAAAGAAGAAAAACCTTGAAAGGCATATTGCCCCAAATTGCAAAAGATTCTGGGTCCAGGAAGCCTCCAGGAAAGCAAATAGTCTTTTTTTAAGTCCAGGACTCAGACAGCAAAGGAGGGGGCCTGGATCCCCCTGCCTCCAAATATCCCCACAGAAGCCCTAGCCAGAATTGACAGTGGGGACTTGATCGGTACTAGGAAAAGGATAACAAAATGTGTTGGTTTTTTTTTTTTTTTTTTTTTGAGACAGAGTGACTCTGTTGCCCGGGCTAGAGTGCTATGGTGTCAGCCTAGCTCACAGCAACCTCAAATTCCCAGGCTATCGCTTCTTCTATTGATCTGTCTTGCTGCTGGGTGTGTTATCCTAAAACTCATTTGGTGCAAGTATTTCTGTACATGATTTCTGAATTTGCAGAAGCTGGTCTCTCAGATCACCTACAGGGTGCAACTAATAGCTCCGCACTCAGAAGTCCCATGTTTCTTTCTTACCCAGCCCTGTATTAGACATTATGTGCAAAGCCATAGGAAGGACACACAATCCTACTGGTGTCTTAGATACCAAGCGGGATAAAATCTCTCTTATCAGGTATCCTCCATCTCGCCTTGTCAGTCCTCATGGTTGTAGTTGTTGCTTTTGCCCTTTTTTACCGGATGATCTGTTGTTGTAAGTCCTCTGCCATTATGGGCCTAGTTTTCTTGTTCTTGTGATGTTTTGTCTGGTTTTGGTATCAGGGTAATGGCTGGCCTCAAAGGATGAGTTAGGAGGTATTTTCTCTTCTGTTTTTTTTTGAAGACTTTGAGAAGGATTGTTATGAATTCTTCTTTAAATATTTTGTAGAATTCACTAGTGAAGCCATTTGGTCCTGGACTCTTCTTTGTTGAAAAGTTTGGATTATTGATTTACTCCTTATTGGTTATAGGTTTTTTTGTTTGTTTGTTTGTTTGTTTTGAGTTGGAATCTTGCTCTGTTGCCCAGGCTAGAGTGCTGTGGCATCAGCCTAGCTCACAGCAGCCTCAAACTCCTCGGCTCAAGCAATCCTCCTGCCTCAGCCTCCCGAGTAGCTGGGACTACAGGCACGCGTCAACATGCCCAGCTAATTTTTCTGTATGTATTTTTAGCTATCCATATAATTTCTTTCTGTTTTTAGTAGAGATGGGGTCTTGCGCTTGCTCAGGCTGATTTTGAACTCCTGAACTCAAACAATCCACCCGCCTCGGCCTCCCAGAGTGCTAGGTTGGTTATAGGTTTTACTGTGGACTTAAAAGTTTTGTAATACATAATTATCTCAATTGATGCAGAAAAACATTTAACAAAATCCAAAATCATTTTATAATTTAAAAAAAATTTAAAAAGTCCTCCAAAAACTAAGAATACAGGGTCCTCCCTCAATGTGAAAAACTTTCTTTTAGTAAGTTTTATAATACTATAGTAAAGTTTTATTGTAAATTGATAGTTTATAGGTTTATAAGTAAAACCTATAAGTTATAGTAAGTTTTACTATAGGTTTTTAAGATTATAGAAAGGTTTTACTTGTTATTAGTTATCTGATTTTCTGTTTCTTTTTGAGGCAGTTTTTGTAATTTGTGTGTTTCCAGGAATTTGTCCTCTTTATTTAGGGTATCTTTTATTGATGTACTATTTCTTGCAGTATTCTTCTGTAAGTCCTTTTTATTCCTCTGAGGTCTGTAATAATACCTCTACCTTCATTTCTAATTTTAGTTATTTGCATGTTCCCTCCTTTTTCCTTAGTTTAACTAAAGGTTTGTTAAGTATGTTGATCTTTTCAAAGTAGCAGCTTTGGTTTCTTTCATTCTCTCTAGGGTTTTTGTCTTCTCTATTTCATTTTTCTGTACTCTAATATGTATTATTTTATTTATCCTCTGAACTTTGAGTTTAGTTTGCTCTTCTTTTTCTCTTTCCTTAAGTTGTAAAGTGAGGTTGTTTATTTGCTATCTTTTTTAATGTAGACATTTGCAGATAAAAATTTTCTTATGAACACTGTTTTGGATACATTCTGTATATTTTGGGATGTTGTGTTTCATTTGCATTCATTTCAAAGTATTTTCTAGTTTCTGTTGTGATTTTTTTGTTTAATCTATTGATTGTTTAGGAATGTTTGTTTAATTTCCAAATATTTATGAATTTTTCAGGTTTCCTTCTGTTGAACTTTAATTTGATTTTGTTATGATTAGAGAAGATGCTTTGTATAATTACATTCTTATTAAATTTTTGAGACTTCTTTTGTGGCCCAACATTTGGTCTATCCTGGAGAATGTTCCATGTGCCTATATTTGAGAAGAATGTATTTTGCTGTTGTCGGGAGGAGTGTTCTCTTACATCTAATTGATTTTTAGTGTTGTTCAAGTTCTCTATTACTTTATTGTTCCATTGTCTAGATGTTCCTCTTTTATTGAAAGAGGGGTATTAAAGTCTCTAAATGTTATTGTAGAGCTATTTATTTCTCCCTTCAATTCTGTCAATGTGTGATTTATATATTTTTGAAGCTCTGTTGTTTGGTGCATACACGTTCATAATTGTTATATCTTTGATGCATTAACTCTTTTAATCACTATATAATGACCTTTTTCTCTTATAACAGTTTTTCATTTAAAGACTGTTTTATGTATCATTGTAACTACCCAGCTGTCTTTTGGTTACTAATTGCATGGAATATCTTTTTCCATCCTTTCCTTTTTCAACCCGTACATGTCCTTGGATGTGAAGTAAATTTCATATTGATGGTCCCTGACTTAGGTTAGGTGTTTTAAATGCATTTTCAACTTAGGATATTTTCAACTTATAATGGGCTTATTGGAACATAATCCATTATAAGTTGAGGAGAATCTGTATTGTTCTATCATGTCTTTTCTTCCATTTTGCCAGTCTCTATTTTTCTTTTTTTCTTTTCTTTTTTTTTTTGAGATAGAGTCTTGCTTTGTTGTCCAGGCTAGAGTGAGTGCTGTGGCATCAGCCTAGCTCATAGCAACCTCAAACTTCTGGGCTCAAGCAGTCCTCCTGCCTCAGCCTCCTGAGTAGCTGGGACTACAGGCATGTGCCACCATGCCCGGTGCATATATATATTTGTATATATTTTTAGTTGTCCAGCTAATTTCTTTCTATTTTTGGTAGAGCCGGGGTCTCACTCTTGCTCAGGCTGATCTCAAACTCCTGACCTCGAGCAGTCCCCCCACCTCAGCCTCCCAGAGTGCTAGGATTACAGATGTGAGCCACCGTGCCTGGCCAGTCTCTATTTTTCATTTGGTAGATTTAGTTCCATTTACATTTAAAGTGATTAATGATAGGCAAGGAATTCTGCCATTTTGTTATTTGTTTGCTGTGTGTTTTACCTTCCCTTCCCTTAGTTCCTCCAATACTGTCATCTTTGGTGTTTAAATTTTTTTGTGTCTTTTTATTTCTTCGTCATTTCTTTTTCTGGATATATTTCAGTTATTTTGTTAGTAGCTACTATAGGGATTACAGTTAACATTTTGAATTTAAGACAGTCTAGTTTGAATTGAAAGTAACTTATTTTCCATAGTGTATAAAACCTCTGTTCCTATGTAGCTCCGTTCTTCCTTTTTACGTTATTTTCACAGGCTACCACTTTACCTGTTGTGTGCCCATTAATCTAGATTTTTAATTGTTTTTATGAATATGTTTTTAAATCCAAGAGGAAATAAAAAGAGTTAAAAACCAAAAATACAACATTACTGATTTCATTACTGTCTGATATCCTCTCATTGCAGCTTTTAGGACTCCCTTTAACCTTTCTTGTAGGTTGAGTCTACTAGTGACAAACATTTCAGTTTTTGTTTATCTGGAAATGTCTTAATTTCTGTTTCATTTTAGAAGGATAGTTTTGCCAGATACAAAAATCTTGGTTGACCTTTTGATTTTTTGGGTCAGCACTTATATCATCTCATTTGCATTTGGCCTCCATGGTTTCTGATGAGAAATTAGCTGTTAGTCTGTTAAATATCTCTTGTATTTGATGAGTTGCTTCTCTCTTGCTGCTTTCAAGATTTTCTTTGTTTTGTCTTTTGACAGTTTGGTTATAATGTGTCTAAGTTTATCCTAATTGGTGGTCTTTGAGCTTCCTGGGTGTGTAGATTTGTGTCTTTTATCAAATTTGAGAAGTTTTTGGCTATTATTTCTTTAAATTTTTTTTTGTCTCTTTCTTCTTCTTTTGTCCTTCTGAGATTTCCATAAAACATATGTTGGTCCTCTTGATGGCCTCCCGCTTTAGGCACTGCTCATTGTTCTTCATTTTTCTTTTTGCTCCTCAGACTCAATAATTTCAGTTGTTATATATTCAAGTTTGTTGGATCTTTCTTTTGGAAGCTCACATCTTTTATTGAACCTATCTACAGGTAGTCCTGACTCATGATGGTTTGACTTATGACTTTTTCACTTTACAATGTGCAAAAGTGGAATGCATTCAGTAGAAACTTTAGTTTGAGTACGCATAAAACCATCCTGTTTTTCACTTTCAGTATAGTATTCAATAAATTACGTGAGGTATTATAAAATAGGCTTTGTGTTAGATGATTTGCCCAGCTGTAGGTTAATGTAACTATTCTGAGCCTGTTTAAGGTAGGCTAGGCTAAGGTATGATGTTCAGTGGGTTAGGTGTATTAAACACTTTTTTGACTCAACAGTATTTTCAACTTACAATGGGTTTATTGAGATGTAACCCCATTGTAAACTGAGGAGCATCTGTAGTGAATTTTTCATTTTAGCTGTTGTACTTTTCACCTCCAAAATTCCTATTTGGTTCTTTTTTTTAAATTTACAATTTTTGCCTCTTTATTTATATTCTCTGTTCATACATTATTTTCCTAATTTTTTTTATTTCTTTGTTCATGGTTTGCTTTAGCTCTTTGAGGTACTTAAGGCAGCTTATTTAGTATCTTGCTTAGTAAGCATAATACCTGGGTTTTCCTTTTCTGTGTATGTGTTATAAAGTTTTTGTTTAAAACTGTGATTTGAGTAGTATAATGTGGTAACTATGGAAATTAGATTTTCCACCCTCATCAGGATTTGCTGTTGTTGATTATTGAGAGTTGCAGTTTTCCATTTGTTTACTTACTACAGTAGATGGAATTGCGTATGTCAATTCCTCACCCCCAGTACCTGTAATTGGAATCTTATTTGAAAATAGGTTCTTTGCAGATACAGTCAAGATGAATTCATGCCAGATTAGTGTTGGCTTTAATCCAATGACTGGTATCTTTAAAAGAAAAGGGAAATTTGGACACAGACTCAGAAAATTAGAGACTGGAGAAGACAATTTGAAGACAGACACAAGAAGAGAATGCCATGTGATGACATCATATTAGCTGTACCCACAGAAAGTGTAAACTTTCTATAACATGGAACACCACAAAGCAGCTGGTGCTGGGAGATGATAATAGCTCAGACACCACGGACACTCCCTGTTCTTAACAAGTCATAGTAGATTTTCTTGCGTAAATAGTTTTCCGTTTGCCTTATGCCCTTAGGTCAATTTCCAGAGACTTTATAGTTTTCACCAGTTGTTTCACTGGTTGGTTTGTTGGGGGAGGGGTTGCTAAGCTCCTCGTATAGTCATTCTAGATATCTGCCCGGTGCTTGGTTTTTAAATGTTTATTTTTATTCTTACAAGAGGAAGTGCTTATAAAATTGTGCTAAACATGAAAGATTTTCTAGTATTACACTGATTAAGCATTGTAGGAATTTTGTTATTTTAATTTTGGATTTTATATATAAGTACATGAAACATTAGCTTATCATAGTTTTCTACCATAGAAATCAACATGTGAAATAGGATTCTTTGTGAATTAATTTATGTCAATTCAGAGGAATCATTGTATGTTTTCTTTGATGTGAATGGACTGGAATCAGGAAATGCAAAGTGAGGTTATCTTCATTAATTTTTATTTTATCATTTTCAGTTTGAAAAATTGTTTAAAATTGTATTGTTTCTTAATTTTTGTCCTGTCCTTTTTCATGCAGATTTGAAACCAAAATAGATTCATTTCATATTACTGGCTTACCAGATAATTCAAAAAAACCCCATCTCCTTTCTTCATTGGATGATGCTATTTCACTCTTCCAAATTACATTTGAGATAAATCCATTGGATGAAACTGCTGATCAAAGGTGTATCATAGAAGCTGAACCTTTAGAAATGATATATGATGCAGTAAGCATTTTTATATTACTAAGTTTTAATATAATTCAGTTTGCTTTGAGTTTGTGCCTCATGTTAATGATGTTTATTTCAACAGAGAACAGTGAATAGTATAATAGAATTCTTCAGACCTCCAAAAGAGGTACATCTAGCACAACTCACTTCAGTGACTTTGACAAAACTTGAGGAATTTCGTGATAAGACAGCAACAGGTAAATGTCAATATTAATGTTGGTGAATTAAACACTGTACCCTATATTATGCTTTTATTTGTGGTAAAATGTACTTTAAATTTATTATATTTCTAGACTGGTTACATTTTAACAGAAACTGATTTGGTGCTTTTATGTTTAAAGGACAATATAATAATAATCTTTTTATTATGATGAATAGTTCATACCTAGTAACCACATTTAATTGTAAAATTTTGCTTAGAATTTTTGGACCTCTGTTTATGACAGGTACTGACCTCTCATTTTCCTTTCTTGTAATGAGTTCCAGATTTAATATATTGGCCTCAGAAAAGAAAGGTTCCATTCTTTTTATTCTTTAGGAGAGTTTGTGTGAAGTCAGGTGTTATTTCTTCCTTAAATATTTAGCATAGCTTAACAGTAAAACCATTTGTGCTTAGAGGTTTCTTTATAGGAATGTTTAAGATTATAGATTCAGTTTTTTAAATAATTGACTGTAGAGATGAGATGATCTATATGATTGTAATGCTTTGTAATTTGTTGAGACTTGTTTTGTAGCTCAATGTATGGTATTTTAAAAAAAGTACCACATATGCTGAAAAGCCTCTTTCATGTTTATACATATTCATTAGGTCACATTTGTTAATCATGTACTTCAAATCTTTTGTATCTTACTGGATTTTTTCCCTCCTTTGTCACCTTGTTCCAACAATTACTTAGAGAAATACATGAAAAAATGCCTCATTATAAATGTAGATTTTTAAAATTTCTTCTAGATCTGTCAGTTTGCTTAAAAAAATAAATGTTAAGGGTGTCACTAGGTACATGCAAGAATAAATTTTTTTCCTGCTAATATCAAATCTTTTATCTATATAAAGTTTACTACTTGTGTTTTTAGTAATGGTTTAATATTTTTTGTAATTTTTTATTGTAATTGTGTTTTTTGGTCTGATGTCAGTATGGTGGATATACAAGGGTTTTTATGGTTAGAATTTTCCTGGTATTTTTTTTTTCCCATTTTTTTACCATTTATATTTTCAGATGTGTCATGTCAATAACATAAAGTAGGATTTTTTAAAATCTAGATTTACGGTCTTTGTTTTTTATTTGTATCTACTATTTACATTTAATTCATTTAGGCTTATATCTAACATTTTGTGCTTTTTAATTTGGCTTTCTTGTTTTATTTTTCTTGCCTTCCTTTGGATAAATTCTAGGATTCCTTCCTTTCCCTTCTCATATACTCTACCATTTGGAAGTTAAACATTCTCTTTCTCCTTTTACTTTAGAAATTACAATATACATTTTTGTCAAAATATAAATTTAATAAAAATTTTTACATTCTCCTAGTCATTGTATGGACTATAGTACACTTGAACTTTATTTACCATCCCCCGACTTACATGCTATTGTTAATTTTTTGTTTTACTTTTTAAAAAAAACTTTATTGGACTTTTTTTGTATGGTTAATGTAAATTTAGAATTATCTATATATTTACTACCTTCTTTGCTCTTCATTTCTATTGCACCTTACACTTTTTGTCTGATTTTATTTTCTTTTGTTGGAAGTTCATTTGTAAATTTTTTCTTGTGGGAGTCTGTTGATGGCAAACTTTTCCTTTTGTTTTGGTCTGAAAAATTTTTTCCCTCAGTTTTGAAAGATATTTTTATTGTATATAGAGTTAAAGGTTGACATTTATTTTCACCTCAACACTATGAAGATACCATTCTACTGTTTTTTGGCTCCCATTACTGATGTGTATCAGTTTATCTATCTGCTACTTCCCTGTAGATTTTCTGTCCTTTATCTTTTACATTTAAGATTCTTTTGTATTTTGTTATTTTGGTATGAATTATTCAGCTGTAGATTTGCTTTAAATATCCTGTTTGGGATTCATTGGGTTTCCTGAATCTGAGTACTTCTATCTTTAATGAATTCTAGAAATCTCTCTGGAAAATTCTTAACCACTAACTCTTCAGATATTTTTTTCTCTTCTCTTCTGGAACTCTAGCTAAATGTATTTTAGCCTTTTTTACTCTTATCTTCTATTCTCCTTAACTTTTGTATCCCACTTTGTTTCCATGTTTTTTTCTCTGTGTTACCTGTTGGGGGTAATTATTTCTAATTTATTTTCTACTGTACTGAGTCTTTCTTCAACCATGTCCAATATGCTATTAAATCTCTTTATTAACTTTAATTTCAGTGATTATATTTTTCACTTTAAGAATTTATTTTTGTGATATGTAAAATCTGCTTTGTCATTCTTTTTTAGTTTTGTGTGTCCTATGAATATCTTTAAACTTGTCTTCTATTTCTTCAGACATCGTAAGTGTTATATTCTGTCTCACCAGATAGTTCTCTTTCTCTATTCAGATAGTCCATTATGTGAAGACTTTTGTGATTCTCTTTCTCCTACCTTCTATTTTTCCTGCTAGTTCTTATTCATGGTAACTCATATCTCTTCATGCTTAGTAATATTTAATTGCAAGATGCCCATTTTCCTTGGAAAATTATTTGGAAGAAATCTCTGAAGTCTAGGCGAAATGGGCTTTCATTCAAGGAAGAATTATATTTCTTCTGTCAGGTATCCTGGGTATATTGGTGGCACCACTTTAAATTCATTGCTTGAGATATTCAGGACTAGAAAGTTAAAATTTATCTATTTGGGTAGGGACTCATATATCAGTTATATATCTCTACTCATTTAGAATCTTTCTTTCATTTCCTCCTTTCTTGCATTCTTTTTGTTGTTGTTGTGGCATTAGCCTTTATTAATTCTCTTCTTCCTTTATAGCCTGGTTTCTTTCTTGAACATGAGCATGATGCTCAAAAAGTTTTGGATTCTGGAGCATTTTCGATTTCAGATTTTCAGATTAGGGATGTTAAACCTGCTATTTTCTTAAACCTTTCTAAGATCTCAAGGTCTTTCACACCTTTTTACTTTTTGTCAAGTGAAGGATCAGCTTATAGAATATGCATACATAGTTATCTTTTGTCTCTGGCAGGAAGACAGATGTCACTGTTGTTAAAACACTTTCTTTGGAGTACAAGGTTTTCTAGTAGGATTATAGTGATTTATTTTCTTTCAGTGATTTTATTTATTTACTCATTCAAATATTTATCAAGAGCCTAATCTATATGTCAGTGCATGCTAGGTTTTAGGGAACATAGCAATGCTCAAAATAGATGTAATTTTTGTCTGTTGATGGATTTTATGATTTTATGGATAGGACAGATGTAAAACTAAGAGTAATCTGCTGAATAATTGTGAGCAATGTTGTGTGAGTCCAATCAGGAAAGAGAAACCACATAGTCATTTGAATAATTTGAATTATTAACTGTAAAGGTTTGTGTTGTTACTCCAAATAGTAACCTTAAAGAATATAAAGGGAGTAGTTATAAGGAGAATAGGATTGAGATAGCATTCCCTAGGAAGAGGTCCCTCTCTTCCCTGAGGATTGAAATCCCAACCTTGTTGGAGAAGGAACCCTGATGACTCATTGAAAAGTAGAAAAGTTATTGTAGTGCCATGCTGGCAGAACTTGCTGAAAATCTGCTCTTTGAAATGGAGATCCATCCTCTGAGGAGACAGGGAATGATAGTCGTGGGACAGTGTCTCACTGCACTCATTCTGCTACGCAACCACCCAGGGAGGGTTCTAGGGGCAGCCGCTGGCTGTTGGGTGCTGCTGGTCCTTGTGTACCTCATGTTTGAGTAAGCCACACTGTTGCAGGATATTGCTGAGTGAGCACAATGCAACCAGGAAGCAAAACCCTTTGCTCTTACAGTGTATCTCCTGTATTCTTTATTTACTTCAGTGCTGTTTGGCAAAGAAAAAGCATTTAAAGGGCTCGGTTCTGCTTTCACAGAGCAGACAGATGGGTGAATTTGGAGCTGAATAAGGAAACAAATCTGTAACAGGCCCAAATGCTGTGAAGGAAATGAGAATGATGGTATCATAGAAGATCTCTTTGAAAAGTTAACATTAAGACCAGATGTATGTGTAGTATCCACCCTGCTGACGAGTTTAAGGAAGAGCCTTCTAGGCAGTGGTCAAGAGTTTAAGGAAGAGCCTTCAAGGCAGTGGTCAATTATGAAGGGCCTAACTTGGCAAGGAATTTGAGGAATTTGGAAGTTGCAAAAAACTGAATTGGTTCTAATGTAGTGAATGAGGGGGGCGAGTGGAATGATGTTAAAGAGGCAATGTCTTGATTATGCAAAACCATGAAAATCATATTAAGCAGTTAGGATTTTGTTCTAAGTGCAATGGGAAATGGAGGAGAGACACAGCATACTTAAATTCAAAATAGAATACTCATTTCCCTCTCTGTTAAAAACAACCTAGAGAAATAACTGTGTCTTGGCATCAAGAAAGGCTTCATTGAAAGTAAGGCTTAAGGATGCCCTTCTAAGGGAGTACAGGACTTAGGTTTGTAGAGGCAGGAATACATGAAATAGATCATTTTGGTTCCAGAATCCTTAGATTAGAGATGGAAACTATGGAAATGCTTAACAGACTGTGGAGAATCTTGAGTGCCAGATTGTCCTTTCTGAGTGCTTCTTGTGACTCACTCAGTTAACATACTTTAGTAAAACCGTGCGATCTATGTTTGAATCCAAATCATTTGGGGAAAAAAGTGAATAACTGTTTTGAGTCAGTTTTGCTCTTAAGTTCTAAGCTTATTAGATGACCTCTTCAGAATTTTATGATGATTTGTCAATCTGTGCTCATCCTTCTATCCCACCCCACCTCCCGTCCTCATTTTAAGAGATTTCACTGGAATCTGCTTCTTACAGGCTATTGGAGATGCAGAGGTTTTTTTTTCTCTCTCTACAAGAGTCTTGCTTGGGCTGCTTGGTCAAAGCCCTTGGAATCCCTTAAAGAAGACATAGTTTTGATATCAATTTCTCGTATTTGAAGGAAGAGCTGTCCCAGACTATCCTAGTCCATTTGTGGTGTTATAAATGAATATTTGAGGCTGGGTAATTTATAAAGAAAAGAGGTTTATGTGGCTCACAGGTCTGCAGGCTGTACAAAAAGCAGCATGGCATGAGCTTTTGTTTCTGGCGAGAGCTTCAGGCTTCTTCTGCTCTGAAAGGGAACCAGTATGTGCTGAGATCACATGGCAAGAGAGAAAAAGCAAGAGAGAGGGGGGAGGTGCTGGGCTCTTTTAAACAACCGGCTCTCCTGGGAACTAATAGTGGGAGAACTCACTTATTGAGAAGATGGCACCAAGCCATTCCCATCATTAGGCCCACCTCTAATATTAGGTATCATATTTCAACATAAGATTTGGTGAGATTAGATATCCAAACTATAGCACAAACTTAGGCTATTTATTTTCTATTATATAAATATACATTTAAAACAGAAGATATTTTTCTATTATTATATAAACATATATTTAAAACAGAAGATATTTTAATTATTTTTAATTCTTTTTTTCCTTGTATATCAAGGCAGTCCTCTGTTGGCACTTGACACTTGCTTAGTATCTGCTTTTAAACTGTACTTTTCTCTGTCATTGTATATACATTTTATTTGTTTAAAATTTTAATTATAAGTACCTTTAAAATTGTTGACTTATTCTTCAGTTTGAACATATATTTTTTAATAATAAATTCTTAACATTAAAGGTTGAATTAAAATATACTGATCTTCCTACATTTAAGCTTTGTTAGTTTAATCCTTCATAATAGTGTATTAATATGGAGTCACAAAACATGAAATGATTTCTTCTGGGGATTTGGCTTTTGGGGGTTAAGGGACTAGATAGTAATGAAATATGGGTCAGGTCAGAATAGTTCCAAATAGAATTACCATGAACTGTTCAAATGTCATTGAACTTTCTTGATCAATTCTATTATAAAATTGTAGGACTTTTCTGGCAAAGGCTTTTTGGTTTAATCACTTCCCTTCTCTAAATTCAGTTCTTCTGTGACCTTTCCTAAGACTTAGTCTGGACAAAATGTTTAGTTGAACCGCACATACTGTTTTTCTTGTTTGCTTTTATTATTTATTATTTTTCTTTTTTATTTCAGCATATTATGGGGGTACAAATGTTTAGGTTATGTATATTGCCCTTGCCCCACCTGAGTCAGAGCTTCAAGCATGTCCATCCCCCAGACGGTGCGCACCGCACTCATTATGTGTGTGTGTACCCATGTCCTCCTCTCCCCTCCCATCTGCCTGACACCCAGTGAGCATACTCTTGAGTGCAACATGAAGGTTTATACATTAAATAAACTATATCACTTAAATTTTTTCAATCTACCTATTCAGAATTTTATGTATCAGGTTGTTATAGTCATTTTTAATTTTCTTACTATAATTCACATTTTTAAAAATCTAGCTGTCATAGTTCTTGTAGTTTTTTTTTTTTATATTCGTGAAATAAGGTACTTTTTCAACTTTATAAATCAAAGTATCTTTTATTCACTCAATAAATAAGTGTTTTGTACCAATTAATTTGTTTTAGGTCTGTATCTTTCTTCCCAGTTTTACCCAAATTGAGTTTATGGGTTAAATTTTTTTTTTTTTTTTGCAGAATCACTCCAATTTCATACTCATTTTATATTTAATTAAGTGTATATACATTGAATAACATATATTTTAAATTTATATTGGAAATATTGTGCTAAAGTCATATTAAAAATTGATACTAATTTTATTTTAAGGTTGTGTTATCAATTCATATGTTTATCGATTCTTTGTATCTTGAGTAATTTTTGAAAAGTATTTGTTATGAAGATTTAAATTTTCTACAGGTCTACTGTATATTATTGAAACACAGAAAGTTCTTGATCTCAAAATTAATTTGAAGGCTTCATATATTATTGTTCCACAAGATGGAATTTTTAGCCCTACATCAAATCTACTTGTTTTGGATCTTGGTCATCTAAAGGTATATACTAATAATATTTGACTTATGATATGGCATTTAGGGTGTTTCTTTGTTTAAAATGTTAATTTTTTTTTTTAGACAATTTGATTAAGTTTATTGTTTGTTTGCTTGTTTGTTTTAATTTGATAGATACTAGCATTTGAGAAATCTTCCTTTCTGGTGAATGAAGTTTCATTTAATTAGGTAGTTTTCCTACCTTTCTAAAAGCTAAAAGACCGATTAAACTCTGTAGGTCAGGTTTGAATCTAAGAATTATATTTATACAGTTTAAGAGTCACACTTAAGTTTATTGTCGTCTCAGTTTAAATCTGTTACTTCATTAATGAAAGTATATAGTATGGGAGGGAGTTCTGGAAGCTATCAAATGTAGCCTTGTTTTTCTGAAATTTTTGTGTATAGAACTGTAGATATTGACATTTTAATATTTCTATTAAATAATTCTAAGTTGAGAGATGGTCTTCTGCTTAATTAAGTCAGTTTCATTTTCTTCTAATTACGTACTTTTTTCTTTCCAAATTTTCAGTAGAGAATAATTTTTTTCTGTATTCTAGATCTGTATTATTCAATATAGTACCCACTAGCCACGTGTGGTTATTTAAATTAATTAAAATTAAGTAAATAAAAATTTATTTTGTTAGTCACAGTGGCCACACTTAAAGAGTTTAATAGTCAAAGGTGGCTTTGACTACTATGTTTGACAGGATAAATATAGAATATTTCCATCATTGTAAAGCTCTATTGGACAGCACTGCTTTAAGTCATTAAGTGTAGAGGAATACCTATAACAATTTAAAAACCCAAGAGAGATGAATAATATTAGAATGCTTTTTCTGGATACCTAACAAATATGTGCCTTTCCTTGTTATAAACATCCTTCCTTCTTTTTTTTTTTAAGCATTTATTAATTATGTAGACACCTACTGGATATACATTTATAATAAAATTTATATGGCTAGTTATTCATATTTGAATTTGGTTATTGAATTGTTTCAAAGGCAATGTCGTATAGTAGAGCATAAGGTCAGGAGTGAGGGTATCTATCTAATTTTGTGACTTTAGGCAATTTTCTTAACCTATTGCCTAAAATTCCATTACCTTTCTAACAGATAATTTTTTGACTGTTTCACATGAGCTATATAAAATACAGGAAAAAATTGTTAAAAAATATATATGTACACACACACATATATATATTATACATGTAAGATCTTTCTTTATATATTGTTGTAGAGTGACCTCCAGGATGTGTAAGTAAAAAAAGTAATGTGTATAGTATGCCAAGAAAGGACAGATACAAGTGTAACTTGCCTGGAGTCACCTGAATGGCAGAGTTGGGATTAAAATTCAGCTATCCTAATTTTTAATCCTGGACTCTTTTTACTTCTTATAAATATCTGTCATTGTGCCATAGACCCATTTTATAAGCTAAATTTGTCTCTTGATCTTGACCTTAATGAAAAGGTCTCTTATCAGATTTTAAGAATGTGTAGATCTATTATTCTCTAGGACCTTCTTGGTTCCTCTCTTTTAACATAAGTGAATGGGAAATATAACCTAAATATGTAATAATTCACTTTATCTCTGGACTTCTTATTATACATTTCATGGATAAGGACCTTCTAATAGCCTTATAATGTATGTTCATTTGTGAGTTTATCCTCTCCTATTACATTTTTATATTATATTATAGATATGAAAGGTAAAAACTTTATACTTTGAAGTATTTTGCTAGTCTAAACTATTAATAATCTAAACTATTAAAATTCACTTCAAGGTGACAAGTAAAAGTCGTTCAGAATTACCAGATGTGAAACAAGGTGGAGCTAATCTTGAAGAAATAATGCATAGAGCTTATGATTCCTTTGATATTCAGCTTACAAGTATACAGCTGCTTTACAGCAGAGTTGGTAAGTATAAAATACATTATTTGTTAATTGATTTTGCTGCAATGATTAATTAGGGTTTTATATACTTTGAAGACCTTCCTCCTAAATGTGTTAGAACTTTTATGTTTTTGAATTAGAAGTGATAGTAAATATTGTGTAGTGGTTCTCAACCAGGACACATTTGTCAATGTCTGAAGACATTTTTGGTTGTCACAGGTGAGGAATGAGGGGCATTCCTACTACTAAACATCCTATACTGTACAGGCCAGCTCCCCTCCCCCCTCAACAAAGACTTACCTGGCCCAAATGTCAATAGTACTGAGGTTGAGAAATCCTGATATACCAGTGTTTTCCAGCCTTTTACCAAAGTTGGCACATATTGAAAATGATATTTGTATTACTCAGTTGGATAACCAGAAGAGACTGCTGAAGGCTGGAGACAACCAGCCTAGGGGCTATGACAGCCCAGGCCATTGACAGCCACACAAATGCTGAGGATTACTATCCTAGGCATACCTGTATCCCATTCACTGTGGTGTACTAATCAGGAGTCTCTGATCTAGAGCGAGATTTTTAGGTGAAGACAGAAATTTGCTTGACAAGAGCCATTTAAGTAGTTAGGGAGAGACCACCTACTCATTCAGCTTTCTTTTCATTCTGTCATACTGCTTCTGAATTCCTAGAATGTTAGTGAACATTCAGATAATTCAACAGAGTTGGGGGTTATTTTACAGACCTATATAGATGTATGTAGTCAAATTTTAATGATCTGAGCTAACTGATAAAAGGAGAAGCAATGAGAATCCATGGTAATTGTTATTAAAATTGTTCATTTATATAGGACTGAAACATTTTAATTTTATTTGTTTAATTATATTTGCTTTTGGATAATGAACATGGTTTCTGTTTTTGTAGTATTCTAGTTGTTGTGGAAGAAGCCCAGAAGTATAGTGGATGGCAAAAGTAAATTGTTTTCAGAAGTCAATAAATTCTTTTTCAAGGAATAAATTACTGTATTTTGAATATGTTTGAATGATATATTTTGTTCACAACTTTTCAAAGTCCATGAACCATACTTGATATTTAAGAGTGAAATGCTTCATAAAATAATTTTGAAAAGGTTTCATTATTATTGTCTGAAGATTATTGAAATTCCTTAGGTTGTTTTTGATAAACATTAACTGTTCTTAAATAATTGAATTTTTTTTTTGGAGCAGGGATTTTTTTCTTGACATTGTGGTTACTTTATATAATTAATTGTTATACAACGTCATGGTAAATACTGAAGCACATGCTTCCAAATATATTATTTTTTTTAATCTTTAAATGGGAAGTGAAGGAAATATTTATCTCAACACCGGTATAATTTAAAAAATTATTATAACATTGAATGTACTGCCTATCTCCAAGAGTCTGTTGTTTCCTTGATTTGGTTTTCCTTAACTGGGATTTTATTTGACTCATAGAATTATTAGATTCAAGTAAGGTAGCACGTATGAAAATGCATTATATTATCCAGATCCCATTAATCTTGTTACAACTTTTAAAGTTATTTTTTTCTGATTGTAAATATACCTATTTAGAAAATCTGGACAATTCAGAAAAACAAAATAAATCATCCTTTATCTTCCCAGAAGGGAACAGTATTAATATTTTGGTGCATATCCTTTTAGTGTTTTTTTCAGTGTATGTGCCTATGAGTATATGGGATGTGCTTATGTGGTACTTACGTGTGGAATAATTGTGAATGCATTTTAACATGATTTATATAGTTTTATATCCAAATTGTTTTTTTTTTCACTTAGCCAGTAATATTTTGGCCACATGAATTCATGATTTTTGTTGTTTATTATATTCAAGGCTATGCTGTCAGTTATTTAATCATTCCCTTATTGAACATTTAGGCTTGTAACACTGCAGTGAATGTTGCCAGAGGGTCACATGTTAGTAAATCTTGATGTGAATTTTAGCTTTATCACTAGCATATTGACTATAAGAAAATTAGAAATTCTTTGAAGCCTTGTTTTTTATTTTAATTAAAAAAATATTTTTTTCCTTTTTAGAAAGAGAGTCTTCCTCTGTGGCCTAGGCCGGAGTGCAGTGGTATGATGATAGCTCATTATGGCTTTGAACTCCTGGCTCAGGCAGTCCTCCTGCCTCAGCCTCCTAAGTAGCTAGGTCTACAGGCATGCACCACCACACCGGCTAATATTTTAAAACATTTTTTGTAGAGACGGGGGTCTCGAGCTCCTGGCCTCAAGTGATCCTCCCACTTTGGCCTCCCGAAATGCTAGGATTATAGGCACGAGCCGTCATGCCCAGCTTGAGTCTTAGTTTTCTAAAGTGGAATTATTATACATCATTTTGAGAATTAAAATTTAAACATTGCCTGGAATAATGTCAGGCATAAATCTTGAATAAATGGTAGCTTTTATTAGTTATTATTAAGGCACCTCACTTTTTTCTACCTTTTCCTTCATTGCCTTATAGTCATATTGTTTTTGTGGTAACGTATCTGGTTTGTGTAAGGATTGGCAATGTATGCACAGATTTGATTACCTGTTGATTGTGTGTACCTAGGAATGTAACATTAAGATTATCTACATATGAGATTTCTTTATGCCATACAGTATGTGACTATGAAATATTAATAGTAATTTTAGGTTTTATGTGTTATTCAACATGAAATATTTTCTGTAATTAGGTGATAATTGGAAAGAAGCACGAAAACTAAATGTATCTACACAACATATTTTGGTACCCATGCAGTTCAACGTGGAACTCTCTAAGGCTATGGTTTTCATGGACTTAAGGATGCCCAAGTATGTATTGTCTGTTCCATGGGATTGTGGATTTTCTCAGTAATTCTGTAGCAAATGAAATACCATATTTAATTGACTCTTCTTTGTGTGTATGGTAAAATATGCATTACATGAAATTTACCATTTAAACTATTTTTAAGTGTATAGTTCAGTAGCATTAAAATAAGCACATTTACAGTATTGTGCAACCATCACCACTATCCGTCTCCAGAACTTCTTAATCTTCCAAACTGAAACTCCATACCCATTAAACAGTAACGGCCCATTCTGCCCTGCCCAGGGCTTCTGGCAACCACCATTCAATCTTCTGTCTCTATGAATTTGACTATTTTAGGGACTTCATGTAAGTGAAATAATACGGTATTTGTCCTTTTGTTTCTAGGTTACTTCACTTAGCCTAGTATCTTCAAGGTTCATCCATGTTGTAGCATATGTCAGAATTTCATTCATTATTAAGGCTGGTTAATATTCCTTCTGTATATATAGTATGTTTTATTTATCCATTCTTCTATCAGTGGACATTTGTGTTGTTTATACTGTTTGGCTGTTGTAATGATGCTGCTGTGTGCTATTCAAGTCCCTGATTTTAATTTTTTTGGGTATATACTTGAAGTAGAATTGCTGGATCATATTGTAATTCAGTGTTTAAGTTTTGGGAGAACACTGCTGTTTTCCTTAGCAGCTGCCACATTTTACATTCCTGTCAGCAATCAATGCATTTCAATTTCTCTACCTTTTCTCCAACGTTTGGTATTTTCTGTTTTTATTTTAATAATCATTTTAGTAGATGTGAAGTGGTATCTCATTATAGTTTTGATTTGCATTTCTCTAATGCTTACTTATATTGAACATCTGTTCATGTGCTTATTGGCCACTTAAATATTTCTTTAGAGAATTTGTACTCAAGGTCTTTGCCATCTTTTAATCTGGTTGTTTATTTTTCTTGTTGAATTGTAGGAGTTCTTTATATTTTGGATATTAACCTATTATCTGTAAGTTATATAATTTGCAAATATTCTCTCTTACTCTGTTGGTGCCTTATCACTGTGTTGATATTGTCCTTTGATACGTAAAAGTTTTTAATTTTGATCAAGTCCAATTTATCTTTGTTGCCTGTGCTTTTGGTGTCGTATCTAAGATATTATTAGAAATCCACTGTCATGAAGCTGTTCTCTTACATTTACCTCAAAGAGTTTTACAGTTTTAGCTCTTTTGTTTAGGTCTTTGATCCATTTTGAGTTAATTTTTGTGTATGGTGTAAGATAAGGATACAACTTCATTTTTTTGCATACAGATGTCTAGTTTTCCCAGTACCATTTGTTGAAAAAACTGTACATTCCCCATTGAATGGCCTTGGTACTATTGTTGAAAATTATTTGTCCATATATGCAAGAGTTTATTTCTGGGATTTCTGTTCTAATCCCTTAACCTCTATGTCTGTCTTTGTTCCAGTACCATACTATTTAGATTACTGTAGCTTTATAATAAATTTTGAAATCAGGAAGTGTGAGTTATCCAGCTTTGTACTTTTTCAAGATTGTTTTGGCTGTTTGGGATCCTTTCATATTTCATATGAATCTTAGGATGGATTTTTCTATTTTTGCAAAAAACCTTATTGAGATTTTGATACAGATTGCATTGAATTTGTACATCGCTTTAAATATTAATAATATTGACATCTTAATAATATGCTTCCAGTCCATGAACATGGGATATCTTTCCATTTATTTGTGTCTTCTTTAATTTTAGCCATGTTTTCTAGTTCTCAGTATATAAGTCTTTTGCCTCCTTGGTTATGTGTATTCTTTTTGATTCAATTGTAAATGGAATTGTTTTCTTAATTTCTTTTTTGGATTGTTTGTTGTTAGTGTATGGGAACTTAGCTGATATTTATATCCTGCAACTTTGTGAATTTGTTTATTCTAACAGGTTTAAGTTTTTTACATATAAGATTATGTCATCTGTGTACAGAGGTAATTGTACTTCTGCCTGATTTGGGTGCTGCCTTTTTCTCTTTCTTGACTAATTAGTCTTGCTAGAATTTTTCAGTGCTTTGCTGAATAGAAGTGGTTTAAGTGGGCATCCTTGTTTTGATCCTGAGCACAGAAAAGCTTTCAGTGTTTCACTGTTGCATATGATGTTAGCTGTGGTTTTTTCTGGAACACTTGATAAATACTAATTTTCAACTGTACTTGGCAAATAGTAGAGAGAAAAATAAATGAAATAATAATAGAAAATAAGACTCTGAAAAACAATGAGGCTAGCACATCTAATGAGACTGGTTAATAAGGTAAGATGAAAATTGGAGTAGAGATTTTTAGTGCTTTAAATCACATTTAATTTGGATAATTTGAGGGGAAGTCTTCTTTAAAACTTAGTGCACTTAAATCGGAATGAAAATTCCTCTATGATGATTCCTATCTTTTTAAAACAGATTCAAGATTTTTGGAAAGTTACCTCTCATTTCTTTACGGATCTCAGATGAAAAACTACACGGCATTATGGAATTGATTGAAAGTATTCCAAAACCTGAACCTGTAACTGAAGTGTCTGCCCCTGTCAAACCATCACAGGTAATTGTTATTTTCAAAATTAATATGTGTGTATTAAAAAAGAAAGTCAAGCAGTATTTGAAACAACCACAGGAGTATTATTAATAGATAAAACAATTTGCAATCCATTTTGAATAGGCTTTTTAAAAATTATATTTTAAAAGAGAAATTGATGAAATGATAAAAAGTAAAAATAGTTTGAAAAGATAGAAAATGATAAATCTACCTTTCCTCAATTCTGTCGCCTCCAATCCCTCTCCCAAATAATAACGCCATTAACTACTGCTTCTCTAGTTTTTCAAAAATGTTTATGGGATATACACACATGTGTATGTGCATGTACATACATGTAAATATATTCTTATGTTCTTAATATTTAAATAATGAGATCATCATACTTATTCTAAATCTGTATTCTTTACACCATTATTAACATGTATGTTATATACTTGGGAAATATTTTCAGTCAGCACGTACAGATCTACTTTAGTTTTTTCATGGTGATATATAGTATTGAATTGTGTGGATATACCATCTTTGCCTAAATATAGTCCCTTTTGATGTACATCTATATTGTTGTTAGTGTTTACAGTTATGAAAAAATACTACTTCGGACTTCCTTATAAATATATTTAGTTTTACTTCTATCCGTACTATAAATTCCTGGAAGTGGAATTGTTGAGAAAAGAGTATGTGAATTTTAAATTTTCATAAATTTTGCCAAGTTTTCTTTCTAAATTGTATGTTAACTTATGGTTCACTAAAAGTGAATGAATTTCTTTTTATTTGCTGTCATGATTAATTAGCAAATGTTAAGATTTTATTCTAAGTGAAAAAATCTTATTTTCTGATTTTGATTTGCATTTCTTTATAAGATAGAACATATTTTCTGCCTATCTGAATTTCTGTTTTTGGAAACTGCTGTTCATGTCTTTTTTCTATTGGGTTATGGTTTTCCAATTAAGGAAATAATCTGTTGTTTAAAATTACTTTCAGGCTGGGCGCGTTGGCTCACGCCTGTAATCCTAGCACTCTGGGAGGCCGAGGTGGGTGGATCGCTCGAGGTCAGGAGTTCGAGACCAGCCTGAGCAAGAGTGAGACCCTGTCTCTACTAAAAATAGAAAGAAATTATCTGGACAACTAAAAATCTATATAGAAAAAATTAGCCGGGCATGGTGGCGCTTGCCTGTAGTCCCAGCTACTTGGGAGGCTGAGGCAGTAGGATCGCTTAAGCCCAGGAGTTTGAGGTTGCTGTGAGCTAGGCTGATGCCACGGCACTCACTCCAACCCGGGCAACAGAGCGAGACTCTGTCTCAAATTAAAAAAAAAAAAGAAAAAGTTACTTTCTGTCTCCATTTTGTTGTTTGATTTTTATCTCGTATATGCATTTATTTTTGCAATGCAAAGTCCTTCTACTTTTTACCCAGTGAAAGTTATTAGTTTTTTTCTTCCTGGTTTTTGGACTTTCTGTTATGTGATTTTTGTCTTGCCAAGAGAATTTCAGAAAGAAAATTACATATTCATATTGTTCTCTGGTGATTTTCTGAGTTCTTTATTCGTGTTTAAATGTTTTTCTTTTGAAATAATTTCAAACTTAAAAAATTGCAAAAATAGCATAAAGAACTTTTTTCTCCAATTCATTTGAAAGTAAGTTGCTGACGTAATGTTCCATTACTCCTGAATAGTATTTTGCATTATTTTTCCCTAATCTGTTCTGGAGCTTTTTGTTTTCTTAACTATATTTTGGAAAACATAAGTTATAAATTTTGATGCTATTAACTTTATCAATATTGTCTTTATGGATGAAGCTTTATTGTCATATCTCTGAAATCTTTGCCTAACATAGAGTCAAAAGATTTTCTATTATATTTTTATTCTAAAAATTTTGTAGACTGTTTTCTAGCTAGATCTGTGATCCATTTTGTGTTCATTTTTCTATATGGTTTATGTGTGGGTTCTCTTTTTATTTTTACATTTGCATTTGTATTTATTTCAGTTTTATTTGTTAAAAAGACTATTTCTTTATCACTGAGTTGGCTATATGCATGGGCCTATTTTTGACTCTCTTCTTTTCCATTGATTTCTGTGTCTGTCCTTTCCGTCTATTTCTATCCTTTTTTTGATACCATGCCTTCTTAATTATACTGTAGCTTCATGGTAAGTGTTGAAATCAATAAAGGTTAATCCTCTAACTTTTTTGTGTTTCCATGTTTTTGACTGGGTTCCTTTGCCTTCATGTACAACTTTTAGAATCAACTTGTCAATTTTTTTTTTCTTTTTTTTCCTTCCCATCCCATAAGGAGCTAATCAACTTGTCAATATCTACAAAAATTCCTGCTGGGATTTTGATAGGGATTGTATTATAGTGTCAATTTGGGGGAGAATTGATATTTTAGATACCCAGTAGTGGGATTACTGGATCAATTAGTAGGTCTACTTTTAGTTCTTTGAGGAATTTCCTTACTGTTTTCTATAGAGGTTGTACTAGTTTACATTCCCATCAACAGTGTATAAGTGTTCCCTTTTTACTGCACCCATGCTAACATGTATTATTGTTCCGTGACTTTTTTAATAATGACCATTCTGACGGGGTGAGGTGGTATCTCATTGTGATTTTAATTTGCATTTTACCTGGATGATTAGTGATGTTGAGTATTTTTTGTATGTTTGTTGTCCATTTGTATATTTTCTTTTGAAACTGTTCATGTCTTTTGCCCACTTTTTAATGGAGTTATTTATTTTTTCTTGCTGATTTGTTTGCGTTCCCCATAGATCCTAGATATTAGTCTTTTGTCAGATATATAGTTTGCTAATATTTTGTTCCATTCTTTGTCTATTTACTCTGTTGATTATTTCCTTTGCTGTGCAGAAACTGTTGAGTTTAATTAAGTTCCATTTATTTATTTTTGTTGTTGCTGTATTTGCTTTTGGGCTCTTAGTCCTAAAAAGAATTTATGACTGGCCATTGTTCAGAAGAGTTTTTCCTGCATTTTCTTCTAGAATTTTTATGGTTTCGGGTCTAACATTTAGTTATTTAATCCATCTTGAGTTAATTTTTGTATATGATAAGAGATAGGGATCCAGTTTCATTCTTGTGCATATGACTCCAATTTTCCCAGCACCATTTATTAAATAGGGTGTCCTTTCCCCAGTGTAAGTTTTTGTATGGTTTCTTGAAAATCAGTTGGTTGTAGGTATATGGTTTTATTTCTGGGTTCTCTGTTCTGTTCTGTTGATCTATATATTTGCTTTTATCCTAGTAACATGTTGTTTTGGTTACTATAGCCTTGTAGTACAATTTGAAGTCAGGTAACGTGATGCCTCCAGAGTTGTTCCTTTTGCTTAGGATTGCTTTGGCTATTTAGCCTCTGATTCCATATGAAATCTAGGATTTTTTTCTAATTCTGTGAAAAATGATGGTGGTATTTTGATGAGAATTGCATTGAGTCTATAAATTACTTTGGGTAGTATGGACATTTTAACAATATTGATCTTCCAGTCAGTGAGCATGAAATGCTTTCCCATTAGTTTGTGTCATCTGTTATTTTTTTCATCAATGTTTTGCAGTTTTCTTTGTAGAAATCTTTCACATCATCTACAGGTATATAGGTTAGGTATATTCCTAGGTATTTTATTTTCTTTGCAGCTGTTGTAAATAGTACTGAGTTATTGATTTGACTCTCAGCTTGACTGTTATTAGTATGTAGAAATGCCACTGATTTTTGTACATTAATTTTGTAACCTGAGACTTTACTGAATTTATCAGTTCTAGGAGTCTTTGAAGGAGTCTTTAGGGTCTTCTAGATATAATATTATATCATCAGCAAACAGGGATAGGTTGTCCTCCTCTTTTCAGATTTGGATGCTCTTTATTTCTTTTTCTTACCTGATTACTCTGGCTAGGACTTCCAGTACTATTTTGTATAGCAGTGGTGGCAGTGGGCATCCTTGTCTTGCTCCAGTTCTTAGCGGAAATGCTTTCAACTTTTCCCCAATAAGTATGATACTGGCTATGGGTTTGTCATGTGTGGCTTTCATTATTTTGAAGTATTTTCCTTCTATGCCTAGTTTTTTAAGGGTTTTTTTAATCATTAAAGGGTGCTGGATATTATCAAATGCTTTTTTTGGCATCTATAAAGATAGTTGTATGGTTTTTGTTTTTAATTCTTTTTATGTGGTGGATCCCATTTATTGATTTGCATATGGTGAACCATCCTTGCATTCCTGGGGTAAAACTCACTTGATCATGTTGAATCGTCTTTTTAATATGCTTTTGGATTTGGTTTGCTGGTATTTTGTTGAGGATTTTTGCATCTGTGCTCATAAAGGACATTGGTCTTAGTTTTTGTTTTTTGTTGTGTCCTTTCCTGACTTTGTTATCAGCTTGATACTGGCTTCATTGAATGAATTAGGGAAGATTCCCTCCTTCTTGATGGTATGGAACAGTTTCAGTAGGATAGGTGCCAGTTCTTTGTAGGTCTGATAGAATTCAGCTGTGAATCTGTCTGACCCTAGGCTTTTTTTTGCTGGGAGATTTTTTAAATTACTGTTTCAAGCTTGCTACTCATTATTGGTCATTTAAGGATTTCTGATTCTTTCTGATTCAAGCTTGAGAGGTTGTTTTTTTCCAGAAATTTGTCCATTCCTTTAGATTTTCTAGTTTGTGTGTATAGAGGTTTTCATAGTAGTCTCAGATGATCTTTTGTATTTTTGTGGTATCACTTGTCATGTCTCTTTTTTTATTTTTGATTGAGCTTATCTGAATCCTTTCTCTTCTATTCTTGGATAATGTAGCTAGTGATCTATTGATTTTGTTTATCTTTGCAAAGAACCAAGTTTTTGTTTTGTTGATCTTTTGTACTTTTGGTTTAGATTTCACTGAGTTCTGCTCTTATCTTTGTTATTTCTTTTCTTCTGCTAGGTTTGGGTTTGGTTTGTTCTTTTTCTAGTACCTTGAGTTACGACATTAGGTTGTTAATTTGTGATCCTTCTGTCTTTTTGATGTATGCATTTACTGCTGTGAACCTTAACTCTGAGCACTGCTTTTACTGTGAGCCGGAATTTTTGGTAGCTTGTGTCATCAGTGTCACTGAAGGCACCACTTCTGAGAGCCCCAGCTCAATCATCACGTGGGGGCCCTGTGCTGACCTGGTTGGGAACTGGCACAGCTGCATTACAGGGGAGGGGAGGAGGAGGAAAAGAGTTGGAATGGAGAAGAGCTGGCACTGTAGTCCCTTATGTCTCAAGGGCCCCCAACCCCAACGTGTTTTTCTCTCTTCTTCCCTGAAGCTATCCTGCCCTGAATGTCCAAGCTCTGGGTTCACAGAGCTCCTCTGAGACCCACCAGCCCCCTCTGGCCACCACAGTCTGGGCAGGTGTTCGGGAATGTTTATGTGGGGTCCAGTGCTAAGGCAACTGAAAGACTCAAGCTCCCTGGATAGGAGAAATGCACTCAGTGGGTGGAAAAGTATTATGGCACCCTCTGCCATGGCTCAGGTCTGTTGTGAGAATGAGTGACCCTGTGGAGTCTGGCAGCCTGGTCCTCTGTTCTCAAGAAGCTCCCAGTTCACTGACAGCAGCAGCATTTAGGTTTGTGAGGGTAGAGGGGCTCTCTGACAGTTTGGGTGCCTACAGTCTCCCAAAGGTGAGGGGAGGGAAAACAAACACCCCTACCTACCATTTCTGTGGGACTGCAAGTTCTTTGGAGGTTGATCTCTGCCAAAATCTTGCTCCTTGTTCTGCTGAACAGCTTCTTCCTGTGGGATCTCTGGTAGGTTCTGGCACTTTTCTGTCATGATTATACTTGGGCTGTTTTTTTCACCTAAAACATTTTCTGCTGAGATAATCTGGCAACTGATTAGTCAGCCATCTTGCCTCCACCCCAAAGTTCATATATTAATTCTAACCCCACTACCTCAGTTGTTACTATATTTGGTAATAGGGTCTTTAAAGTGCTGTTAAGTTAAAATGAGGCCATTAGATTCAGCCCCAATCCAGTTTGACTGGTGTCTTTATAAGATAAGGAAATTTGGGCTCACAGAGATACCAGGGATGCCTGCACACAGAAGAAAGACCATGTGAAGACATAGCAAGAAAGAGGCTGCAGAGAATTAGCTATGCTCCCAGCAAAAAATCGGGTCCCTCAGGCAGGGGTCGTTGCAAAGGATAAGGAAATAATAGAAAATAGAAAATAATAGAATATAGAAATAAAATAATACACAGAGATGGTAGTACAGTTTTATAAAGAATAGATTTATCAAAAAAGGGGGGCTTGGAAGTCCCCACAATATTCCCGTAAATTGTGAGGCCATGAGTGAAGTTTCACATCAGTATTTATAAGTACAGTGATTGGTTGCCAGGGGTAACAGATTTACATAGTAACAGTTCGTTTTAGGTTAAAAGTCTCCCAAAAGGCTTCTAGAGATCCCTTAATTAACTCTATCTACGTGAGCAAAGGGTTCCAAAATCTTTCTAAGACAAACTTCTAAGTTCTAAGATAAACTATCACTTTAGCAGAAAAGTTAAACAGAGATATAGTGGCTCCATATTTCTTTATCTAGTTATTGTGGATTGAGACAGGTAATCAGGAGTCAAGCAGGAACTGTCCCTTGGGTTAATTTCTTTTAACCGCAGGTGTCTGTCTGTCGGATAGACACTCTTTGATCAGCTCTCATCCTGTGGCTCCATGCAAACCTGCTTTGTTGTTCAAAGCAGGTGAAAACCACAGGTTTGCGACTGCAGCATCACCTTGGAAAGCAGCTGCTACTGACCTGTGAGATGCCCTCCTGAGGCGAGGCAGCTTTTGATATGCAAACTAAGACATTCACATTTTCCTTCAGGGCAAAGCCCTGCAAAACTCCTGAGATGATTTCTGTCTTTAATATAGCAATATTAATGTATGGAGCAATATTTCTATGGGGCTACATCTCTAGGAGCAACAAGAGGCCAAGTTCAGAGGGATCAAAATCTAGCCTTTAGAAGCCAAGGCTAGCCAAGCAAGAAGCCAAGTTCAGAGGTGCCAAAATCTAGCCTTCAGAACTGTGAGAAAATAAATTTCTGTTTAAGCCACCCAGTCTGTGATATTTTGTTATGGCAGCCCTAGCAATCTCATGCAGTTTTGGTATCAGGAAGTGCACTGATTCTGTAACACCTAAAAAGGTGGAAGCAGCTTCAAAACTGGGTAGTGAATAGAGGCTGGAAGAGTTTTAAAGCACACGTTCAAAAAAGCCTAGATTCTAGCTTTGAAGAAATTGTTGATAGTTACATAGGCATTCCAGCTGCTTCTAGTGAGGACTCAGGAGGAAATGAGGAACATGTTGTTTGACATTAAAGGGAAGGTGGTCAGTGTTATAAAGTGGAAAACATCTTGGCTAAATTGTGTTCTGCTTTTGTGGAATGTAGAACTTATAAGTGATTAACTTGGGTATTTAACTGAGGAGATTTCTAAACAAAGTGTTGGCACAATCTTGTTTCTCCTTGCTGCTTATAGTAAAATTTGAGAGGAGAGAGGTATATTGGAGAAGAAATTGTGAAGCAAAAAGGAACCGGAACCTAAAGATTTGGAAATTTCTCAACCTATCCATAGTGCAAAAAATGAGAAAGTGTAGTCTGTAGAGAACACCAAAGGTGTTCCTGGACAGTCATTTGATAAAAGAAATTACAAGTGTGACTCTGAATTCAATCAGCCCATCTCAGCAGTAGCCAGGAATAGAGAGGAGATTGTATCAGTTGAAATATTGCTAATTTGGACTAAAAGGAATGGAGATGGGACACAAGGAAGAAAGCTTGTTGCACTTCTGGCATTCTATAGGGCAGGACAGTATAGCTCTCCAGCTACATGTGAGTTATCCTTCATGAAAAGACAAGAATGACTACCAAGACAATTTTGAGATTCTCAGACTTGCCACTGCCACTAGGGGCCCAGAGAGCACAGGTTTGGAAGGGTGAAGGTATCTTTTTTTTTTTCAGTGTCCGTAGGCCAGGCTGTTGCCGCCCAGGACCTATGAGGCAGGGCTGCATTTAGTCTCTCCTTATTAAGTGTGATAATAATGTAGGTTTTCTATAGATGTTTTTTTACCACATTGAGAGAAATTATCCTGTTCTTAGTGGGCTGAGAGTTTATTTGTATAATGAATACATATTTTGTGTAATGATTTTTCTGCATCTACAGGGATGGTCATGTAGTTTGCTTCTTTAGTTTGTTAATATGATGAATGTAGTTTGTTAATATGATGAATATAGTTTGCTTCTTTAGTTTGTTAATATGAATTATATTAATATTTGAATGTTAAGATAGCATTGCATTCCCAATATAAATTCAATTTTTCATGATGTATTATCCTCTTTATATATCATACAATTTATTTGCTAATGTTTCATACAGGATTTTTGTATTTATGTTCATGAGGGATATTGGTTAGTACTTTACTTGTAATGTCTTTGCTGGTGATATCAGTGTACTTCCAACCTCATATAATGAGGCTGGGAAGGTTTCTGCCTCTGTTTTCTGGAAGAATTTGTATAGAGCAGGTATATCTACTGTAAATGGTTCATAGAATTTGTCAATGAAGCGATCTATGCTTGGGATTTTCTTTCTTGCAGGATTTTTAAACTGTGAACTTTACAGGACTGTTCCTTCTATCAGTTTTCTTTGTGCATGAGGTTTAGAAGATTTTGTCTGTGAAAGTATTTGTCCATTTTATCCAAATTGTTGCATATGTGGAAATAACATGGTTCTTAATATTTCCTTATTATCCTTTCAGTGACCTTGGGATTGGTAGTGATGTCTCATTTTTCGTTCCTTATGTTGGTGTAATTTGTGACTTCTCTCTTTTTTTTTTTCTGTCAGTTTCGTTAGAGGTTTAAATTAAACCTTTTCAAAAATCCCATCTTTGATTCCTTTGATTATTCTGTTTTGTTGCTTTCAATGTCATTGATTTCTAATATTATAGTGAAAAGTTTAGAAACTGTTCTTAGTTTGTGGGTCTTAAAAAAACAGATGGCTGCTTAGGTTTGGTCTTCCTATGGGCTTTAAGTTCCTGGCTTTTGGACCATAACGTGTTGTATTTTGGTGACTATTTCATGTGTATTTAAAAGTAATGTATATTTTACTGTTTCTGGTTGAAGATCTTTATAAAGATCAATTAGTATAGTTAGGTTGATAGTGTTCAGGTCTTCTATGTCTTTATTGAGATACTGTTTATAAATTTGTCAGTTACTGAGAGGAATATTGAAATCCCTAATTATAATTGTGGGTTTATATATTCCATTCATTTCTGGTAGTTCTTATTTAGTGTATTTTGAAGTATTTTTGTTGGGTACATGCACAGTTAGAATTGTTAAACTGCCTTGGTGTACTCCTTTATCACTTGTAATGTTTATCATTTTCCCTAGTGATATTCCTTGTTTTGAAATCTACTTTGTCTGATATTAATATAGTCACTCTAGCTTTCTTCTTTAGAATCATGTTTTGTGTTTATTTTTTTTAATCAAGATGAAATAAATATAACATAAAATTTACCATTTTAAAGTGTATAACTCAGTGGTATTTAGTATATTTGCATATTCTGCAACCTAGTTCCACAACATTTCATTATCCTGAAAGAAAATCTTGTATCCATTAAACCACTATTCCCTATTACACCCTGCAAGCCCCTGGCATCCACTAATGTGCTTTCTGTTTCTCTGGATTTACATATTATGAATATTTAATATCAATGGAGTTATACAATATGTGAATTTTGTGTCTGACTTCTCTCATTTAGCATAATCTTTTTGAGGTTCATTCATCTTGTAGCACTTTTCAGTACTTCATAGGGCTGAGTAATGTTCTGTTATTTATATTTGGCATTTTGTTTATTCATTCATCCAGTGATGGTCACCTGGTTTTTTTCAACTTTTTGGCTATTGTGAATAGTGCTGCTATGAACATTTTTGGACAAGTATTTGTTTTGAGTTCTTTGGGTCTTATACCTTGGATTGGAATTGCTGGATCATATGATAAATTCTTTGTCTAACTGGGAGGACCTACCAAACTGTTTCGCCATGGTGGCTGTACAATTTTACATTTCCACCAGCAATTTCCAAGGTTCAACATCTTTGCCAACACTTGTTATTTTCTATTTTTTGATTATAGCTGTCCTAGTGTGCGTGAAGTGATATCTAATTGTGGTTCTGATTTGCATTTCACTAATGATTTATAATATTGAGCATCTTTTCATATGTTTTTGGCCACTCATTTAGTTTGTGTTCTTTGTTGAAGTGTCTGTTTAACTTCATTGTCCATTTTTTACATTGGGTTTTTTATTGTTAAGTTGTGAGTTCTTTATATCTGGATGATGGACTCTTGTCAGATACATAATTTACTAACATTTTCACTATTCTATAGATTTTTCCCTGTGATGAACAAAAGTTTTAAATTTCTTCTTTTGTTTGTGTGCTTAGTGTCATACATAAGAATCTACTGCCAAATCCAAGATCATGAAGACTCATTTCTCTTTTCTTCTAGGAATTTTATGCTTTTAAAAAAAGCTCTTTTATTTAGGTTGTTGATCCATTTCAAGTTAATATTGTATGTGCTGTGAAGTAGGATTTCAATTTTATTCTTTTCATGTTGAAATCTAGTAGTCCCAGTGCCGTGTGTTGAAGAGACTATTCTGTCCCCATTGAATCGACTTGGCACCATTGTCAAAAGTCAATTGACCATAGTTGTATAGATTTATATATGAATTACCAGTTCTACTCCATTTGTCAAAATGTCTGTCCTTAGGTCTGTATCTTACTGTTTTGATTATTACAGTTTGTAGTAAGTTTTGGTATTGTAGTTTGTAGTAAGTTCAACATCTTTATCAGTACTTGTTATTTTCTGTTTTTTTTTATAGCTGTCCTAGTGTGTGTGAAGTGTTATCTAATTGTGGTTCCAATTTGCATTTCACTAATGACTTACAATGTCGAGCATTTTTTCATATAAAAGGCCACTAGTTTAGTTTATGTTCTTTGTTGAAGTGTCTATTTAACTCCTTTGTCCATTTGTGGTATTTTGATATTGGTAATTATGGATCCTCCAATTTTATTCTTTTTTATCAAAATCATTTTAATTATCTAGGCCTCTTGTAGTTTCATATGAATTGGAGGATTGACTTTTCCATTTATGTGAAAAACACCATTGGAATTTTGATAGAGATTGCTTTGAATCTGAAGACCACTTTGCAGAGTGTTGCCATGTTTAAAAATATTAAGACTTCCAAATTATGAATATAGGGTATTTTACTATTTTACTCAGATTTTCTTTGATTTTTATCAGCAATGTGTTGTTTTTAACATACAGGACTTTTTTTTTTTTACCTTCTTTCTTAATTTTTTCCTAGATGTGTTATTCTTTTGCTGTTGTAAAGGGAATTACTTTTTTAATTTCCATCTTGGATTGTTCATTGCTGGTACCTCAACATAACGGATTTTGTGGATTGATCTTGTATCCTGCAACTTTGCTAAATCTTTTTTTAAGCTCTAGTAGTTTGTGTGAGTGTGTGTGGAATTCTGTGGGATTTTCTGTATGTAAAATCATGTCATCTGTGCATAGAGATAGGTTTATTAATACTTCTACTTTTCAATTTGAATGCCTTTATTTTTTTTCCTTGAGTAAAATTACTTTGGCTAAAACTTCAATACAATATTGAATAGCAATAGTGAAAGGGAGCATCCTTGTCTTTTTTCTGATGTTAAGAGGAAAGTTTTCAGTCTTTAATCATTGAAGATTATATTATCTGTGAGTTTTTCACAAATGCATTTTATCATGTTGAGGAAGTTCTCCTCTACTTCTACACTTCTATGTGTTTTTATCATGAAAGTGTGGTGAATTTTTATCAAATGTTTATTCTGCCTCAATTGAGATGATTCTGTGGATTATTCTTTCATTCTATTAATGTATTGTTTTATAGTAATTCCTTTTTTTATTTTGAATCACCCTTGTTTTCCTAGGGTAAATTCCTGTTGGTAATGGTATATAATCCTTTAATAGGCTTTTGGATTCAGTTAATAGTAACACAGTTATAATTTTTTTATACTTTTTAAAAGTGTGTAGGAAATAAAATTTCTTGTTACTAACTATAAATACAATACTTCCTTAGATATCTGCCCATACATTTAGCATTACTGGAGATCTTATTTTTATTTTATTTATTTATTTTTGGTACAGCTTTGAGTTACTATCACTAGACAGTACTTTTTTACTCTTTTACTTCAACTTGAAGGACTCTCTAAGTGTTTCTTGTTGGGCAGGTGTAATTAATATTAATGAACTCTCCCTCAGCTTTTATCTGACAGCATTTCAATTTGTCCTTCATTTTTACAGGGCAGTTTTGCTAGAATTCTTCGTTGATAGTTTTTTCCCTTCAGTACTTTAAATATGTCATTCCACTGCCTTCTGTTTTTCTAATGAGAAATTTGCTGTTAATGTTATTAATGATCCCCCCTGTATGTAATGAGTTACTTCTCTCTTGCTGCTTTTAAATTTCTCTCTTCGTCTTTCAACGGTTTGATTATGAGATGTTTTTATGTGAATGTTTTTGAGCGTATCCTACTTTGAGTTCATTGAACTGCTTGGATTTGTAGATTCACGTCTTTCAGGAAATTTGGGAGAATTTTTGATAATTACTTCTTCAGATTTTCTTTTTGCCTCTTTCTCTTTCACGTCTCCTTTTTGGAATCTCATAATGTGTATATTGGACCAACTGATGGTGTCCCATAGGTTTCTTAGGTTGTATTCACTTTTCTTCATTTTCTTTCTTTTCCTCATGCTTGATCATTTTAATTGACCTATCTTCATTTTCACAAATTCTTTCTTCTGCCTGCTCAAATCTGATACTGAAATTCTTCAATGAATTTTTCTTTCAGGCATTATATACTTTTCAGGTCTAGAATTTTTGTTTGGTTCATTTTTGTAATTTCTCTCTCATTATTTATATTTTCTATATGTTGAGATATCATTTTCTTGGTTTCCTTGATGTCTTTATCCATGTTTTCTTTTAGCTTTCTGTACTTATTTAAAACTATTTAAAGTTTTCTTTGCAGTAAGTACAGTGCTTATGTGTCTGCATGAGCTGTTTGTGCTAATTTCTTTTATGAACAGCCATACTTTCTTGTTTCTTTGCATTCATTATTCTGATACTACAACCAGTATATGAAAATTATAACAAATTATAAGAAAAGAAAGTATAAGAATTATAAGAAAACTACAGACCAATATGTTCATTAACATAGACGCAAAAATCCAGTAGTTGATTTTGTAGGGTAGAAAGATAGCAACATTCATGATTGAAGTCCCTGTAACAAAAGACAGATTAATGATAGAAAAGTCTAAGATTTATTTAATATAAGGTTTATTTGATACAAGTCTTCATAAATGAAGATCCAAAGAAATAGGGAAAACTACATTTTTATGAACAGTCATGTGGAAGTAAGATTGGATTACAAGAGGATATGATCTATTGGTAGTAAACTAGAGGGAAATTTAGCAGGGCATGTTTGTTCAGATTCTTTTTGGCATCTCTGTGTGACATTCCTTTCCTCGGGGTATAGGGAGTGAATGAGGGTCCTATGATCTACTTTAGAAGAAAGTCAGGGAATTCTTTAAAGGTGTGCTTCAGGGGAGAATGGCACAGAAAGGTCAACAAGACCTTCTTGCTTCTACTGTTTTCTCAGATGCCAAGGTGACCATATTTGGGGGCAGCATGTCCTGAACCCCTTTAATTTCAAGGCTTACTATATAGCCACTTTATTTAAGATGGTATAGTATTGGCTTAAGTATAGATATATGGATCAATAAAGCAGAATAGTGTTTGGAAATAATTCCACAATATATGGCTATTGATTTATTACATGGGTGCCAACCTAAGTGGGAGGATAGCCTTTTCAACAAATGGTACTGAAACAACTAGATTTCCTTGTTTAAAATAAATTAATTTCAACTTTTGTCTTATACCATACATGGAATTTCACTTGAAACATAGAACTAAATGTAAAGGCTAAAAGTATGGTTTCTGGAATTAAAAGCAGAAGAGAAAACCTTTGAGTCCTTGCAGTAGGTAAAGATATCTTAGGATATAAAAAACACAAATATAACAAGGGAAAAAAAGGATAAATTGGACTATATGAAAATTAATCTTTTCTGCCTTTTGGAAAACATTCTAAAAAAATGAAAAGGCAAATCATTCCACCATTCACTTGGGAGAAATATCTGCAACACATATATATTTTACAAAAGACCTGTATCCAAAATATATAAGGAAACCACCAACTCAATAATAAATGGGTAAATAGACAATATGAAAAGATGTGTGACTATTATTCATCAGGAAAATGCAAATCCAGTCTACATTGGCATACATTACACAATTGTTAGAATGGTCAAAAATAAGAAGACTGACAATACTATGTCAAGGTATTGACATTATGAGCATGTAAAGCTCTCATACATTACTGGTAGGACTTTAAAGTAGTGTAACCCCTTTGGAAAATAGATTGGCAGTTTTAAAAAATAGTTAAGTATATAATTTGCAAGTGACTTGGAAATTCCACTTTTAGATTTTTACCTAAGAAAATGAAATCATATATCCACTAAAATACTTGAACTAGAATGCTCACAGTAGGGTTAATCATAGTAGTGCAGAGCTGCAAAAAACCCAGTTGTCCACACAGAGGTGAATGGATTAAAAATAGTTGTATATTTATACAGTGGAATAGTACTCAAAAAAATATTAATATTTGCAGCAATGATGGGCAGTGATTGAGGGGGAAATACCTCAAAACTCCAGAGGATTTTAGGAAATGAGATTGTGGGACTAATTGCTAACTCATTTTATGAGCTTCACAAAACCTGTATTCTAAAACCTACCAAATATACTGTAAAAGAGGAAAAATAATAGACCAGTTTCTCTCATGAAAGTAGATGTAAAAATCTCAAAACATTAAAAATTGAAATTAAAGTAGCATATTGGTTACTTTTTTGGGGAATGCCTAATGATTGCAAGGAGCATGAGGGAAGTTTGTAAGTTGCTTGTAATGTTTTATACTGGATTTGGGTTGTGTGGGTATGTTTACTTTTTGAAAATTTATTGAACTTCACAATTATAGTTTGTGTACTTCTGTGTAGTAGACTATAATGTACTTAAAAAAATATTGCTGATGCTCCCCAAAATGAACAGAATTTCAAGAAAAGATAGAAAAGGAAACTATGATATGACATATAACTATCATGCATTTGTGAAATTCTAATTAAAACTGGTGAAATGGCCAGTGAGATTGGCAAAATATAAAATCTTTGAAAACCCTAAGAATTGTGAGGATATGGAGATATACTACCTCTGATCTATTGCTGGTGTCAGTGTAATGGCTTGTAACCACTTATGGAAACAGTTTGATAATACTTCATAAGGTGAACATATATGATTTCACTCTTTAGAAGTCTTGCACACAAGCACCTGGAATCATGTTCAAGGACGCTTATAGTGATGCTGTAAGTAAAGCAAATATATGTAAACAAAACATATATTCACCAACAGTGCAGTGGACAAATAAGTAGTGATTTATTCATCAGTGCAATACATTGGAACAGTGAAATTCAGGAAACCATCAGTATGGTTAAAACTTATAGATTGTTTTGTAAAAGTGGAAAGTCACAAGAAAACAGAATATTTTCCTTTTTGACAGTTTAGAAAGAGGCAGAGGTAACAGTATATTTAGAAAATCATCATAGAAGCTTAAATACAAACTAAATAAATGCAAAATCATGATCAGTGGTAGGGAAAATGATCAAGGAGGAACACATAAGATGCTTCTAGGTCAGGTTGTGGTATGTTTTGTTTCTTGGCGTGGTTGGAAGATTCAGGGGTATCTCTTATTTTTTAAAACTATTATGTGGTTTTGTTTTTTTTTAAAGATTGAAAAATTGTTCTTTATTTCACAAAAACTTTTGAATTTAATAAAGAAATGGCAGTAACTGCTAAATACATTAATTCAAAATATTTTCACTAAGCCCCCGACAGAATAGTTTGCAGTCTTTTCATGGAGAACTCCTTTGAAAGAATGCCTATAACTCAATCAGTGTATTTAGGTTTTTAGTCAAGAAATCTAAAGCTGCCAATCAGAGTTTATAATTACCATGAAATGACCGGGTAAACAACCTTGAGGTCATATAACATGAGCTTTTAAAAGCTTTTTGGCCAGGCGTGGTAGCAGGTGCTTATAGTCCCAGCTACTTGGGAGGCTGAGGCAGGAGGATCACTTCAGCCCATCCAGGAGTTTGAGGCTGCAGTGAGCTATGATGCAAGGCCACTGCACTCTAGCCAAGCAATAGAGTGAGACTTTGTCTCAAAAAAAAAAAAAAAAAAAAAAAGCTTTGTTTAACCTATACCTTCTAATTGAGGAGTTCCTTGGCCTCAGGCTGGTAATCCCAGGTCAGTGTGCCAGATATCACACATACACACAAACGAAAATGAGTACTAAGTAGCATGTATATAGCAGAAATAATGTATGGTCCCTGTATATTTAAGGGCAATAATGCCTAATTCTCGTGGGCATACAATGCAGTGAGGGGCAGAGAGAGATACAAGTTACTAACCCACAAGGGAGAACCAAGCAAGAGCTTGGTAGAGAGGTAAGTCCTATGCTCTGGGGATACAGCAGAAAGGGTACTGGGAGGCATTGGGGACCAGGTGGCATCCAGGCCGGACCAGGAACATGCATGGATGTCAATATGCTATATTTCCCCAAACAGTAAGAATAAATTTACTGAAATATCTTTTAGAAATTAATAATAAATCTGAAAGCTCCTCAGCTTTACCTGCTTTAAATATTGGGACTTGTAGTTGTTCCTCATGGATGCCTTGGAGGTGGTTTCTTTATTTAGTAAGATGTCAAGTTAAAATATAAGATCTCTTCAAAGCCTATTATCAAGGAAACAATTATAACAGTTTTACTGTTTATATTTAGCCTTACAGTTGTAAAACTACTTTAAATCTACATTGTATGGTGTAGTTTTTCTAATTCAGATCTGATATCTTTTCAGTGCATTCAAACTGAGTAACTTTTTGTCAAAATTGTCGTAGAACTTTGAATAAATGTCTTCCTGTGCTAATTAACAGTGAATTACTTTTCTTTCAGATGCAAACATCTGCTTCTTTGGGAGCAACACAGATTTCACAGAAAATAATTCCTCTTTTGGAACTTCCTTCTGTTTCTGAAGATGGTAAAATGAAACTGCTTAAGGATTTTCTTTATTATACATATACTATTACAATAATTTCCATTTTGAGGTGTATTTTGCTCAAATGACCATATAGGGGAAGGAAAATATCTTTTCCTTTTAACCTGTAGGTTCTTGGCTGAGGCTTTGTTAACAAAAGGCAGATTAACAAGAGAAAACAAATAGAAATGTATTAACATTCTTGTGTACATGGGAGAAACTCAGGGATGAGTAACTCAAAGGGCTGATTAAAAGTTGGTTTTATAGACTACTTTGAGCTTAAAAAAAGGAAAAGAGGTATTGGACTTCTGGGCTAGGGGCAGGGGGATGCAAGTTATGGGAAGGTGACCAGGAAAAGCACGATATACAAGGGTAAATGTTGTTCTGCACATTTAGGTCAGTATCTTCTTTGATAAAGTCTTATGATTAAGAATCATCCTTCTTGGTACTGAGAAGGAGACACCTTTATGCAGGTAGATTTCCTTTATGAGGAGTATTAATTCTTCTTACAAAAAGGAAACCTATACTCTGTCTTCAGAGCTTTTCCTGTGTGCTGTTTCTCAAAATAATCAACTCAATATAATCCTTATGTCAAAAACACATGTTTTGGAGTAGAATATTTTGCTTTCTTACTGTTATGTAAAAAATTTCAGGCAATAGCAGATAGTTGTATATTTTCAGGAAATTTTGCTAAAATTTCTTTAAAATAATACAATTTGGATGTTCCTTAAATTTGCTTTTGCAGTGGGATTTTTTTGGTATATAAAAGTTGAACTCACAAGTTAATCATCTTTATTCAGCTGTGAGCCAAGAAACCCACCAAAACTTCATAGGTGTCTAATTTATAATGTGTTACTTAGTTGTTTAGAAAATTTTACTGTAGTAAATTTTTAAGAAACTTTTTAAAGTATCTTTGTTATTAAAGGAAAAACTCAAGTCTTAATATCTACATTTACATACAAATGTTAGGTCCGGAGCCGAGAGAGAGAAACACACACAAGCATCTGGGTGCAGATGGGTGAAGGAAAAAAGTGTCCATGAGAAAAAAGGGGAGAGCCTTGGGTTTTATAGAGGGTTTTTTCAGGAGGAGTAAGTGGGCCAGAAGAGCTGCTTGTAATTAATTCTTTCTTCAAATAACCAACTTCTAGGACCCTTGCCCCTGTCACATCCATCCTTCAGTTCTGGTGTAATCCTTATCAGGAGAGCTAGGGAGGGATAGCCTTCATCTCTGTCAGGGAGGGAGGGAGAAGGAATGCTGGTGCAGCTGTCCATTAGATTTACAAAGTCAGTGGACTCACCAGACTCCTGTGGCTATTGTTTTTACAAGCCTCAGTTTTGCATTAACCCCATTCTGTCCTACACGTACTTTTCTGGTTCCTACCTGGAACAAACCTAACAATAAAGACTTACAAATATTCTGATATCAAATATTTGCTTTTCTATGATCACATTAGAAAGAAAAAGTAAATATGTTTCTGTATTTCTAAAACTTTAAAAATGGCTAAATGTTAAGTAAAATAAACTGCCATGTTGATTCTTCGTTTTGTAGAGAATATTTTTCTTTGTGTGTGGTCACCGGAGAGGAGATGTTTGTGAGCTCGTCTACTATAGCTTCAATCTTAATTATTAGGGATAAACTTCCAATCGTTTTAGTTTCCTTTAAGCCTCTTTTTAATGGTTTTACTAAATGATTAAGTGTTTTTACTGTTTGGTTCCTTTTTAATATCAGTGTATGTATGTATACATGTATATTTGTTAATATGTGTATATATATATATATATATATATATACTTACATTTGTGTATATATTCATATGTAAAGTAGTACTTGATCTCAGTTTACTTCTTTTAGACTTAAGGGCCTACGCTCTGCTGCTGATATTTCAGGGTTTATAACTAAGTCTGATTAGACTATCCAGGAAGAGTGAGCAGAATATTAATACCTTACTTTGAGTATTCATGATGTGTGTTGTCATTGGTATTGTCATTTCCTGTAAAATTTTCTTAGGCAATTTTAAAATAGACTAATGATTGCAAAAGATGATCTTCTTTAAACTAAAGATTATATTTTGTAATTTTCCATATTTTTGTTATCAAAAATGTTATTTGTTTAAAAATACAGTAATCTCTTTTCTCTTGTTTTGATTCTTAGGTTTATATTCAGTTTTTAAAATAGACCCTTAGTATTTATTGTTCATATTTATTTCAGAAAAATTAAAATGTTATTAAGTTGATCATTTTTATTATTGACTTAAACATTGTTCTGTGGAATTTAGAGTCAGAGGAGGAATTTTTTGATGCACCATGTTATCCCTTGGATGAGTCTATTCAGTTTCCAACTAGAGTTAAAAGTGGTCGACACAGAAAGTTACAAAAGCAGGATTATTCAGTAAATATGACTACATTTAAAATACGATGTGAAGTACCAGAGGTAAGTAACATGGTAAGATTAATAAGGCTTATTCAAAGTGCTTGCCATTTCTACTATTTGTGTCTTACTTATATAATGTCATCGCTAATAAGCACTGTTGTTTTCATCCTGATTAAGCTAAATCCAGACTTGCTGTGTGGTTCCCCTTGAAGGGGAAGGTGTGCTGAAAAATCAACTCATAAAAGGCAGATGAATTGGAGAAAAGGCATGCCAATTTATTTGACCATAGTTTTACATGATATTAAAGCCTTCAGAATGAAGACCCATCTACCCAACGGGGTGCAAAAGCTTATATACCGTCTTGAGGTTATAGAAGGGGCTTAGATCCTGGCAAAACAGGTTATGGGGAGGGATTGAGAAAAGGAATTCTGTTGAGGGGTGGTAAATGATTACTAGGTAGAATTTAGTGGACCTGAAGAACATGTAATGGTCTGCGTGTGGGACAAGGTTTGGTGGACCTCCACTGTGGACTGTGGTTTGTGACTAAAGTCTGTTCCAGGTTTGTTAACAGACTTTAGTCCTCCTTCCTGTGATATGGATTCAGTTAATGAAAACTCAAGAAAGGGACCAGAGGTAATTATTTTCTTCTTTGGTAGGTCCAGATTTTAGACAGATAAGGAGCTTCAGAGAACATCTTTATCCTATGCTTTGGGAGAGGTAGAAGCTTGAGGGGAAGGGGAAGAAAAAACAATTGTTCTCCTCAGTGGGTCTGTCTGGTCTTACTCAGATAAGGGAAAAGTCTCTTCTAGCATCTGTTGATCTCTAAGAGCCTTTTATTCAAAATATTCATTATACCAGGGAGACTTATTTTGGGGTGAAGTTCCTTGTGCTTCTTCACCCCCTTTTTTGAAGATTAACTTTCTTAAGAATTGGGAGTTTAGATGATATACTATGGGTATGCAATACATATTTTATGAGAATGATTATTTATGCAGTGTAACTATGTATTATATGTATGTGTGGATATAAAAATCTATTACAAATGTTAAATATATAATATTTATCTCATATATCCATATTTAACCACTATGCACATGTTTTTGTTTTATGTAGTGGTGGGTTCTTTTTTTTTTCTTTTCTAGGTTTTGATTCAACTTTATCACCTTGTTGGAGACTGTGAACTGCCTGTGGTAGAAATTGATGTTTTAGGATTGGGTACAGAAATTGAGATTAGAACATACGATTTGAAAGCAAATGCTTTTTTGAAAGAGTTCTGCTTAAAATGCCCAGAATACTTGGGTAAGAATCTCTATTTTTAAAAAATAAATTAATTTTATTGTTTGACTACCTGGTGGACAGTTTTTAATTCTTTAGGCTCTGAATCAGTATATTTGCTAAAATATTCTCAGAAAACTATTACATTATGAGTTAATCTTTAACTTTTATCTTATAGTTGGTAATCCAGAGGGGTAGACCAGAGGGAAAAAATGAAGATAATTTTTTTCATTAAGGAAAATCAAATGATCATGGTTGAATTTTAAATTTTAACTGAATACTGGAACACTGAATTAGTTTCCTATTTGCGCTGTAACAGTTTACCATAAACTTAGTGTCTTAAAACAACACAAGTTTATTATCTTAAGGTTCTCTAGGGCAAAAGTCTAGCATAAGTCTCACTGGGCATAAATCAAGGTGTCAGCAAGAATTCCATTTTGAAGACTTCAGAGGAAGATCCATTTCCTTGTTCAGTCAGGTGTTGGCAAAATTCATTTATGTGTGGTTTAAGTCTCTGTTTTTTTGTTGCCTGTTAGTCAGTGGCTGCCCTTAGCTCCTTGAAGCCTCTTTTGGTCCTTGCCATGTAGCCTCCTGCATCTCAAAACCTTCACGGTGTCAAATCCTCCTCATACTGCCATCTCTATAACTTCCTCTTCTGCATTTTGCTTCTACTTTTAAAAGTTTTTAGATTGGACCACACTTGATCATTCAGGATACTTTCCCTTTAACCTTAATCTTAATCAGATCTTCAAAGTCCCATTTGCCATATGAGGTAATATATTCAGGTTCTAGGGGATTAGCTTGTAGACATCTTTGTTGGAGCTAGAGGATAGTGTTCTACTTACTACGAATCCTTTATGTTCCAGAATCATAATGTATATGATCCCTAAGAAAATAGTGTCTTCTATGTTGGACATTTAGGGAAGGTACTATTTATATTTCTTCTTTTACATTTTTTGGATTTTTCCTTGAAAGATAATTGTGAATGGTAGAGGGAAGGATTTGGACAACTGATCAGTAGTTTAATTTCATTAAACATTTTAGCACAATAATATTATGTGTGAGGAGAGGTGACGTTAAAAAAATTTTAAATAGACTATTTTTTAGAGCAGTTTTAGATTGACAGCACAATTAAGCAGAAAGTGCAGAGATTTCCCATATACTCATTGTACCCTCATATGCATAGCTTCCCCCATGATCAGCACCCCCCACTAGGGTGGTACATTTGTTACAATTGATGAACCTACGTTGACACATTGTTATCACCCAAAATCTAATAGTTTACATTAGGATTCATATTAGTGTTATACATTCTGTGTGTTTGGACAAATGTATAATGACATGTATGCACCATTATATTATCATACTGAGTAGTTTCACCGCCCTAAAAAAAAATCCTCTGTGCTGCACCTATTCATCCTCCCTCCTGCCTAATCCCTGGCAACTACTACTGATCTTTTTAGTGTCTCCATAGTTTTACCTTTCCTAGCATGTCATTTAGTTGGAATAATATAATACTTACCCTTTTCAGATTGATGTCTTTCAGTTAGTAATATGTATTTAAGTTACCACCTTGTTTTTTCATGGCTCGATAGCACATTTCTTTTTAGCAATGAATAATATTCCATTGTCTGGATGCATCATGGTTTATTTATCTATTCACCTAGCAAAGGATGTCTTGATTGCTTCCACTTTTGACAATTATAAATAAAGCTGTTATGGCCATCCATGTACAGGTTTTTGTGCAGACATAAATTTTCAGTTTCTTTGGGTAAATACCAAGGGGTATGATTGCTGGATCATATGGGAAGAGTATATTCAGTTTTGTAAGGAACTGCCAAAATATCTTCCTAGGTGGCTGTACCATTTTTCATTTCTACTGGCAATGAATGCCTATTGCTCTATATCCTTTCCAGTTGTCAGTGTTATGGATTTTGGCTATTTGGGTAGGTGTGTAGTGGCAATTTGCATTTCTCTGGTGACATATGATGTGAGGCATTTTTTTACATATTTATTTGCCATCTGTATATCTTCTTTGGTGAGATGTCATTTTTAAACTGGGGAGCAAGGTGGACATGGTGGCTCATGCCTGTAATGCCAGCGCTTTAGAAGCCTGAGGCAGAGGATTGCTTAAGGCCAGGAGTTCAAGACCAACGTGGGCAACATAGTGAGACCGTATCTCTATGAAAAAATTTTTAAAACATTGGCTGGGTGCGGTGACTCACGCCTGTAATCCTAGCCCTCTGGGAGGCTGAGGTGGGTGGATTGCTTGAGGTCAGGAGTTCGAGACCAGCCTGAGCGAGACCCCATCTCTACTAAAAATAGAAATAAAAAAATTATCTGGACAACTAAAAATATATATAGAAAAAATTAGCCGGGCATGGTGGCACATGCCTGTAGTCCCAGCTACCCGGGAGGCTGAGGCAGAAGGATCGCTTGAGCCGAGGAGTTTGAGGTTGCTGTGAGCTAGGCTGACGCCACGGCACTCACTCTAGCTAGGGCAACAAAGTGAGACTCTGTCTCAAAAAAAAAAAAAATATATAGCTGGGCATGGGGCATGCTCCTGTAGTCCTAGCTACTTGGAAGGCTGAGTTGGGAGAATCACTTGAGCCTGGGAATTCGAGGTTGCAGTGACATGTGATCACACCGCTGTACTCCAGCCTGGATGACAGCGGGAGACTCTGTCTCTAAGAAAAGCAAAATAAATTGGGGTGTAAATTAAAAACTGTGGCCTAAGACTTGGTCAGAGGATATGATTTATACATTTTTTTCTTGTATTCTACAACTTGTTCCATAGCCCTTCAGAACTTGAGTGTGGTAGATTGTGTTATGGTTATCTCTTGCCATACTTGCCTTTCTATATACTGTCATATATAGTAGATACAGAGTTTTGATTTATTATGCTTTTTTACATAAAGAAACAGTTTGCTCTGGTAATTATAAAGAAAAGTAAACCAACTTGACGGTGTTCTCTGATAATCCTGATGTATTATAGCAGTTGTCAATTTTTACTTTTTTTTGTTTGAAGGGATGGGATCTTACTCTGTTGTCCAGGGTAGAGTGCAGTTTCGTGATCATAGCTCACAGTAGTCTCAAACTCCTGGGCTTAAGCAATCCTCCTACTTAAGCCTCCCAAGTAGCTGGGACTACAGGTGCACACCACTATGCCCGGTTAATTTTTTTATTTTTTATTTTTGTAGAGACAGCGTCTTTATGTTCAAGGCTGGTCTTGAACTCCTGGCCTCAGATGATACTCCTACCTTGGCCTCTCAAAGCACTGGGCATGAGCCACCATGCTCGGCCTAATTTTTACGTTTATTCTTATTTTTAATTTATTTTCCTAATAGCAAAGGAGAAAAAAAGCCTTTCAAAACAATACAGAGTGTACAATTTTTACTACAACTATTTCTGATATCTTTACTCCTGTTTTCTCAGAGGGAATGAATTGCACAGTTTCTTGAACAAAGTAAATGATCTGTATAATAGTTGTTCAGTGAAGGAATAAATGTGTGAACAAAATAGGGACCTTATTATGGGTTGAAATGTTAACACCCTCAGTATAAAGCTGGTTCACGTGCTAATAAGCATTTAAGTTTATAGGACTTCATGGAATTTGTGACTTTTTTTTCCCTCAAGAATTGTATAATTAGTTTGTAGTCCTTCCAGTCTCAGATGTTAATTTCCAGCAGCCGTAATTTGGTGATGATACTTTTAAAAGTTTGCTATAAAAATCTTTTTGACACCAGTTTTTCTAGTAACAGGTTTGATCAGAATTATATAGTAATAGATTTATTTTAATCTAACCTAATGTACAGAAAAACTTATTGTCTCATCACATTTCTGATCTGGTTTTTGAACAACTGGGTTTTCAAGGACTCTGATTTTTTTTGTTGTTGTTTTTGTTTTTAACTTTTTTCTGTGATCCAGGGCCAGAATTCTCTTTCTGCTCTTTTATCATGGTTCCTAAAAGCCATTCTGTTTTTTCTTTAATTGATTGCTTGTTCTTTTTTTTTAACCTTATCTACCATCTGGGTTTAGAAAGATGTAAGATTTCAGTGTTGTGTGGCACAAGAGAAGGGAAGGAAATTGTAAGGAGAAATTATATTTTAAGAGTTTAAAAAATCAAAAAGGGACTTGACCTTGGTAAGGTAGAATCCAAGGTCCAGAACTGATTTAGAAAAGCCCTTTGTTTCCAATTATATAATTACTAATATTGCTTGCATTTATTTTCAGTTAGTTGTCCTATGAAAAGGTAATTTTTAAAAATTATTTTTAGATGAAAACAAGAAACCAGTTTATTTGGTCACAACACTGGATAACACACTGGAAGATCTGTTAACACTGGAATATGTGAAGGTAAGCAGTTCCATTTATATCTGCTTAATATGGTAAGTATGCTGATGATATGTCATAGTCAAGTTTGGTAAGTTTAGTAATCTTCAGTTCGTTTACTCTTCATTCTGATGTAATCTCTACAACTCCTAACGCTTTAAGGTTTTTTGGTCTTGTCATCCTGTATTAAATAGTTGTGATTTATAAATACTTCATACAGCAAGATGAAAAGCCTGTGTTCTACATAGAATGACCTGCAGTTTGATCTTTTTCCTCCATCAGAGTATTGAAAAAGAAATAAACTTTCTAGTCTTGATGAAATTTATTGTTGTATATGATTCAAGATGATGCTTTCACTTCATTTCCCACTGTTGAGTGAAGTTATATGATTTTTGTAGTGTCAATAACACCATTCCTTATTGATTTATGATACCCATTTTATCATCTATTATGTTTTTCTATGGACTGTGGACTATTTGTAATTTATTCCATGTTTCCATTGACCTATTTTTATGTGCCATATTATTTTTATAATTACTGTATAATAATAATGCTAAAAGAGCATTGTTATCACTTTTAAGACCATTTTTGCTATCCATTATTGATGTAGATATTTTAGAATTCTTTTTGTATGTATGCATTAAATAGCTTTTAGACCATAAATTTGTTTTAGATGTAAAGGAAATGAATGGATAAAGAAAATGTGGTATACATACACATAAGGCTGAAATACTATTCAGCCTTAAAAAGGGGGGAAATCCTATTTATGACACTATGCTAAGTGAAATAAGCCAAGCACAGAAAGGCAAAGGCTGCCTGATCTCCTTTTTATGTGGACTTTAATGAATTTGAATTCATAGAAACAGAGAGTAGTGTGATGGTTACTAGAGGCTGGGGGAGGAGGAGAAGGAGGGACTGGGGAGTTGTTGATTAAATGGTACAAAGTTTCAGATAGGAGGAATAATTTTTGAGATCTGTTGCACAGCAGGGTGACTATAGTCAATAATAGTGTATTATACATTTCAAAATAAATAACTAAGAAAGTAAATTTCAAATGTCTCACCACAAAAAATGATAAGCGAAGTGTTGGATATGTTAGCTTAATTCAGTCATTTCACATTTTATACCTTTGTCATAGTGTCACCTTGTACCCCGTAAATATATACAATTATGATTTGTCAATCAAAAGTAATAATACATTTTTTAAAAAAGAAAAAAAACAGTATTTGTATACTTGGTGAATAATTGTGTCATAAGTTTTGTTTTCAAATATAGGAAGAATTAGGATGAACTGTACAGAGTTGTTTTTGACCAAATGATTTTTCTGCATACTTGATAATATCTGACATTTCCTCTCCTGATAATAAGAATGATAATATGTATCATTTATTGAATACTTGTTATGTGCCAGAGAGATCCGTAGTTACCAGTTTTCTTTTGTTCTGGTGAAGCAGTTATTTAGGTAATTATATATATAATTTCCTAATTATATATATAATTAGGTAAGTTACATAAACAAGTTATATAAACATGTATTAGGACTGTCATGTGACTATATATACGTTGTTTTCCTAACATGTTCTAACAGATTTGTTTTCTCTTTGGATAGGCTGAAAAGAATGTACCCAACTTGAAAAGTACCTATAACAATGTTTTACAGCTGATTAAGGTATGAATGGATAGTGATTCATTTTTTAATTAGATAGTGTATTTATATTTCTTATGAAAATTATTTCCGAATTGGAATTATAAGATCCTTTAAGATAAAAACAAAACATTATAAATTGTACCCTTTATATCTGCTGTCCCCAAGCCCCGGGCCGTGGACCTGTACTGGTCCATGGCCTGTTAGGAACTGGGCCAGCAAGCGAAGCTTCATCTGTATTTACATATGCTCCCCATCACTAGCATCACCGCATAAGCTCCCCCTCCTGTCAGATCAGTGAGGGCATTAGATTCTCCTAGGAGCACGAACCGTACTGTAAACTGCACATGTGAGGATCTAGGTTGTGTGCTCCTTATGAGAATCTAATGCCTGATGATCTGAGGTGGAGGTGACATGGTGATGCTAGTGCTGGGGAGCAGTTACAAATACAGATTATAATTAGCAGAGAGGTTTTACTGCACAATAAATATAATGCACTTGAATTATCCCGAAACCATCTACCCCCACCCCTATCCCACCAACCGTAGAAAAATTGTCTTCCATGAAACCAGTCTCTGGTGCCAAAAAGGTTGGGGACCACTGCTTATACCACAAAGCATAGTGCCTTGTGGAAAGCAGAGAAGTGAATATTTATTGACCTATTACTAAAATAGGCTTTGTTCTTTAGGTGAATTTTTCCTCTTTGGATATTCATTTACACACTGAAGCGCTTCTCAATACAATAAATTACCTTAATAATATCCTTCCACAATCAGAGGAAAAATCAGCCTCAGTGAGTATTACAGAGACTGAAGACAAAGGAGATGTCATTAAAAAACTAGGTATGTTTCTTTAGAATTCAGATTCAAATTTTTTTACCTAGTAAATCAATAAATCTAGGCTCTGGCTTTATTATTAATTTATTATATTTGCATCATAATTCTGTTGCCTAGATTAGTATCAGGAAGGATTCATTATATAGAGGGTTAATTTTAGAAAATAATGGTAAAGGAAATTGATTACTGCTGAAGAAAATGTGGCTTTGTTTATTATATATAATAATTAGTTTTAGTTGAAGATCATACAGCATTTGATTTAGATTAAAATGCATTAGCATGTATTCACACCTAATGGGTGCAGTGCACACTGTCTGGGGGATGGACATGCTTGTAGCTCTGACTTGGGTGGGGAAAAGGCAATATATGTAACCTAAACATTTGTATGCCTGTAATATACTGAAATAAAAAAATAATAAATAAATAAAATGTTCTGACCACAAAGAAAAAAAATTATGCATGTAATAGCATGATTATTTTAGATTAGAAAAATGTGACTAAAAATTGGACTAAATTTTGAGTAATATCAGAGCATATGTTGTAATCAGAATATAGTACTTTTTAAGCAATGAAAAGTTACAATTTTGATAATGACAAGTATTGCCTAATAATCATTGAGCTTCAAAAGATTTAGGAATTTATAGCTACAGTTTCTTAGTTTCAAATGTTTAGTCTCTTCTAGAAATAGTATTTTGTCTTTATTTGCTTTTGTTTTCATTAGATTTGATTTTTTTTTTTTTGTTAGAATTCCCATTGAGTAAGGAATAACATACCTTGCTTTCAACTGAATTGCAGATCAGGGTTTCTCTAATATTACTACTTGTGGTGGTATTTCAGTTACTTTGTATGTATAGTGAGGTAACTATGAAAAGTTCTTCCTTATGTTTTACAATATGATCTTTTGTTGCAGCTTTTAAACTATCCACAAATGAAGATATTATTACCTTGCAGATTTTAGCAGAATTATCATGTTTACAGATCTTTATTCAAGATCAGAAACGTAAAATTTCTGAAATTAAGATTGAAGGTAATACAAGTTTATAAAAAATAAATTTAGAACTATTAAATGAAAGAAAAGGCAATTAGTCATCCTTTTATTCCCTTAGGACTTGATTCTGAAATAATTATGAAACCTTCAGTAACTGAAATAAATGCAAAGCTAAGGAATATAATTGTTTTGGATTCTGATAAAACAGCTGTATACAAAAAGGTAAGAACTTGTTTTGATTAAGTGATAGTATTAATACAGCATTAAATATAATTGTCTTTTAAGAGTGGTCATAGATATCAATTAGATAGACAGTTGTTGGAATTTAACAATGTGGCTTATTACGTCCAGGGGTTTTGAAGTCAGGCATAATTGAAGTGTTAGCTCTGCTCCTTAATAGCTGTGTGATCATTCGCAAGTTTCCTAATCTTGGATTATGTTTCTTTATCTGTAAAATGAGGATTGTAGTATCACATAAATGAGATAAGTATAAGTAATGCTCCTGGAGCAGTTTTGGGAGGGGGCTTGGTAAATAAATACCTTTTTCACTATTTGTCTTTTGTTCTTTTCAAAGACTCTGAACCTTGTAATACATTTCAGGTACATCAGAGGATCTGAAATCTAATTTAATAGTGAGATTTTTTTTTTTAAGTTTATTTTCAGGAATGATTTACTAGTATAGCTGTTATAATCCTAAGAGAGTCATTTGAAGTGGTTAGTGATCGAAGGGCAGGTAATTTGTTACTGAGTGTATACCAGTAAGGTTCCTTACTGTTGTGGAGTTGGCCAGGTAATTCTGAATAATGAGGCATCTAGGTAGGATGGTATATTTAAGAGAGTGAAGAGAATATCAGCAGGATCAGGGGAAGCTGAAGTACATGTTGAGTCAGGAAGTTAGCATTTAGAATATGGTAGGAAAGAAGGAAATAGATAAATAGACTTAGCCAGTAATACTGATGACATAGTGATGACCTGATTTTAATGTTTAAAAAAAAATCCTTCTTATATCTTCTTCTTATGGCTTATTTAATGTGAGATAAAAAGAGTTTGAAAACATCAAAGGGGCATGGCTTATAGGAATAAGGAACAAGAAAATTTCCAGAATGGTTTTATTTTCTTCTATTAGTTTTACTTTAAAAATCATAGTATTAGAGCATTTAAGTAGTAGATTATCCATTTTATTTTCCCTATCTAGAAAGTAAAGCTCACAGAAATAAAGGTGTCTACTAAAAGTCATACAAGTAGGTAGTGACAGAACTGATACTATAACCCAACCTATTGATTTTTTTCCTCTGTAATTTTATTTTTAATATATCTACAAGGCTAAAAATTCGATTTACACAAAGCTACATAAGGAAAAATCTCTGTCTCAGGTCTGTCTTCTTGCTCCATTCCAATTTTCCTTCCCCTGTTTTTTGACTTTTTTCCAGCGTACATGGTTTTTAAACAAACCACTTTATTCAGTAACTCTCCACATGCCAAAGAACCAGAGAGACATAAGCTTTTTGCCCTATATCAGAACTTCGTCATCTTTGTGCCAGGATATACAAGATTGTGCCATGAATAGGTTTTAGGAATACTGATACATTGAGCCCCTCAACTTTGAAGGTTGGAGCCCTCAGGCCATTTGACTCTGTCCTGGAGAAGTATGCGTCATTTACTGTAGCACCATCGTACAAATACTGTTGTTATTTGTGTATGCCATATGGTAAAATGGATTCTAGCTGACCTGGCCGTCTCATAAAATAAGATGTAATAGTAAGTTAGCTTCTTACATCTTTTTTATGGAAAAATGTTTTGAAAGTGAAGGTTTTAAAAAAATCTAGTTTATAACACTTGTTATTTGGTGTGTTAGGTACACAAGTGTTTCTAAATATTCTGTACTTTTCTGGCTTTGTTATTAGACCAATACTGGCTTCATAAAATGAGTTCAGAAGTGCTTTCTCCTATTTTCTGAAAAATTGTTGTAGAATTTGTATTATTTCTTCCTTAAACATTTGATAGAATTCACCAGTAAAAATATTTTTTGTATGTGTTTGGGGCTGGGATTCAGTTCATTCAATTTCATTTTTTTCCATATGGCACTGAATTTTTTATTCATAGTATTTATTGAAAAAGCTATTATTTAACTTATTTGTCACAAAACCCATTGAGATCAGAACCTCATTTTTCGGTTTTACAGGACAGAAATTGAAGCATGTAACTTCTAGAAATCACACAGCTAGTAGAGCTTTATCTGACAACTAGATGTTAAGAACCATTCAAGCTCTTTATACAGTTGGCACTCCATTTCCATGGTCCCATGCAAGGGGATTCAACCAATCTTGGATAGAAATATTTGAGGAAAAAATGAAAAATAACAATATAACAATAAAAATAATACAAATTTAAAAATATAGTATAACTATTTACATAGCATTTACATTGTATTAGGTACTATAGGTAATCTAGAGATTATTTAAAGTATAGAGGAGGATGTGCTTACTACACAATTTTATATGAGGGCCTTGAGTATCCACAGATTTTGGTATCCAGGTAGGTCCTGGAACCAATCCCTGTTGGATACTGAGGGATGACTGTACTCATAACCATTTTACACTGACTCTCAATTCCATACTGATAGAATTAAGTTTAATTCTTAAGCTCTATAATTAATCTTCCACCTTGTTTCTCTTCTATAATGCTATGACTGTTCTTGACTTTTGTGCTTTCACATAAATTTTTATACCTTCTTGGTTGAATTAACCCCTCTGTGATTATGGAATGTACCTTTTTCTCTTTGGTAATTGTCCTTGTTCTGAAGTCTACTTTGTTGGTAAAATAGCCACTCTAGGTTTCTATGACCAGTGTTTGTTTACATGGTATGTCTTTTTCTATCCTTTAACTTTTATGTGTTACTTATTTAATTTTTAATCTATGTCTTACTATTTAAAGTGGGTTTCTTGTAGGCAGTATATATTTAGATCTTGCATGTTTATCCAATCTGACAATCTCTTGACTTTTGATTTGTATTTGGACCATTTAAAAAAAAACCAATTATTTTTATGCTTGGATTATAATCTGATACCTTTCTGGTTGTTTTCTGTTCTCTAGTTGTTTTGTTCATTCTATTCTTTGTACTCCCCTTTTTGCCTGATTTTGAATTATTAATAATTATGATTCATTTTATGGTTTCCTTTGGGTTTACAATATATATCTTTAATCACAGTCTGTGTTCCAATAATATTTTACTGCTTTATGTATAGTGTAAGAATCTTATAATACTATACTTCCAATTCCTATTTCCTTCTTGCTTGATATTATTGTCTTATGCTTTATTTTTATACATGTTGAAAACCTACAGTACATACCTACTGATTTTGGTTTAGTCAGTTTTCTTTACAGCAATTAATTTTCTAAAGAAGTTTTATATGTCTCTTCATTGTAACCATTTCTGGAACTCATTTCTTCATGTAGTTTCTGTCTGTATTTCTATCTGAAGGACTTTCTCATTTCTTATAATGCAAGTCTGCTGGTAATGAATCCTCTCAGCTTTTTGAGCAGAGATGAGAAGGGAGCTGGAAAAAATCCTTTATTTTACCCTAATTTTCTGAGTGATACTTTTGCTGGATATAGAATTCTCAGTTGGTAGTCCCTACCCCACCTCCCCACCTTTCAAACTATTAAAAAAGTGACTCCATTGTACTTTGTTATACATAGTACTTTGTTATACATTGTACTTTGTTATACATAGTTTTGATGAGAATTCTGTTATATATCTTATCTTTGTTCCTCTGTATGTGATTCATCATCTTTTCTGAATGGCTTCAGGATTTGTATATTGTGTGTCTAGGTGTGTGTAATTATGTGTGTAATTATGTTTTGATATTTGTCCTGTTTGGGCTTTTCTGAGCTACTTGGATATATCTGTCTTTCATTATTTTTCATTAACTTTTCAAATATTTCTTCTGTCTCTGTCTCCGTCTGTCTCTTCCCTCTGCATCACTCCCATTCTCTTCCTCCACCTCCTCCCTCTTCCTCTTAGATTCCAAAAATTCCTATTAGATAGATTCCTGTTTAGATGTCCCACAACCTTCAACTTTTTTCCTATTCTTTTCTTAATGCATTTCAGTTTGGATAATGTCTTTTAACTTATTTCCAGATTCACTGGTTTTGTCCTTGGCTCTATTGAATGTGCTGATGAACCCACTGAAGATACTCTTCATCTCTGTTACCATGTCTTAAAATCTTTAATATTTCCCTTTGATCTATTCTTTTTTCCATTTCTCTGCTGATATTCATTATCTGTACATGTTTTCCAGCTTTTCCATTAGAAGCCTTTACCATATTAATTATCGTAATTTAAAATTCCCTGGTTAACAGTTTGAACATCTGTGTTATAGAGTCTGGTTCTTTTGATTGCTTTAGCATTTGTTGGGTTTTTTTTTTTTTTTTTTTTTTTTGCTTTTATGGAGCATCTCATAGTTATTGACTGAATGTCAGACATCATGTATAGGATAATAGAGACTGAGGTAAATAGTATTTAAGTGTGGAAATGGGTATGCCTTTTTTTTCCTGCTAAACTGTTAGCTTGGGAGTTGAGTCAGTCTGGTGGAGAGCCAAGCTTGATTTGAATTTTCTTATATGATTCCCTTCACTACCATTACTGCTTCAGATTCCTTCAGATGTACCTTATGCTTAGGGTGAGTGAGGGCTGGGTTGCTAAGATTCTGCACCAGTCTCAGCCTTTGACCTTTCCTCTACTTTCATGCCTCATAAAATTCTCTTTTCATTTTCATTCTCTTGGCTTTTTCCTTGTTGTTGGATACTCCTGCTGCTTGTTCCTTAGAGCTTATGAACTTGAAGATAAGTATTTGAGAGAAGGGAAGCGGAAGTGGTTTGAGTAGGCTTGTCAGTTGTCCTGGTCCACTTTCAGTACTCACCTGTTTTTCTGTGTCTCAAACATGGAGGATTCTTGGTGATCCTGTCCCTCCTTTCCATGACATCTGACTAGTCTCTCTGGTGGTTCCTATGTGGGATTGCGTATATTTCTCTGCCCGAGCAGGATACCTCTAATGGTCTGGTCCTAGGAGGGTTCTTGTTCTTCCCCCAGCTACAGAGAGTTTTCTTTTATTTTTTTCCCTAGGATGTATCTCCTCACATGTAACCTGAGGACATCAAGGTTTACTACCCTTCCCCTAGTGTCTTAAAGCTTTTCTTCTTCTGAGAAGAGGATAATTCTGGTAGTGCTTTGGGGCCTTTTCTACAGTAGAGCCTCCTCCTCTTTTCCTGTACCTAGGAAAACTTTCTCTGGTTTTCCCTCTTTCCCTTATTCTTTCTCCTGAGCTCCCAGCAGAGGCTCATGAAATGCCTGCAACTGAGTGTGAACTCCTCTTTTGTCTGAGGTTCCCAGGGAATTTGTATCTCACATTAGTCCACAGTCAACCTTTGTCGTTTCAGCTGAATTATTCTTACCTAGCTTCTGTCTCTCCTTGAAAGTACCTAAGTTTTTTCTTAGATTTTAGGGTGATTTGTTGTCCTGTGACCTCAGATTTCTAATGATTTTAAGAAAATTATGAGTTTGTAGTTTATCTGGGCTTTTTCTTGTTGACAGGATTTGCAATGACCCGCACTCCATCTTTGTACATGGTAAGCAGAGGCAGAACTATAGACTTCTTTTCAGCCCCATCTTGTACCTCAACCTTCAGGGATCCTACATATCTTGGTTTCTGAGGATTCTTTGTTCTGTGGTTGTCATTCATTTGTTCGTTGATGGCTCTTCAGTTCCCTGTTCTCGCTTCTAGCATTCAGGAGAATGGAGAAAGCCATAAACTAAATTAGCTATATATTTTTTTTAACATTTTACATATCCTGTTGTCACCACCATTTTAACTGGTATTGCAGAGCTTGAGGTTTTAAACCATTGTAGGTAATTTCTGGTTGGCAGTTAAGATGGCTCTTCTTGAACTAATAAGGAACAGAAGTATAGAAATAGTAGGAGATTCCTTTGAAGAATCTGGAAAATCTATTCACATACCTCAAATCAAGAGAAGTAAATTTCAGTAAGTTGTAGTGTAAAGTGTTTTTCGAACTTTTGACAGTGAATCAGGAAATAACACTTCAGCATAAAAGTACACATGCAAAATGAAAATGCATATTCTGGGCCTGGTACGTTGGTTCATCCTAGCACTCTGGGAGGCCACAATAGGAGGATTGTTTGAGGTCAGGAGTTTGAGACCAGCCTGAGCAAGAGTGAGACCCTGTCTCTACAAAAAATAGAAAAATTAGCTGGTATAGTGACAGGTGCCTGTAGTCCTAGCTACTCAGGAGACTGAGGCAGGAGGATTGCTTGAGCCCAGGAGTTTGAGGTTGCAGTGAGCTATGGTGATACAACTGTATTCCAGCCTGGATGACAGAGTGAAACTCTGTCTCAAAAAAAAAAAAAAAAAAATGCATATTCTTATCTTTTTTCTTCTATTCTCCATTAAAAAAAAAGCTGAGCCAGACCTGCTAAATTGATTTCATGACCCACAAAGGGAGCTGCCACCACCAATTTGAAAAACTTTGCAGTGTAGATTTCAATAAAACAGAATTGTTACCTCATTTATATCTGGCTTGTATAACCTGGAAGATTGTCCAAATATATGTGTATGTTTTGTTAACTTTTGCTTTAAGTTTGTACTGAAGGCACATGATTTCAAAAATGGATTGTGATAATTGAATTTTCTCTTCTTAAGGCTGTTTATATCACTGGAAAAGAAGTTTTCAGCTTTAAAATGGTTTCTTACGTGGATGCAACTGCTGGGCCTGCATACACAGATATGAATGTAGTTGACATTCAGGTTAATTTAACAGTTGGTTGCATTGAAGTAGTTTTTGTCACAAAATTTCTATATTCTATATTGGTAAGTATTTTAATAAATTATTTTTTATTCTTTTATACTAGTTGGAAATTGCTGTATGTCAAACATAGATGAATAACAAGAATTCCTTGCTTGATTTTTTTTCTTCTGCTTGTTAAAATTTTCTGGGTACCACTTACAATGACTGAAATGTGTAGTACTTTTATGTATAAGGTTTTGTATAGCATCATTTTCACATAGGAATACCTATTAAATATATGCACATTATATATCATATGTTATATATTAATTGAAATCTTCATTTTATACAACATTGGCTTAAGTCTTTGTTTTTCCTGACTTAAGAATTCTTAATGATGACGTGAGACCAAAACAAACATCAAATATGTATATGCAGTATTTTTTAATTAGATTTGGAAGTCAGAAAAAACAAAGACTTAAGCCAATGTTGTATAAAAATGAAGATTTCAATTAATATATAACATATATATAATGTGCATATATTTAATAGGTATTCTTATGTGAAAATGATGCTATATGAAATCGTGTATTATAAAGTTACATTATTATAATTATATTGTATATTTATATTTTATTATATCATATCTAAATTTTGGTATATAAGCTAGATAAATCTAAGGCTGTAATAGATAAATAGGCCAACTATGGCAATTCTTATAAGCAAGGAGGGTATTTATGTATTTACTTTGATATATTTGGGAATGTGGAGCCCTTTTTTGTTATTTCAGAATTTCAAGTTGATTCTAAATAATGTTGCTGTTTTTGTATTCTTCTAAATTGAGGCTACCATGCAATTTTTCTTATAGCCATAAAATATTTTTGTACACAAAAATGTAGAGATGAATAGGTGTTCCTTGTTAATTTCTTTGTATAATCAAAAACATATGTCACTGAGCCTTCTTGTAATAGCCTTTACTTAGAAATTACTGAAAATGTTATTTTTTTCTTTTAACACGAAAGTTAAGTAGGTAATTTTATGTCATTGAAGTATTTTTTTCTGGAATTCAGAAATTAGAAAACTTATTTGAGAGTTATTAAAGGAACATTTTATTCCTTTTTTTTTCTTTAATCTTGGAAATATAAATAAGCTCTCTGGCCACTGAAGTTGTATAGGGAAATATGATTGTTTAGCCATTGGACAAAGAGAAGCATTAAGGGAATAAGATATCAATGAAACATTCCAATATCCTCATTTATTCCAGGGACTAGATGTTTATTTTATCTATATCTTTGTGTTTCTTAATTTTTGCAGCAGAAAATTAATATTTAACATAGACAGACTTTGAGTAAATGATGCTTGTACCAAGTAAAAGTTTTTTTTATGGAGGTAAAATAATAAACATCAGTGTGTATTTAATGTCTTATTTATTAATTATAACCTTGGGAATATACTTGTTATCTTTATAGGCTTTTATAGATAACTTTCAAGCAGCTAAACAAGCCTTTGCTGAGGCAACAGTTCAGGCAGCAGGAATGGCTGCTAGTGGTGTAAAAGAACTGGCACAAAGGAGTTCCAGATTGGCATTGGATGTTAATATCAAAGCCCCAGTTGTGGTCATCCCACAGTCTCCAGTTTCTGAAAATGTTTTTGTTGTTGATTTTGGACTAATTACAATGACAAATACATTCCATATAGTAACAGAGAGCCAAAGCAATCCCCCACCTATTATTGATTTGATAACAATAAAACTGAGTGAAATGCGACTATACAGGTAAGCTTTTCACAAGTATATTTGTGTAAAATGCAATCTTTTTCTAGCTTTTACATTAAAGGCTTTGGTATCTTGAGTATTCTGTTTACAGTGAGATTTTATTTTATTGTAACTGTAATTTTGTGATTGTCCCTTAGATATTTTTTGGCAAGAGCAATGATAAATCTTCAAGATTTTAAAAACCTAGAAAGTATTTGAAAATTTCTCCTTAGATAATTAGGAAAATGGTAACAGTTATTATATGAGGAAGTATATTTGTGCTTCCTGTAGTTCTTTAGAAATTGTAAGGCTGTGGAAGAAATAGGGGAATTTCTTATAGAGTACATTTATTCACTTTGCAAACACACTATTATCCAACTGTTCTGTCACCTTTGTGCTGTGGATCCCATGCTCTGATTGAAACAAACAAATAAACAGTAGCGTATAACCTTGTGTAATCACTGAGCATTGAGTAGGGGAGTAAATGAATATTCAACAGAGCTTTTAAACTGTGTCCTCTGTGTTTCTGTGCTGTTTCTAATCACTTGTTCTGGATTTAGTGTCCTATTTCTTTTCCAGTTTGATTTCCCCTCTGTACTTCTCATTTGCCCTATCTTATCGTTCTTCCTGTCGTTTTTCTTTGATCTCATTCTGTTATTTCTCTTTTCACTTAACTAACTCTCAATCTCTACTTCTTTTTGGCCTCTGGCTGATCTGTTTTTCCTTTCTCCCCCTTTTTCCATTAATTGAATATTTTTAAAACAGCTTTATTGAGAAATAATTGAGATATAATAAATTCCATATGTTTAATGTATACTGTTTGAAAAGTTTTGACTTAGATACATTTGTGACAGTTTATGTGCAATTGTAATATTTCTCCCTTAAATAGTAAGTAGAATTCACTAATGAAGCTGTCTAGGCCTAGAGTTTGCTCATGGGAGGTTATTAAAATATTAATACAATTTTCATTTCCTTAATAAACTTAGGGCTATTCAAGTTATCTTTTGTTAAATGATCTTTCCCAATTTTTTTAAAGGAATTTGTTCATTCCATCTAAGTTGTAGAATTTAATGGCATAAAGTTTTTTTATAACATTCCCTTATTTATTAATATGTGTAGTGATGTCAACTCACTCATTCTTGGCATTTGTAATTTATGCCTTTATGCTAATCAGTCTGGCTAGAGATGATCTTAAAGAACCAGGTTTTGCTTTTATTGTTTTCTCTATTGTTTTTCTGTTTTCTCTTACATTGATTTCTGATTTGGTATTTGTTTTTCCTTTTGTTTACTTTAACTTTGCTCTTTTTCTAAGTTTTTTAGGTGATAGCTGAGATTATTGATTGGAAATATTTCCTCTTTTCAAATATAAGCCATAGTGCTATAAGTTTGAGTGTTTTATATAGTGATATGAATTTTGAGTTACTCTCTGTAACTCTATGTTGCTCTCTTCTCTCTGGCATTTTTTTATATGAACTCTAGCTGCTTTGGTCTCTTTGGACCATCACCTCTATGTTTTCACCTTGGAGAGTTTGTTGGCCTTCTCCTAGGTTCCCTCTCCCTATGCCATGGCATCAAAACAGTAGTAAACCGTGGCAAGGGCTCACCTTGTTTTTGTCTCCATCTCTTTGGAATCGCTGTCCATTTTTTGATGTCCTGTGTTTTGAAAACTACTTTTAAATATATTTTTTCTTTTTGGGGGGGGAAGGGTTGTTTTAGGCAGGAGGGTAAATCTGGTTCATGTTACCCCATCTTGGATGGAAGGAGAAATTTCCATCAATTGAATATTTGAGGAATTATTAAGCACCAAATATATCCCAGTCACTATGCTAGGAACAAGAAACATAATAGTAATCTTTTTAAGGGCTTAATAAATAAGCCTCTTTGGGTTGTTGTAATAGGAACTATTTAATACAGTGAGCTGATGCATCAAAATAGGGATCACGTTTGGATTTTGGAAGGGTTGTAGAAAATAGGTAAAATGTAGACAAAACTGGGGGTTAGAAGAATAGTTTGGTAACTTCCAGTAATTTGTATAAGGATTATAGGTGACTTAGTCTAAGGTAGGAAAGTGAGGTAGTAGAGTGCTAACCAGTTATGAGAAATTTAAAAAGTCGAATAGTAATTGATTATTGAATAAATGGAATTAACAGAGAGGAGAAATTAAAAGTTACTCTAGGTTGCAGGCTGGGAAATCAGTATTTGGTGATAATGCACTTCACTTTGCTAAGACAGAGCAATGCAGAAAGAAACAGTGCAGATAGTAATGATTTCTTCAGTGGACAAAGTAGCTTGGAAGTGGTTGCATGACTTTTGTATGCAGAGAGATTGAAAGATATCTAGAAGGCAGTTAGATATATGTGTATGGATATTAGGAGAGTGACTGTTTAGATTTCTAGATTTGGGAATCTTTAGTAACATTTACTTATTATAGTTATTGAAGCCACTAGAATAAACAAGATCACACACGCAGAGCTTGTGGAATTGGACATTTGGGGAATAATGCTGGAATGCCAATATTTAAGAAATTGGTAGAAGAACTCTCAAAAGAGATTAAGAAGGAGTAGGCAGAAAGGTGAGAGAGAAACCAGGAGAATGCATTGAGGAAGTGTTGGGGTCCTGTTGATGTTGTTAACCATGAATTAATAGTATATGATTTTTTTTCATTCAGTACTTGGTATTTTGTATTGAGAATCTAATAGTTGGATTCAGGCAAGACTGAATTTTTGCCAAGACTAAAGGTAGTGGGACAGGATTTTAATGATTGAGAGTCATATTGATGAATGATGGAGAGGGAAGAAGTTAAAAGACAAGAGGGTACTGAGAGTAAAAGAATGTAAAGAGGGGTTTATAGAGTGGAGATTCAACAATATCATAGTCTTCAAAAATAAGCACTAAGTTGTTGATAAGATGATAGCACAAGTAGAATGTGATAAAACTGGATTTTATTGTTTTCAAAGGAATAATAGAGTTGGGAAGTGTCATTACAAATTAAGAAAAATTGTTTCTATCTCTTACCCTGAGATAGGTAGGGTGTTGGAGAAAAATTGGCCTCTATTATATAAAAATCCATGGACAGTCAGGTTTCAGTTAAGATAAGAAATAAATGATAACATCTAGGGAAGACACTAGAAAATATAGCATGATTTCTTCAGGTCCAGGTATTTCAGAAATTATAGGGAAATATTGAGGTGAGAGACTTTTCATAGTGGGCTGAAGATATGGAGTAATAATTATAAGTTTCAGGTGAGGTGGTTCATTAACCTAGAGTTTAAACTGTGTAAAAGTCTGAATTTACTAAAAAGAGAATATTATATGTCTATATTTAATCACACCTTACTTGATTTCAAGAAATGTTAGATGTAAATTAGGTGTAGGTCTGCATTTAAAAATAGATTATTTACTGTTAAGTGTTTACAAATATCTGTAGAACATTAAATCATATTTATTATTTTTATGTCCAAAAAAGGATTTTTTTAACTGAGAATGAGCATAAAAGGTTGCTGACAATCTTTTGACTACCCAAAGATAGCTATTAGATGTATTGATATATTTGTTCTAGTTCATTATATCTGTGTATATATTTAATTTAAGTAAAATTAGAATTATATTTTATATTTTCTGTTGTAAATTGCTTTTTTCCATAATAATATGCTGTAATTATTTTTCCATGTTGTTATTTTTAGTGCATTATTTTTTCTAAGTATTTTATTCTTTAGTTTTTTAAAAATTAATTTGCCTTTTGTTAGAAATTTATGTTGATTCTAATTTTTTTGCAGTTACCAATAATACTATAATTGTGATTTATATCTTTGTTCATCAGTACTTATGTGATTGTCTACTCATTTCTTTGGGATAATTTATTTCCTTAGGATGAATTCCTAGCAATAGGATTACTCAGTTACAGTGTATAACTAATTTTTTCTGAAATAATTTTACCCTTTTTTTTTGATACAGAATCTCACTCTGTTGCCCGGGGTAGAGTGCCATGGCATCAGCCTAGCTCACACCAACCTCAAACTCCTGGGCTCGAGCGATCCTCCTGCCTCAGCCTCCCGAGTAGTTGGGACTATAAGCGAATGCCACCATGCTAGGCTAATTTTTCTATTTTTAGTAGAGACTGGGTCTCACTTTTGCTCAGGCTGGTCTTGAACTCCTGAGCTCAAGTGATCCTTCCGCCTCGGCCTCCCAGAGTGTTAGGATTACAGGCATGAGCCACTGTGCCCAGCCTGAAATAATTTTAAAATAATTGATATTTAAAAATATATGGGCCGGGCACGGTGGCTCACGCCTGTAATCCTAGCTCTGGGAGGCCGAGGCGGGTGGATCGCTCGAGGTCAGGAGTTCGAGACCAGCCTGAGCAAGAGTGAGACCCTGTCTCTACTAAAAATAGAAAGAAATGATCTGGCCAACTAAAAATATATATATACAAAAAAATTAGCCGGGCATGGTGGCGCATGCCTGTAGTCCCAGCTACTCGGGAGGCTGAGGCAGTAGGATCGCTTGAGCCCAGGAGTTTGAGGTTGCTGTGAGCTAGGCTGATGCCACGGCACTCACTCTAGCCCGGGCAACAAAGTGAGACTCTGTCTCAAAAAAAAAAAAAAAAAAAAATAATTACAGCTTCTTAGAAAGCACGTGAAGAAAAACAAGTATTATATTTGTGACTACCTGTATTCTCGTTTATACATTAATCCAATTTCTTGAATGCAATTTTGCAAATATTTGTTGACAAGGTAACATATGCCAATTATCTGAGCTAAGTGCTGACAACACAGCAAAGAATAAGGTAAACGTAGTACTTGTCCTCATGAAGCTTTCCTTCTGATTGGAACCACAGAGAACACAATAAACTATTAAAATGCAATATATTAAATGCGATAATGGAAAAAGTTCAAGGTACTTGTGGGAGCACATAGGAAAAATATCTAACCCAGTTGTAGGGTAGTACTGATAAGAAAAGTTTTTCCAGAGGAAGTAATCTTTTGACATAGCAATTTTCTTTCTTACAGTTTAGTTTGTTCAAAGGAAAGAAATTTACTCAAAAATATGTACAGAGATAATGATTCAAGTATTTATTACAGTGAAAAATTGGAAACAACATAAAATTTTAATAATAGGTTAATTAAATAAATGACTATGGTATATAGCCATATTGGCTATATATAATATATGGCTATATATAACACATAGCCATATATTGTAATACATAGCTATTAAAATTATATATGCAGCATAGTACTGTTAGATTCCTTAACTTATTACTGCTAAGTGGAGACTGCAAGCATGCATGCACGTATAAGTATAATGTTACTCTATAGTTCATTCATAAAATGATTTGACACCAGGCATTCTGAGAGAGCCTTGATGAACTCCCATATTTCTCTCCCATTGAGTAAACCATAGCTAAAATTCTGTAGTCATAGCTTCATACCCTACTTTAAGAATTTGCCGTCCATTAAAATATGTGTATATCATTGAGGAGTAACACTTTGAGATTGTCACTTAAAGGTTCAGTGGAAGGCTTCCATGATCACATTGCCACTTGAAGGAGTTCAGTGACCTGCTACTCTTTTCTTTGTTCCTGAGCATCAGACCTAGCTTTGTAAGTGCTTGGAAAGGCAAATATGGTTCAGTTTAATATGAAATTGTATATATTCAGCTATTTTGATTCACAGAAATAGAAATTTCGTATGGTGCTACTTATTTCTTATAAAGTAAAAGGGATATGTAGTGTTTTGTTACATATCTAAGTTAGTGAATTAAAATATTTTTTAATGAGGTCTTACATAATGTTTGTTTACAAATTATATAAAGATTCTTATTTTAATGGTTTACTATACAAATTACATATTTTTGGCACTTTTTACTGTATTGCAAAATCCTATTTTAATAATTCATTTTTGTGTAATGTGGAAAACTTCAGATGAGACAAAGTCACCTGGGTTTCTAGTGGGATGGAGCATCTCTCATTTTGACATAGAAAAGCCTGATGGATTTTATTTTTCTCTTTATATGCAACAAATTAATTGATTTCTGCTATTTGTATATAAAATGGTAAATTTAAGCTAATCTTTTTCTTTTTTTACTATCTGAATGTATATGAAACAATTCAAAACAATTTTATTTCTACTTACAGATCTCTATTTATTAATGATACATACCAGGAAGTACTGTATCTATTACTGCCATTAAATCTTGAAGTCATTGTTGAGCGAAATTTATGCTGGGAGTGGTATCAGGAAATTCCTTGTTTTAATGTAAATGCTCAGCTAAAACCCATGGAGGTAACTTTTGGATGCTTATTGATTTGTTTTGTTTATTGAAAAATATTGCTAGGGAACATAAGATTTTGTTTTTGATGGAATTTATATACATACAAACACCTTGGTCAGAATTGAAGGGTGGCTATATTAACCTAGAATTCATTTAACAGTCTCCATTCATTCTTTGAACAAATATTGGAGTGTCTACTATGTGCTAAGGCCTGATCTCTGTGATAGATAACTGGAGATACAGTGACAAGGAAGCTATGACATTGTCTCTGACTTCATGGAACTTACCAGTGTAAGGGTTGGTGTTGATAGTGATCTGGAAGGTGTAGTAGTACTTAGGTAGTAAAAAAAAAGTGAACAGACACATAATAAAAATAATTATAAATTGTAGTAACTTTCATGAAGGAAACATACAACATGGTGCTCTTAAATAGTCAATTAGATACATTAATATCAAATTTATTGGAGAGGTCTAGGCTAGAAACACTAATTTGGAAGTCATCAGCATATAGATGGTATTTAAAGCCATGGGAATGTATGAAATAACTCAGAAAAACAGTATATAAAAGAAGAGAAAGTGCCATAAAAATGGATAAGTTGAATTTATGTAGCTTTATCTCCTTATTGGTTGACATTGCTTCACAGATCTCTAATGGAACTGTCCACAAGTTTATATTTTTCCCTCTTGACTAGATGAAAGTCAAAACTATCTGACATGGTTTGCTAAAGTGACATCAACATGTACTCTGGGAGATTTCTTTAAGAAACCTACTTAACAAATCTCCTCTCTCATTTTCCTTTCTATTTCTCTCTGTAAACATTTTATTTAAAACCATCATGTTAGAGATTTCAGAGTTTTAAGTCAAAAGTATATTCAGAGCTTAAGACATGATATCAATTGAAAATCTTTAAGCTCTTAGTGTGTAAGATAATATGGGCGCATTAACTCTGTGGTCTCCAGTGGGCCTTGTCTTGTTAGGAACCTAACAGACCTGTTAGGAACCGGAACCACCTGAGGGCCCCCCCCCCCATCCATGGAAAATTTTCTTCTATGAAACTTAGGAAGCGGGGTGGTGCATACAGAAGGTGAGCGGCAGGCGAGGAGCGAAGCTTCATCTGTATTTACAGCCACCCATTTCCCATTGCTCGCATCACTGCCTGAAGCCCCCCCTTCCCCTGGTCCATGGAAAAATTGTCTTCCATGAAAATGGTCCCGAGTACCGAAAGGTTGGGCGCCGTAGCTTTAACTTATAGGGTTGAAGATGGAAAGTATCTTCTTAAGATAAGTATTTGAAGTCTCCCCTCTTTATATTGGTAAGACAGCAGATCAACAGATAGAAGCTTATAAAACATAAGTAGCGTGTTCCACCCAGCATGCTGAGAAAATCCTCACTCCACTGGGCCCAGTTATTAGGCAGTTTGTGTGGAGCAGCAGAGACTTTCCCTCATTCTTTCCCAGGGAGAATCCATGCAGAATGTTCAGGTGATGCTGCAGACCATCTGTAAATGTCTGGGCAGTCTTCTGGAGAAGACCTACTAGGGTGAAATTGGGTCTTCTCTTACCCTAATCCACCTGAGCAGTTAGCAGCTGTTGTCCCTCTTGGTTCTCATCCTCTTGAGTAGGGAGAGGCCAGAATCAGTCTTGGAGAAGTCAGCTAATCTAATGCCTATAGATCAACTGCTGCTTGTGATTTCTGATTTCTCAGATGTTTGAACATTGTACACATAGCCTATTTTGACATGTAGGTGCCACAGATCAGCAACCTCGAGACCCTTACATTTCTTTCAACTTCCTCCTCTGAGCTCCTGGCAAGAGTGAAGGAAGAGTGAATGATTAATATCAGTATTTAGAGGGCATTCAGTAGACATATATTAATTGAAAAATGTGGCTTAGAAGTTGTAATAAATTTCAGTTTATTAATTTATGTGAATATACTGTTTTTGCAATGCTTGCTGCATAATAACATAATAAATGTCATAAATAAAAATATGAAGGAATCAAAGTTTAAAAAAAACCCAAACATAAGTAGCATTAATAAGGTACCCATGAACTTGATTTTAAAACACTAGATTAGTATGTCATCTTTGAAATGCAGTCAAAGGAAGCCTGATGCAAATAAAACTGTTAAATTTTGTGGAATTAAAATTATTCCCTTGGGGTTATAACAACTAGAAATACAAGTGAATTTTTTAAAACATTTTGACAAAGTGAGCCAAAAGTAACTTAAGAAAACTGTCATGGTTAAACATATCAGTTTAAAACTCAAAGATCTTTTTTATATTATTGCTGTTGTATTAGGATACTTCAGAGAAAGAGAACCAACAAGTGTGTGTGTGTATGTGTGTGTGTGTGCGCACGCGTACGTGCATGTAGATGGAGAGAGAAGGAGAAAGAGATTTATTGTAAGGAATTGGTGCACATGATTGTAGATGCTAGTAAGTTAAAATCTGTGGGGTAGGCAGGCAGGATGGATACCCAGGGTAAAGTTGGTATTGCAGCTTGAGTCTAAAGGCAGTCCACTGGCAGAATTTTTGCTTGGAGGAGGTCAGTCTTTTTTCTGTTGAAGGCCTTCAACTTATTGATTGTGTGAGGTCCACCCGCATTCTGGAGGGTAGTCTGGTTTACTCAAAGTCTACTAATTTAAATGTTACTCTCATCCAAAAAATGCCTTCACAGAAACATCTAGAATAATGTTTGACCAAATATCTAAGCACTGTGACCGAGCCAAGGTGATATATAAAATTAACTATCACAGGTGTCAAGATGGGTCTTATGCTGTTGCTTTTAGGCTAAATTCATAATACTTGAGATTTGAAGTTAACTCTTTGAGTTCTTTAAGTATGTGTGGACCTTCGTATGTTACTTAACCATTTAACCTCAGCTTCTTACAAAATCAGGATTATTTTCTATATACCTAGCACTTTTGTGGGATTCAAATAAAATAATTCATATAAAATACATTGTGAATTATTTTTTGTTATAAAAATGTATACTGTATTATTTTTGATTATTCTATATTTGTAAAATGAAGTGCTTACTAATCAAAAAATCAAAAGTAGCTAGATGACTACTTAAAGATGAAAGTTCATTTTAAAGGTTTAAAATTACTAGATTTGGTACATCCATAACAAATCATTTTGTATTCATAGCTTCATTGGTATTGACATCTAATTTAGTTCTGTATTTTACAAGCTACTAAAGATCACATGGCTATATAGAAAACTGAATATTCAGTTAAGAAAAATCTTTAATGCATTAACAACTGATGTTGTAGACTGTGGTCCGTAACCCCCAGGCCGAGGAGCTGCACTGCCCTGTTCCTCCCCACCCCCATGGAAAAATTAACTTCCATGAAACTTAGAAACCAGGATGGGGGAGCAAGCGAAGCTTCGTCTGTATTTATAGCTGCTCTCCATCGCTCACATCAGCACCTGAGCTCCGCCTCCCCCACCCCACCCACCCCTGGTCCATGGAAAAATTGTCTTCCATGAAACAGGTCCCTGGTGCCAAAAAGGTTGGGGACCACCATGAGGATTGAAGTGAAGTAGGCTTTCATTTTCTCATATGAGAATTTGAACTACTCTCTGAAGTACAGCAATGTTAAAAAGAGCAAATCTTTTTTTTTTTAACAGTTCATTCTCAGTCAAGAAGATATAACAACTATTTTTAAAACATTACATGGCAATATATGGTATGAAGAAGGTGGTAGTGCCTCACCTGCTGTCATAAAAGACCAAAGTAGTGTTACTAGTGGAGTTACTAATGCTTCACACCATTCAGGAGGTATGTTCTTAACCTTAAATTAGTTCCTGCCTTCCTCTCTTTCTCTCTTTTGTGATTTCTCCCTTCCCTACCCTCCTCTACCCTCCTCTTTTTCTTTTCTCTTTCTTCTCTTTCCCCACTTCCCCCTCCTTCCGTTCTTTCCATTTTTTTCTCTAGTTTTGGGTAAAGTAGGATTTATAAATCTTTCCAATCAACTAATTCTATTCAGGCATCTCTAAATTGTTTATGTTATTAGTCATTCTGTTGATTTTTTTTTTTGAATCAAAGTTCCTCATCCTGTTGTAACAAAATTCCTTAATATTTATTCTTATTTAATTATCTATGTGATTAAGCTAGAAGGTAATTGGTTTTCATTAAAAAGGAATTCAGAATGCTTTAAAGAAAAAAAGGCACATGGAAGAGTATTGTAAAGAAGAAAAGTAGCATAAATTCCACATAGTATGTAGGATGAGGAGTTAACCACATTAAATAACTGATATAGAGGGAGACATTTTCTGTTCTTAACAAAGAAAAATGCTACTATATATTATACTGTGGCACACAAGTGAAGTGGACTAAATTTTGCATGATTTTGAGCCATTATTGGAATGTGAGAAGAAAGGATCTCTTCATTTTTGAGATACACATTTGTTGTGACAGTGTATCAGCAGAGATGGTATTACAATAAACTGTAAGTCTCTTCATTGAAAAATATCACATAGTCAAATAACACATGGAAGACTTGCTATATAAATAAGAAAGCAAATGTTATTAACTATGATAACATAGAAATAAAAACATAACTGACCAAAGCTGGAAGGAGGAAAATGGGACAGATGAAGGAAATGTTAAGGGCTTAAATAGCAGGAAGTATAAAGTAATGTCTAAAATTGATGGACCAAAAAATAAAGATTTGAATGTATTACTATTTTACTCATTTTCTTCTGGAAATCTTTACACATATACGAAAGTAGAGGAAATAAGGTAATGAACCCACATGTACTCATCACTCAATTTCAACAATTAGTATAGCATGTGGTTGCTTTTATTACTGCTCTAACTCTGCTCTTCTCTTTTCCTCCAACCCTAGATTATTTTAAAACAAATCTCAGTGTTACAACATTAATTGCTACTTATCTATAATCAATAAGGACTTTACTTTTTAAATATAGTAACATAATCACCACTAAAAATTAGCATTGCTTTCTTAAAACTATGAAAATATCCAATTGGGGTTCATATTTCTCCAGAATGTCTCATAACTGTCTTGATACCAGTTTTGTTTTTTTAATAGTAAAGATAGAAGGGTCAATTCACAAAATATATTCACAAAAATTGAAGTAAAAAAGAAAATACTCATATATAGAATCATAGCTGGAGATCTGAACACACCACTCTTAGTAATTGATAGGATATAGACCAAAAAAATCACAAGAATATAGAGGACTTAAACACTGTCAACAAACTTGACCTAATTGATATTGATGTAGTATTGAACTCAACAATTGGAGAATATACTTTTTTAAAAAAAGATTTCTGGAATGTTCACAAAAATATGCCATTTGGAGGGCTGTAAAGTTTTCTGACCACATGGGATTAAATTAGAAGTCAATACAATAGGCTATGAAAAAAGCTTGAGCTATTTGGATATTACATAATTTCAAAGTAACCCATGGGTCAAAAAGAAAGGGGAAGGGGAATTAGGAAATCATTTGTACTGAAGGATAATGAACATAATCTGTCAAAATTTATGGGATGCAACTAAAGCAGTGGTGAAAGAAGTTTTTATCTGTGAAAGATATTAGAAAAGAGCAAGAGTTTTAAAATCAAAGATCAAATCTTCTACATCAAGAAACTAGAAAAAGAAGAGCAAATGAAACCCAAAGTAAATAAAATGAAGACAGCAATAAAAATAAGAATAAAAACCAACAAAAGAGAAACAGATGAACAACAGAGAAAATTAACAAAGTCAGAAAATTGTTTTTATTGGAATGACTAATAAAATTGATAACCCCAGCAAGGCTGATGATAGAAAAAGAGAGAACACAAATTTCCAATATCCAGAAATAGATTACTACAGATCACTACCAGGACGATAATGTGGATATTATGAATAATTTTGTGACAATGAATACTAAAACATGGATGAAGTGTACAAATTTCTTGGAAGGCACAATTTGCCAAAGCTGTCAGAAGAAGAAATAGAACATCTGACTAGCCCTGTATCTATGAAAAGAATTAAATTTTACTGTTGAATTCTATTAAATGTTTAAGTTAGAAATAATACCAGTGTTATACAAAGCCTTTTGGAAACTAGAGGAGGAGGGAACACTTCCCTAATTATTATAGAAAGCAAATATCACCCTTATTAAAAACAGAAAAATCCCCTTCAAGGAAAGAATATCACATACCAATATTCCTCATGAACACAGAAAAAAATCCTCACATACTAGCATATTAAATTTATCAATAAGGATATAAGAATACTTCATCTTGAGTAAGAATTATCCTTAAATGCAAAGTTGGTTTAACACTTAAAAAGTTAATATAACTCACCAAATTATAACAGGGTAAACGATAAAAATAATATGATCACCTCAATAGATGCAGAAAAAGTATTGGACAAAATACAGTGCCTATTCATGATAAAACTAAAATTATCTAAAAGGTATACTTAATGGTAAAATGTTGGAAATTTTCTCTCTAAAATAGGAGTAAGGCAGGGATGTCCACAATCACCATTTCTGTCCAACGTTCACTAGCAGTCATTGACAGAACAATAAGACCAAAAAAAGGATTAATGGGTCTATGGAGCAGAAAGAAGTAAAAATGTCTTTTTTCTCAGACAGCGTGATCAATTACTTAGAAGACCCTACAAAGTCTTCAAGAAATTTGTAGAATTAATGAATTTAGTATTTTTAACAATATATATGTATATATTTTGTATATATATAGTCTTATATAACAACATATGAGGCTAAAGTGTAAAAATGTCATATTAATAATTATTGGGAAATAAAATTTTAAAAATATTATTTGCAGTAGCATCAAAAAACATACTTAGAAAGAAGTTTAACAAAAAAACATCTAAGACCTTCCACTGAAAAATATTATACACTGATGAGAGAAACTAAATATGTGGATAGGTGTATATAACCGTGTATGTGGATTGAAAAATCTCAGTTTTGTTAAGATATTTTTCACCACATTGATCTATAGATCGAACATAATTCCAATCAGACTTTTATTTTAGTAGAAAAGGAAAGATTGCTTTTAAAATTTATACAGAAATCTTAAGGACCAAAACAATATTGTGAAAGAAGAATAAGGATTTATATGATCTAATTTTTAAAATTTCTATAAATTTATAATGAGTGATATGGTATTGGCATAGCATAGACAAATGGGTTGGTGGAAGAGAATAGAGTCTATTAGATACACAAATATAGTCAGTTCATTTTCAGCAAAGTTTATTCAATAGGGAAAGGGTAGGCTTTTAACAAATGGTGTTGTCACAAACTAGGTAAATGTGGGAAAAATTCAACCTTGTCCCTTCACACTGTACACAAAAATTAATTTTTGAAATTGATGAAAGATGTAAATTTAAAAGCTAAAACATTTAAACTTCTGGAAGAAAACATGGAAGAATATTTTTATTGATTATGAGGTAGCCAAAGATTTTTTAGATAAATACCGAAGCGCTAAACATGTAAGAAAAACTATATGAAGGAGACTTCATCAAAATTGTAAATTTCTGCTCATCAAAGATAGTAAAAAGTCAAGCCACAGTCAGACTTGAGACAGATTTGTGATATGTGCATCCGACATTGTTCTTATATCCATAATATATTAGAACCCTTATACGTCAACTGCAACTTTAAAAAAACAAAATAATGACCAAAAGATTTGGATATTTGAGAGAGGATGCTATATAAATGGACAGTAAACACATGAAAAATTGTTAATGTGCTTACTTCGTAATTATGTATTATTATACAATAATTATTTATCAGGAAACATCAGTTTACCATGCTAGTTAAATTTTAGAAGACTGACAACACCAAAGGTTGACAAGAATGTGGAACAGCTGAAACTCTCACATATTGCTGCTAGCAACGTGAAATAGTATTACCACTGTGTCAAAGAGTTTGGCAGGTAACATATACCTAACTATAGCAGAGCAATTCCAGGCCTGGGTATTTGCCCCTACCCTTCTTCAAAATAAGTGCATATATACACTTAATTAATGACTTATTTAATGACTTAAATAAGATTTATTCATAGTAGCCAAAACCTGGAAACAACCCAAGTATTCATTCATAGGAGAGTGGATGAACTGTTTATCTTCATTAGCTGTAAGAAAGAGTGAACTGGTACATGAAATAACGTGGATGAATCTCAAAAACATTATGTTGGCTGAAAGAAGACAAATATGAAATATTAATAATATAATCTAAATTACTCCATTTATATGGAATTTGAGAACAGACAAAACTAATCTGTAGTGGTTGAAATTAGAATGGTAAAGAAGTTGGGATTGGCTGGAAAGGGGTAAGAGGGAACTTTCTGGAGGGAAGTAAATGTTTGATATGTTAATTGGAGTGTTGGTTACATGGAAATATACATTTGCCAAATTTCATCAAATTGTTCAGGTAAGATCTGTATATTTTACTATATGTAAATTTTATCATACTTAAAAGTAAGTTACCTGATGGGGTGGTACTTGTCTCTGTAGTGGGTAGAATAAGAATTAGAAATTGCTGTGTTTTCATTTAAAGTTCATTTAATATATACCATGTCATGTAATACTTTGATTCAGAATTTAAATGTAGGAAACAAATTTTAGATCCTTCTAATTAGCAGAACAATTTTTAAAATGTCATCAATATCTTGTTTGGTTTTAGTTTTTTAAAGTAGAATTTGAATACTCAACTATGTGGCAGATACTTTAGTATGCATTTTATATGTGCTGTTTTACTTAATCCCCATAACAAACCCAATGGTTAGTTCTATTTCCATTTTACAAAAGTGGAAACGGAAGCAGCCAGAGGAAAGAGATGCACCAAGTGTTCAATTAATATTCCCAGCTTGGCGTGGTGGCTCATGCCTGTAATCCCAACACTTTGGGAGGCTGAGATGGGAGAATCACTTGAGCCCGGGAGTTTGAGACCAGCCTGAGCAAGAGTGAGACCCCGTCTCTACAAAAAAATAGAAAAATTAGCTGGTATGGTGGCAGATGTCTGTAGTCCCAGCTGCTCGGGAGGCTAAGACAGTAGGCTTGCCTGAACCCAGGAGTTTAAGGTTGCAGTGAGCTATGATGATGCCACTGCAGTCTAGCTTAGGCAACAGAGACCCTCTTAAAAAAAAAATCCCCAAATTATTATGGAAAGAGCCCTAAGCCAGGAGTAGTTACTGAGTTCCACATCTGAATTTTCTATTCTTTTTCATTTTCTCAGGTGTCATTTTGCTGTATTCATTTAGTTTATAATTCTGTTAAATCTGTTTTAAGATTATTTTAATGAGCTACTTTTCATGATTTTTTTTTTAATTCAATAACTTAAATTTTTCCAAGGGAACACTGTGGTGACAGCTGCTGTGGTAGAAGTACATTCACGTGCCTCACAAGTTAAAACAACACTAAATATGAGTTTCAGAACTGATTATCTTACCATGGCACTGTATAGTCCAGGTCCTGAACAGGTAAGTTGAGGGAGAAAAGAAAATGTACTCATTTGTGAAAAATTATATATAGGTGGATGTTTATTAAATAACAGTTGTTAATATTTCATGTGCATTTTGTAGTGTCTGTTTCTCTGAGAAATATGGTTGATCTTTTCACTTTAATAGTAATCTTAACCAATGTGAAAAATAACATTTAAAATTAAAGCAGCTGTATAATTTTTGGCCTTTCATTAGAGAGTCCTTTGGAGATAGAGGTATTTGATGTTTTGTATAAACAGAGGCAATAATTTATAGTAGTGCATATCATAAAATATGCTTTAGGCTTATGTTTTTGTATAATTTTTGTATTGATTTCTCCTTCCATAGGCTCCATTTACAGGTGTTCGTGATCCTTCTTTGAAACTTGCTGAATTTAAATTGGAAAATATAATAAGTACTGCAAAAATGTATACAGATGACTCAACATTTTCTTCCTTCTCATTAAAAAACTGTATTTTAGATGATAAAAGGCCTCATGTCAAGAAAGCAACTCCTAGGTGTGTATTGTAATAGTGTTCTAAGGTTTGACTTGAGAAATGGTTGATATATTTTATAGAACTTATCCCCAAAGTTGCATGTTCATTTTGTGGGTGCAAACCTAAGATCTTCAAAGCTTCAGTTTAATCACATCATAGTACTCAGTTAACATTTAAAATGTGCTGGTTCAGTTATGTGCTATTCTTACTGGATAGTTGATAGATTGGTTGAATAAGTGGAACTAATTAGTGCAATTAAATTGGTTTTTACATTCTCTAATATAAATTGCATTCTGTAATATAAACCTAATGTAAATTATTATTAACCCACGCTAATTGCAATGGGGAAATGCATGAAAAATTGAAAAGAAAAGATACAATGAGATTCAAACTGTGATAATTTGTTAAACGTACATTTCCTAATTTATGAAACAGTTGTGCTTCAGAAATTTGTAAGTCCGTTACTTCGAACACTTTGTGAATCTTCCCGAAGAGGCATGACTTCAGAATGCTTGTTTGTTGCCAGTGAAAGTCTGAGTTTTATTGTATGTTTGGTTATTTGTAAATATTCATACTACATAGGAATTGTTATTGTGTTTTTCAGAATGATAGGATTGACAGTTGGGTTTGACAAAAAAGACATGATGGATATAAAGTACAGGAGAGTCAGAGATGGTTGTGTGACTGATGCAGTCTTTCAGGAAATGTATATTTGTGCAAGTGTGGAATTTCTGCTGACGGTTGCAAATGTCTTTTTGGAGGCCTACACCACAGGCAGTGTTGTAAAAACCAGTGTTCAAACATGGACTTCTAAGGAAGAAGGTTAGTTATTGGCTAAAATATTTAATATCTGTATTATTAAAGTGCTACAATAGCACTTACCTTGATTAGCCTTTTAAATAATCAGGGTAAATGCATTAATAAATTAAAATCTTTACTTTTCAGAGAAAAACCTTAGTGTATTTTCTGGGAGGATGTGTAGTTTGCATTTTCTTTGAAAGTGTGAATGTATATTTTTCTGAAATATATATTTTGAAAGTGTTCAAAAATTATGAGAACTATGTTAGAATAAGTAATTATACTTCTCAGTAGGTAGTAATTTGAATTTGTTGGTGAAAGAAAACAAGCAGGGAGAATAATTAGCTGGCCACTCCTTTTCACAATTAAAGATAGTATTTCCATTTAAAGTATTCTTATTTATTTATTTGTTTTTTTCAGACAGGGTCTTGCTTTGTTGCCCAGGCTACAGTGTAATGGCGTCATTGTAGCTCACTGCCTTCTGAAACTTCTGGGCTCACGTGATCCTTCTGCCCCAGCCTCCTGAGTAACTGGGACTACAGGCATGTGCCACCATGCCCAACTAATTTTTCTATTTTTTTATAGAGACAAGGTCTTTCCATGTTGCTCAGTCTGGTCTCAAACTTTTGGCCTCAAGTGATCCTCCTACTTTAGCCTACCACAGTGCTAGGATTATAGATGTGAGCAACCACACGTGGCCTATTTTTTTTAATATTTATTTCTAGCTCTTAACATATATTAATAGCTTTTCTATTAGCCTTGTGCGTATTTCATTCATTGTGGCATGGTAGAAAGTGTCAAATTGAGAGTTGGAAACTGATTAGTTTCTAGCTCTGCCATCCAATAGTAGTTTTTTCTCCCATATTTTTTAATATTCTTATCTCTATAGCTTCTTAAAATCTTTATTATGAGAGTTGTAGGAGATTCCTTTGGGATCTAAGATTATTTTATTTTGTACTTAACATGAGAAAACAATTTTGCATAAATAATAAACTATTCATAAGCAGTATATATAACATATTCATAAATATTTTAAAGTATTAATTTATTTTTGTTTTAGTACCTATACAGGAATCAGATAAGTGGGAAATTAATATTATTATTAAAAATCCTGAAATTGTATTTGTGGCTGACATGACAAGAAATGATGCTCCTGCCTTAGTCATTACAACGCAATGTGAAATTTGCTATAAAGGTGACCTTGAAAACAGTACAATGACTGCTGCCATTAAAGATCTTCAAGTGAGAGCATGCCCGTTTCTTCCAGTCAAGAGAAAAGGCAAAATCACTACTGTGAGTTAACTATTTAATTATCTGCTTGATTGTAAACTATTTTGGATTTAGTATATACCACTTTAGGAAATGAAAATTACCCGCATGCTTTCCAACCGAGCCCGGTAAAATATCTTTCTTTCTGTTTGGAGAGCCAAATTAAGAATATTACTTACCAGCTTGGAAACTCTTTTCATTCTTCCAGATGCTGCTCATTGTTATTTATATTTGTGTGAATATTCTCACTAAAAAGTTGGTTTCGTCTTGACACTTCAATTAAGATCTTACTCTGACTTTCTAACCATGTCAATTCCAAAGTGCTCTTTGGCCTTTAAGACTTTCTGCCAATTGTCTGCTGTATTGTTTCAGTTTTATTATTTTAATTTTTTCCTCTTATTTGGATGTTTTTGCTCAGATAGTGCTTTTTTTTTATTTCCATGTGCTTTATCTGAACCTTCAGCAATTTACTTTGACATACCTCACACTTGTATTTTACTCTCTAGTAACCTCTTGGCCTTCCTCCTCTTCATAACTCTAAGTAAAATTCATATCTTCAAAGACATCTTTTCAAGTTAACTGGCTGATTCCTAGTATCTTAAAAATACTCATAAAATGTTTAGGCTTCTAAAGGAGTAATAGAAGCATAAATATTCTAAATATTATCAACATAGAAATATAAGCTGTAACTTTGTTATAAGTAAATACATACATATTGGTTAGGATATAAGATAGACTATTGCCTTAGTGACTTACCACTAAGAAAAGAGAGGAAATAGAAAATGGAGGACATACTGATTTTCTTTTAGGTTATGACTTAGAAATTTTACATGTATTTCTTGTTTTCACATCTTTCTGGCTTGAACATAGCTATATGATGACAATGCTTATCTGCAATAGAGGCTAGAGAATGTGGTCTTTTTTCTCAGTTAACTTGTGCTCAGATAAAACTTTTACTACTTGTGGAAGAGTAGAACAGATATCAGGTGACAACTAGAGTTCCTTCCCACAGTCCACTCAAAGATTTCTTCTATATCCACACATAGTCCATACTGTGTTCTCACCCATAGAACATATTCACTTTCTCTTCAAGGGATATAATTTTAGCTCAAAGTCCAGGATCATTAGTTGTCTTCACTGGCTCTGCATGTGGCCTCTCTTAGTCTGGCAAACTATTTATTAATAGACAATAAGCTACTCTTCAACATACAAACAGAGACATGCACTGTACCACCACACACACAACCACTATATAATGGTGGTGTGAGGACAATTTAAAAACCCATTCAGGAAAAGAAAGAATGGGAAACACTTGGTAGTCACAGATCCATAATAATTGTTCTGTTCTACTGACTGACATTGTGAAAACAGTGGAGTAACTTCCTTGGAATGGAATAATAAGACTGTCCCTATTGCAGTCTTCCATTTTTACTCTCTTGTAGGAGCATTGTCATTTTCTCACTTGTCTTTCCCCTCTGGGAGATTCTTTTTTTACCATTATCCACATCTGAAGTGACTATTGTCTTTTTTTGGGAATTGCAGTGTTTAATGTCCTACTGAGTTGGTTACCTGGAGATTGCTTTAGCAGTTGAATAATAGGCTTTTGCTACTAGATATTGGTTTCTTTGGGAATTCTTAATCACTTCATCCTTTTATTAATATTTTGTATCTAGGGAGTTCCATGTGCAAGTTACCACAACCAAAGCTATTATTTATTCATAGTTTTTTTTGCTAGAAAACTGGTGACCTGGTGTTTTATTTGCTAATCTCTATATTCTTCGTATCCTCGCTTCACCTTAATTTAGTGAAGGCTACTTTAACAACACGTTTTGGGGGAGAGAGATATTATAATTATTACTATCATTATTATTATTATTTGCCACAGACTAGTTCCTATGTATGAATTTAACAAGAATTGCCAGAAAAAGAGGATCCATAGTCTTATCTCTTGCTGAGGCTCCTCTTTAGAACTTTGAGTCTTTTCAGTGTTAGCATGTTTTCCTTTCTTCTAATAGTATTTGCAAGCAGCAGAATGAAGTAGCTAATAGCAACATTCTAAAGACTTGCTAAATTTTTAGTCCTTTTTTTTTTAACCACATAGTCTGTCTTCCCTAGGTATCAGCAGTAGCAATTTTACCAAATATTTTGCTATACCATATTTAGGGTCACCAGCTTTATATTTTGAAACATCCCTTGTCCATCAATTGCCAAATCAATCACAAATATTTTTACTTTGCAGCAGTGTCAACTTCTAGGTAGGAACTTTTGGGTTAGTTGGGATATAAACTCGGCTGCTGTAACGAGTGACTAAAGCATGGTAGAAGTACATTTTTCCTTGTAGGAATATGGTATAATGTAGGGAAATCAGGCTCTTTTTATCTCATTCTGCTATTCGTAGGATCTAACTTAACCTGCTTGTACAAAGATAGTTTACAGCTCATCCACCTTAGTTTGTTGGAAGTGAGTGCTTGTGGTAAGGAGAGACTGTGAAGGGATCAAGGGATACCTCTTCTTTCTAAGTACTATCCAACAATTGCACGTACTACTTCACTCACATCACTTTTGGCCAGAATTTTGTAATATGTCAAACCACAGTTTTAAGGGAGCACAACAAAGTAAGTCTTTGAAAACAAAGAATCAAAGTGTTGTTTGCTTGGTTCTCTTCACTGTATATTTGTTTTCAATTTTATCATTATTGTTGTTTCTATTTTGGGGTGTTAAATGGCTGTTATTTTTCTAACTTCTTGATGGGTACTTAGATAATTGATTTTCAGTCTTTCTTCTTTTCTAGTACATGCATTTAAGGCTGTAATTTTTCCTGTACAACGTTAGCTATATATGCTAGTTCTGACAATGTTGGATTTTTATCATTTCATTAAAACTACTTTTTCATTTCTGTTTTTATTTTTTACCCATAGGTTAGGAGGGTTTTGCTTAATATCCAAATATTTGGGGGTTTTCTAGTTATCTTTTTATTATTGACTTATGCTTTTATTTCACTGTACTCTGTTAATATACTCTGATTTTAATCTTTTGAAATTTATTAAGACTTGTTTTATGGCCCAGGGCATAATTAATTTTGGTTTTATAAATATTTAATGTCCATTGAAAAACAGTGTAGTTTTTTGTTTGGAGCAGTATTCAGATCAATTTTGTCCGTTACGTTGTTCAGATCTTTTGTATTCTTAGAGACTTTGTGGCAGGGGGATGTCTGTTGTTTTATCAGTTACTGAAAGAGGTTTATTAAAATCTGTTTTGATTGTGAATTTAGCTGTTTTTATTTTTGGTTCTGTTAATATTTGCTTTATATATTTTGAAGCTATGTCATTCAGGTATGTACACATTTAGAATTATTAAATCTTCTTGGTAGATTTAAAATCCCTTTTATTATTAAGACAGAACCTGTTTAGAAATAATTCTTCTCTTAGTAAAAAAAATATGTAAGTTTTATATGTTTTTCATATATTTAAGAAATGCTTCTACTTACTTTTTTATATTAATGTTATTGCTAATACACTTTTTATTTATTATAAATAATGAATAAAGAGGATAATTAAGAAGTGTGTTATATTGAGTCACTTGAGTTTTAATAAAGTTATTTTTACTAACTTGTTTATTTGATATACTTAGCTATTACTAGGAATGTCTTTAAATAGAAATATTTTCATATTTCTACTGTATCTAATCAAACATTAATTTAGTGATACTAACTTTTCTCTTATAGGTTTTGCAGCCCTGTGACTTGTTTTATCAGACTACTCAGATGGGTACAAATCCACAAGTGACTGATGTTTCAGTAAAATCCCTGACACTAAAGGTAAGTTAAAGGATAATCATTCAAATCTTTAGTGTACTTTTTAAAAAATTAGTAAAACGTAGAAACAGGCAATTATTATAGTAAGTCTTTTAATTGTTTAGCAAAATAGATGTATTTGTGTTTTTGAAAATATATTTTTATAAGACATTTACAGAATATATTTTTTAATATACATTTCATAATGATTGTTATCCTATTATTGGTGTTTGACTGCTTTTTTAGTTAACATTTAATATCCTTGTATTATATATAGTTGAAATTATACTTGATCATATATACTTGATCAGTTATACTTGATCATATATACTGTGATTCATGTGAATATTTTAACATCAAAATTAGATATGGTAATTAAAAAATTTTTATATCATTAATATAGTGGTTATAAATTTATAGGCTGTAAATTGTATCTGATTTTATGGTAGTGATGTTCAGTATTAATTCCTCATGATCCTTCAGCAAGTATATTTAATATTTTTTGAAATAAGTAATTTTGAAAGTGGTATGTATAGTTTTTTTATTAGTTTAATTTTTTTCCACTTAGGTTTCACCAGTTATTATAAATACCATGATCACCATAACTTCAGTGCTTTATACAACTAAGGAAACCATCCCAAAAGAAACTGCTTCTTCTACAGCACATTTATGGGAAAAGATGGACACAAAGAATCTAAAGATGTGGTTCCTTGAAGAATCAAATGAAACTGAAAACACAGCTCCTGCAACTGAATTGGTACCCACAGGAGAGATGATAAAAATGAACATTGATTCTATTTTTATAGTTCTCGAGGCTGGAATTGGTCATAGAACAGTGCCTATGCTTTTGGCAAAGTCAAGTTTTTCAGGGGAAGGCAAAAACTGGAGTTCCTTAATAAATCTCCACTGTCAGCTTGAGCTAGAAGTAAGCATACATAGTATTTTTCAAGTTTTATAAGAGATAATGATACACATGGAATATTATGGGAATCTTAGCTCTGTAAATTAAGTTTATTATAAATATGATGTTGGCTCAAAAACTTTTGAAAGAAAGCTTATAAATTTTGCCCTTGAATAATAGCTTTTATGTATAATTACTTTTACTTTTAAAGTATATAGTCACTAATTAAGTGTATTTCAATTGATGTTATCAACTTAAAGGTAATATATTACTAGACACAGTTGTTGATTAGATTCTAAATTCTTTTTTTTTTAAGAGTTAAAATTGAATACCTTTTTTATTTAAAAGGATAATAGTTAGAATTTCTGAATATATGCATAATATTTTCTAATAGTAATATAAAGAATTAGAAGGCTATACCTTCTATTTTTATATAACAGAACCTTTATGCTCTAGTGAGAATCCATAAAGATCTTTCAAATTTTCATGTGAGAGCACTTTAAGACCAGTTTTTTTAGTTGAGATTATTTGGGAGATACTTGATTTGAACAAACATTTTGCTTCAGAATTTATCTACATAGAATCATCTCGAGGTATATTTTGGTTAAAATATTATTTTATTTCACTGTACTCTATTAATATACTCTGATTTTAATCTTTTGAAATTTATTAAGACTTGTTTTATGGCCCAGGGCATAATTAATTTTGGTTTTATAAATGTTTAATGTCCATTGAAAAACAGTGTAGTTTTTTGTTTGGAGCAGTATTCAGATCAATTTTGTCCATTACGTTGTTCAGATCTTTTGTATTCTTAATTGAGTTTATGTCTATTTGAATTAATCTGATGTTCTACCTTATAACACTGAATATGAAAATATATAAGCTGTTATATTATTTGCGTTGATACAGAGTTATGTACTAATAGAGCTAAAACTGTGTCTAGATTTAAAATTTGCAAATTTTGGTTAGAATTTTGTATATTTTGCAGAGGATTTGATCTAGGATGTCCAAGAAGTTTGGGGGATTCAAATAAATAGACACTCATTGAATCATATGGTACTTGCCTTCAAGGGCTTTCAGTGAGTGAAGGTAGGCAGATATGTTTAAAAATGTCAATAATATGTATTAGAAAAACACAGTATTTGATGTTTAGCCTAGCCTGGAAGTCAGGGAAAGATGCTTAAAAGAGGGTTTTACCTGGACTGTATTGTGAAGCACAAATATGGATTGTGAAGTCTGCCAGGTGAGGAAAATGCTTGAGGGAATGCTTATAGGAAGCCACTGAGTGCCATGCAGTCTGGTTTTCACATAGAAGAAATGGCAGGGCCAAAAGACATGGTGGTGGGTAACAGCATGGAAGATCCTTTCGTAAAATACCAGAATACTTCATTTAAAGAATTAAAAATTCTCTCTGTAGGTGCATTATTATAATGAAATGTTTGGTGTATGGGAGCCTTTGCTTGAACCCCTAGAAATTGATCAGACTGAGGATTTTAGACCATGGAATCTTGGAATCAAGGTATATATATATGTGTGTGTGTGTGCATGTGTGTGTGTGTTAAAGACTTTAATTTTTTAGGACAGATTTAGATTCATAGAAAATTTGAGAAGAAAGTACAGAGATTTCTCATATTCTCCCTTTCCCCAGACATGCGTAGCCTCCCCCATCAAGGTATATTTGAAGTCTGAAAAAAAAGTTCAAAAATTGAGGATGTTTACATCTCAGTTACACACTAGACACTTTAATTTTAATCACAACAAAGTTCAAGTTTTCTCATCATGAGCCTTGTCCACATGCTTCCCTGTTTGACCTCTGAATAATCCAAGCCCATATTCTAATACAAATAATTATGTAACATTAATTATATGCTAGACATTATTCTAAATAATGTATCTTGTTTTTAATCTTTACAACAAGACTCTCAGAAAGATAGTTTTTATCCCTATTCTAACATGTGAACAGAGACTAGAGAGGTTAGAGTTCTTGAAATAATGATAGCTACAAAATGGAAGAGGTAGGATGCAAATCCAGCTGCAGAGTCTCAATTTTTAACTACTATGTTGTAATGCCTCTGTCATCTTCTTGTAGGTTGTTGTCTATCCCAAGTTTCCTTTGTCCTCTGAAAGGTGAATAGATAGATAGATAGCTACATACATACACATAGAAAGAATATATGTTAATATTTGTTTGAAATATATTGTGACTTTATGTATTCATAAGAATTGGGACCTTTAGATGGATTAAATTGTGCTTCTGAAGCAAGAGACTGCAGAAGTACAAGCATGTCTCCTGCCTAGTAATGATTGAGTCAACCTGCCAACCAATTTTTAGTGGCTTAAAGCCATTTAAAGTAACAACAAAGGTGGCTAGCTTGGTATGTCCAGCTTTTTTGTATTAAGATCATTTAATTTAATTTTGTAGATATTTTGGATGAAGGATTTTAATAAAAATTCCTTTGATGGTTTTAGGTCAGAATCTACATGGTCAAGGGAATCTATGAATCCTAAAAAGTGGTAAATGACGTTGATTGTTAATCCTAGGTTTACAGCACTGTTCTGCTACTATTGTCTGACTTTTTAAGTCCCTAGGTTTCTGTTCTTTATTTATTAGCATGACAAATAGACTAAATTACCCTTCTTTGTCTGAATTTCTATGTTACTATGAAGTATATGCTTTTAAATTACATTCAGATGCCACATACACATAGTAATTTTAAGGGTTTCTTTTACTTCTAAATTGTACCTACCATTTTACTGTCACTGCACATGAAATATAGTTGTTTTGTTTAGTTGTAAAAGACAAGGTCTTGCTCTGTTGCCAAGGCTGGAGTGCAGTGGTGCAATCAATCATAGCTCACTGCAACCTCAAACTACTAGCCTCAAGTAATCCTCTTGCCTCAGCCTCCCAAGTAGCTAGGACTATAGGCGGACACCACCATGCCTGGCTAGTTTTTAAAATTTTTTTATACAGACACGGTTTCACTGTGTTGCCCAGGCTGGTCTCTAACTCCTGGCCTCAAGCAGTCCTCCTGCCTTGGCTTCCCAAAGTGCTGGGATTACAGGCGTGAGCCAGTATATCCGGTCCATGGGTGATTTTTTTCCTCTAATACTCTTCCCATCCACTGTGACTTTAGTTGGTGATGTCCAAGGAATTTCAGTAAGACAGTAGAACAGATAAAATTTATAGCTCTCTCTAATGTTGTTATTGGGATTTGTCTAAAGTTTGTTTTTACTTTGCAGGATGAGTTCTAGGAATACATTTTTCTTATGTTTCTATAATTTATCATTTTAGATGAAAAAGAAGGCAAAAAAGGCCATTGTTAAGTCAGATACTGAAGAAGAAAACTACAAAGTGCCAGAATATAAAACTATCATCAGTTTCTATTCAAAAGACCAATTAAACATTACATTATCCAAATGTGGTCTTGTAATGTTAAATAATTTAGCCAAGGTAAGAAGAGAAATTTGAAACTGTAAAAGTTGAGATACTAGTCTGAGTTGATCTGTGTATTATGTAAGAAGTTTGTTGCTTACCTATGTGTCATGTGTCCATTAGTGTTCTGCTTGTCATTTAGTTTTCCACATTTCATTTTATTTAAGATAATTTTTCCTTATTAGGCATTTACAGAAGCTGCCACTGGATCTTCAGCTGTCTTCATAAGGGATCTAGCACCATTTATGATTTTAAATTCTCTTGGACTTACTATTTCTATTTCACCAAGTGATTCTTTTAGTGTACTCAACGTTCCTATGGCAAAATCATATATATTGAAAAACAATGAGAGTTTAAGTATGGATTATGTTCGAACTAAAGACAATGATCACTTCAGTGCAATGACTAGCCTAAGCAGCAAACTCTTCTTCATTCTTCTCAGTAAGTGATTTATTAGCTTCCTAGGGCTTTAATTTGTTTTAAATTACATTTTAAATGCCATTTTACTCATTAGTAGTATCTTAACACGGTTTTCTAAATCTCCTTCCTGATAGATTGGGAACTATTTTTTCCCTTTGCAGTGTTTTGGTTGCCATTGTCACTAAATCTTTGTATTCCAAATTTTTTCTTTATTCTCTCATTATTTAGAACATGGTAATGTATTGCTTTGTTGTGGGGAAGAAAAATAGATCTCATCCTCACTCAGCTTTTACAGGCCATAGATATTTAGGTGTTGGTGGTAGTTGTTTTAACCATATTTGGTATGACTTGATATTATTCCATCAGTTTTGCAGCTGAATAATGAATTCAAATTAAATTCGAAGTCATGAAAATAGCACATTTTCAATGGTTTTGGGGTTTGTAAATGGTTTTTTATGTTCTGCCTATTGAGGTGGAAGCTTTTTCCTTTGTCTTTTCTGCTTCCAGAAGTTTTTCATTTTTATAGGAGATGAAGTATATTAATATGAATTTTTAAATTATCATAATATCTAGCCATTGTGAAGTTAAATAGTCCCGAAGCCACACCCACACCACTTTTTGTTATTCTGTCATTTAAATAGTTATTGAGGAGGGCATGATTTGAAAGGCTAATTAGACATGGGAGCAGGACAGGATACTAAAACATAGCTAGTGCTCTCTTCTAGTTAGGAAATAATGTATAACAGGTGTTCCACGTGTTGTCATAGCATTGTCAATGAATTGTTCTCATCAATATTACCTCTATTTGTTTTTAAACTAACATTTTAATGGATGGGAGTTGTAAATGAAATTTATGCAAATAAGTAATTTCATCCCCAATATAACATGTGCATTAGATAAACAGATAACAAATTTTATTAAATCAAATCCAAGATATAACTAAAAAGTGACACAAGCTACTGAAAAAATTAAAAATTGAAAAATTGTATCTGCCTTGGTATTTGCCTTCGTCTGCCTGAGGTATTAAGCTGTGGTTATTATGACAGCAAGCCAGAGATCAGTGTTCTTATGTTTTATAATTCCTCTCGTTACTCAGGTATTTTTGAAAGATTTGCTATTATTGTGCTTAGGTTCAACTCCTGAATAAGATTTTTTTTTCCAAAGAAAAAAAAATTGGGGGCGAAAGATGCTTTGAAAGATTTTGTGACTACTGTAGAAATACATGGTGACTTCTTGAAATATCATTTTGTATGGATTATATCCAGAGACTTCAGTGACTATTATTTATAAGTTTAAGGCAATCATCTGATATTTCTGGTATTTAACATATACTTCAAATTAATATGTATGAATTATAATAAAAACTTTCAAACATATTTATTTAATTTAGCACCTGTTAATCACTCTACTGCTGATAAGATTCCTTTAACAAAAGTGGGACGACGTCTGTACACTGTAAGGCACAGAGAATCTGGAGTTGAAAGATCTATTGTTTGTCAAATTGATACAGTGGAAGGAAGTAAGAAGGTAACAATTCGCTCCCCAGTACAGGTACGAAATGATCGATTTGGGGGTAAGTTCTATTGTGCATATCTGTGTGCTAATAAAAAAATAAACTAAAGCAAATGATTACCAGAAGAATATAAACTGGAATAGAAATACGGCTGATATCAAAAAGAAGACTCATCACCAACAATTGCCCTACAGAGACGAGGTCTTGCTCTTGCTCAGGCTGGTTTTGAACTCCTGACCTCAGGCAGTCCTCCCGCCTCTGCCTCCCAGAGTGCTAGGATTATAGGCGTGAGCCACCGCGCCCAGCCTTCCACTGTCTTTTTTTTTTAACATCCTTAATCTTTCCTCTAACTTTTTGAACACATTGAATATAGTTATAATAAATGTTTTAATGTCCTTGTGTACTAATTCTTTTTTTTATCATTATCCCCCAAAACCTTGTGTACTTGTCTACTCAATTCTATCATGCGTTGTCATTTTTTAGTGTGCCTGGTAATTTTTTATTAGATGCCTAAAATTTTACCTTATTGGGTGTTGTTTCCTATATATGACCTTTACTTTAGGGTATTTTTGCCTCACTATTGAAGCACTAGGTACTTAATATCCTCTATACTCTAAAAGGTTTTAACACTTTGGCTGGTGGGAAAAGGAACCACTCTATGTATTAGCATCAGGTTCTTCTGCCTCCTTCTTTTAGGTGGATCTTTACTGAACCTTAGATAGTATACACATGTGCTGATCAGTAGTCAACTGAAGTTTTGGGGGGAAGGGACACTGTCTTAATTCTCAGGAATTCCCTGTGTGTACTACTTTGCCTCTCCATGCAGGGTTCTCCTCTCTGGTACAATGTGCTGTGAATTTCAGCCACATTGATCTACCCAAATTTTCAGATCTGTCTCTTCCACTTGTTAGCTTCCCTCTCCTCACATAGCAGACTGGAAACTTTCCAGGCAGCAAACTGAGTGATCATAAGACTTGTCTTGTTTTTTTGATTTTTTTCCTCTGCTGCCTGTTGCCCAATGCCTAAAATCTGTTGTTTAATGTGTTTGCTGTTTGTTTTCCTACTTTTTAGTTGATTAGGGTAGGAAGGTATGGCTGGTCCCTTGTTACTCCAGCATGGCTGAAAACAGAAATTCCTTCTCTTTTATTTGTGATTTATAATTAACTATTTTAAGGGGTAACTATCAGCTACATTCATTACTCTTGATTATTTTGTTGCTTGATTAAATAGTTAAACATTAATTTTTAATTTCTTACAGTTACTGTTTATAGAAATGAAAATATTTCTATTGCTTCAAATATGTAGAGGAAACACTTTTTCTAGAATTACAAATATAATACAGTTCAGATTATCCATTTATCAAATTCTTAGTTCTAGCATGTTTTATAAATTGGTATAATTGTTTTAAAATAGAAAGATTTTGGTAAGATGTAGAAAGATTATAGTAAGAAAATAATGTTACTAAATAGTTTGTTGTTATTCATCCCAAAGATAAATTTAAGTGTTTGGGGGTTTTTCTGATAATATATATTAAACAGAATAATATCTTTTTGCCTCACTGTTATATGCTACTCATTGGATGTGATACTTTTCAAACTTTCTCTCATCTATAAAGAAATTATGGGTATAGTATTGATTCTGTCTTAATGTGTGAGGAAATTAAAACCCTAAGAAGTTAAATAACTTGACCAAGATATGTTTTTACTTAGTATTCCTAGGAAAGCATGACTGACTCAAATGTGATGTTTTTTTGAGCAGTGACCTTAAGGAGACTTTGATTTATTTAAAACAAGTCTATTAGCTACTTACAACGTTTTGTTGGCTATAATTTACCTACTACCCCTCATGACAGACAAACCAATTGAGATCTCTAAGATATTATTCATAGTTTTTAGTATCTTTAAAAGTTAGAGATAAGCTGCATGTCTGAGAGATTAGTTAAGTACTCTACAGAGCTATTGCAAATTGGAAAGAACTCTTAAAGACATAGATAAGTGTCAAAACATTCACTTCAGAAGGTCACAAAAACAGCATATAAAGACCTTGTTCTCTTGTTTTACAAAATACAATGTTTCTGTATGTTTACAGATAAGTAAAAGATTTTAGGGATAATCACCAAAGTCATTCATGACAGTTGAAATCAACTTCTTCCAAACTCCTGTTAATGTCGATTTTTTTTCACAATCCTTCCACCCACCAATATTGTAATCTCCTCCCACAATCAGGAATGTTCTTAATGGCATCTAGAATGGCAAGTTTTTTCCAGAAAGTTTTCAGTTTATTTTGCCCATATCCATCAGAGGAACCACACTATCGGTGGCAGCTTTAGCCTTACAAAATGTATTTCTTTAATAAGACTTGAAAGTCAAAATTATTCCTTAATCCACAGGCTTCAGAGTGGATGTTGTGTTAGCAGCTATGAAAACATTAATCTCCTCATACATCTCCATCAGAGCCCTTGGGTGATCCAGGTGCATTGTCAATGAGCAGTAATATTTGAAAGGGATCTTTTTTTCTGAGCAGTGTCTCCACAGTGGGCTTAAGATATTCAGTAAGCCATTCTGGAAACAGATGTTCTGTCATCCAGGTTTTGTTGTTCTATTTATAGAGCACAGGTAGAGTAGATTTAGCATACTTCTTAAGGGCCTTAGGATTTTTGAAATGGAGTATTGGCTTCAACTTCAAGTTACCAGTTGCATTAGCCTCTAACAGGAGAGTCAGCTTGTCTTTAGAAGCTTTGAAGCCAGGTATCAGTTTCTCTGTAGCTTTGAAAGTCCCAGATACCATCTTCTTCTAATAGAAGGCTGTTTTGTCTACATCAAAAATCTGTTTTTTAGTGTAGCCATCAATGATCTTAGCTAGATCTTCTGGATAACTTGCTGCAGTTTCTGCATCAGCACTTGATGCTTCATCTTGTACTTTCATGTTATGGAGATGGCTTCTTTCCTAAACCTCATGAACCAACCTCTGCTAGTTTCTAACTTTTCTTCTGTGGCTTCCTCACTTCTGTCAGCCTTCACAGAATTGAAGAGAGTTAGGGTCTTGCTCTCGATTAGGTTTCGGCTTTAGGGAATTTTGTGGCTGGTTTGATCTCTCCAGACCACTAAAACTTTCTCTTATCAACCATAAGGCTGTTTTGTTTTCTTATCATCTGTATGTTCATTGGAGTAACACTTTTAATTTCCAGCAAGAACATTTTCCTTGTATTCACAACTTGGTTAATTGACACAAGAGGCCTGCGCACCTTTCAGCCTGTCTCAGCTTTTGATGTGCCTTACTTACTAAGCTTAATTTTTTCTAGCTTTTGATTTAAAGTGCAACTCTTCCTTTTACTTGAACACTTAGAGGCCATTGTAGGGTTATTAATTGGCCTAATTTCAAAATTCTTGTATCTCGGGGAATAGGGAAGCCCAAGGAGAAGGGGAGAGTTGAGAGAGGTTCTATTGGTGGAGCAATGAGAACATACACATTTATTGATTAATTTCATTATCATATATGGATAAGATCACAGATCACCATAACAGATACTATGATAATGAAAAAGTTTTAAATACTGAGAGAATAACCAAAATGTGACACAGAGACATGGAGTGAGCACATGCTGTTGGAAAAACGATGCCAGTGGACTTACTTGATGCAGGGTTGCCACAGACTTTCAATTTATTAAAAAATGCAAAATACCTGCAAAGCACAATAAAGCAAAGCATGATAAAATGAGGTATGCATGTGTATGAATTCATCACTTTTGGTAGCCAAGAAAAATGGTATTATTAAAAATAAAATTTGCCCAAGGTCACACAGCTAGTAAGTAGCAGTGCCAGAATTTATCTCAGATTTGTTTCACTTTAACATCCATGTTCATTCTACTATTACACTGCAGGTGTGTGGTTATAAACTTTAGGAATTGTCCCAACAGGATAGAGCTGCTTTTATATAGATAGTTGCTCTCCTTTTCTGTGCCCTCTTTGTCTTTACAGGCTTATTCCTGTTGTTTTTTTTTTCTTCAGACCTTTGGTCTTATCTCCAAATTTCAAATCACTAGTTTATTCCCTGCTTCCAACCAACTTTTTCTACACTAAATTTGACAGGGAAAACAAAGGAAGCAGAATCAAACTGTGGTAACTAACCTCACATTCCAGTCACTATTAAAAAGCATGTATGTCCTAATAGGTTCCATTTATTAATATATCAGTAATAAGTTGAATGTGATAGTTATTTGAAATTATATTTATAATCAGAAAAAATGTGATTATAAAACTTATAAATAAGATCTGTTGAATGCTCTGAACATTAGTTATTGGTTCAATATGGATTTCTTTATTAAGAAACATTATTCAATTCTATTTTTTGAGAAGTTTATTATAACATGGACTTCTTTATCCATACCACAGAATTTAACAAATGTTAACCTTTTAAAATTTTCACCTCAAATTAAAAGGAAATAATATATATACAAAATTGAAGTTAGCTATTTTGCTTCCCTCCTAGTCCATATTCCCTCCTTCCTTCTTCCTAGAGGTAACATGATCAAGTTGGTGACATGGTATATGTATTTCTAGTCCCATGTTTTTAAAACTGTTACATGTGTCCATAACATATATACTTGTTTTATTTTTGGTGTCTTATATAACTGTTACACTGTTCACCTTATTTTGCTATTTTCTGATTTCATATATTATTTTTGACCTATAATCATATATTGATACATAAGAGATCTTTATTTTAATGTCTGCTACATGAATATATCAATTTGAAGAAAATCTTAATTGTTTCTCTATTCTTGAGGTTGTTTTCATTTTCTTTTTTTCATAATAAAATCAGTGCTATAGTGAACATGAATGTCTTGAATGAATGTAGTGAACATGAATGCACATGTGTAAATATTTCTCTCAATATGTAACTAGTAGCAAAATCACTAAGACGCATTTTCATTTTTATTAAGGTTTTGTCTAATTAGCCTCCACAGTTATTTTATCAATTTGCATTCTACCAGCAGTGTATGAGAATTCCTGTTCAAAACAATTTTCAACTGCTGACATTAGAAGACTCAATTTTTTTGTAATTTGTTGGTATGAAAAGATACCCTATGATTTTAATTTGTATTTTCTTGATTACTAGAAATGTTGAGTATCTTTTCTTCTGTTTATTGGTCATTCAGTTTTTCTATTTTATGGAAAACAGAATCACATGTTTATATTCTATTAATATTCCTGTTTTCCTCTTAATTTCAGCTTTCTTAATGATTTTCAGGATTTTTGTGTGTGTATTGGTTATAAACTGGTTGTTAATTATATTACAGACATTTTCCAGCTGGTGGCTTATTTTTCACTTTTTTCATTTAAATATTTAAAATTTTGATGTATGTTTTCCTATGAATTTTTTTTCTATTTTTGTCTAAACAAAAGCATTTCTCTAAACAAATTAGTCCCTATCCCAAAGCCAAGAAGATATTATCTCATTCCTATCTAGGATATTTAAGGTTTTGTTTTTGATATTTCTTTTCTATAAAACTGGAAACTTTCCTTGTATTTTTTAGGGTAAATAATTATGTATTTGTTCCTTTTGTAATTTATATAAGCAAGATGAATATTGCCTGATAACTCCTTTGTTAGGACATTTAAATGGACATATTTTTAAATGTCTTTATAGTCTTAGATTAATGATATTAAATATTTTTTGTTTTTCTTTCCCAGATTAGAAATCATTTTTCAGTCCCACTCTCTGTTTATGAAGGGGATACCTTATTGGGAACTGCTTTACCTGAAAATGAATTCAACATACCATTACCATCTTACCGGTGATTTTTTCTTTATTATTTTATTTACTATAAGGTCTCTTATAAAATTTTTAGTTTCTTAATCTGTATGGATAACTTTGATCAAATCCACCCTACTAATTGTCTCATCTAACTTAAAATTAAGTTTTGGGGCACTTAGGTTGTTCTTTTTAAAAACAAATTATTTAATTTAATGCGTTTAATTTATACCATGTAAAATATTTGTGCTTTCTCTAGTAACTATAATTATTACTTGACTGCAATATAACCATCATAACCATAATCATATATGTTTATGAGTTTTAAAAATGTCTAATAGATCATGATTGGTGGTTTCTGGATTTATGTATACTATCATGAAGAGATTTTTACTTTTCAAAGGTTTTATAATAGAATTTTTTTGAAATTCCTTTAGAAAACAATTTTTTTTTTTTTTTTTTTGAGACAAAGTCTCGCTTTGTTGCCCGGGCTAGAGTGAGTGCTGTGGCATCAGCCTAGCTCACAGCAACCTCAAACTCCTGGGCTTAAGCGATCCTTCTGCCTAAGCCTCCCGAGTAGCTGGGACTACAGGCATGCACCACCATGCCCAGCTAATTTTTTCTATATATATATTTTTAGTGGGCCAGATAATTTCTTTCTAATTTTAGTAGAGACAGGGTCTCGCTCCTGCTCAGGCTGGTCTCGAACTCTTGACCTCGAGCGATCCACCCGCCTCGGCCTCCCAGAGTGTTAGGATTACAGGTGTGAGGCCAGAAAACAATATTTTGTCTTTTTATCTACATATTTGTTCACTTTTCAGGGATATAGTTGTAATATAAATAGAAATATGTACTACATTAATCTTAAATATTTAATTAGGTAAAACTTGATATAAAGTATTGTAATAAAAGATTATTAAAATTATAACAAAATACAAATTATGAGCTAGGCTTATAGTTTAATATCATAACAAGTAATATTGTCAAGATATTTAATCTGGAAATGAAAATAATCTCTTCTGTGGAGATTGAACTCTATTGGAGAATAAAACCTTGCTTAGAATTAAGCATTTTAGTTTGTTTAATTACCATTTTATAACACACACTAGAATGGACACCCCAGTGCTACAGAAGGATATAGGCAAAACTGCAAACAGTGCTTACCTATCCCTTCCCTGCCTCTATTCATTCTGACCCATGCCTAGAATTTCAGGATGAGATCCCTAATGCTTAGAAGCCAAGTTAGTGGTTTTAGACACATATTTTCATAGAAATAAACTTGCTAACCCTAATGAGTGTTTCATTGCTTAGTTCAAACTTCCCGAGGAAAAGAATTGCATTGTTGAGAGGACAACAAAATATTTGTTTACAATATTTTACCTGTTCTAGAGAGGATTTGGGGTGGGTTACAAAAGTAGATTAAATTAAAGATAGTATATAAGATATGTTTAAAAATTTCTATGAAGAGTGATTTTATATTTCCATTATTCCTTCTACATCTATTAGGTGGCATTATTCTTTTTTTTTTTTTTTTATATTTCAGCTCATCATGGGGATACAAAAGCTCAGGTTATATACTTTGTCCATGTCCTGCCCATCCCCCTGAGTCAGAGCCTCAAGCGTGTCCATTCTCCAGACAGTGCGCCTGGCACTCACCATGTAGTCATACCTCCATCCCCTCCCCCCACCCCCCACCTCCCCGAGTCAGCACCTTCAAGCATGACCATTCCCCAGACGGTGCGCAACGCACTCATCATGTAGGCATACACCCATCACCTCCCCCAACCCCCTGTCTCAGTCTGATATCCAATTGGTATCCTTCCCCGATGTTGCATTTAGGTGATGATCAGGGAAACCAATTTTCTGGTGAGTACATGTGATGCTTGTTTTTCCATTCTTTGGATACTTCACTTAATATAATGGGTGGGGAATATTCCCAAGTCACAGTAGAAAGTACTCATTTATTTAGGTAAATCATTTCACAAATTTCATTAGCTATAACTGGGTTTCAAAGAATTTTCTACAACTGCTCACATTAATAAACCCTTTGCACATCTTTCATGGCATTCCCACTCTCGTTCTTTGTTCTTACAGTCCAACTTGTTATTGCTTGTGATCAAGTAGCCAGCCCCCTTTTCTTCTGTCCTTAAATGATTCGATAAATTTCTTCCCCCTAACATTTTGGAATTTTAAAATGTATTACATTCTATATAAATTATTCTCATCTGACACATGGAGGAGAGTGAGGAAGATATTCTTTCTCCTTAGGCAAATATCCCTTTAGTGTATTTTCAATTCATGTACATGTGGAGGCTTCACAGTACCACATTTAGCTACAATAGTTTCAAATATAGTTTTTCTCAAGCTATAATAAAATATAAATAGTATTTCTAACATAGTGATCTTTGTTCTCATTAGACACCATGCTCTTATTAATTCTGTGAAACCAGTCTTATGAATGTGATTTTATCTACTTACATATATATATAATGTACATTAAGGAGTTTTTCTTTTTAAAATATTAATTTTCAACACTCTTGAATAGAAGATACTCTGAGTAGTTATACTATAAAGTTAGATTATTTTTTCTTTTTAGAGATAAACATCTGTGGATTGAATGATTAAGCGCTTGCTATGTGTCACTGTTTGGTCTTTGTTTTAAAAACCTGCTTACAATGGATTAGAAGGATTTTTGTATATAAAAAATAAGTCACTGACTGAATGAGAAGCATGGATCATCTCTTTTAACAGAGTGTAAAATGATGACATGTGATTCACTAAGAAAAACTAAGATATAAACTACAGGATTTATATGTTTAAATGATACTTTAGTTGTATTATCAGTACATTTTACTAAATGCTTATTTTTATGTGTTGTTTTTAAGTATTTGAAAAAATGCTACATATACCTTGCTATCTAATTTTTTCTCATTGAGTTATTTAGGACCAGAGAAAATAATTATGTCCAATTATGTTTAGAACTTTGAAATGAGTTTAAATACCCTCAATAAATGAAATAGTTATATTTATTTTTACTCAATAAATGGCAAACTAAACACTCAAAATAAAATTTCTATGAAAAATTTTCAATTCATTTTGTTCTTGGATAGTAAAAGTTAATGGCTTTCTAATTTTTAATAAATTTCTGCTGTATAATATGTGATTCCACAGTAGAGAAAAATTATCTTTATACTTTTTTCTTCAAGGTTAAATACTAATTTTTTACATGGTAGCTAATCTATCTTAATTATTAAATAGAATTATTGGTGACTAAGTACTTAGTTCATCTTAATTAGAATTATTAGTGACTAACCGGCTTGGATTTCACATTAGTTACTCTTTAAATCTAATACTTTGATGTAAGCTTACTGCTTACTTATATTTAAGATACAAGGTTTTAAATGAACAAATGGCTATATTTCTGTATTGTATTTATGTTCTTAGATTAATTATATAGATACAGATACACATAGGTATATATAAATATAAAGAATACATTATATTAAATATTTTAATAGAATTTAAATATACTGATTCTTAAACTTAATTCATTTAACAAATAATTATCCAGTGTTTTGTTGTGGATGAGACACTGTAGTGATACCAAGATGAATTGGAAATGGCTATTGCCATCAGGAGACTGATATATTATGTAAACATATAAGATAGGAAACAGTGGGTTGTAGAGTGTTATAGAAAGTATTATAGTTGCAGAAAACTGGGGGGAAAAAAGGGATCAATGATGGACTCCTGGGTGAGATACATGAAGTACAGGTAAAATATAGTTATGTGGAGATTAGAGGTACAGGGCAATCTAAGTGTAAGGAATTGCATGAAATAAGATAAGGGACTATGAAAACATAGGATTTTTGTATAGTGATACCAAGAGTAGTTGAAATTTCATTGGAATGCAGGGCATGTGTTGGAAGATGAAATTTGGAAGATAATTTAAGTTTGCCGTTAGATTGCTGCTCCCTCATTTTCTTGTTCCATTTTTATAAATTCTATCTCCATCTGTTAATATCTGTTGTTTTCTTCTTGTTTCAGAACATTTGACTTTCTTCTAAGATTATGCATTCTACCATCTCTTCTCATTTAGGACCTCCTGCCATTGGTTATCTTTCTTTTCTGTGTCTACATTCATTACTTGAACTTTCCTTTAACCTTTTGTATTTCTTAACTCAAGCCTTCTCTTTAGAACACAGCTTTTTAGGAAAATTGTCACCACTGTAAAACAGCCTGCAGTCTGCCTAGAAAGAGCTGATCACACTCTCATGTCCTCAGCCTACTGTATACATGTGGTTTTTGGTTACCTTTCACAGCAGTAGTTATCTCTTAACATTACATTTCCCATCTGGTTGTGATCTCCTTGAAAGTAAAAAATGTCTTACTTGTGTATTTTCAGATTTGCCTTCTTATTGATACATAATGAATCCAATAAATGTTTTGGTGACTGGACGAGTGTATTAGCATTAATTTAATTTGAAGAAAATTAAGTTTTTAATCTTTGAGTGTTAGAAGTAAGAATGGAAAGGAGAATGAAAATTATAGAGAGAATATAGAAGTAGAATAGGCAAAATCTGGTAACTGATTTGACAAATAATTATATGTGTGGGCCAGGAAAGAAGGAAGAGTCTAATCTTAAAGTCCAGAGTTCTAGTAGCTAGAAGTCACTGAAAAAGAACACACAGAGAAGTAGGTGTGGAGGATTCTGTGTTCATTTAGCAAATTTAAGATGCCATGAAACATCATTACAGAAATATGTAGTACATATATATCATTTTTGGACTACAGCTTACGAAAATAATAAGAGCTGGAGATAGTTTTGACAATTGTTCATCTGTAAGGGATAGTGTCACAATTATGGCTAATTAGTTTTACAAAATAAAAATACTTCTTAAATTTTTATTCTTGGACACAGATTAGGTTAAAAAATTATTAAATCTAAAATGCTGAAATGTAAACAAAGAATGTGATATTAAAATATAAAGACTAATCGTATGTGACACCCAATGATTTTGTTACCGTTTTCTTAAAACCACTTCTCTGCATCTATGGCCCACATTTTTAAAAAGTTAAGTATCTATTGAATAGCTTTCATTTGATTAACTTTGGAAAGCTAGTGATTATTTTTTCAGTAAAAATATTTTTTAGTTCATGAATTCAGTTGCAACATGTATTTCCTTTTAGGCCCACATTCTTTCAGTTAACTGGACAAGTCACAGATGATTATATATGGTTTACTTTGCGTGTATGACTGATATGATTATGTATTTTTTACAAGAAATGAGTTATAATCTTGTAAATATACTTTTAAGATAGTAAGTTTGTTAGAAAAATATTCTCCTCTTAAAAGCCAAGTAACTTGATTAACTTCCAGAAACTAAAGATTACTATTTATGTATCTTACCTATATCTAAAAAGTATATGAAAATATAAAACTTTATTACAGTATCATAAAAGGGGAGAATTTTATTCTGAAGCATATAATTTATATATATATAAGTTCATCTAATTAATGTCTTCTTTTAAAGCATTTTAAAGTGCATTATTTAATCTGTTATGCAGATCGTTCCTTTGTCTGAAGCCAGAAGACAATGACTATCAAATGAGTAAAGGAATTGACTTTGAAGAAATTATAAAAAATGACGGAGCTCTTCTAAAGAAGAAATGTCGATCTATAAACCCTTCTAAGAAATCATTTTTCATTAATATTGTCCCAGAAAAAGATAATTTAACATCTCTATCAGTGTATTCAGAAGATGGTTGGGACTTACCATACATAATACATTTATGGCCACCTATCCTACTCCGAAATCTTCTTCCTTACAAAATTGCGTATTATATAGAGGTATTGTGAGATTTTTTTAATGCATTCCTGTCTTTGATTTTATAGTTTTATTTTAATAGTTATTTAAAATTATGAACAATTAAAAGTGTTTTAGTTCTAATAAAAATTAGAGTACTAGTAAAGAAAGTGGATATTATTTTGCAACAAGTGTGAGGATTAGTATCGAAATAACATTCAAGTACAAGACTTGAACACACACAAAAAAGCCTGCGACATTATATTATATTCCTTTATTGCTAATTTTCTTAAAGGCTTGTATACTCTATAAAATTTTTTTCTCTTACACACTCATTATTTTAACAGATTAAGTCTGGTTCCCTCCTCCTTTTATAACATAGGAATCTCTCCATCTTAAGATTTTTATGTAAATATTCCATTTGCCATGCTTATCAAATGAAAGAAGGTAGTTCTTCATTGTCATCTGTTAATTGTAGGTTTATTTTACTTTGAGAATTACTATATGTTTATCCGTTTCTGATGCATTTTTTTTGGGTGAAAAAGTTAAGATATTTATAGCTTTAAAATATCTGTTTTTCCATATGATGGATTTTCATAGTAGTTAAGAATTTGCACTTTGTTGTCAGATATATTTGAGATTGCATCCCAGCTTTGTCACTTGCTAGCTAGCTGTATGTTCTTAGGCAGACATTATTGCTTTTCTGAATCTTTTATCCTAGTTTAAAAAATAGGAATAGTAATAAAACTTGAATAGTTGAGATATAGGGAAAAATCAAATTAGATGATTTATCACAGTGCCTGACAGACACACGATTGCCACTTATTTACCACTCTAGCACCACAGCCACCATTGTTATTTTGTGGAATATTATTTAATATGTAAAGAATCAAGAACTCATTATTTTTACTTTAATTAATTTAAAATCTTGAGATGAAGAGATTCCTGTGATAGTAATAGGAAGAGCAAGGATAGAGATGCTAGAAAAACTGATGAGATACTCTGATGCATTTAATGATCACATTCTGTCTGCTAGTTTCCAAAGGATATGATCAGTTTTTAGAATGACAATTTAGCTATGGTATGGGGAAGAGACAAAAGGAGACAGGACCAGCTAGGAGACTCTTACACTGAGAAGTCATGATGACATGAACTAAGATAATAGAAGTGTGGGTAGAGAGAAACCAATAGTTTTGAGAGTTACATAAGATGTAATATAAACAGTGATTGGAAACGGATGAACAGAGACTGTTAAAAATCAAGAATGGGAAGTAGTAGCAATTGCTTATTTTGTAGTTTTCTCCTATAATTTTCATTATTTTGTAGCTTTCAAAACTTTTGTTTTCGTAATTATGGTGTTTTAAAATTTCCAGTGGAATTACACATTATATTGTTTAATAGAATCCTCATAATTGTCCTTTGAAGTAAGTCATTTAGAGCACTTTACAAATAAAATAAATCTCAGATTAAATATTTTACAGAGGTTTCCACAGTTGACAGAATTAGAACTTGAATATAAGACTTATAACATTTTCTGACAGGTATTTCAAACCATTGTGTATAGCATTTGGACTAATTAAATAAAATTTAGGGGTCATATTATTCTGAAACATTTTACAATTTGTTGTATTTTTTATTACAGGGAATTGACAATTCAGTTTTTGCTCTAAGTGAAGGACATTCAGCCCAGATTTGCACTGTACAGTTGGATAAGGCCAGGCTACATTTAAAATTACTTGACTATCTTAACCACGATTGGAAAAGTGAATATTGTATACAACCTGATCAACAAGACATTAGTTTCATCAGTTTTACCTGTGTTACAGAAATAGAAAAGACTGATTTAGATATTGCTATCCATGTGACCTACAATACTGGTCAGACAGTTGTGGCATTTCATAGTCCTTATTGGATGGTCAATAAAACTGGTCGAATGTTACAATACAAAGCAGATGGAATTCATCGAAAGCATCCACCTGATTATAAAAAGCCAGTTCTGTTTTCTTTTCAGCCAAATCACTTTTTTAATAACAATAAGGTATGTGATGTTTTTTCTAACTTTCACTTTTCTTTAGTTATTTGTCACTCCTTTTTAATTTTTAGAGTTTTAAAGAATAAAATGTTATGAAACTTGGGTAGAGATAATATTTGTTAAATATTTGAGGTTAAAAAGATTAGAATTTAATATTGGGAAAGGTTTAGTGCATTAACAATATAACATTTAGTTTATGCTTAAAAGTAAAAAATGTGTCAATTTAATGAGGAATTTTTAAAGGTACCTAAATTGTAATATTTTTGAAATATTTTTTCTAGGTACAGCTTATGGTAACTGATAGTGAGTTGTCAGATCAATTTTCAATTGATACTGTTGGTAGTCATGGAGCTGTTAAATGTAAAGGCCTGAAAATGGAATATCAAGTGAGTTCATTCTGTGCACATCAAGAAACTTTTATTTAAAGTGTATATATTAACTACTTAATTTATTTTATAAAGATGCCATGATAGCATAACAGTTTTTGAACTGTTATTTTTTTTTCCCTTTAGGTTGGTGTCACTATAGACCTCAGCAGTTTTAACATTACCAGAATTGTGACATTTACTCCTTTTTATATGATTAAAAACAAAAGCAAGTATCATATATCAGTAGCTGAAGAAGGAAGTAATAAATGGCTCTCTCTTGATTTGGAGCAGGTAAGGAGATGAATTTCAAAAATGTACCTCTTTGGGTTCTATTTTCTCCTTGAAGTTAGATACCTGAAATCACTGTGTAATGTTTTAACTCTCCCCCATCTCAATTTCGTGTCAGTTTCATAAACCTTTATTGATTATTTGTGCCAGGCTCTGGATATCTAGTTATTAAAAACTGAACCTTGCCATGTAGGAGTATATAGCTTGATAAGAGAGGTCAGCATTTAACAATTCCTAACCAGTTTGGTTAAATACACCAGTAGAAGACTAGATAAAGTATAAGTGCACCAAAAAGAAGGAAATGATATTAAATATATTCTGTCCAGGAAGCTATTAAGAATGCCTTCAGAGAGTAGGTTAAGCCAGACTTTTCTTCAAGTTATTTGAAGAAAGCAATAATAACTTAGATTGAAATTTTAATTCTGTGGCAGTATTAACTATTAAGCCTTTGGATAAGAGTTGTCTAAATAATTGACTGAAGTTGATAATATATTTTACTTTCAAAGAACTTTTATTCTGAATGTTAGGATTGTAAGAGAAGTATTTGCTATTTTTATTCACTTTTCCTTTTTTCATATAAAACCATCCTTATGGGATTATCCTTTAAAATTTCCTGTAGAGCTAGTTTTAAAGGTAAATGCCATCAGTTTGTGTTTATCTATAAAAGTTTTTATCATCTTTCTTTAATTATAATTTTCTACGTATCCATTTGAGGTTGACATTTTTTCTTAACATGTCATAGATTTTTCCCCCACTATATTCTCACTCCCATTTTTGTTACAAATTATGCTGTGAGTCTGTCATTTTTGGAGGTGATGTTTCTTTTCTTTCTGGCTGCCTTCATGATCTTTCTTCTCTTTCTCTTTGTTGTTCTGTAGTCATACAGTTACTTTATCCCACTTCAGATGCTTTACTCCTAGAGCTGTAGTTTACTGTATTCATACTTTCTGTAAAATTTGCAACTACCATCTTTTTAAATATTGCCTCTCCTCCATTCTTCCATTTTTTCCTTCTGGGCCTTTAATCAGACATATGCTAGACCAGAGACAGGGAACCTTTTCATGTTGGAAGGCCACATTAATATAGCTGTAATCAAATAAGGCCACGTTCAAGAAACTTCAATTAGATACACTTAAAAATGTACATTATTTTGTAAAAATCTAACCGCTATGTACTTAGTAATTTCAAAAAATGAAACTACTTGTTAATTTTAAAGTTAACTAACCTTGTAATGACTTCGTTGTGTCTGCTTTTTGTTGGAAAGCATTTGAATATTTGGTTGCAGCATGGAGGTCCACAGTTTCAGTTGATCCTCTAGATGGGTATCAGTCATTTGTGACCTTAAGGGTATCTTGATTTGGGTTAGGTACGAGAATGTAGATTTGGAGCAATAAGTGGTTGAAAAGCACTAAAGCATTTTTCAGGCATGTTGCCAAAGGCATGGGTATTCTACTGCATTTTTCCATGTTTCAATTGCATCTTTCTTAGCATGAAACAATGACTTTAAAATGTTATCTACTGAGAGCTCAATCAATTTACCTGTAGTTCTTTAGGTGCCTTAGTGATATCAACTAGGTGAGACTGAAATGCTGAGTGTGATGTCATGATTCTCAAAGTCAGTGAACCTTTCATTGTGTTCTCCAATTAATAGGTCTATAACAGCTGTGTATTCTTCACATGATTTTTGTATATCATCCTGCTCATCAGTGACCTCTGCTAACTGTGGAAAATGTTCATCCAAAATTTCCTTTTGAAGAAGTGTTTTGAAAAAAGATAGCTTTTTTCGAAATTCCTGGATTTTTTGCCACATATAACATATATATACTTAGTTTTACATTGCAAGGAAATATTCAAGTCATTTTGATTTGACATGATATCACACAGAAATGCTGCATTCCTATAGAAATCTTCTTTCAATAATTCACATTGCTGATTGTGTTCTTCATAAAATTTAACTATCTCTTCTCACAGAGATAAAATTTTGGCTAACAGCTATCCCTGTGATAGCCAACACAATTTAGAATGATAAGGCAAATCCACACTGATTACCTCATAGTTCAGCTTTAACATTACGAAACTGACAATGCCATGTTGCATTTGCACAAATATAATTAACAATACTTACAACTTGTTGCAAAGTGTCACTTTAAATAGTAGCTTTAGCACAGAGATTTTTGCTGATGCAAGATACAATGAAAAGAAATGAGAGCATCTTGATCTATTAATACTTTTTTTCAATTTGTGCAATAAACCCTCAAGGTTTTCCTGTCATGGAAGGTGCACCATCTGTATATACTCACTAAATTTACCAAATTTAGTCCAACTTCATGATATTTATCTTGAAAGTTGTTGAAGATATCTATTCCCCATGTTCTGTTCCTCAAGAGTGCCCAAAATGAGTAGCTCTTTGTAGCAACGAAAATCTTCTGTTATGACCTGAATGAAGTATAAAATCTGTACTGAGTCAGTAGTATGAGTTTGTTCATCCAAAGCAATTGAATAATGTGTATTTTCTTTTTGAAGTATTGCATGAAGTTGTTCTATTAAGTTGAAGACTAATTCATGCTGCCAATCAGTTATGGTTCTCCTTGAAAGAGGCAGTTGTTTGTTCTTTGAAACATCAAGATGTGAGCATCCTACAACTTCAACAATGCCTTCCTTCCCAATTTCTTCATCACTAAATGGCTTCCCTTTTTTCCCCAAGTATATAAGCTACTTTATAAGTTGCTTTCAGTGGCATTATTTCCAGGTCTTATTGCTACTTGAAAGAATTGTCTTCACTTTTGCTTTTCATCTTTTAATTTTTGCAATACAATCTTTTGAACCTGTCCCTCTAATTTAAAATATTTGTGGTCCTTATAAGTGTGATAAATATTGCAGTATCACAAAGCAAGCAGATCATCTTTAGCAGAAAGAAGATAATATTGCAATTCCCAATCCTCATTAAAAAATCTGTTTTTTTTCTTTAGTGTTCTCTTGGTCTTCTTTGACGTGATGAGCTGTTAAGCAGGCAGAATTAAAAAATACTGTTGAGCTGTGCAACTATTCACAAATGCCACTTCAAACAGAACACGATGCACCATTGTCAAAAGCTGATAACAGACTGGCGATCTCAACCCCGTAAACTCTCACCAACCAGCTTAGGGCATTAGTGGCGCCAGTCAGTCGGGAGAAGTTAGAACTAAATGATGAACATAGAAGCCGTCAATGTAGCCCTCATGGTTTACTAATGTTCTAATTGTGCCAGTCAATCTGGGGGGATTATTTCATTGAAATTTATTTTATTTCTTGGTATTTTAAATACTTTCATTTTAAAAATGAAAATATAAAAGATGAACAAAAATGTATTAATAAAAATAAAAGGATTTGTTTGGTAAAATTTACGTTCAGTCAAAAGGCCACACTTAAAGAACCTAGAAAGCCACATGTGGCCTTAAGGCCTGTGCTAGACATTCGTATTCTGTACTTCATGTCTCGTACCATCTTTTTTATGTCCTCTATCTGTTTAACTCTCTTTGCTGCATTCTGGATAAATTCTACATATATTTTTAAATTATTTTTACTTTTACTGTGTCTAAACTGACATTTAAACTTTAACTGGGTTTATTTGAATAATTATATTTCTCATTTCCCAAAGTTCCACTTTTTTCAAATCTGTTCGTTGTTTCAAGAAATATTTATTGTGTCCTTTCTATGTGATTTGCAACACATCTGTTAGCAAAACCAGAAGTTCCTGTCTTGGTGTAGTTTATATTTCAGTGGGTGTCAAGGAAACCATTAAATTAATAATACCATAACTTATTAAGGTCACATTTGAACAAAGACATAAGAATAAATGAAAGAGCAAATGTCAAAAGCTTGGCTGAGCAGGAGAGAGTTGTGCTGCCAGGTATCAGAGTAGCAGATTAAGATAAGCCAAAATGAAAGTAACAAATATTTAATCACTTACTGTGATAATAAAGGTTGAGCATCCCTAATCCAAAAATCCAAAATGCTCCAAAATATGAAACTTTTTGAGCACCAGCATGACATCACAAGTGAAAGGTTCTACACCCGACACAGTATTTTTTTACTGTATTAATGGTATGTCATATTTTTTACTGTTAAGTACTTATGTATGAATAAATGTAAGAAAATGATTGCTTATTGGTAGCATATAGATTTGGAGTCAGGAATGCTGGTGAGGCCAAGTAACTATAGATTATCCACATGAGTGGCTGAGATAGTGACACATTTGCTTTCTGATGGTCTAAGGTATACAAACTTTGTTTTGTGCACAAAATTATTTTTAAAAATAAAATTACTTTGGGCTATGTGTATAAGGTATATATGAAATATAAATGAATTTCATGTTTAAACTTGGGTCCCATCTCTAAGATACCTCATTTTATATATATATATATGTGTGTGTGTGTGTGTGTGTATATATATATATATATATATATATATATGCAAATATTCCAAAATTCAAGAAAATTCAAAACACTTCTAGTCTCAAGCATTTCAAATAGGGGATATTCAGCCTATATAAGTATGAGATTAAATCAGAAAAAGAACCAACTACCCTTATTCCATTTTTTTTTTCAGAATGGCATTTTTCCCCATGGAATAGCATTTGTCAACTGTCAGGTGGATCAGCACAGATGTGGAGATTGTCTCACTGTCTAGGGAACCCTGAACAAAAGACTGCAGCAGTTTCATGGACCTAGGGAATGGAGGAGGACAAGGGGGAGGGGTTAACAGTAAAAAAGTCCTGAGTGCTTAAAATGGAGAAAAAGTGACTTCAGGGTACCCCCCTCCCCCGTCCCCCTGAGGGAGGCCTGTGCTGAAAGGGCCTGATAAAGAACCTCCTAATGAAGTACCTGGGCAAGGAATGCAGATATGCATAAAAGCTCTGGGGAGGGGGGTGCTTGAGTCCTTGAGACTGCAATGCCCTGGCTGTGCACCACCTCAGGTTACATCTTTAGCCATGTCCCATATCCAGTTCCATTAATTACCTTTTATGGTTGAATAAAATTGCCTTTAATAAGTTAAGACACTTAGCTCTAACAACCAGGTTCTGCTTCATTTTCCCCAGGTTATATGGTGATGATGAGGTATCGTGCATGAAAAGTCTCAATGAAATATGTGAAGTGACCAGTCTGGTCAGGGCCTAAGATGGATTGACTGATAGTTTACTGACAAGGCCTGTTCTCCATTCTTCATCATTTATCTCTTTTCTTTGTTTCCAGCTTCTGTTGGTTGTCTAGTCTTTTTTTTGGTAACTTGACTGTATCTTGTTCTTTTAGCTTAGTTTCCAGATCACTGATGTCCAAGTTTTTTTCTTAAGATTCTGAGCTTCTTTTCCTACTGTCAACTTTGGATACTTTTGCTTTTTTACCTTTATTTGATGACCAGGACCCTAGATTTAGTACTTGTCCTTACTTGCCATTTGTGTGCACTTTGACTTCTGCTTAATTACCAAATGATGCCCAAAACCTGATTTCGATTTTTAGTAACTCAGTGTGCCCTTGTTTTAAATTGATTATCTGCTTCCTAGTTCTTGGCTCAGCTTTCTTGATGATTTTTCGACCCTTCTCTATAAGACCATAACTACATTAAAGTCTTTTGCCTCCCCAGCAGTCTACTAACTCTTCAACTTACAACCTATTGCTGCTTGTATTCACAGTGCTCACAAGCCACAACCCATTTCTAAGTTGACAGTTTACAACTGTCGTAGCTAAGCAACCCAATAAGCAGAGCAATGTTGAAAGAGATTTTTTTAAAGTTTAAGTCTACTCTGATGGGCATATTAAAATGATATAAGTATTTGTGATGAAATCTGTTTTGTATAAATATATGTAATATATGTTTTAGTGTATCCCCTTTTGGCCTGAGGATGCTTCTGGTAAACTTCTTATTCAAGTAGAAAGGAGTGAGGATCCTCCCAAAAGGATATATTTTAACAAGCAAGAAAATTGTATTTTATTGCGTCTGGATAATAAGGTAAGTGATTTTTTTTTTGCATATTTCATTTAAAACGTAATCCATAGTAGTATTTTTTTTATATTGAATAGTTGCCTCTGTTTATTTTTTTCCCTTTCACCAAAAATGAGCAAATATTTCTTTTTGTAAAAGGAAAAGGTACCAGAAGGTAACAGAGACATAACATAATTTGTTATGCAAAAAGTTAGTTGTAGTGTCTGGAATAGTAGAATGTGTCACATCTGGAATGTCATTCATCTTCATAAAATAATTGAGATTCATGGTTTCCCAGAAATGTAATACAAAATTCTGAATTTTTTTTTCGGTCATCTCAAAAAATTAAGTTTCCAAGTTATAAGTAGTTTTATTATTAAATTTATTAGTTAATATTCTTGAGAATATTAATGATCCCATTAAAGAATGTTTTCTTCTTTTAGCTTGGAGGTATTATAGCAGAAGTTAATTTGGCTGAGCATTCTACAGTTATTACATTTTCAGATTATCATGATGGAGCAGCTACATTCTTGTTAATAAATCACACAAGGAATGATCTTGTTCAATACAAGCAAAGGTAAGAAGATTATCATAAATACAGTAACTCCTGATTTTAGCAGAGTATAGGTGGTAAGATACTGACTTACAATATAAACTGATAATGGCATTGTGGCTATGTAAAACAATGTCTCATTTTTAAAAAATATACATATCCTGAGGTATGTAGGGATAAAACTGTCTTGATAGTCACAATTTATTTTTAAATGCTTCAAAAAAAGAAAACTGGAAGAGCTGAAGCAAGTGTGGCAAAAGCTTGATCATTGTTGAATATGGTGAAGAATATGTCAGGTTTGTTACGAGTCTCTGAATTTTGTCTGTTTTTCAAAACTTTTCATATTTCAATATAATGTAAATACTTGAGATTTCAGATTATTTTCAAATAGGTACCTTCTTTTTGTTGAGGTGCTTGGGAAAGGAACTCCTTCGTTAAAGACCATAATTAAATCTTGATGATTTAGGGCTACTCTTAAACATCATTTATTTCCATTTGCTTTGATATCATATCCCCTTAGTGTCACTACAGTTAGTGTAACTTTCTGATGCTCTACTTAGTGGTCCCAAGCTGTCTTGAATTTCTTTTGTCTGCTTTCTTTGTTTGTTTTCACCTGTTACTTTGCAGTGGGCCAATATTTATTAGTGCATTTATGCTTTCCTTCCACTGCTAACTGTATAACTTCTAATCATTGATTAAAATCAAACAGGCATTGAATAAAAACCACAGGGCTGGGCTAGCAAGTACCTAGAACTCCTCCTTGCCTATCATTCTCTCATTTGTTTAAGATGATAAGAAAGAGGAAAACCTATTTTTTTAATTACTATCCATATTATAAAAATAATAAATTGTGTATTAGTCTGTTTGGGCTGCTATAACAAAAATGCCTTAGACTCGGGTAACTTAAAAGAACAGAAATTTATTGCTTGTAGTTCTGGAGGCTGGGAAGTCCAAGATCAAGGTGCCAGTGGATTCGGTGTCTGATGAAGGCTAACTCTGCTTCATAGATGACGCCTCTTTCTGTATCTTCACATGGCGAGGGGCAAGGCAGCTCCTGTCAACCTCTTTTATAAGATTAAAAGACTAATCCCATCCATAAGGCCTCTGCACTCTTAACTTAATCACTTCCTGCCGGCCCCTCTCTTAATACTTATCATATTGGTGATTAAGTTTTAGTATATGAATTGTGGGGGAACACAGATCATAGCAAATTGTCTGATTAAAACTGACAAAAGCAAATAGAAATGATTTCTCATTTCCCCTTCAACCCATGTACCTCAAGTAGCTTTCCCCAACCAGTATTCACAGAGTTAAGATCTGTAGAAAATGATTTGAATGACTATTTTCTCAGTTGTTTCAAGAATGGTATATATAGCTGGTAACTTTTTAGACACCTAGGAGCTAAGTTAATTCTTTATATACTAAGCATAGCATTATAACTAGCTTCTCTGACAAATTTTATTGAGACTGGCTAAGGCTGGACTAGAGACCTCTTAGTCTTCTCTTTGACCTTGACCTTGTAATTTTTTTCATGGTTTAGTGCAGATATGAACTGTTTAGAAAATCTTATGTACTGCATTGTTATAATTATAAAAGAAGGGGATAAGGGAGAATAATAGAATGTGATCTTGTGTTGAAATTTCGAAACTTAAAAATTACCTTAATGGAAATTTATAAAATTAACAATCTGGAAGAATGAACATTGGACTTGGATTTAGAATTGTTTGAAGAAGTAGTTATGAAATCAAGATCTTGAAACTTTGGTTTAAAAGAGTATTGAATCCATAGTCAGGTTAGAGGGTTGCTGCTGTTTCTGACCGCCCTTTTTGTCTCTTTCACAGGCTCTTTGCTCTACCTGCCATAAAATATTAAATACGGGGAGATATTTCTAGTCCTATTCTGTTCATATTCTTATATAATCTTATTCATACCAGTAAATATATTAGTCACTTCCTGTGTGGCAATCATCTCCAAATCTTTACTGCAGCACAGACTTCCCTTGACTTTCAGTTTCCTACCTCCTCCTAAACGTCGCATAAGACCATAAAGTGATTCAAAACTTACCTCATCATTTGCACCACAAAATCTTCTCTTTTTTTTTTTTTATCCTTCTCTCATTGAATGGCAGTGTTACCCACCCCTGTCATCCTACATTTCTCCCGCCTCACAACACCATGCAATTAGTTAAACTCTAATTTTTAAATAAATCTCCTCTTGTCTAATCTCTCCTGCCATTATCCTAGTTCAGGCTCCAAACATTTCTTATCTATGTGACTAGACTTTTGATCTGTCTATATCTAGTTTTATCTCTAGTAAATCCTCCATATTCTGTCAGAATGAGTTTCCCCAGCATACCAAATATAATCATATCTTCTTTTGTTTAAAGTTATTCAGTTTTTCCCATTTCTTTTAAAGTATGTTGCTAGGCTACCTTTGTAAACATTTATGTTTCTGTAGCCTAACTCTTACACTATGCTTAAGACAAACTGAAGTCTTTATTTCCTGAATGATCTGGGTCTTTCCATATGTTTTTACTGTATAGGTGTTCCTTTCTGTTAGTAAAACACCACTTCTATGTGATGCCTTCCCTTGCCACCTTAATCTATATGCCCAGTTTTTGATAGCACCTTTGCATATGTAGATTATAGCATTTGTCACATTGTGTTGTCATTTTCTTGTGAGTTTAAGACATGTACACATACATAGTTATATTTTGAGGACTGTGGTTAGTTTTCCTTTTGTTTGAATTTCCATTGCCTATCAAAGATAGCCCAGTAAATATTTGCATAAGAAATATTCTGCAGTGAATTAAACAGATTAAAATTTGTATTTTTTAATGGAAAAATTAAGAATAGCATTTTTCCTCTTCCACCTTCCCTTTCTTTGGGTTTTTGAAAATATGGATCTTAGTTATTTCCTGCATATAAAAATAATAGTTGTTAATTATTTTTTAAAATTCTGTAGAAAAAATGTAAAAAAGAACTGTACTTACTATAATCCCAGTACTGTTAACATTTTGGGGGCATTGCTTTTCTTTTCCTTTTCTCCTTTTCTCTCTCCCTTCCCTCCATCTTTCCCTCCTTCCTTTCTTTCTATGTGTCTCTCATTTTTAACAGCTAGTGTAAGCATATAAATTTGCTTCAAATCACAATTTTTAATGAATGCATGATATTGTATCATTTATAAACACTACAATTAAATAATACTTTATTGAGAATTTTGGTTGTTTCTAACTTTATAATTTTGAATCCATTCATCTTTTAATAAGAATCTTTGGCTCCTTTGTAATCATTGTAATAGCTAATTCATGATTCCTTGCCATATTTTTTTATTTTCTTCTGATTCTTTGAAAAATACACATCCTGTTTCTGTTATAGATAATTACATTTTTGTTCTTGAAGATTTGATGCATTTTAAATCAATTTTAAGAGTTAAACAGTATCTGCCAACTTATCCATAAAAAATTTGGAATACTTTTATATTTTCTTCAACTTCTTTCCAAATTTCCACTTTCTTGTGAATATAATTTGGGATTTTTTACCCAGATTAATATAAAATGATTATTTTTTTAAAATATGTATTATTTTACTTAAGACTCTTGGTATTTGCATTGATTTATATTAGCAAAAAAATTGACTTTACTGGCTTAGTTATTCACCACTGGTCCTTCAATATTTCTACATCCTAGTTCTTAAGATATTATTTTGAGTTATCTCTAATGTGGGTGGAAAAATTCTGTTGTTTTTTCAGTAAGGGTTTCTGAATAATCTGTAATTCTGTTGCTTCTTTGAAATGTTGTATTCTTACAAATTTATGACAACTTGACATAAAACTTGAAGTCTGTGGTCCCCAAACCCTGGGCCGTGGCCCAGTTCCAGTCTGTGGCTTGTTGGAAACCAGGCTTACAGCAGGAAGTGAGCAGCTGGCGAGCGAGTGAAACTTCATCTGTATTTACACCTGCTCCCCATCACTGGCATCACTGCATAAGTTCCGCCTCCTGTCAGATCAATGACAGCATTAGATTCTCCTAGGAGCAAATCTTTCTGTAAACTGTGTATATGAGGGATCTAGGTTGCGTGCTCCTTATGAGAATCTAATGCTTGATGATCTGAGGTGGTGATGCTAGTGCTGGGGAGTGGCTGCAAATACAGATTATCATTAGCAAAGAGGTTTGACTGCACAATAAATGTAACGTTCTTAAATCATCCCAAAACCATCCCTCCCCCACCCCCACCCGATCTGTGGTAAAACTGTCTTCCATGAAACTGGTCCCTGGTGCCAAAAGGTTGGGAATCACTGCTGTAAGTGATAACCTTTTTTCTCAAAGTTGTGTAGACACTGTGCTATGGGTTTTTTTGACATTCAATATAATAGAAAGTATGAGACTAGCATTTTTATTCCTTTGTGGGTAACTATGATTTTCCTAGATGTTTATGGGTTTTTTTCCCCTCAATTTTCTTACAAAGATGTGTCTTGGATGACATTCTGTTTTTATTAATGTTGTCTGATACCCAGTAAAGTCTTTTGGTCTGCAAGGTAAGCTCCTTCTTCAGGCCAGAAAAGCTGCATTTTATTATTTCTTTGGTTTATAACTTTTGTAATGTTTTCTTCTTTCTGAAATTCTTTCTGTGAGTCCATTGGATTTCTTAGATTTGTGTCCCATGTGTTGTGATTTTCAAAAATAATTGAGCTATGTTTTTGCTACAGTGAGATCAATACTTAGGAAAAGGTTATCAATTAAATTCTCTTAGAATTAGTATAGATAAGATAAAGTAAATGGAATAATTTTTCCATAATTAATTTGTATTAAAAAAATGACAGAGTATGTTTAAAGACTATGTAGACCTTTATTTCCTAAGTGGAACAAAATATTTTCCAAGTAGGAATATATTGAGTAGTATTCATTAGAGAATTATAGAGAAAAAATTTCAATCTAGTTTCAATCAGAATTATCATTCAATTAATGGACTAAGAATTAATGAAACATTATTTTGGATTTTTTGTATACTCATGTACTCACATTTAATTTAATGCATATTTTTCTACTTATTTTAGTTCTCTCAGTGAAATAGAAGATTCTCTCCCTCCTGGAAAAGCAGTGTTTTATACATGGGCTGATCCAGTGGGCTCTAGAAAGCTGAAGTGGAAATGTGGGAAAAGCCAAGGTGAAGTAACACAAAAGGATGTAAGTATTAGGTAGATTATTATGGTGTTCTCAGCAGCCTTTTTTTTTTTTCCCCAGCCTTCTTAATTTTAAGGACTGTTTTGTGGCTACACTTCTAAAAAACTACCAAAAAATTTTAGAAGCAGTATTCAAGCCTTAACCAAAAATATTAAAAACTGGAAGTAGTCTTGCTATTCATTATTTACTTCTAGTATGTTGTAAAGATTAAACCTGTGCTTAGAGAAGAGCTTCAGGATTCACCTGATAAACATATATATTCTCTGCACAGTCGTATTAGATAGATTTAGCTTCTGTAAGGAACATTTAAGGATCCACTGAGTTAACTAAAAAGAATTTATTTCTGGGCGACAAGCTATGATGATAAAGTTCTGTATGAACATTTTCCAGTAATATTTTAAATAACTTTCAGAAAGTGTTTCATAAAAATTTTTTTGTCCTTCAGAATTCATCTTAATTTTACCCCTATTCTAATGTCTTTTTTCTTACCACTAGTTATTATTTCTTCCTACTACCTATCAATAGTGCAGGGGTTCTCTCATTCCCATTATAGAGGGGAAACCGAACATTTCATCATTAGTATATCTTTGCTCTAAGTGTTTTTTTGGTGGTTTGTTTTTTAAATAAATACCCTGTATCAAATTAAAGCAGTTGCTTTCTATTCCTAGTTTGTTAAAACATGTGTGTGTATGTCTATGTATGTATAAATGAATGAGTGGTGAATTTTTATCAAATGCTTTTTATTTTTATCTGTTGAAAATGATTATATAATTTTGAACTGTATCTTATTTTAGGATGAATTATATGATTGATTTTTAAATATTAAGCTGACTTCTCATTTCTGAAATTGGCTTGCTAGTGTTTTAAGACTTTTACTTGCATACTTATGAGAGAAATTGGCCTGTAACTTTCCTATCTTGTAATGTCCTTTCTAGGTTTTTATATCAGAGTAATTCTGACTTCTTAAAAATGTTGGGAAATACTTATAATTTTCCCATTTTGTGGAAGAGTTTATGTAAGATTAATATGGTTTCTTCCTTGAATGTTTGTTAGAATTCACCAATGAAGCCAAGTCATCTTAGCCTGTTTTATTTGTAGAAAGGTTGTGGTTTTATTTTTGTTTTTTAGAAGAACTATTGTTTTGCTTTCTTTTTCTTTGAGACAAAGTCTCACTCTGTCTTCCAGGCTAGAGTATAGTGGTCATGGCTCACTGCAGCTTCAAACTCCTGGCCTCAAGCAATCCTCCCACCTTGGCCTGCCAAAGTGCTGGGAATTACAGGCATGAGCCACTGTGCCCAGCCTGTTTTGTTATTTTGATGATATCATTTATGCATATGTTTTCAGTTTCACCAGTTTCTGCTCTAATCTATATTGTATTCTTTAATATCATATTTCTTTGGGTTTAATTTGATAATATTTTTTCCTAAACTCTTGAGATGGATACTATATTAGTCTGTTTAGGCTGCCATAACAAAATACCATAGACTGGGTGGCTAAAACAACAGAAGTTTATTTCTCAGAGTTTTGGAGACTGAAAGTCTGAGATCAGAGTGCTAGCATGGTCAGATTCTAGCTTGCGGGTGACTATCTTCTTTCTGTGTCCTCACCTGGCATGAAGGGGCCGAGGGCGCAAACTCTCCGGTATTCCTAAAGACACTAATCCTGTTGGATCAGAGCTCCACCCTTGTGACCTTATGTAACCATAATTACCTCGATAAAGACTCCATCTCCAAATACAGTCACATTGGGGTTTGGGGATTCAACATATATTTTAGGGAGACAGTTCAGTTCATAGCAGATACCTAAATCATCATTTTTTCACATTTTCTTCACTTCTTATTTGAAGTCATTTAAAGTCACAAATTTTCCTCCAAAACAATATTAGTTTTATCCGACAAACTTTGCTATGTTGTATATTTATTGTCCTTTAGTTCAAAATATTTTCTAGTTTTCATCATTATTTCTTATGTTTTGGTTTAATAGTTTAGTGCTTATTTTTAGAAATATGAAAATTTTATAGTTAATCTTTATCAATTTCTAGTTTAATTCCACTGTGATCTGAGAACATACTTCTGATTCAGTCTTTTGAAATTTATTGAGATTGACTTTGTGGGCTAGCATGTGGTCAATTTTAGTAAGTTTTCATTTGTATGTGAAAAGAATATTTATTGTATAGTTTTTAGTAACAGTGTTCTCTATATGTGAGTTTGTTCATGTTAGTGTGTTAAGTCTCCAGTCTCATTAATTTTTTGGTTTGCTTATTATTTACTGTGAGAAATGTGTTAAAAAATCTACCAGTGTAATCATAGATTTATACTTTTCTCCTTTCTGTTTTAATTTTGGCTTTTATACTTTTTGAAGCTATATGATCAGGTGCGTAAAAATTTAGAATTGTTATATCTTCCTGGTAGGTTGATCCTTTTATCAGTATATGATATTACAGTGTCCACCACAGTATCTTTTTAGGCCTAAACATTCAGACTTATAAAACTACCATAGGCCACAGTTTGTACCTGCCTATTCAGGAAGAGACTGGCCAGGCAACAGCATGCTAGGAGGGAGCATCAGGCATTCCTCGTGGGTGAAAGTCCTTATGACAGTCCCCATCGCAGTTTAGGAGGTATTCTCTTTGGTCATTGCAAATGACAAATTTTGTGTAAGGGAACAAGACTCACATGGGTGTGGTAGAAGCCATCCTGACTTAGAAATCTCTACTCCATAATACCAACTATTTCTTGTAACAACGTGTGAGCATAGCTTACAGGCTTTTTTCAAGGCACATACATGCATCATCCTACTAAGAGAAGCCTATAACTATGGCTTCCTACCATATTACAACATGCATTCTTGACTTACTAAAACCTGCAGTAAATTACCCCTTGTACAACTTTCTCAGTAATGTAAAGGCTTTAGACCTCTTTAATTCCATTTACCCTCTTCCATCTAATATATTAGTGTGTATTTTATTTCTAAATAGATATTAAATCCTATAAGTACTATTACTGTTTTCTACAGTTAATATTCCATTTAAATTCACCCTTGTGTTTCTTTTTTGCTGCTTTTCATTCCTCCCTGTATCTTCATGTTTCCACATGGGTTAATTTTCTCTTCTCTTTAGTATTTTTCTAGTGTGAATTTAGAGCTGAAAAATTCTCTTTGAATTTTTTTTTCTTTTTTTTTTGGTAAGGTATTTTTGCTGGATGTCAAATTTCAGGTCAGAGTTGGCACTTCTTTTTTTCCTCTAACGTCTTTCATGATTTCTTCTTTCCATTGCTTTTCAGCAATTTTACTATGATATTCTTATATATGGTGTTCTCTGTATTTATCTGGATTTGTTATGCTTCCTAAAATAGTAACTTGAGGTCTTTTGCCTGGTTTGGAAATTTCTCAGGTATTATATCTTCAAATATGGTTTGTGCTTGTGTTTTCCGCTTTACTTTAGGACTCCGCAATTACATAAATGTTAGATCTTTGCACCATGTTCCTTATGACTTATGTGGTTTTAGTATATTGCTTCATCCTTTTCTCTCCATCCTTTAGTACAGATATTTTCTTCTGATCTGTCGTCCACTGTACTTCTCTTGCTGTGTCTGATCTGGTCTTAAACTTATCCATTGAGTTCTTAATTTCAGTTCCTGAAATTATCAGTTGTCGGATTTCTATTCTAGAAATTGTTTTGTTCTAAAATTCTCTATCTTGTCACATAATTCCTTGAATGTATTAACCATGGCTACTTTAACACCTACCTGACAATTCCAATATTTAAGTGTCTTGTGGATATTTTAATATTTTCTCTTTTTTCTTAGTTTTCCCTCATATCTATTCTTCTTTATGCATATTCATTTTTGACTGTGCTGCATGTGTTATATGAAAAATTTTGGAGATAATTTAAGGCTCTGTATGAAGTTCTGTTAGCTTCAGACATTCCTCTTGGATCCCTTTCTTTTTGCTACTGGTTAATTTCTTCTATAGAATTTCCTTAAGTAAGTCTTTGTTGCTGGTGAGCTTTAATAGTTTTTATTCTTCTGTAGGCATTTCTATTTTGCATACTTTTCTTCAATGAAATATTTTTGTGAGTAAAGAATTCTGAGTCCAGAGTTATTAATATTTTCTGTTAACATTGGTGATATTTTTCCATTGTCTTCCAGTGTTGCTCTTTAGGAGTCCAGTGTGGATTCTTTTTTTTAATTGTATTTAAAGGGGTTGCTTATAATTGGCTTTTTTATTATTCATGATTATTAGATTTATTCAGGAAAAAAATTGTATTTTAATATAAAAATCTTATGCATCTGATCTATTGGTTAGTACTTTTGCATATTTATATCATAGTAACAGTTTGAAGTTTATAAAGATAAATATGGTGTTCACAGCAAGATATTAGGAGGACTTCAGAATTATTTAGAAATAAGTTAGTTTTCTTCTTCCTCAACGTAGTTTTACTGCTATATATTTTATTTTAGAAAGTATTGTAAGTAACATGAGTATTCCTAGATAATGATTTTATGGTAACAACTCTAATTTTTAATTTCTATGGATTGTAACATGAATATTTACTAATATATTAAAATCTCCTGCTAATCAGAATATTCATCGACTAGAAATTCATGGCTAACTATTAATTATTAGAATTTTCTGTATTTATCCTGTCATTGGACCTCAAGATCCTGATAGCAGCTCAATGTTATATAAGGGCTTCCTGCAGATTTAACTTGACAGAGCATGAGATAATTGATTTTTTTTTCCTATTTGATTCAGCACTGTAAGGAAATACAGATTTCAGACTACAACAGTTTTAACTCTTGCCACATTGCTGTAATCTTAGAATAAAGAAGAAAAATACTTTGTGTTACCCCCTGATAAGCCCACAAAGGAGGACGATTTAATTAGATTTTATTAAGATGTTAAAAGAAATAATCAATTGACCAGTCTTCCTGATCAGTATTAATAACTTTATGATAGTAATGGCATTAGATAACATCAAATGATTTCAATAATGTAAGTTTCTAAGTATTATAGAAATATTAACTCATTTATTTGCCACTAACCCTATGAAGTAGGTGCCATTAATATTCTCCTTTTATAAATGTGGAATTTAGATTTCATGTTGTTTGGGACCGAACTCTAATTTTTTTTTTTTTTGGTAATTTTGTTTTAGGATATGATGACACCTATAGATTTGGGGGAAAAAACAATTTATTTAGTCTCATTCTTTGAAGGCTTACAGCGCATTATTTTATTCACTGAAGATCCAAGGGTATTTAAAGTAACATATGAAAGTGAGAAAGCAGAGTTAGCAGAGCAAGAAATTGCATTGGCATTACAAGACGTTGGAATTTCTCTTGTCAACAATTATACAAAGCAAGAAGTAGCCTATATAGGCATTACAAGGTTAGATGCATTAAATTTTGGATAAATTTAAATGATCGGTTTTTAATCATTAAGAAATGATTGTAAAATCTGAAATGATTTAGTTTAAATTTTGTGCTTTGACTATTCATTGATACTAAGGTAATGTTAATTTAAAAGTGGTTTGAGATTTTTTTTGTCTTTTGAGATAAAGATATGTCAAAAATCAAGTTTATGAATCTCTTACTTTGTTAATCCTCCTATCTCTCTAAGAAGTTATATTTATTCAACTTATCAAAAGTATACTTTATTTGGCACATCATAAAAAATATTTAATTGTCCATTACCATCTACCACAGTGCAGGATATACTGTAGATTCTCCATAGTTGTTGGAGGATTCAAGTAAAGATGATCACTTTCTAATTTAACCTTGGCACTTTAAGATTCTAATAAGGTAATATTGTAGTTATCATTCCCTATATAAGACATATCTCCCTTATGCCCTTGTTATTCCTATTCATAAACACTTAAATTGAAATTAATTCATATGTATTAATGCCTAATGTGAGAGCATTTCTTCCAGTCTATATGACCAGTATAATGTAGTTTTAGTTTTTTACTTGAAGTCAAACTCCCGAATAAATATATATATATTTAAGATATATGATACAGATTTAAATTTAGTTTTCTGTGTGCATTAATGTATAAATCCCTGACTTCTCATTGAATGGAATTAGCACATTTTAAAAGAAATATTAAAATCTATTTTCTTAGAAATTTTTATTGTTCCCCCAAAAGGTAAGTTTTTGTTTAAATAAGAAAAAAAGTAGACAACAGATTTTGAGACTGTTAAACCTATTATATGTTATCTCCTATGCTAAATGATGTTAATGCAAAGATGAGTAATGCATGGTCTCTACTTTTCTATTAAGTGAATATAAATTTTATAAAGAATAAATAAATAGGACACTTAAAATTATAAAGTAATTTCAGAATGTGGATAGATTTTTTATTCTGTATTTAAGTCTTTCAGCCTTTTAGTTTCAGTACAATGAGATTTCTTCCATTGACACTCTTCTAGATTACTGTTTTGCATTCTGTGTCTCCTCAAACCCCCATTTTCTGTCTCAGCTCGCTACCTTGCATTCCATTTAACTGAGAAAATTGAAGCAATCAAAAACAAACTTCCACCGACCCACCTCACCCCCCAATATCACAACTTCCTACCTACCAGCATTTGTACCTCCATGCTGTACTGACATACTTCCCCACAGTTGCAGTAGATATATCTCATACGTGCTCCCATTACACATAGTTTTCTACTTCTGCACTACATTTTATTTCCTGTTACCTACTTGAGGACATTGGTCCAGCAATCCTCTTCTTCCTCTTACCTAAGTCAACAGCTTTTGGCTCCCTGCTGGATTCTTCCCCTCACTGTTACTTCTCTCAACTTTAATTTTCTTGAGCCTACTTTCCTTGCTACCTACTGCTTCTTTGTTTCCCTTTATAGCCACACTCCTCAGACGTCTTGTGTATTTCAGAAGAGTTTAACATATTGGCTATTCTCCAATTCTTTTTCATCCATTGTTTCTTTAACCACCCCAAACAGGGTTTTGCTTTCCGTCTCCTGTGAATCTGGTCTTGTCATGATTACCAGTGACCTCTGTAATGCCAGATCCAGTGTAGAATTATCAGTCCTCACTTTACTTCATAACATTTAACACAGATCCCTCCTGGATATAGTTAGTTTCTTTCACTTGACTTCCAGAATACCTCTCCATTCTGGTTTTTCTTCCTATCCCAACATTCTCAGTCTCATTTGTTGTTTCCTTCTCTTCTCTCAACTCCTTATATTTAGTGCCTTGAGACACCTAGACCTTAGTCCTCTTCTCTCTATTTCAGTTTGATGATTTCAAATACTATGTATATGCCAAAAATTTGTCTCTAAATATTAATTATATATCTTCTGCCATACCTGTCATCTGAACTCCAGACTTGTGTATCCAACTGCTTATGCAAAATCTCTGCTCAGATATTTAAGAGACTTTTTAAACTTCATATGTACGACACCAAACTTTGGACTTCTTCCTTCTTCCAAAACCTGTATTCTCATCAGAGTTAATCACAACTAACTTCTAGTTGCACAGGTCAGAAACCTTGGAATACTCTTTGATACCTCTCTTTATCTTGCACCCCACATCTAATCTATCAAAAAGTGCTGTGCTGGCTCTACCTTCAAAATGCACATAGAATCTGGCCACTTTTTTTTTTTTTTAATGACAGTATCTGGCTTTGTCGCCCAAGCTGGAGTGCAGTAGCATGATCATAGCTCACTGCAGCCTTGAACTCCTGGGCTCATGTAATCCTCCTGCCTCAGCCTCCCTAGTAGCTAGGACTACAGGTGCACATTACCAGACCTGGCTAATTTTTTAAAAATTTTTTGTAGAGATGGGGTCTTGCTATGTCACCCAGGCTGACATCAAACTCCTGGCCTCAAGCAATCCTCCGTCCTCAGCCTTCCAAAGTGCTGGGATTACAGGTGTGAGCCACCATGTCCAGCCCTGACTACTTTTTATTGTCTCACTGTTAATAATCTCATCAGAGCCCTCACCATTTCTCAGCTGGCTCACTGCAATAAATTCCTAACAAGTTTACCTTTTTTTTGCTTTGACTCATTTTTTTTTTCATCCCACCCCAACAAACAATGTATTCTTAACAAAGCATAAGTCAGATCAATAGTTATAATCTTTTTATAACCATTCAATGGTTATTCATCTCACTCAGAGTATTTATAATGACCAATAAGGCTTTACGTTATTTAACTTCCTATCATATGTCTTACTTCATCTACTTTTAATGTGTTCCTTCCATGCCAGCCTCCTTACGCTTGTTTCCTCATATACTACACACGTGCTCTTGCTTTAGGGTTTTGCTGTAGCCAATCCCTCCACTTGAAATGTTCTTCTCCTCTTGTCTACTAGATAATTCTCTCACCTCCTTTAAGGTGGCTAAAATCTCACCTCAATGAGCCCCCTGTTGCCCACTCTATTTTAATATTGCAGCCCCCACCACTTTGCATATTCCAATTCTCCAGATCCTCCTACCCTATTTTTTCTTCTTTCAAAAGCATTTTCACCTTCCATATCTTAAGATTTACTAATTTATTTTGTTTACTATTTGTTGTTTGTCACTTCCCAGCTAAAATGAAGCTCTAGAATGGCAGAGATGTTCACTGTTATGTCCCTAACACCTAGAATAGTACCTGAATAGGACTTTAATAAGTATTAATTGAATTAATTCATGTTTTTAAACTTGTAATATGCTTACTTGTAACTGAAACTATTGTAAAATTTTACTGAAGTTTTTCTAATTTATCGAATAAACCAGTTAAAAGTGTTGATAAATTAGCACTATGATTTTTGCTTTCATTTATATAAGTTCTGATGTGGTTTGGGAGACAAAGCCCAAGAAGAAGGCAAGATGGAAGCCAATGAGTATAAAGCACACTGAGAAGTTAGAGAAAGAATTTAAGGAATATACTGAATCTTCACCTGCAGAAGATAAGGTTATTGAGTTGGACACTAACATTCCGGTAATATTTTTAAGTACTGATGTGACGTTTTAGTTTTTATTTGTTGTAGTTCAGAATCACTAGTTAATTTTAAGGAAAATCTGACTTCCTTGTAAAACAAATTGAACATAATTAATTTTACCATACATACTTTATATAAAATATTATATTTTTAAAGGGGTGGTTATCTGTATATAAAAATCAAACTTTCTCCTAAGATGCTACATATTGATCATTTGTTCTTTGGGTTAACAAGAAACAAGAATTTTTTTTTATTTATTTTTATATACTTTCTTTAAAAAATTATTTTTTTTAATTTTATTACAGTAAATTTATGTAAAAACTGATATAGCCAAGCTATAAGGATTATATAAATATGTGAATTTTGTGGATATGGAGTATAAAGATCTAAGTCTAAATGTAATCAAATGTTTAGTGTACTCTTTTAATTAGTATTATCTTAAAAAATTTTGCTATAAGTTTCTAATTCTAGTCAACTGTGGAAGGAAAGAAATTTTTTTGTGTTGTGGCGGGCATATTTTTCAGGTTCACTTAACACCTACTGGTAATAACATGAAAATTCTGCAACCACATATAATAGCTATACGAAGAAATTATCTTCCAGCATTAAAGGTGGAATATAGCACATCTGCACATCAGTCATCATTTAGAATTCAAATTTACAGAATACAGGTAAGTCATTCTGAAAATATAGGCAAAATTGTATACTAAAAGAACATATAAGAAAACATGTATTCTTATGGTCTGTTTTCAGTACTTCAGTTTCACTGTTGGGCTAGAGTTTTTGATTCCTTCTGTTTCTTAAGTCCTGTTATTCTAGTCAGATTGTATAAATGACCTACTAATATACTGACTTGTTTTTTATTTTCTTAGATCCAAAATCAGATACATGGTGCTGTATTTCCATTTGTGTTTTATCCTATTAAACCTCCAAAGTCGGTCACCATGGATTCAGGTTTGTTTTTATTTTGTGTTTGCCGTAAAAACAGTTGTATTAGCCATTTGGTTTATTTTACTATAAATACGAAATGGAACTGTTCTCAGGTTTAATTTCTACAAGATGATTGGAAAATTAAACCGCTTGAGAAAAGACCAAATGCTGTTTGCAGCTCACTTCAAAAAAACTTGAATGAATCCTAAAGATCAATTAGAAACATATATTTAGATTTTTAGAAACAGTAATTTAAAAAACAGATTTCTAAACTGTAAACCTGTGATTTAAAAACCATTAGGACCTTTGAATAAACAGTAAAGAAGTTCAAATTCAAAGTGTTCTCTAACAGCAAAAACTGTCCTATGTTCTCTAGGTGAGAATAACGGACAAGTTCTTTCTTCTTCCCATTTCTTTCTCTTTCCTTTTCTTCTTTCTTGCCTGTCCCTCCTCCCCCCACTTTCTTTTCTCTCCTCACTACCCTACTTCACTTCCCTCTCCCCTTGCTTTCCTACCCCATTCCCACACCACTGCCTCTAACCTGTCTTGGGCGGTGGTGTTCTTTATAATCTGCTTGAAAGCTCTTTGACCAGTATGCATGCTTAAGCCCCTCCTCCTCGAGGTCTGGCACAAGTCTTCAGAATCTGTTTTCACAGAGTTTCCCTGCATCCTTCTAGTTTAAAATCACTAATTTATGGGATTAGTTATCCTTAGAATAACTGCAGATTATTAAGAAGAACAGTCCTGGAGTCTGAAGTTAAGATTGTAATAGATCTTGCCAACTTCACTACTTTTTAATTGATACTCATGATTTAGTAAATGATTTAATTATCCATTGTGATGTATATTAAATTACAAGAAAATGCTTATCTTTTGCTTAAAGCATCATGGAAATAATTACATTTATAACCTTAACAGCACCAAAGCCCTTTACAGATGTCAGTATTGTCATGAGATCTGCAGGACATTCCCAGATATCACGTATTAAGTAAGTGCGTTAATACATTTCTTATATGTTTATTTAATGTTTTGATTTAAATATATAAATTATTTGTACTTTTTAAAAATAAATTTCAGATAAATTGAGATTTAAGCATAAGTTATAAAGGTCAAAAGTATATCAGTTATTTCATAATCTTGGGAAGTCAGAAGGTTCTGAATGAAATACAACTAGGTATTTACAATAGTTTCTGAATTTGGGGTGTTTTATTATTCTCTTTCATGTATAGTTGTTCTCCCTTTTAAATTGTCTATAATGATCATATATTGTTTTAGAAAAAGGAAGAAAATAATATTTTCATTTTCACTCACTACCCATTCCAAGGAATAGAACATAGACAGAAACATGCGTCTGTGTGCTAATGCCTATCACATTTCTTCTACCTTATCACCAAACTAAACTATCTTCATTCGCTTGCTTTTTAAAATGTAGTTTTATTGTGTATGTTTTCCTAAACATTATGCTTTTTACTTTTAATTTTGTCCTAAATTTTAAAAAAATGTTTCAAGCTGTAAATAGATGCCTGGGGCTGGATTTTTTTTTTTTATTCAACTTTTTTGTTTATTGATTTTGTTGTATATAGCTACAGTTTATTCATTATCACTGATACATAATATTCCATTGTATGACTGTATGTCCCAGTTTACTTATCTATTTCTTCTCTATGGCCATTTTTATATTTTGAGCTTGTTTCTATTATAAACAATGTTGCCATGGTATTTTTATGTATTTATGTAAAAAATCCTAAGTTTCAAAGTTCTAATATTTACCTAGCAGCTTTTCTCCCATCTTATTTTCTCAGTGCAGTTACATTGATGATTTTTAAAATGTTTTCTGCTTTGTAATGTAGGTATTTCAAAGTGTTGATTCAAGAAATGGATTTAAGGTTAGATCTTGGGTTTGTCTATGCTTTAGCAGACCTTATGACAGAAGCTGAGGTGACTGAAAAAACTGAGGTAAGACTTAAAATAATAGTATTTGATGGGAAGGATTAGGGAAAGAGGAAGACTAAAAAAAAAATGAAATCATTATATATTTTTGAGGTATTTACTGGTTTTATTCCATTTTTAAAATACAGCTTAAAATTTTTTATTATGTTATTGTGAGTACATTGATAGAAGTTAAATATCTTGGCCATACCACTCATTTCTAAATTGTTAATCAAAGGAAAAGCAAAGCAAAAATAATCCAGGAAATGACATGAACATGATTGATTATCCTTTTCTCCCAAATATTGGCACCAAACCTTTCTTCCTATTTGCTATTAATAATTCACCTTAAAAAGGCAATTTTATTTGTCTTGTTTCCATCTTCTATCATCTGAAAATGTAATTTCAGACTGTCTTTGATTCTAGCCATCCTTGTAGGTGTGAAATAGTTTTTCATTGCAGTTTTGATTTGCAGTTACCTAATGACTAATGGTGTTGAGCATTTTTTGATGTGTTCATTTGCCATTTGTATGTCTTACATGGAGAAATGTCCATTTAGATCCTTTACCTATTGAGTGGGTTATTTGTCTTTTTATTATTGAGTTACAAAAGTTCTTTATATAATCTGGATACAAATCCATTATCAGATATATGATTTTCAAATATTTCCTCTGTGTGGTGTCTTTTCACTTTCTTGATGTTATCTTTTCAAGCCCAAAAGTTTTTTATGTTAATGAAATCCAAATCATTTTTTCTTCTGTTCCTCATATGTTTGGTGTTATTTCTAAGAATCTTTTGATGAATACAAGGTCAAGAATATTTAGCCCTATGTTCTGAAAGTTTTAAGTTTTAGCCCTTACAGTTAGGTCTTTGACTCATTTTGAATTCATTTTTATTTATAGTGTGAGGTATAAGGGTCCAAACTCTTCTTTTGCATGTGGCTATCCAGTTGTTCTAGTGCCATTTCTTGAAAAGACTATTGATTCCTCATTGAATGGTCTTGGCGCCCTGTTGAAAATCAGTTAACAATAGACACATAGTTTTATTCCATTGGTCTATGCATTTATCTTTGTGCATACTATGCTATCTTGGTTATTATTGCCTTGTCGTAAGTTTTGAAATTGGAAAGCATGAATCCTCCTACTTTGTCGTCCTTTTTTCAAGATTGTTTTGGCTGTTCTGAGTCCCTTGCAATTCCGTATGAATTCTTCAAACTTGAAGAACTTCAAAAGCTGGTCTTCTGAAAAGGGTTACATTGAATTCTATAGATTAATTTGGGGGGTTTTGCCATTTTAATAGTATTAAGTCTTTTGGTCCTTGAACATAACATGTTTTCTCATGTATGTAGATCTTTAATTTCTTTTAACAATGTTATATAGTTTTTAGAGTAAAAATTTTGCATTTCCTTTGTTAAATTTATTCCTAAGTATTTTATTCTTTTTATAGTATTATGAGTGAAATTGTTTTTAATTTCATTTTGGATTGTTCCTGTTAGTATATAGAAATACAATTTTTTTTATATTCAGTGAAACCACTAATCACCTTATGCAAAATTATTTTCAATGCCACCTTCTTTTTATTATTGGCCTCTGTAGGTTACATTAAGGCAGTACCGTAATGTTATGAGTTTATGATTATGTGTAAAGAAACAAATATTTCCAAGAGAGTGTTGATGGAATGGATTAGTGACATTTTAGAATAAAATTTATAGTCACATGAAGAAATAATGATCCAATATCAGTATTGCTCATGATTGGAAAGTACTGCCTCAGAAGGGAAACTAGCAAACTATAGAAGAGTTCTGGATATGATAGAAGAGTTTCGGCAGTGTGTGAACTGTTGGCTTAAATATCTCATGCAAATAGATCCCCTCAGTTTTTAATATTTTGTGTTCCTTTTATAGATTGAACTTTTTCATAAAGATATAGAAGCTTTCAAAGAAGAATATAAAACAGTTTCATTAGTAGATCAATCACAAGTCAGTCTCTATGAATATTTTCATATATCTCCTATCAAGGTATGAGAAAAATAAGTCATTTTTATTGTCCTTGATAATCTAGGTAATATCACATTGGGATAATCCATTTGGGAAGAATATAGCATTTAAATTATATTCTTTAATAGTATATAAAATCTTTATATACTTTACAATGTATAAATGTAACTTTACAATTGTAAATAAATAACACAAAAATGATCATTTTAAATTTTTATTTATTTTTTCTTAAAATAGTATTTCACCATGTGGAGCCACCTACAGCATGTATTTATATGTTTATAATTTGGCCTATCATTATTTTACTTTGATTTTTTTCTTAAGCTGTTTGGTGACAATTTTCAAAATTTTGTGTATGATATGTGTATTAGTTTTAAATTATAAAGTAGTCTTGATTTAAGAATTAAAGATTGGAATGAAATCTAAGTTAGTTTTTAATGCAAAATGTTTCAGTTGATTAAAGAAAGTTACAGAATATATATGCACTGTAATACAAAAGTGCTTTTTAATTGGCTTCATCATACTGACTTAATTCTAATAGTTAAAACATATACTTTTTGGAGGTACAGATGCTCCTTAACTTAACAATAGTCAATACTCATTGTGTTGAAAATCTTGTAGGTCGAAATGCACTTAATATACCTAACGTACCAGGTATCATAGCTTAGCCTAGCTACCTTAAACATTCTTGAGACACTTACCTTAGCCCACACTTGGGCAGTGTCATCTAACACAAAGCCCATTTTCTAATAAAGCTATAAAGAATTTTGAATCAAAATTCAAAGTACAGTTTCTACTGAGTTAGTATTGCTTCTACATCATCGTAAAGTTGAAAAATCATAAGTTGAACCATCATTTAAGTTGAGGACCAGTTTGAGTTATTTTCAACAGCTTCAATTTGATTATTAATGTTATCAATAAATTTATAAAAACTAATATTTTCTTACATTTACCAGAAGAATGGGATTGTACCAAATATCATGTAATTTTAAATTGTTGAGTTAAAATTTAGTTCTAAAGCTATGTTAGATGTTAAATTCCTTCATATTTCTACTTATTAATTTTGGCATAATCCAGATAACTTTGAAATCTTATTTATGGTATAGTGAATATAAAATGAAATTGATTTTTAAGAGTTAAAATTGTCAATATAAAGAAAGTACTTTTAAGTATTTATCTCTTTATCTTTTTAGTTGCATTTAAGTGTTTCACTGAGTTCGGGCAGAGAAGAATCTAAAGATTCAAAACAGGATGAAGGACTGATTCCAGTTCATTCTTTAAATCTTTTGTTGAAGAGTATTGGTGCCACTCTTACAGATGTACAAGATGTAGTTTTTAAGTATGTTTAATATTCAAATCTGTAAATTGATAAAAAGTGTATTTTATATTTACCTTAAAGTTTTGTAGATGAAAAAGCATGAAGATTGCAGAACATATATAAAATGTGGTTTTTACCTTTAAATGGACTACAGTCTAAATAACACCAAATGTATTACCTGCTAACCTTTAATTACTAAATTACAGAATAATTAATAAATAATTTCCTTAAGACAAGGAGACAAAGGCCCTTCAAGTTTATGCATTTTAGAAGGTCTTTTTGACCTAGCGAAGGACTGTTAAAATGTATATGATCCAAAAGTGTGGTGATTGAAATCTAAGGCTTTGAAGCCAATAGGATTGAGACTCCTTAAAGCATAGGCAACTAGAACACAATGAATACAATAATAGGGGAAAGGAAGGGATCAGTTTAAATGTTATAGTCAAGACTTTATATTTTAATGTGAGTCATAATGGAAACTAGTAGAGTATTTACCTAACCAAAGAGACTCAAAGTCTGAGTTGAGACTTTAGAATGCTAAATGCTTTGGATGCTATTTTTCAGGTAGCATCTAGAACTGATTATTAAATATTATACTAAGAATAAGTCCAATATTGGACCTAGATAAGGTTAGATAAGTGTCAAATAAAAGAACATAGATTTAATGACAGCAGGAATGCAATGAAATTTCTAATCTTGTTGTCATATACAGCAATAAGAAACAGAGCTTTTCAGTTAGTGGATCACGTATATGCTATGAATCAGTTTTAAATAAGCTGATCTTGACTCCTCAGCTCTCAGCCCATTAGGCAGGACCTGCAGCAACTGAACCCTGGCCATTCTTGAACAACCTCTTCTATTTACTTGTGGGTTGAGTATTTTCTGTGTGGGCCATGATAAGACAGAGTTGGGATGTACAGTTCTAGGGGTCCGTGAATGTGATCCATGGGGTCTGTGAATGCCCTAAATTATATGAAAAGTTGTATATATTGGTGACTTTTGTGGAGATAAGACACACAGCTTTTATCAGATTCTTAGAGGATTCTTTGACTAGAATGTGCAGAGATCTATGTGAGAGTAGATTTTCTGATTGGCATGGGAAAATGTATTAATACTAGAAGGAAAGACTTAAAGAAAAAATTCCAAAGAAAATAAAGCCACTCATTAATATGAAATACACTTTCTTTCTCCATACACATGTACCCACATATATGTATTTATATGTTTTTTTCAGGCTTGCATTTTTTGAACTCAACTATCAGTTCCATACAACATCCGAACTACAGTCTGAAGTAGTAAGACACTATTCAAAACAGGTTTGTATAAGATTATCTTACAAAGGGACAGTGATATAGACTAGTGAAACCTTATGTATCTGTAAACATATAATGTAGAATTGTCAAGGAAGTAAATAGCCATTTTCAAAATTTTAAAGCATTTTTTTCCCCTCTCAAAATTGTAGAACAAATTGAGCTCAACTACTAGTTAAGTTTTTTGTCCTTCTATTTTTTAGCCACCGACAGGAATTTTCTTCTGGATCAGTGTGGACTAGAAATAAATAGATGTTTAAATAAAACATTAACTAAGTAATTTATCACATTTACTTTAAAAATGGGTTCAAGGGAAAGTATTAGTAACTAACTGATGAATACAGAATATTTTTTTATGTAACTAGTTGTTGAGTCAATGGATACATTATTTTAATGTTTTTTTTTTCCCACCTCTAGAAAGACTCCTATGTTGTATGATATAACTTACAGGGGATCTGAGATAGCTGTGATATAGCGAACAGATCACTGAGAATGACTCGAGAGATTTGTGTTTGGGTCTTATGTTTGCCTTATACCTCCTATGTGGCCCTGGGTATTATTTGATCTGTATGTTTCTACAGTTACCACCAAATGGTAGTGGCAATAAGAACTGTCACAGATAATTGTAAAACTGAAAGTATTTTACATATTCTAGAGCTTTTGTGAATATAATGTTATATTATTTCTGATACTATAATACCAAATTGTTTTTTAAAAACTAAGAATAGTGATTAATAAGGTGACACGGTTTAGGTGTTAAAATTGGTGTAAAAGTTGTTAGCCTAAGAAAGCTGGATATGTGTACTAAATAATCCATAAGAAAAAAATAGATCTAATTATCTGAATTTGTAAATATTCATATTTTCTTTTTAGGCCATTAAACAGATGTATGTACTCATTCTTGGACTTGATGTTTTGGGAAATCCCTTTGGCTTAATTAGAGAATTTTCTGAAGGCGTAGAAGCATTTTTTTATGAACCTTACCAGGTAAAATAGTTATCTTTGTGTTGTGCATTATCTCACACTAATACTTTCAAGATAATACATTTCTTTTTTTTTTTTTTTTTTTTTTTTGAGACAGAGTGTCCCTTTGTTGCCCGGGCTAGAGTGAGTGCCGTGGCATCAGCCTAGCTCACAGCAACCTCAAACTCCTGGGCTTAAGCGATCCTACTGCCTCAGCCTCCCGAGTAGCTGGGACTACAGGCATGCGCCACCACGCCCGGCTAATTTTTTTTCTATATATATTTTTAGTTGTCCAGATAATTTCTTTCTATTTTTTTAGTAGAGACGGGGGTCTCACTCTTCCTCAGGCTGGTCTCGAACTCCTGACCTCGAGCGATCCACCCGCCTCGGCCTCCCAGAGTGCTAGGATTACAGGCGTGAGCCACCGCGCCCGGCCCAATACATTTCTATTGTTAACTTGAGTTGTAGGTGTAGATTTTGGGAGATACACAAAAAGACATTATTTTGCAACAAACAATGGTAAGAGGTTTTAGGAGGCTTTGGGGGAAATTTTTACCTGTTCCCTCATAATTTAAATTTAAGATTTTGTAAGATATACTGAATTTCAAGTGTTCTGTTGGTATGTAAAAGGTGGGTAAACTTCAGACTATAGTAGAAGGAAGATCACCATGTACAAGCAGTCTTGCTTTGCACAGTAGTGTGGAACTGTAAAAATAATCATGCAGACCGACACCTGCAAAATAATCTTAATAACCAGTGGGAAAAATTATGAGTGTTATATATCCCTTAAAACTTACTGTCAAAAAATCTCTCCTACTTTTACTTATAAATGTATAGGGCAATACAAAATAAAGTAAAACTAATATTTGTTTTGTACACTGTAATTTAAAACATTAGAAACATTAAGTATCTGGAATTATTTATTTCTTTTATTAAAAACTTACCAGGTTCACCTGTAAAAGTGAATATAAACTAACATACTTACTTATTAATTCTTTGGCCTTTTAGGGAGCCATCCAGGGTCCTGAAGAGTTTGTGGAGGGAATGGCACTAGGACTTAAGGCACTAGTTGGTGGAGCTGTTGGTAAGAAACAGAATGTCTACCAAATATTATTGTGCTAGAAAGTAATTATGTCATTCCTTTTATTAAAGATATCATAATTTCTTTTAGGTGGATTAGCTGGTGCTGCCTCCAAAATCACCGGTGCTATGGCTAAAGGGGTAGCAGCTATGACTATGGATGAAGACTACCAACAGAAGAGAAGAGAAGCCATGAATAAGCAACCAGCTGGTTTAAGAGAAGGCATCACTCGTGGAGGAAAAGGCTTAGTTTCTGTAAGAAATTTCATAAAGTTTTGAATATTTTAGGAAATAGCTTTTAAACCTATATATATATATATTTTTTTTTTTATTTTATTTTTTTAATTCAGGATATTATAGGGATACAAACATTTTGGTTACATGTAGTGCGTTTGCACCACCCAAGCCAGGGCTACAAGTGTGTCCCTCCCCATACAGTGCGTTCCGCTTCCATCAGTTGTGGGTTTACTCCCACCCCACCCCACCCCTGGCACCCAATGAGTATTACTACCATTTTAGTTCTTTGAAGTATCTCCAAATTACTTTCCACAGGGGTTGTACTAATTTTCAGTTCCACCAGCAGTGTAAGAGTGTTCCAATTTCTCCACACCCACACCAGCATTTGTTGTTTTGGGACTTTTTGATAAGGGCCATTCTCACTGGAGTTAGGTGATATCTCATTGTAGTTTTGATTTGCATTTCCCTAATGATTAGAGATGTTGAGCACTTTTTTATATGTTTGCTGGCCATTAGTTTGTCTTCTTTTGACTCTCCTTAAATTATTATTTTAAGAATAGTGGGTGGTAGCATATAAAATATGTCAAAAATCCTGTTTAAATAAAATACTTACAAAATATGAGGGTGTCTGGAAAATATCTAGCCATTGTTAATATAATGAGAACACTTACATGGCTAGATACTTTCCGGACAGCCCTTGTATGTTAATTCTTATGGTATATAAAAAGCCAAACTCTGCATTTTTTGTGTAAGCAAGACTTGGTTCCTCTAGGCATCATATGGAAGTATTGTAAATTTTCAATTGTGTTTTCCCTTTAGGGTTTTGTAAGTGGCATAACAGGAATTGTTACAAAACCAATCAAAGGCAAGTATAGTAGTTTCTTTGGGTAGTATGTATTACCAAGTCTTTCATAAGTTGATTCTATTTTCATTCTTGAATCAATTGTCTAAAACTTTATCTTTTTTCTTTCTAGGGGCTCAAAAAGAAGGAGCAGCTGGTTTCTTTAAAGGTGTCGGGAAAGGTTTAGTTGGAGCAGTAGCAAGGCCAACTGGAGGCATCATAGACATGGCTAGTAGTACATTTCAAGGAATAAAAAGGTAAATTCTCTTTGATGTAAGAAATGAGTAAAATGCCTAAGCCATGAGAAATGAAATATGTCTTCTGTTTGGCCTCAAGCACTTAGTTATTATCTTAGTTTTGTGCTGCTATAACATAATACCACTGACTGGGTAATTTATAATCAACGTAAATTTATTGACTCATGGTTCTGGAGGCTATAGGCAGTGGTCGTGGGTGACCAGGCCTTGGGTGTTTGCTCAAACCAGGTCCAGCTGTAATGGCAGCTCAAGGCTGGGGGTCCCTGGCAGAGCATTGGACCCCAGGGTGGTTCTGCCAGCCCATCAGCAGTCCCATTCTGCTCTTAATTGAAGGATTTATCCACGTTTGTACCTATACATATGGGTACGTTATGTGGTATTCTCTTAATAAATACTTATTGAATGTGTGATATTTGTTGAGTGAATGAACAAGTGAAACATTCTCACTACCATACAGACAAAAATGTTAAAGAAAATATTACCATACCAAATTCAGCAGTGCATGTATGTGTTTAAAATAGTACACATCAAGCCAAAGTGGAATGTGAAAAATGTGAGAGTATATGAACATTAGAAAACCATGTAATGTGATTTACAACATTGATAGATTGAAAAAGATAAACCATATGAACACTACGATGACCAGAAAAAAAATACTTATTTAAAATTCATTGCGTATTTAAGATTTTCAAAGACTATAACAAGAAAAGAACTATGAACAAACTAAAACTAGAAATGAACCTTCCTGGCTTGAAAAAGGATGCCTTTACAAAACAAAAAAAAATTGCTAATATACACTATAGTGTGTAGTATATTGCTGATATACTTCATGGAGAACTCTTAAGCTTTCCCTGTAGCCAGGAATGAGGCAAGGATGACTGCAGTCCCCTTTTGGTTCTAGCACTGTACTGGAGGAACTAGATAACAGTAAAAAGAAAAAGCAACACTTGCTTAATTCCCTGATTATTATCTGAATGTCTTATAAAATCTATTAACAAACTTCTTTATACTTCTAGTATTTTCTAGAGAACATACATTGTTTATGTCATAAAAACAAATTTAAAATTAGAAAAATGATGTAATAGTTTATCTGAGAGAAGATTTTTAGTAATTGTATTTTATAATGTATTTATGAGGTTTTGAATAATTTTTTTAAATTATGTTACATTTTCTTCCTCTAGAGCTACAGAGACTTCTGAAGTAGAGAGTTTGCGACCTCCTCGGTTCTTTAGTGAAGATGGGGTTATCAGACCGTACAGGTTGAGGGATGGTACTGGAAATCAAATGTTACAGGTAAATGAAGAAATCTCTTATAAATTAAGATAAGTCAAATTAGACTTTTTTAAAGTAGCAATTTAATGCTTTAACTATATGTTGGATTATTTGGGCTTTTATATGTTTTGCTTAATTCCATTTATAAGTTTCTTATATTTACTTAGGTTTTAATGTACATTTATTTACTATAAGATTTTTTTTTCTTTCTTACAGGCATCAAAAAGTTTGATATGAAAACAGTTAATGCATGACTTTGCAAGTGAAAGCCAACAATAGATTTTAGTCTAAAAATTTACAAACTACATACTGCTGTTTCAGTATTTTGAGTACAAAGAAAAGCTTTTGTATTGGTAACTTTTTATAGGAATTTTAGTAAATCTGATCTTTTTATAGGGTATTCTTAGTTCTACACTGGATTTGCCGGATTTGTTGAAAGCCAATGTGCCTTATATGCCCTCATAGTTGGTGGTGCTTATTTAGCCAATTAGACCATTTCTGTTTGGGGTACTTCCTTCTGTTTATCAAACCACTGGTAGCTTTTATGCCAGATATAATCCTCATATCCAATTAGGCATGATGAAGGAAAAACAAAACTCAGAAACACTGCTATTGCTAGATACTATCGGATTCTTATGCTTTGCTTTTAAAAATGCTCAAATGGCCATGACCCTCTTCCTGCTTTATTCTAGTATAGTTTGTATAAAACCTTGTGAGAATTTTATAAGCAGTTCACATGCAAACCAGTGTCTTTTAATAAAGAAAATTACCTTTTGGGACAATTTGAGGGTAGAATATTTTATCTGTTTAGAAAACTTTCTTACTTGGTAAATCTGACTTTTTAAAATCTGGATTATGATGTAGATAACATAGTAATCCACACATAGTCTATACCAGTGTAAAGTCTTTTCTGTGATTTAGATGTGGAATACTAAATTAAATCACTTGTTTGAAGACAAACAAGGAGTCATTATGTTATATAAACTTAAAGATATTCATGGTAATAATTGACTCTCAAAATGTGGAACTTCCCTTATATTTTTTCATATTTTAAATATTGTCATGTTTAAAGTGATCAGGGTAAAGATTTAAAACTAATATTTTACCTACTGCATGCAGAGTATATAATATTGCATAAAATATACTTGAAATCTTTCTTTGAGCCTTCTGATATATTAAAAAGTAACCATAAAGTTAATGTGCAATATATAATGATTTTATATGGCATTTTAAATGTTTTTAAAGCATCAAAATAATTCAGTATTAGGATAGAACTGGCAATCTGTTGTGAGGTTGTGCTTTAAAGGACATTGTGCAATCTCAGTGTTACATTGTTCTTTGGAAAATAGAAAAATTGCAGAAGTCACCTAAGGCCAATATGATCCAAACATGTATTTCTACCCAGTACCTGCCTTCCCTTATTAAAACACAATTAATGTGTTACTAACATTTTACTAAACTGAAAGTTGAGTAGTTTTCAAATCGCATTTTTAAAAACTAAAAATATTTCTTGAGAAACTATTTTAATATATTAGAAAGTAAGAATGAGTGGTGAGGAGAGTTTAGAAATATATCCTCATTATTAGTGAGCAGATTTTAATGTATAAGGAAGCCATGAGATATCAGTAATTTCTCATATTTGATAATTTGATTTCAGCAACAAGTACATTTATTCTATACCCTCATTAATTGTTTTCTGAAGCTTTAAACTTTTGTATTTAAAGATATGAGTTTTAACTACATATTTTTAAGGATGCATATTTAGTAGGCCAGTCTTAGCATTAATTGCTAAAAGAGCTATTTAAATGACTAAAAACCCACAATTCTTACCAGCCACAATACTTGTCAATCCTTACTTCAGCAAGAATATTTATACAGTGTTAGCTGGAATACCTGTAGGAATTTGCCAGATGCCTTGGGATGTTTTCAGTTAGCATTATTTTCCTATAGATGTAAGAAGTGGGTAGTTGTTTTGGTTGTAGTGGTGTTTTTTGAATCAAATTTCTAGTGTATTATCAGCAAATTTTTTAACGTATATGAATACAAGTACTGTGGAAAATAATTAGATGATATGTAAACTGTATTCAAAATCTCATCTGCCTACATTCCATCTGAGTGATTTAATGATGTTGCCTTAGAAAATCTTTGGTATTTTCAAATGTTTCTCCTTTTCTTTTTTTCTAAAAAAGGTGGTATATTTACTAAACTACGTACACCTATATGTAATAATTAAATGCAAAATATATTCTTTCATTGAGTACCTTTCTATCTAGTATGTAGCACATTATTATAGCACTTCCTAGTAGTCAAAGTTGCCTACTAAAGAAATAGAAGGATAATTTTCGTGTATTCATAGAGTACTTTATTGGTATCATCAAACCATTTTATACACTGAGTTTGTACCAACCAATGGACTTGAGTCTTAGTTCTATTAAGTTATGGAATATTATATCCATAATTACAACCTGAGCCACAGCTGAAAATCTGCTGTAAAATTATGACTCCTTGAACACTTCATAGTTTTACATGTTTTCCAAGCAGTTTGCCATGTACAACTAACCTTTTTGCTTCTTTTTTCCTTTACCATGCTTACAGAAAATTCAGTTCTACAGGGAGTGGAATGTGACTCACAGTAGCAGTAGTGATGATGATAATGATGATTAGTCAGATCTAAATTGTTAAAATTCATATGTTCTCTATCATTTTACTTCGAATGTTTTGTATGACTGCTACCATAATGCCCATATGTCCATTTTTAGGGAGATAAAACACTTCCTTTTAAAATGTTTTTTTACACAGCTTCATAAGGCAAAATGATTGCATCATTTAAGCACAGAAAAAATGTATATTATATCCAAAGTAGGGCATACTGCATATTATAGTATAGATTTGCTTTTATATATTTTGAATCTTTGTATTACACTTGTTTTTTAGAATTAAATATAATTTTTAATGTTCATTAGTTTTGTTTTAAATTTTATGCTTATCAGCAAAAATTTTTTTGAATGATCTCTGTAAATTTTGTGAGCTATAATGTAATTCCCTTGTGTTAAAAAAAAAGAATAGTAATAGCCATTCAATGTTTTATATTTATTTAGCATTTTAAAGATATTTTTGTCAAATTTCTTTTAACAACAATAATAAACTTATGTAACTTGAAGCAGTGTGAATTTGTTGTTATATTCCAAAATCATATAGGTGAAACTGCTATTATAAAAAACAATCATGATTTGTCATGGAAGGTTAGATAGTGAAATAATTTATAGTTTGAGAATGAAACAAACAATGGTCTTTTATTTCTTTGTTTACTTTTTATTGTTTCATTTACATAACTTTCTGCAAAACAGTGAACAAAATTGATTTTTGTGGTCATTATATTTATTAATTTGCATATCCATATACTATGTCCCTATTATAAAGTGTTATGGGTTAATTCAGACATTAGAAGGATTTTTATAGTAAACATAATTGTGTACATTTTTTTCCCACTAATATTAGGGAAAATGTTATTTATGTCTCCAAAAGATCCATGAGTAAATCTATTTTATGTTTTGTACACTGAAAATTTTTTAAAGTTCATCTTAGATGAAACTGTCCTATTTCTCTAGTATATCAGATGTACTTTAAAAAAATTTCTTAAAAATCTCTGAAAAGTGAATGGTTCTTAGTAGTTATAATGTTTAATCCCTTATGACTGCTACGCTTTTAGCTCAACAAAGGAACATTTGCCTTGACTTATAATAAGCACTTTGCTTATATTGAGCTTATATTAGATTATAGTAGATCTAATTGTGGAATTTTTGGTTTAAATTATTTAGCCCATGATTTCTGGCTTTCTTCTAATTCTTAGGTTTATCACACTTTTATTTCTAGAAATCATTATTCTCTATGTTCTTTGAAAATTACTATTTTAGATTTTAAAATACTGAGCTTACCAAACAAAAAAACCTAAAAAAAAAATCAGCTTTTCTGAAATTTCTACCTGCCTAGTATTCATTCCAATTAAATAGACATCAAGGTCATGTATACCGGGACTAAGAAATATGTAAATGTCAAAGAATTTAATTACATTGTTTTCATCACAGTAGGATGCTTATATTTTTGGAATAAGTAAATAAAAACAGTGACCATTAAAATAATCAGAGACTGAATTTGTATTTGTTGTGCACCTACTTCTCTCTCACCCTTGGCCAAAATCAAACAAAACCTACTATTTCTTCTAGATGCTAGAAAGAACACAGCCTGTTGTTATATACTGTGTATGCCTGAGGAAGAAAGGATCTGGAAATGTCTTCACTGGCTTCTTACATTCCAACTCTGCTAGGCACAAAGCCTTTGTAAAAGAGAAAATGCTAAACTACTTGTTTGCAAGACAGTTGCAAGAGTTTCCTGTGGTGGTTCTGTGACACTTCTATGGCACAGGTTTCATAAAGATGATCTTAACCTTCTATTCCTTAAGAATTTATCTAGAAAAAGGTTCTTATTATTTCAATAGTGAGTTACCGTTTTAATAAAAAGGAAATTGGAGGTAGGACTGTGCTTATTTAAAATCTCTTCATCAGTGAAAAGATTTTAAACAATATTCTAGTAACTAATAAACTTTGCTCATGTGGTCTTAGAGTTTCCTCATTCTTCATTTTTTAGCCCTTAGAAGTGAAATATGCTCTTTAATAGTATGATTGCCCTTTTTTCCTGTTTCTGCCACAGTGATCTTTTCAAGCTTCTTTGACCACAGGTATTAATTACTTTTCCAGTTTTGTAAAAAAATATTTTATTGCTTTTATTAGAGAAAAATTTAAGGCTGATAATTGCTCTGTTGTTTTCTTGATGGAGATACAGGACGTGGACAAAAACATTTTCTCATTGCTTATCAAATATATAGAAAATGAGTTCACCTTTAGGATTTTAATGAGATGAACTGTTCTTTTATTAGTGGCTCTATAATTAAGTAGAATTTTTTAAGTGGTAGTATCTAATAGGAAAGTCTAGTGAGAAAGCTGTGTTTGAAAATTGATTATGTAATACCACACCTTTCCATATCCGTTAACTTTCTTTTATATTCCAGATTTCTACATGATCATTGCTTATGTGCAGAAAATGGAAAGGAAGGTTCTCTCTTCCCTAAGAGAGTGATTACCTTAAGGAGTGTTTATTTTCCTTTGTGTCTACTTGACACTTAAATAACATATTGAAAACTGGTGGGAAGAAAAATTTGTAAAAATCCTGAAATTCTGGACACCCATGCTCATGGATAAATAAGTTTATAAGAGCCTGTAAATCAAATTAATTTGTACTCACATTGGATATAGATAAAGCAAATGTAAATCCAGAACAATATTGCTAACTTTCAATATTCTTTATAGAGATGGAAGTCAAAATAAATTTCCATTCAAAACACATCATTGATGCAATATTGAGTGTTGATTTTAAGGTCATGTTGTTAAAATATATAGTTGGAACCATTGTTAGGTCTATGACTAAGACGTCAGTATTCAAATGAAAAGTATGCTATTGTATCTGTGTCTCTAGATCATACACACTAATGAAAATGACTGCTGTTGTAGCTACTAGTTTGTCTCATTTAAGTCCTGTAATGAAATTCTGCATTAAATTTTCCTTTGGTGATGGGAGGAAGACCAGAAACAACCATGCAAACCATTACTAAATACTCTTTAAACTTCAGTTTTTTGTTTTATAGATTTCTTGCACATGAATTTATAATAGCTCCAAAATAGTAAAGGTCATATGGATCTAAATAAGATGATGTTAAGTGTGCATATAGATTATTAATTTAGATCAAGTGATAATTATGATGGATGTGTAAAAATGCCAATTTTACTTACTCTATTCTTGTACCTTTAGGATACATGGAAATCAGTTAAAACTGTTTAGACTGTTAATCTTTCATTTCAGTGAATGAATGTGTGAATTCAGGAAGTACAATGAGTACAGTCAGCACTATACAAAACATTATAGGAAGTCTTGAATGAAAGGAGAATAAAACATATGATTTCAAATAGGTCTGTGTTAAAGAGCTAATTAGAATAATTTATGACTTTCATATGTAGAGGTTTATGGTTGTTTTAGTGTGGTAGGACATTTTCATGTTCATAATTATCTCTCAGTGTGATAAATATATTTACCAATTATTCCATATCAACAATGTATATAGCAACAATGTGTCTCCACATATCAATTTTAGAACAAATGGTTAACAATTCTATAAAACGGGCTTTTAATGTAGTCTTTTTCATTACCTATACATATTCTAAGCAATGAAATGGTAACAAAGATTTCCAAATTGCATTATGCCATTCCTCTGGATCTTAGAAATTCTCAGATATGTGAGCATTCAAAATATTATAGGCATTATTTGTATTTTTTAAAAACAAATAATCAGAATAGTCACAGATTTAGCTAAGTATATTTAATTTGTCTTACTTTGGCATGTTATGTTTTTCTATTATAAATTATTTATCAATAACCTGTTAACTACATTATGTTTACAAAGGTTTTCTGAGTGTATTCAATACAACTTGGCATTTCTATGGATTAAAAAATTTAGAGATCTGCACTTCCATGGAAAAAGCTAAATCTCTCTTATGATTCAGTTTGCTGACATTGATTCTCAGTCTACAGTTTCAGTATTTTATAGAAGATATGGAAAATTTCAAAAATTAACATAGAGTAATTCCTACATTGTTCAAGTAGTATATGCTCATTAAAGTAGGAAACCATAGAAAAATAAATTATCCTGTCTTCCTACCAATTATGGTGTATTTTCTTTTTAAATTTTGTATTCACATGGCTATGATCTAAATATATAAATTACCATCTTTTGTTTTATTCTACATTTTTATCAACAGCATTAATTTCTGAAGATTAAAAAAGCATCCCACTTATAGAATAATCCCTGGTGTGGGAAACCTAGTCTTTATTTCTGGAGCACATAAATAACCAGCAGAACCTTTTCTTTATTTTTACAGCTGATGTAGAAGCTTTTTTCTTTTTCATTGAACATATTTCTGGCTTTTGACTCTATACCTTTTTTAAAATTTTCTTTTCTTTAAATACATAAATCTGTTAAAATCTTTGTGTGGGTATGTATGTCTTTTGCTGTATGTGAGTATTGATAGCTCAGTTGTCCCATTGCAGTAGTATATTCTTAACCATTTCAAGTATTTTTTAAATTTTATTTATATTGTCTTTGATTCATTTACAAAGATATCATAGTTGCCATTATGTAAGTTGTTATAGAAGAGAGGCTGCTTTTGTTTGTTGTATATTTCTTTTCTTTCAGAAATTACAGATGTTTATAATTAGCTTCAAACACTGCCATAATAGCAATTGGAAGATAATTGCCTTCAGCCGACGTGGTCTTTCCCTTTACTTCAGGAGGAGAATTACAACTAATCTGGAAGAAAGGGCTCATTATAGCAATCAGATCACCAGAGTAGTGCTGAACACTCTTCCTGCTTCATCTGAAATTTTGAGTAAGTGGAAAAGAACTAGGAGACAAAGGCTTATTGGCTTTCACTCTTCATTTTATAACTCTTCCTCTCCAGAAGGACACTTCTGAATAGGATGAGAAAACTGAAGAGAGTCAAATTTTGTTATCCAGGCAAATTAGAGTTCTTAGCATCTCAGATCCCATGGAAAAGATTACCTATCCAACGTGGATCAATTCCCATCCCTCACTTGTTAGTTTAACAGATACCTGTTGGGCGGTCTTTGTCACATCATTTTCGAAGGCCCAGACTGTTGAACATTTAATAGTATGTATCCCTGACTTTACTCAGGACCAGTGGAATAATTCACATCACTTAGAACCTTCCAGTATTACATAAAAATACTTTTGAATAAGATTTTGGAATTAATTATGTTTGCCTCTGGAGGTAATGATTTCACTCAGGGGAGGTTCAGGTTTTCAAGTGTAAAATGAATTTATTAATTCTCTTTTTTAATTCAGTAACTTGAATGACACTAATTTGATTTCTAGCTCTCTTTAAAGTTTGTCATCCTTGCATCTCTTTAATTTGTAAATATAGTAAGAAAGGATAAATGCTATTATAATAGAAAATTCAGTGTATTTTAACATTAAAAGAAATTCTCAAATGTTAAGCCCAGGTAGGTTTAATTTGATTCTTACCCTCTTTTTACCAAGGATGTGTATGTAAATAGAGCTAAAACCACAGTAAATATTATCTTAGAAGGTCTTTAGCCTTGATTAAGCTAATGGTGCTAAATTCTGACATGAGACTCAACTCATGACTTCTCTGCTGATGTGTTAGAGCTCTACCTAATAACTTCCCCTAGTTACTTTGTACAGACACAAAGATTCTCAGCATAAGGTGCGTTTAGTAAAGCTCATTCAGAAATACGTATGTGTGTATGTGTGTATGCAGACACGCTCTAACAGTAAGATTGTTAGAAGATTAGTATAAGTCACAAAAAGTCTATTTTTTATTGGCTAAATGTCCCATGAAAGAAAGGATATATTCACTTGCCAAATGAAACAGTTTTCATACAAAATTAGATTAGAGGCCTTTTTCATTCATCTGAAAACAAAATTTAATGTCATCTATGAAAGGAAGGACCATTTTTTTTGTTTGTTTTTTTGTTTGTTTTTGTCAGTTAAAAGTCTAGTTATAAATTCAAATAAAATTGATATCCTAGTCACTTCCTATGATGACTCTAATGGATTGTAATAGTAAATTCTTGGTGAAAATTTACCACTGTAAAGGACCCTATGGCAATCATTGTGGAGAAATACACATTTAGACATTTCTGAGGTACTTAAAAAGTATGGAGTAGTTGTTTGAGTTAGAGATTCCATGAAGGCACAGTGTTGGAATACAAGTATGGGAGACTGAATATTTTATGTAAAGTTAACTATTCTGGAATAAATTGCTAGCCTACTTTGAATTGTGAAGTTGCCAAAATGTATAATTATATATGTGTAATTGAGCTTTTGCTGGCTTGATTTGGTAGCATAGTTTATACCATTACAAAGAAAAAAATTAATGCCATGTATTCATTTGTTTTACAAGTCTTTGTTAAACTCCTGTTTGTTATATATCAGACATTTTTCTAAATATTAGGCCCTGAAGAGAGTACCCAAGATTCCTCCTCATCCCACATGAGCTTATAATTGTAGTAAGCTTTATTCTGGTGACTGGAGATAAATGCATGCCATGTTAGAGGCCAGCCCGATAATGTCAAATCTTTACAGTCTTCATTCCTATTTGTTGTTTAGCTGCTATATGCAAGGCTCTAAGTGTAGGAATCAAAGACATGTAAGATATGACTTGTCTTCAAAAGAGAGAATGATCCCTATGTATTACATGAAATTGAAGCATTGCAAGAGACATGTGGGATATTTGAATCCATATTTAAATTGGAATAGATGCAGTTGGAACTGAATATGAAACTGTTAAAATGAGATCCCACTGCATCTATTGGAATACATGTGGTTCTTCTGTGCTAACTCATTTTGATAATAAAAATTATTTGAGATATAGCAATACCCTGTGGCTGAGGGCCTGGATGCTGGATGCAAGTAAACCTAAGTTCAATTCTAGCCTCTTACTAGCTTTATTATCTTTTATTATGTTTATCTGACCTCAGTTTCTAGACTGTAAAATGAAGATAATTGTAGTACCTGCTTGGTGTTCCTGGGATTAAAGCAAATGGTTATACATAGCAATACCTCAAAAGAGATTGTTGGTTTAGTACCAGACTGCTGCAATAAAGCAAGTCCTGGAAATTTTCTGGTTTTTCAGTGCATATAAAAGTTATGGTTACACTGTACTGTAGACTATTAAGTATACAATAGCATCATGTCTGAAAATCAGCCAGACATGGTAGCACCCACCGGTAATCCCAGCTACTCAGGAGACTGTGGAGGGCTTGAGCCCAGGAGTTTGAGGCTGTAGCAAGTTATGATCCTACTACTACACTTCAGCCTGGGCAACAAAGCCAGACCCTGTCTCTTAAAAAAAAAAATTGCCAAAATGCTAAGGATCACCTGAGCCTTCAGCAAGTCATAATCGTTTTGTATGCCTTAATGTTGATGGTTACTGACTGATCAGGGTAGGGTTTGCTGAAGGTTGGGGTGACAGTGGCAATTTCTTAAGACAACAAAAAAGTTTGCCCCATTTATTGACTCTTTCATGAACCATTTCTCTGTAGCATGTGATGCTGCTTGATAGCATTTTACCAACCGTAGAACTTCTTTCAAAATTGCAGTCAATCCTCTCAAGCCCTGCACTGCTTTATCAACTAAGTGTTACGTAATATACTAAATCCTTTACTGTTATTTTAACAGTGTTCACAGCATCTTCACCAGGAGTAGATTCCATCCCAAGAAACCACTTTCTTTGCTCTTCCAGAAGAAGCAACTTCTCACCTGTTCAGTTTTTATAAGGAGATTGCAGCAATTCATTCACATCTTCAGGCTCCAATTCTAACTCTAGTTCTCTTGCTGTTTCTACCACATCTGCATTTACTTCCTCCACTGAAGTCTTGAACCTTTCAAAGTGGTCTGTGAAAGTTGGATTCATCTTCTTCCAAACATTTGTTAATGTTGATATTTTGACTTCTTCCCATGAATCACAAATATTCTTAGTGGCATCTAGAATAAACCCTTTCCAGAAGATTTTCAATTTACTTTGCCCAGATCCATCAGAGGAATCACTATCTGTGGCAGCTATAGCCTTACAAAATGCACTTCTTAGTAATAAGACTTGAAAGTCAAAATTACTCTGATCCATGAGCTTCAGAATGAATGTTGTGTTAACAGACATGAAAACAACATTAATCTTGTACGTCTCCATCAGAGTTCTTGGGTGACTGAGTGCACTGTCAGTGAACAGTAGTATTTGAAAGGGATCTTTTTTCTGAGCAGTAGATCTCCACAGTGGGCTTAAGATGCTCAGTTAACTGTGCTGTAAGCAGATGATCTGTCATCTAGTTTATAGAGCACAAACAGTAGATTTAGCATACTTCTCAAGGGTCCTAGGATTTTGGGAATGGAGCATTGGCTTCAACTTCAAGTCACCAGCTACACTGGCACTTAATGGGAGAGTCAGCTTGTCTTTAGAAGCTTTGAAGCCAGGCATTGATTGCTCTCTAGTTATGAAAATCCTAGATGGCATCTTCTTACCATAGAAGGCTGTTTTGGCCACATTGAAAATCTGGTGATTTGTGTAGCCACCTCCATCAATGATTTTAACTAGATCATCTGGATATCTTGCTGAAGCTTCTATATCAGGATTTGCTGCTTCACTTTGCATTTTTGTGTTATGGAGATGGCAACTTTCCTTAAACTTTATGAACTAACCCTCTGCTAGCTTACAACTTTTCTTCTACACCTCTTTTCCTTCCCTCTCAGCCTGCATAGAATTAAAGAGAGTTAGGGCCTTCCTCTGGATTAGATTTTGGGAATTAGGGAGCATACGAAGGAATATTAGGGAATGTTGTGGCTGGTTTGATCTTTTATCCAAACCACTAAAACTTTCCCTATATCAACAACAAGGTTTTTGCTCTCATCATTTGTGTGTTCACTGGAGTAGCACTTTTAATTTTCTTCAAGAACTTTTTCTTTGCATTTACAACTTGGCTAACTGCTTGGCACAAAAGGACTAGTTTTCAGCCTATCTTAGCTTTTGACATGCCTTCCTCACCAAGCTTAATCAGTTCTAGCTTTTGATTTAAAGTAAGAGACATGTGACTCTTCCTTTCACTTGAACACTTAGAAGGGTTGTTAATTGACCTAATTTCAATATTATTGTGTCTCAGGGAATAGAGAGGCTAAAGGAGAGGGAGAGTCAGGGAATATCCAATCAGTAGAGCAGTCAGAACACACACATTTATCGATTAAGTTTGTCATCTTCTGTGGGCATGTTTGTGATGCCCCCAGATAATTACAATAGTAACATCAAAGATCACTGGTCACACATCACCATAACAGATATAATAATAGTGAAAAAGTTTGAAATATTGCAAGAATTACCAAAATGTGACACAGAGACATGAAGTGAGCACACACTGTTGGAAAAATAGTGCCGTGATAGATTTGCTTAATGTAGGGTTGTCACAAACTTTCAATTTCTTTTAAGAAGAAGTGCAGTGTGTGTGAAGTATAATAAAATAAAGCACAGTAAAGCGAGGTATGCGTGCAATTATTAGTATAGTGCCTAATAAGAACTCGTCATATTTTTATTTTTCCAGATAAATACCAATTTATGCTCGTTCTTAGTCAACATTATATAAATTCAGTATTCCTCATTTGTCTCCTCTTTGCCAAGATAAAAACATCTTACTTTTTTTTTCCTTTCAAGGTTAATAGAACTCTTAAAATACCTTGATAATTTTCACACACTAATTGGTAAGCAGTAGAAACAGTGACTTGGACTGCTCTGAAGTATATAGTATTTTTTTAATGTTATTGTTATTTTCAGGTGTATATAGTTTTATGAATCAATAAATGTTGATCGGTAGAGGTCCTGCCGGAATCGCTTTAGTGAGACTTTTGTAACTGTGCACCTACATTGTTCCTGACACACCTGCTTTGGCTCTTCTAGAATATATTAGGTAGGTTAATTGATGGTCTGCTGCTCTTAGTACACATAACTATTTTATGAGCATAATTCTGTCCTTTCTCTAGGCTGTTTTGGTTATACCAGTTGATGACAATTCACATCTCTTAAGATATAATATTTAATAGTTTCTTTCACTTGATTTTATGCCAAAGATGCTTAGCCTTCCTGCCCCAAGCTGTCAGCATAGCCTATACCTATGCTTTGGCTAACAATCAAGATAGCTTAGTAGCATGGGAGGAAAGAAAGGTCTGAGGGATAAAATAAGTTCTAATTCCTCTTCAGATTTGATGACACAGCCAGTGAGATACGATTTTTATTGAGATTTGATTTTTATTGAAACCAACTTGCCTTACAAGATAAGCTGCGTGTCACTTCGTTACTCTTGATTATATTTATTCTGTTATGAAATCACTGAGTTCTGAGCTAATAAATGTCTACTATATTTGATCATGAAGCTAGGTTAAATACCTTTTTCCTGCCTATGTTGTGGAAGTCTGAGATTTGAAGTGAATTAATAAAACATGCTTTATTCCTAAACCTTAATCAGATAACTCTTAGGAAAAGTTATACTTATCAAGAAAGCTTTTCTCTAAAGATTGTTTTGAACAAGTTGTTTATTCTTATGTAATGGAAAAATGGCAGCATTTGCCATTTTAACAATTAACCCCCTGAATTTTGTTGATTTTTGAAAGTAAGCTTAAATTTTGAATTACATCTATTTCCAAACCTTTTTTTCTTTCCCTGTCATCTCCTGACTATTCAAATCAGCCAATCTATAAAACCGTTTGTTACCTAGCAAATTTTCTTGCTTGACAGCATTTGCTCTTTATCTTTTACCTAGATAAATTTAATATTTTTAAATCCTCCACTTTTGCTGTCTTTAAACAAATCTCATTCATACTTCTGTGAAACACTTGTTTTTCAAAACAGTCAGATATTGGGATTACATTTTGTTTTTGTGTTTTGCTGAACTACATGTTCTTACCCTTTAAATTTTCTTGAATATATTTCCCACAGATGATTAGCACTTTATATTGGTTGGGACTTCAAGCGTTCCATGTTAGTGATTTATCTTTTTATAATTTGCTTTGTTGTTTCAGAAGTATTTTTGTTCTCTACAAAAGAGAGAACTCTGCTACTTTATAACATTTAGATGATTTGAGAGTGTTAGAAATGTTTCCTGTGTTGTTATGGTTTTTAGCTTACGTTCTTATTGGGACCTACCTGACAGGAAATAAGGATATTAGTAGAGGGTAACTCTGATACTACTATCCTTCAAGTTCCTGCTTTTTGTTTGTTTGTTTGTTTCTGAATGTATGATTAATTTGGTTTGGATTTATTTACATCTAATAAAGTACAGTTTACATACTCATCTTTTCTAAATGCAAAAGGGACCTGTTTACCAGTAACCATACATTTTAACTGTTGCCTTCAGATTCTAACAATTATATATAATGAATACAGTTTCCTCTGTGTTTCTGTTTATTTCTTTTAGAACGTTCTTAAACTGTGACAGGTAATTCATATATACCATTGATGAATAAGGCAAAAAATGTTTTTCCTCTAACCACTAAAGCATATAAATCAAGTTAACATGTCTAAAGTATTGACTATAGTTAATTCCTTGATATTTCAGACAAATCTTGATCTTTCTGTGTATGCCCTATGTGGTAATTCCTAATTCTGATTTTGTTAATTCTTCATTTATTTTAAAGAGTATCACAAATTATTTTAGTAGAACCATTCATACCTAGCATCTGTTTGGGATGAAGGAAAGATGGAATATTGACACTAAACTCTTTGGACACTGTTGACCTAAACAAATTTCAGCCAACATAAGCTGCCTTAACAGCCTGCCTCAGCAACTGCCAGCATCTAGGGATATCAAAGACATATTTGAGGTACCATGGGGAAAGTGTGACTGATACCGTGAGAGGAAACATGGTTTAGTGAAAAGTACTGGAATTAGAAGTGAAGAAACCAGTTTTCTGAGCCTGGTTTTGCAGCTAACCCCAAGCAAGTAACTAATGACACAAGATTGTTGTGAATATTTAGATGAATTAATTAGATACTGACCTGATCCTCCGTTTCTTCATGGGTAAAAGGAAGAGATTGGTTTGAACAAACAGTAACATTTTTTTCCGGTCTAAAATTCTAGGGGGTTTTCCTAAAATATATGACGTATTTATAAAGTGAAATAATTAGACAAAAAATTACAACTAAAGCATGATGTTTGTAGACTCTCTAAAACGTTATAGAAAATGATATTGGCAGATTAAGCTATCATGTCCTCTCATTCTTCTGTGGATTTAGTTTCAAAGTTTTGGATTCTGCTTATAATGTTTTTATTTCTTATTTACTTACATGTTTGTAATGGAGACTGGTCAGCAAGATTTTGCTGTGGAATGAGTTATCTTTGATGCTTATTCAAATATATTTACTCTAATAACAAAAGATAGAGTTGATTATGTTTCTTTCAAAGCAGACTGCTATGACCTCAACATTCATTTGTCTTTCAGGTGTTGCATTTAAGGTTTTGGATAAACTCCAGAAAGCATTGTATGAATTTAACTCTTTAAATTTTGTTTTAACTTTTGTGACAATTGAAATTGACTTAATTGCTTATATGCATAGGTTAGATTTAAGTTGGATCTGAAAAGTGGAAAGTAATGAGAGGTGGGCTCAACTGCAATGCCCAAACTTAATATTGAAATAGAAGCTGGATACTTGGAGTGCACCATAACTTTTAAATTAAATTATTTGAAGGTTATGATCTATTAATGGAATATGTAGACTCTTGACTTCTATTAGTAACGGTGTTCTTGAGGAAGTCGGCGTTTGTATTCTTGATTTTAAAACTTAGCCATTTTGAACGGAGGAAAGACTTTGTAAACCAGTTTCTTTTCAGATATCAAAAAACTGAAACAGAATAAAAGGATATAAAGTTAAAAGTAAAAGCTTTGCTTACACATCCACCATTACCCTTCAAAAACCCAGAGATCAATGCTGTTAACAGTTTGATGTGTACCCTTCCAGAAATTTCTTATGCACATGTAAATATATGTGTTTCTGCTTTTTTTCCCTATAGATTCTGACAGTAATATAGTTTATTTTTACGTAATATATATTATACATCTCTCTCTATCAGTACACATAGATCTGCTTTTTTTCTTTTTTATGACTTCATAAGGTCCCATTGTATGGCTGTACCACAATTTATTTAATTAGTCCCCTATTAATGAATATTTAGATTTTGTACTTTTAACTCAGTATTGCTGTGAAAGTTCCTATATGTATATCTTGGTATACGTTTGCATAAGATAAATTTTAGCAGTGGAATTGCTGAATCAAAGGATATGGTTAAATTGATTTGCATTTTCTGGATTTTGAGTTAAGTTGAACATTTTCTTGTGTTTATCGGTTAGATACTGTTTTTTGCTAAACTACCTGTTCACATTATTTACATATTTTTCTACTGGTTTGTTCATTTTTCTTCTGTTGATTTATTCAAATTGCTAGAATTTTATGTATTATGAAATTAGCTCTATATCTCTGTATGGACAAATATTTTCCCAGTTTATCCTTTGACTATGTATTGTTTTGCTTTATTTCTGTTTACTTGCTTATTCTGCCATCCATTAGTGTTTAATTTCTATGTACTTACAAGTGTTTTTATGCTATATTTTATGGACTTTGTTAAATTTTAGCCTTTCTCACTTCAAGATTATTAAGATGCTAGCTTTTCTAGTACTTTCATAGTCATTTATATATTTAAATCACTGATCTATGTAGAAGTAATTTGGTGTAGAGAAGTAAGGATCCAGCTTTAGCCAGTGAGTTGTCTAAAAACACCATTTATTTGATAATGTATGTATTCACCTACTAATTTGAAATATTATCTTGATTTCATAATTGCCTACATTTGGATATATAGGATTTTATAAAATCCTATGTACATATATATGGATCAGTTTCTGTAATCTGTATTCTTTACTTTTATATGTCTATATATACTTTTACCAGCACCAAACTGTTTCAGTGCTGTAACTTTATAAATTGTATTAATGTCTCCTAGATGTAGTTCTTCTCATTCTCCTTTCATAACTTCCTGGATATTATCACATTTTTCCCTATATAAATTTAAATATAAATTTTGGCAAATCACTTCTCACCCCCCCCATCCCTTCCTCCAAAAACCACCATCTTAGGGTCACATGGAGAGAGAGAGAGAGAGAGAGTGTGTGTAAAAATTGGGGGGGTGAATAACATCTTTATTATAATGAATTTTTACATCCAAGAGTAAGAAATGGATTTCTGTTATTCCCCTCAATAGAGTGGTATGGCTTTTATCACATAAGATCTGCACGCTATTTGTTAAACTTATCTGTAAATATTTATCTTTTTTATTACCTTTGTAAACAGGATTTTTTTTCTTCCATTTCCAAATTGATAGTCAGTTTTGTATATTTAGGTTTTCCAGATTCACTGCAAATAATTTCTACTCTTCCTCTCTAACATATGATGCTTCTTTCTCTTAATAATTTATATTTTCTTAAAACATGGTCCATTTCACCTAGGTGTTCAAATTCATTTGCATAATTTATAAATTATTTAATACAGTAGTTTCACCTTAATCCGTGGTCACTTTTCGTGTTTCCAGTTACCATGGGCTGAAAATATTAAATGAAAAAGTCCAGAAATAAACATTCATATAACTTTTATTATAGTATATGAGTATAATTGTTCTATTTTATTATTAATTATTGTTAATCTCTTAATGTACCTAATTTATAAATTAAACTTTATCATGTATGTATTTTTTTTTACTTCTGTTACCAATAAAAATGAAGGCTATCCTATCAGCCTTCTATACCAAGATTTTTATCAAGTTACTTCTTAGCTTTCTACAATTTCCTAAAACCTTTATATCTTTTTTTGGAATTTCTTAAAAGATTTCTCACATTTTGGCTAAATTCATGGCATGCCTCTTCTCGAGGGATCTTAGTCACAGTTGCATTTCTTGCCTTTAAAAATAGTAATCTAGCCTGCTATATATTTTAAATAGCCAAGCTAACTCATTCTCAGAGCAAATATTATTGAAAATAGAATTTAAAATATTTATATGGTTATGTTTACATTTTCTGGGCAAAGAATTGTTAACAATATCATAGATAATGTTTTAACAGTCTTGAAAATAAAGATTGTTGCATAGGCTAAGTAGGCCTTGGGGTCTCCTGTTTGTCCAGAAACTCTCTGTTCCTTATTTTTGAGTAAGTTGTGAGATTAACAAAGAAAAGCATGTTTGTAAGGCAGATAGGGAATTTCCAAGAAGGAGGCAAAGCAGGGGCTAATATTAATACTAATTTATGTGATGCATATGTTTAAGTAAGTGTTAGTGTTTACATATGTTTTTGTACAGATGTGATCATATACTAATATATTTTACAAGATAAAATGACTGTGATAGTTTAATACCTCATTAGATTAAGTTTACAATTTGTAAGATAATATTATCTTCTAAAAATCTAGCATTAAACATTGGTATTGCTGAATTGAGTAATATTGAATAAAGTAGTACAAGTAGATGCTTTTAAAAGGAAATAGCAGTGATTTTGTGAGTAATTAAATCATTTTTCTGATATATGTATATCTACTGTATGTTAATGATTTATCCCCATTAAGAAATGTTTTTTAGAGGATCATAAGGCATTACTTGCGTTAAAGTAGTAATTTTATCAGTTTTCTCACAGTCTCTCACTTTCTTTTTAGGTCATGGAAAATGGAAGATTTGCAAAATACAAATATTTTACCCATGTCATGATCAATAAAACAGATATGTTAATGATAACCAGACGGTAACTTGATTTCTTTCTCTAATGTAATTTGGTAAGGGGTTAACTGACAGCCACTCATTAGGTGAAGAAGTTGTTATTCACCTTTTGTTTCAGATAGACACACTGATTCCTGCTAACTCAGGTCCTCTTGCTGTACGAGCCTGGCTCCTAAAACATTGCATAAATTTATGTTTAGTTTTTTGCCTGCATACTGATGAACACAGTTATATACAAACATAATTATAAATATTTTAGTATTTGTTATAACCAATTCAAATGGATGCAGAAATTCCGTAAAGCTATCCTCTCAAAGGTAAGCATTCTCCTATCTGAAAAAGTATACAATTTTAGATTGTCCCAGAAGTCAACAGTCCTCTGGTGGTATCTATTCATTAGAATATGTATAAATTGACTACATAAATGGATACACCAGCAGAAACAGATGTAATTTTATGTGGATACTCTCAGCTACAGTGACATCTCCAGGTAGACCTGTAGATAGTAGGGAGGTATATGCAAAAATACACAGTGGAGGCCAGGCCCAGTTGCTCATGCCTGTAATCCCAGTACCTTGGGAGGCCGAGGTGGGAGGATCAGTTGAGGCCAGGAGTTTGAGGTTATAGTGAACTATGATCCTGTCACTGTACTCCAGCCTGGGTGACAGAGCAAGACCCTGTCTCTTGAAGAAAAAAAAAAAAAGCAAGAAAAAAATACACAGTTGTATAGCCTTAGAGGAGCAAGTGTGCAGGAGTCATTATTGTTAAACTAGGGAGGAATGAGCAAGTGCAGTATTAAGACTGGGATTTCTAGGTGGTAGAACGTGAAAATGTGACTAAGGGGAGAAGTTATGGCTAGATAGAAAGGAGGAGTGTTCAGTAAATCTATATGGTTTTGTTTACTGTTGAAAGGTAAAATTATATAAGCATCTTGTTCACGTTGATTACTTAGCAGTTATTTTTAATGTTTTTAATCCTAATAATTTCAGAGTCTAAAATTTACAGCCCTGTCTTAATTTTCTTAGTTAAAAAGTAATACCACATGGAAAACTCACACAGTATTAGAAGTTATACCTGTAAAAATAACTTTCCATCCCAGATACCAGTCCCTCTGTTCCCCTTTCCAGAGGCAGCCACTTTTACTTCTTTCCTTTGTATTCTTGAAATATTCTGTGCCTATACAGATGTACACACATATGTACTTCAGTGCAATTGAAAGTCTGTTATACACACCATATGTACTTAGTTTTAATTTTTTACTTGAAATGTATATTTTTGAGGTTTATTCCATGTCAGCATATGGAAATCTTTCTGAATTTATAAATTCCTGCCTAATATATATTTAGAAGTATGTATCATAATTTACATTTAACTTGTCTCTAGACTTTTGTAATTACAGGTATTGCCTCAGCAGTCATTTTTGTTCCTACAGATTTTCAATCATGTATTGAGTAACTTCCTTCATTGATTGACTACAGGAAAAGTGACTCATTAAACGAGCCAATTACATAGTTTGTTTCCAAATCTTGCAACATTTTTAAAATTACTTTCTCCACATAATAGACCTCTTTAAATGAGACCACAGTACATTCACAGAATAAGGGAAGTAAGTTAGTTGTAGTTGATTAAATGGTGATATTTACACTTCGGATTTCCTTTTCTTTGTAAGTTTTGGGTTTGAGGATAAAGGATCTTTGAATCAGGAGGAGTTCTAGGTACCTGCTACATTGGCCTGTCTTTGCTTTTTCACATGGTTGGAGATATACTGGAGCACCACTAGGTTTGTTCCATTAGGCCCTATAATTTAGGATCAGTGAAAGAGAGAAACAGGGATGGAAGATTGAGGTGAGAGGTATAAGTCCTGATTAGCTTTCTCCTTTTCTATCCTATCCAGGAGCCAGATGTTTCTTTAACTCAGTCCCTTAATTTGAAGTATAAAAGGTCTGTCCAGAAAGTATCCAGCCATTGTTAATACGATTTTTCATGTTACGTGGCTGGATACTTTCCAACAGACCTGGTATATTACTTAAACCTTTGGTTGCACCTACAGTTGATGTTTATACCGGAAAGAAAAATTGAGAAGAAAGACCTTTGGAGGAAGGACTAAATAGAATTATTATAGACGGAATGTATTTTCATTTCTTGATTTCTTTCCTCAAAGTAGGAAAACAAGAAATGACTTAAAAATCTAAGATGATGCTTTTTGAAATTTTCATCTACAATTGACAATAATGAGACTTGATTTTACCCATAAAAAACACAAGGTTCTCAGAATGTTGGTTCTGTTCAACATGGTTAGAAAAAGCCTGTTACTGATATAGGTTGGGAAATATATTACGTGGAGCCTTAGTATAAAAGCATTCATTCTAAAGCATTAATTACATGAAGGTTCCTTCAAATATTGGCTGATTGGTTCTTATTTCTTATGAAGTGCCTTATATATTGAACTTTATATGTGCTTCAGTTTTTCTAACGTATGTTGTACTACAAATTTCCCACTAAGCATTACTTTACCTGCATCACCCAAGTTTTATGTTGTATTTTCATTCTCATTCTGTTTGAAATGTTTTCTAATTTCCTTTGAGTTTCTTTGACTCATGGATTATCTGAAGTATGTTAATTTCCAAGCATTTGGAAATACTCTTGTTATCTATTATTGGTTTCTAGTTTAGTTCCATTATGATTTGAGAACATACTTTATGTGGTTTTAGTTCTTTTAAATTCATTAAGGTTTTTGATGACCCAGAATATAGTCTATCTTGGTGAATGTTCCATATGCACTTAAAGAGAATGTGTGTCCTGCTGTTATTGGATATAAGTGCCTCAATTTTAAAGCAGATTCTTTCTCTTTTTCCTTTTTTTTTTTCCTCTTTTTGCAGTGGTGTATTGTTTGTAACAAAGGGAACATTTGGACAGCTTACTTGTGAGTGGCAGTATAGTTTTGACGAATTTACCAAGGAGCCATTCATTGTTGATGGGAGAAGATTACGCATTGAAGCAAAGGTATGTTGAATAGATATTTTTGAAAACTTAGCACTGAAAATAACTTTGAAATAATCCTCCTTACTTTTTAATGTTTCTGGCTCTTTTATAGATGTTGCTTTGACTTGGTGTGGTTTTCCTTTACATCTGCTGTCTTACCCAGGCTTAAAGAAAAGAAAACTAGGACAAGAAAAAATGTGCTATGTTCTGTGCTATTACATTGACAATAGCATTCCTGGGGCCTCATTTTGTATTCAGTTATAGAACTCCACCTTCCCACATATGAAATAATGGATAGTGGCTGTTAGCCTGTGCTCTAGCTCATACTGCTTTCCTGGCTTTTTTCATATCTTTTTCCCTTTCTGAGTATTACATTTCCTCTTATCTCCTTGATTTCTTCCCCTTCCACCTTTTCTTAAGACCTTATATCAGCAATCAGCCTGTTTGGGTTTTGTTTGTTCATTTGTTTTTTGCTTTTGGAGACAGGGTCTTGCTCTGCTGTTGCCCAGGCTTAGAGTACATGCAAAACAGATAAGTTAATGATATCATCATCATAGCTCACTGCAACCTCAGATTCCTGGGCTCAAGTGATCCTCCTGCCTTGGCCTCCCAAAGTGCTAGAATTACAGGCATGACCCAGGCCCATTTTATTTTTAATAGAAGAATCTGATTTCTCTTGAAATCTATATTTTCATGGATATTTGAATTATAGGAATTGTAAGACTAGTAAAACCTCCACGTTGTTTCTTCTGTGACCTTATGCATAGTTACAGAGATAAACACCATCCTTGTCCTCAATACTTTCACTTCTTTGTATTTGTCCCTCAAATGCTTAATATCTGCTTAGACAGTTCTCTCCACTACAAATACTAAACATAATACCCAAAGAGTATAAACAGTAGAGGAAAATCATCTAGGATCTAGGACCCACCCTGATTTCTTTGATTCCAAACTACATTCTTACAGCATGACTGGTTTAAAATGTCAGAAGTACACACATATATACATATACACATCCCCATTAACACATATGTGTGTATGTATATATGCATACATACACATGTGTATGTTATTTTTGACCTTGACTCAGTTATGATTCCATGGCCACATATCAAGAACTGTCTGAGAAATTATTTGGAGAGGAACAGCAGCGGAACTACCCCCTGACTTACCTCCTTCCCGTCCTTTACATCAACCTTCTATGGCTTTATAAACTGAAATCTCACCTTAAGCTTTTTAACTTAGGTTTAGTAGTGATGATCGTATGTTAGGATCTAGTCTTCCTTTCCATTTGTTTTGATTTTTCTCAGTTCCTCATTCATGACTTTTTAAGGTGTATGATTTGTATAAGATGGCACTTTAAGCATAGACTAATAAAGCTTTATGGCATTTTTTATTATATTTCTACAACTGGATTTTCTTTTTAATGAATTTACTTATTCTGTTTATAGGAACGGGTGAAGTCTGTATTCCATGCCAGAGAGTTTGGAAAAATAATTAACTTCAGGACCCCAGAGGATGCTAGGGTAAATATAATGAATCTTTTATTTAAACAGATAGGAGCTATTCACTTCAAAGCCATGTAAATGTTCCAGCTCTTAGGGAAATTAAAAAAAAAAAAAGCCAAGTAAATGGACTATTTTTTAAACGTAGATAAGTGGGGTTTTTTGAAATTTTGTTTTTGTATTTTGACAGTTTTTATTATATATAACTAGATAATATTTCCCCCAAACTTTTTTCACTAGATTCAATTCAGCACACCTACTTGCTTTTCAAACCAAATTGCTTCATCTTTTTTTAAATACTAACTGCAGTACTTTGTTTAAAACAAAAAAAAGGCGACAAATTATTACATTTCAGTGTTAAATCTATCAGCTCCAGCAGGGAAAGTATAGTCCCACATTGTTGAGTTCTGTACTGCATAGCTACAGTGATTTAAAAAAAAGTTACCATAGCATGGTACAAGCCAAAGGGAGCCAGGCCTATAGTCAGAAAATCTGGGTTTGAATGCCAATTCTGTTCCTTCTTGACTGTAAAATCTTGAGGGAAATCAGTTAACCTCAGTTTCCTCAAAATGGGAATGATATGAACTGAAAAGCACCATATGTATGTTAGGGAGTATGGCAGTTACAACAATGTATATTGTCAAGACTGTGAAAGTGGTTGTGAATGAAGACTGTGAAACTGGTTATGATCTTGTTGATCATAACTAAGATGCTTTTCCGGGACACTGAGTAGCATTCACCATGTTGTGCAACTTACAGCACAGGGCTTATACAACTCCATGGTGCTGTCTCTGTATGACTATTTACCAGTTTACTTATCACATCTGGACCCAAACTAGGGGCCTACCCCTACCCCACACACATACATTGGACCAGTTAGCATGTGCTATGCAATTTTCTGTCCATACATTGTGACATAAGGCAACACTGGCATACTAACAGTAGAAAACAGAAAAGAAGGGGCAGGTTACAATGAGAAATAAAGTAACTAGAGCCTTAATATGCATGTCACCTGGAACAGGGAGACAGAGTGGAGCATGGTAATAGCAAGACTTTTAGGCTTCCTTCTTTCATGTCATTGAAGGACGTTACCACATATTTCAGTTTCTCTGTAATACATTTTCCATTTAATCCCTGTCACCATGTGACTTTATCCCAGAGAGGTGGTTTTTAATCGTCCTGCTTTACCAGAAATATCCAGAGAAGGCTACTGAACTCAGTTCTCTTTCTCTGCTTATCTTAGGGCTATTCTTATTAGATTCTTCTTAAGTTAAAGAGGTACAAACATCTCTGCTAAATCTTTTTATACTGAAATAACCCCAGGATCACCCCCAAGTCTTTTATCTGTTATGCAGGCCCAATAATAACAGACATTATTGGTAGAAAGGTTTGCATTACATTTATATTTTATTTTTGTAATTTCAAATTCTTTTAGAATAGAAAATGTATTGTGAGAGCATATAAGATAGCATTTTGCTATGCTGCTACCCACTGTAGAATTATATGCCTTCCTACTCAATCAGTAGAATCCTATATATCTGCAAGCCCCAAGCCCCGGGCCATAGCCCAGTACAGCTCCATGGTCTATTAGAAAACAAGCCGTATATCACCTCCTGAGCTCCATACCACCTCTCCCCAACCTATGACACCCCACACTACCCACCCTCGGTCTGTGGAAAAATTGCCTTCTGTGAAACCGGTCCCTGGTGCCAAAAAGGTTGGAGACTGCTGCTGTATATGGAATCATGGAGGTTTATGATACAGAACTGACACAAGTTAGATGGAATTTTGCATATATAATTTTTATACTGTGCTGGTTATTCAATCCAGCTGACAAAATTACCCTTTTCTCTCAGGAGGGTTCATTTCATTTTTCTTATTCTGAAGATAAACATCCAAGTCCAAAGACCTTAGAAAAACACTATTCCTACTATTAAATCAAACCCAGTGCCATTGTCCCTGAGCCATCTGGGCCATTTAAGTGAGTGATCTGTTTATAGGATAATTTTTATGTATTGGCTATTAGTATACACCTAACTAAAACTGGAAAGCCAACTTCTAGATTTCCATTCATTACATTTTATTTCATTGCCAGTTCATTGAAGTAAGCAAATGTCGGTTTATTTTCCCACAACAGTGGATCCTCACAAAGCTAGAAGAAGCAAGAGAACCTTCTCCAAGCCTCTGATGGAGAACACTGCCTGCAGACACACAGCCATAGATTATTATAGCTTCTAGATTGCACCTTCCAAAACCTGTTTGGGAAGTATATTACAGAAATAATTTCAAGTACCTGGTATTGTAGATGCTTTACAAAAAATCAGAATCAGGTAAAACAGCTATGTGATTAAAATATTTCAGCTCTTCAGAGATCCATTTGGTTTAGTAACTTGAATCATGAATCTGTTTATAATTCTAATTTAAAAAAGAAGAAACATTTCTTTTATGAATCTCAAATATTTGTTCCAAGTTATTTTCTGCAATGGTGTAGAGGTTGCCCATAATTAGTCTCTACATGGAACCAACTTTAATGTTCTTAATTTGCATTTTAAACTTCTATCATGCTTTCTTCAAACTCCCTGACTGATGGGTAAATGATCAAATCAAACATTGCCTCAGGGGTCTGAAGAGAACTTTGGTGGTGATTTCTTCAGAATCATGAAGTTCTTTTTACAGATAAATACTTTGGTGTTACTTTCCTTATTTTTTAAATAAAGGATAGGTTTGAATTATACTTAAAATGCATAGCATGATTATGACAAACAATCTTTTTATATAATGTTTAACATAGATTGAATAATACTTCTTCAAGCCTTGCCTTAAGAAAGCTTGAAGAAATGAGTTACCATACCCCAAAAAGGAAAGTCTCTCTCAGAACTTCAGAGCCTATGAGATACTTCCTCAAGCCAACTCCAGCCCTACTTAGTTTACCCAGGTCATGTTTTTAATAGACTGCTGATTTCAAAGGAAAATTTCTAATGCCTTAACAATACCTACTTTCTAATCACTGGTAACATGAAATAAACTCCCGACATCTTAGATATAGTAGTTATACTTCAGAATAGTCTGCCTCTCATAAGTAAATGTATGTACCCTAAAATCGAACCCAGTAATTGGTCCTGTTAACAATAGATTGAGAATTTCTGGTTTGCTTTCTCTACAGTGAAAGTGAAAATCACTCCTTTTAATGTACAGCTCATCAGACCAAAAATCATGGGCTGCACATTAGTAAAAATAAAGACATGGGATTTTCTTTCTTGGTTTTTGTCCAAGATCTTTGCACTTTAATATTAATGGACTGTTTCAAGTGAAAGGAAATGAATATATGATTGTGAACTATAAACGGAATGATACAATGTCTTAGTTATTGAGTAACAGAGTATTTGATGCATGTTTTATGTGCTGCCAAATTATTATAAACTGTTTTTGGAATTGAAAACTCTGTATAGTCAATGGTCATGAAATTCTCAGGCTCCTCAAACCCTTGCTTTGTTGTAAAAGCTAAAATAAACAGCATGCCAGACTGTAATTGTATTTCGTGATGATCAGATACTTCTCCTAAATACTATTGATTTCTCTCTGATTACTAAAATACATTGTTTATTATCAGTAGGTTCCCCAGAATGCTTGTTTCTTTGCTAAACACAAATTGAATCAGAAGATGACAAATTTCAAACTACATGAAACTGTGTGTCCCCATGATGATCTTTGTTCAAAGTAATGTATATATTTTCTCTATTGCTGAGCTCCTCCAATTTTGTGTACATCAGAATTAAACCTAAGAGTAGAGGTAGTCAGAAGGCTTGCATCAGATTGTCCTCATCCAAAATGTTGCTTTACTGGAGTTCCATTCAGTCCCATTAATCAAATACTTCATTACACACTTCAGTTTCATGGTTTCAGCATTCTCAGGAAACTTACGAACTCATGACTCCCTGGGTGTATCATAGTGAAGCAGAAAAGCCTAAAAGAATAAACATAAAAATTTTTCCGGTATCCTCTGGCAGCCAACAGGAGTAGGTCTTCTAAGTAGTTCACATATAAAGCCAATGTGCCTGTCCTTCCTGTTCCCTTACCATAAAAATCTAAAAATATCTCTTGTTATTCTTTCCCTACCAGCTAACTACCCATCACCTCCTCCATCTCTAGAGTAGAGAGACCTGTAGTTTCACGAGCTATAGTGTATTGGTTATTTTAGAAGATTGTCTTCATCTAAATGAAAAAACTAAGAACATCAATAATAATGATTCAGTCCTTTTAGCATCCCATTTTACAACTTATAGTTACATGTTTGATCCTATAGTCCTTTTTTCTTGAATGTTAGAGTCCAGAATCTTACTGTATTTGAAAATAATCTGCCGTGAATTACATATAATACATTTAATGGCTCTCTGGGAATTTTAAACTTGTCTTAGTTGTTTGGTAGTTGCTGTGGAATGAGGTGCTGAGTCTTGTGTCCTTTCTCTCCATGTATTATTTGCTAGCTATATTCCCAGGCCCTTAATTCCAGCGCAGCAATGCTCTGATCCATAATTGTGTGAGGACCAAGGCAAAATGCCGGTTCCCTGCCGACTCTCCACCAGAAAACCATGATCATTAGAAATAGCAACTTTGATTTCTGGTACAAAAAGAAGCTTGTGATCTCTTCACGTTTACAAAATACTCTCTGAACCAAAGGGCACGTGCGCTTCTCCAGTGTCTTCCTTTTTAGAGTATATAAATTTGCTGTTTCTTCCTGAGTGTTAAAAAGACCTTGGAAGTTTTCCTAGGGTCAGGTTAGTATAGCTGAGTTGTATTCTGGTCCCTAGATAATCATTACCACCTGTAGGCAGTCCTTCCCTGCCCCTCTCTCCTCCATAATCCTCATCCATTTGGAGGCAACTATCCTGTGACCTCCAAATAAATAAAAAATTATCTTAAATTTATAAGATTTTTCATATCTCTCCTTTTTTTCTGATGGTAATAGCAGTAAGATCTCAGTGAATCTTACTAAGAGGTGAGCTAGATGCACCTAGCTCACCTAGCTCATCTCTTAGAAACAACACAAAGTAGTATCCTATGCCTGTTTGGTAAAATAATAAAAATAAAAAGAGATGCTACTCAGTGCTGCATTTTCTGCACCTTGGTACTTTTCAGTTATCAGTTACCAGTATGAGTTGATACTTCAGACTGTGCCAAATGCCCACTCGCACAGGCCTCTCCATTGAAAAGATTAGACAGTGTGCTTGGTTAGCTTGTCTGTAGGAGCTGGAAGTCTGTGCCACATACAGGTGGAAGTCGCTGCCTGGCACTGGCTGTTTCCATGACCCATTCAACACAGGTCAGGGAAATCGGTTTGGATTCCAGGGCCATTGCTTTTACCTTTTGTCAGGATCGACCAAAATCCTCAAGGACAGTGTTTTTCAAACTGTAGGTCATAAAATCAACATAACAGCTCAAGACCAGCATAGTTTAAAAGTGGAATAGAAAGAAAATGAAGGAGTAATAGAGCATGTAAAAAGGTTAAGTATTGTCTCCTGAAATCTTGTTTCAGTTAAATAATCTATATACTGTGTATACTGGGTCACAATATATAGTGTTTTCTATTGTGAAATGCAGTATTTAAAAAAAAGAAAAAGCTTTAAAGACTGCTATAGGAGACATGGGCCATCCAGTGGTTATCAGAACAATCTGGACAGTGTGGAGCTTGACCTCAGCTAAGGAGCGGCAGATCCTCGAGAAGTCTTCAGGTTGTGAGCACTGTCTTTTTCTTTAGTGTTAGAAGATAGGATCGCTCTTGTTTTGGTTTATAAAATGTTTTCCTTTCTTGCTGTTTATCAGGATATCCTCAGATGATTCAGTGGAACCAGAAAAAGCATAGAAAAATTAGATCTACAAACAGAACCCAAAAAAGGCTGCCTGGTATCATTTACCTAGAGGTATTTCAACCTCTTTACCACTAAGCATTTTACTAGACTTGGGGACAGAAGTTTTCATTTTTGAGGAAGTTGAATTTGCTCCATCTGCCTTTTGGCTGATTCACCACATAGGTGGCAAAGGCCTTTAAAAATGTGGGGCTAATATATAGGGTACATTCTTACAGGGCCAAAATACTCATTTGCTGGGGGGTGCTATATAAATGTCAATGCATTTTAAGTAAAGATAATGGATTTCCTCATTTCTTTAAGATCCAAGTAGAAAATGCTGATAACCTATATTCCATATGCAGGACTCAATATAGAATTTATTCAATCTGATTTTCTTTGGTGCTATTCAGTGTCACATACAGCTCTTTTACTCTAAAAGGAAACCCATTCACTCTCCTGCCTAATCCTTTGAAATATACTTTTGAAGTTATTCCTTATTGATAATTCCAACGTAATCAAGGTAGGAGTAGCCAGTTAAAATTTTCATGATTCTTGTAATCTGTATTTTCAATTGTTGGCCAATATGGCTATTTGTACAAACTTTTTTTCCAGCTTTTCTTTCTGTCACAATGGATCTAAAGTAGCATTTGTTTCAGGGCTTTCTGAAAAGCAAGGCCAGCACATATGCAAAGATGCTGAATCCTACTCTATCACAAACCTCATTCGTGTTTCTTTAATTGAAACCTTTTTCTACTTTATTTCCTTTTTTGTAAAATAAATTGTTCTGTGTCGTTTAGAAAAATATTTTTCTTTAGAATTATGGATTGGTTCTACTTTTTTAAAAGCATTATGGCATTTTCAAAAAAATGATAATTTTGATTACCCAAAGAACTACATGAGAAATATATCTTCAAATTTTATAGGTTGATAGGGTGTATTTTTAAAGTTTTTATTACTTCATACATATACAAATTAATTTGTATTATAGTTGAACACCTGCTATGATAGATATCAAACTACTATGATAGAAAATCCCTGTCACTGAACCATTCATTTAGTATTACTCTGATACCTTAATAATGTGTTCCTTCTACTGAAGTCCTTGTAACAAGAAACCCTATGAGATTGGTATAATGAAATTTCTAATAATCAGAAGTTTACTGAAAGTAGAACATGTTGGAAAACCCCAACATTTCTGTTAGGCCATCATACTTCCAATGTTCAGTTGGTTACCCAAAGTTCCCAGTTCTTGGACTGAAAAACATTCAAGTAAAAATGTGGCATAGATTGATTGCATTGAAATATTCTCAAAATCAATGATTTTATACTCACACAAACTATTAGAAATTGTATCTGGGACTTGTTACAAGGCCAGAAAGATTGTTAAGACTTTTTAAAATGATCATCTCTGTATATGACTGTGTATTACATATAAAAATGAATTTTTCGGGAACGGTGCACTTTAAAAATACTTTCTCTTGCTAATTTTTATATTGACCAAATAGTCTGTGCTTCTTTGGAATGTTTATTCTTTGGTGAAAATATGGTCATTGGTTATGATAATTTTATAAATATCTCTGCATTGCTGCAGTATTTCCTTCACTTTTCTGTTCCTTTTCTCTCTTTTATGTGGGCTTCCCCTCAGTTGCCTGTTACACAGTCTCTGCCTTGGTTGTTTGTGTTCTGATAAGATAATTTATAAACGCAAATGTTTATAGTGAATTTCTTCCTCTTAAAAATGACCTTAGTCTTGTCTTTTTTTTTTTTTTTTCCAAAAAATTGGTTGGTCATGCTCACTAATGACTTTTTTCTAAACAATAATTATTTCTTGATACTGGTAGAATTGGATTGCATGGTAAGAAGACTGCCCTTTTTAACCATGTATGCCTTTTTCAAATAAATTGAGTCAAATAAAGATTTCTGATCTCTAGTGTGCTTCTGTTTTTAGTGTTGGGATAGAACTAGAAATAATAGCCTTCACTTGCTTATCCAAATCGTACCCTCCTTGGGACCTAAATAAATGTCAGTAACTAACACATTGCCCAAGATCCTGATTTTTCAGTCAAAGCAGACAGCATTTCAGCCCAGTATGATTACTGCTGACTAAAAGCTTTGGGTGGTAGTACTTAGTGAATTCTTAACTACCAATGCTGTGTCTGTCAATCTAAGAAAACTTCAAATGGCTCATTTCCTCAGTAAGTAATGAATATGTTCTAAAAGAAAGGCTAGAGGAGAATTTTCTACCTGCAGAATCAGTATTGGCAGAAGTAATTAATTCACCTCTGATGTGGACGGTTCAGCCTTTCCTTGACTTAAGAAAATAAGTTATTGTTACCACCCTTTGAATGATTAATCCCAGATAGCCCTTTTGCAACTAGAGTAATTGAAAGCCGTCATTTTCTTTTATGCTTTAAGTGTCAGCCAATAACTCAATGCTAGAAAGTGCTTGAAATAAAAAACAGGATTCCATATTGTTTAATTTCCCTGATTACTGGATTCTGTTGAGCCCTTTTCATATGTTAATTAGCCATAACTGTAGCCCACTGGGAGGGAGGAGTTGTCTTGCTTTTTGTTCATGTTTTTAGATATCCTGAAGAGCCACATGCCATCCCTTTGTTTTGTGCAAAACTGTCTTGGTTATTCATGGACATTTACTGTTCCAGACAAATTTTAACATTGGTTTGTCAGGTTCCACAAAAATTCTTGCTATTGCATTTATCTTTTGAGTGAGGATTCATTTTTAAAGCTTAATGTTGCTATTGTAGAATCACTACAGAGAAGCATAATTTCAGTTTTTCCCAGCACTGATGCTCTTTAAGAGCTTCACATTTGGAATTGTTCCCACAGAATAAGAACCTGACAGTCCAGTAACTGGCCGAAAGGAAGGCTTAGGGCAGCTATAGGAAGGCTGATGCATTATGATACCAATCCAGGTATGTTGTGTAGGCTGATTTCAAAGAGATACAGCACACCTTAAATCCCCAAAAGGGTGTTGTGTGTGTGTGCATCTTCAAATAAAAGGCAGAAACAAACCCATCTGGGCCTTTAGTTTGAAGCACTCTGTGCTTCCCAGAGGATTCTGCTTTTGCTTTACCCAGCCAGCTACGAAAGGAACGCCAACATAACATGATGAATACAGACTTGCCCCCAAAGGAGGAAACTTAGTTCTGTTTCTGCATTACTAACGATTAAGACCACAGTATGTTTCTCTTTAGGAGCGGAACTATCAATCAACCATGAGCTCTAAGAAACACAACATAATCCAGAGGTAATAGCAGAGCGGTATATTCTTAGCCTCCTCAGAAAGGCACAGCATACGTCATTCAAACAGCAATCTGTGATGGCCATCAGAATTGTGGGATGGTTTACATAACATCTGTTAAACAATTTGGGTTTTTAGCCATTTCATAAGTTTACAAGACCTGGTCAGTATACATTGGGAAAAACATATATTTACACACACGCACACAAGCGTACGTACACATTTTTCAATATAACATATATGCTATCTACAGCCCATATGTCAACTTTGGCTTCATGCTTATCAAAATGTAGCAAAACTAAATTAGATATACTGATATATTCATTAATTTGGCTTAGAAAGTTAACACACAAAGAACCAACTGTTTTAAAAAAATCTTTGGTGGCATATTAAAGGAGTTCTTCAGCATGAAGAGAAAAACTCAATTAGAAATGTCTCTAAATTACAAGATTTAATAAAAAGCTTCAAACCCATTAATATTCTTTAAAAAAAAAAAAGGTCACCCAAATTAATTCTAGGGGTCTCCAGGCATGATCTATAAATTAACCAGCCCCTCTGTTACACAATTTTAATGGCTATTTTTAAACACACTTAAAATTTAATTTAAAAAAAACCAGTAAATCACAGTGGCCTTTAAAAATTCTATAAAGTACCAAATTCAAAGATTACACAAACTGTAAGAGTTGTTGTGTCTTGACACAAAAGTCAAGAAAAGAATTATAAAAACAACATGAGAATTAAAGACTTAAATATTTTGGTAAACTCAGATTTTATCTTCCAAGTCCCAACACCCATCTCTCTCCCTGTGATCGGCATGATGTCCTTGGTTCCTGGCACAGGGGGCTGGCTCAGGGGATGCCAGAAGCACTTGCAAATAAAACAAGAAGAGCTTGCAAACCACGTCTTCTTTACAGGGGAGGAATGCGCAGCAGCTTTTAAACCAGGTTGAATTCCCTCAGGTTGAGTTGTAGAATTGTGTCTTTGACAGCAGCGAACACGAAGCGGATATTCTCTGTATCTGTAGCACATGTGAAGTGGGAGTAGATGACTTTCTCTTTGTCAGGATTCTGATCTTGGTAAAGCTTCAGGATAAAGTCTCTGGCAGCTTTGACATCCTGCTTTGGTCCTAGTCACAAGTGTAATTAGAGGAATAAGAAAGATAGACTCACCATCATGTCCTCTAAAGAACCATTTTTAAGGTACTCTTGTTCTTATTGGGGATCCTTCTTTGCTCTTGATTTCTGGGGACTAATTCACCTGGAACATTATTTTTATTGTATCTCATTATGAACCCATAAAATAGTAGTATTTTAAAGTGTCCTCGGGTATCTAAAAATTGTACTTTAAGGTGATTTGTTTAAAAATAGTGACCCAATTTAATTTTCTGATTTGGACCACTTTTGAAGAGAGGTAACCCTTATTAACTTATACAGACAGATGTGGGCCAGGAGAGGGGAAGGGAAGAATGTGGGAACTGACGTTATTAGGCTGATTTTAAAGCTTGAGTGCTCTAATCCTGTAAATATCTATGCCAAACTTAACAATATTCGAGACCTCCCATACTAGAAATAAATTAGCAGTAGGGCACGAAACTCTCCTGCCTTGGACAGGTTATGTAAAAAAACTTGAGAGTCCACTCAGTGTCTGGGAATGAGGATTGCCACACTTAAACCTACACGTAAGGAGTGCCAGGTGCTCGGGCTGGATCGGGGACTGCAAAGATAAATCCGGCACAGTTCTGCCCTTCAGGAGCTGACTGGGAAGAGAGCTGAGTAAGCAGACAGCTGTGTGTAATAATAATACACTACACAGCGTGATGACGGCCACGCGAGAGCAAGGGGACCCAGGCCGGAGGAAGGAGGAGGCACCCCTACTGTGGGGCAGACGGGCAGGGGAGGGTCAGAAAGGCTCCCCAGAGGAGAGGCCTCAGCGGGGTCTTGGAGAACGAACTGGAGTCAGCAAGAGGAGTTAGCAAGTGCACTCCGGGCACTGAGAGGCACGTGTGGAGGTGCTGAGGCGCTAACACACACGGTGCAGCTAGAGCTTCGTTCACATGGTGACACAGGCTGTGCCAGGCAGCTCAGGGAGCCCCTGTGAGCCGTGGTTCCTCTGGACTGATGCCCGGGAGGTGGACGGGATCGACACAGAAACATTGCCCACAAGACAAACGCTTACCTGTGTATTCCGGGAAATAGCTAATTAGATGAGAGTACATGATTTTCTCTTCCAAAAGATCTTTCTTATTTAAGAACAAAATCACAGATGAGTTCAGAAACCAGGGGTAGGTGATGATGGTTTTAAATAAGGCTTTGCTCTCTTCCATGCGGTTCTAGGTGAGAAACAAGGGACTTAGGATAAACCAGAAAGAAAACAATACTTTGGAAACAACATGCCAAATCGCTGGTCTATCCATCCTCCTCTTGCCCTGCTGTAGTCTCTGGTCCCTGTTCTGCTGAAGCTGGTGGCACACGGGCCCACCGGCACCCGGCCTCCTGCTTCTGATTGCCCCCTCCGCACCCCTTCTGAGTCCCCTCGCCTGTTGCACCCCAGCTCTTCTAGCCCAAAACAAACATGTAAGGAAATAAGAAAGGCTTTAATGCAACTTGGAGAAGGAAGGTTCACACCCACATTGGACAAAAGTTTTCTGTGTCATGTAATTGTTGGGATTATGGAATGGGGAAGTGCCAGCTAGGGAGGAAGGAAAGAAGGAAGGAGGGAGGGAGGGAGGAAGGAAGGAAGAAGGAAGGAAGAAGGAAGGAAGGGAGGGAGGGAGGGAGGGAGGGAGGAAGGAAGGCTCTTCCAGCCCTTCTTCCAGCCACTGCCCTTAGGAATGCTAGCCACTGGCAGAGACGGACACCAATGCTCCTGAGGCTACCCTGTGCCACACTTCACAAGCATGACAGTGTCCCCATTTCATGGATGAGCACACTGTTGTTCATAACATTTAAATAACTTTCCCCAGCCTGTGTAATAGTGGGATCTGGTAAAGATTATGTGGAAGGATAATAATAATTTCTAAACATTAGGCATAGGCAAGAAACTATTAAATGCTCCTAATTTATGGAGAGCAGACAGGGCACATACAAATCTTATCTGGTGACAATACTTGTTCTAGATAGCACTCTGCTCTCTCCAAAGTATTTTTAGGAGGCAAGAAACAACTTCCCTTTAGGAAGGGAAGAAGTCAGCCTGGAAAACTTCAAAGCTCAGCGCACATGTTCCAGAGGGACGTGCCATAAATCTCTATTTCCCTACAACTCCAGACACCCGGGCTCCTTTTCCAATTAATACATTTTGGGGATTAAGATCTGGAATATATTAGCAGAGAAACACCCCCTCACCTGTTTGAAAAGCTTCTTTAAAATTTATTATGATCTTGTCTATAATAATCTTCAAGGACATGGAAATATATGAAAAATAGTCCTGTACAGCAAACTGAGTGGATACAATATATATCCACAACCAGGAGGGGAAAGTCAGGAGTGACAACCACTTACTCTTGCTCAAAATACCTTGTGATTTTTAGGAGAGGAGAAAATGTTCAATTTCTAAGCATATTGGGCTGAGATACTCGTCCCTTATGTACCTGGCTAACATTTTGAGTTTCCTGAGAAATGTCACAAATAATTTCGAGACAGATTTGGAACTAATTTTTTATATTCATAACCGGATGTCTTTTATTTAAAAAAAAAATTCCCCACTTGGGAGAGCTGGGCAGCAGATTTCTGTTCTTTGCACAATGATACAAGTAAATGGGTTAATCCTCCACTAATTAGGTAATATAACTGTGCTCCTCTGAGAAAAGTCTGCTCTCAAGAAATAGAAGATACAGTTTGTTCAAGTTATTGCCTAATCCTAGACAGAGGTCTTCATTGATTTGCTTTCAAGCCCTGGAAACAAGAGATGTCTTTTAAAAGGACAAGAGGTCTTGTGCAAGTCCAAGGGAAAATACGATGGGGAGGACGTTAGTGTTCCACAGGAACCACCCCCAACCTCACAAAGAAGCGACCGTGATGGTCCTCCTCACTTTCCGGGCAGATCCAGCTAATGGATTTGGACGAGCCAGTGCTACGGCAGCTCTGAGGGAACACTGGGTTAGTCCCAGGGGAAGTGAAGGCAGATGCAGCCCAGGACTCCACTAGGGACTGAATTTGGGAGAGTCAAGGGCAGGTGGAGGTTGGGAAGCCTGTGCTCAGATAAAATTTATTAGAGATAGTGCTGCTCAGCTTTGCTGTTCATTAGAATCCCTGAGGGGCTTGGAAAAGAAACCCCCAAACTAAACCCAGTTAAATATGAATCTCTAGTGTAGTGTCCAAGAGATGGCATTTTTAAAAAGCTCCCTAGGAGATACCACTATGCTGCCAGGGCGGAGAACCTCTGCTTTTGAGTGATTTCCAACCTTAGCAGCACATTAGATTCACCTGGGGAGTTGTTTTTTTTAACAATCACTATGCTCAGGCTGCACCCACCATCGCTTAGAATCTCCGGGGTTGGACTCAGGCTCGGAGGGAATCCCGGTGTGCATCCAAGTTTGAGAACTGGGCTTCCCGGCTAGTGACTCTCAATCTTTCTCATGTATTTGAATTTCCTCAGATCTTGTTAAAATGTAGATTCTGATTTAGTTGGTCTGGGCTGACTCAGGTTTGCAGTTGTCACGAGCACCCAGTGCACAGACTACAGTTTGAGTAGCAAGACTACTTAACCTAAGGAAGAGGCTCTGCTGCCTGACCTGGATACCACAGAAATAGGGCTCTGGCTTCTGCAGCTACCTAAGCTCCCCACCCGACGTACCTCATTGTCACACTCAGCCAAGACCTGGTCATATTCGCTCAGAGCAACCAAGAAAATAATGGAGGTGACGCTCTCAAAGCAGTGAATCCATTTCCGTCTCTCAGATCGCTGGCCACCAACATCCACCATCCTGTTCAACAGAAACACAGATCCCTCCAGGACATGAATCATGATACCACGGAAATCAGTGTCTTTGAGGTCTTCAATAATTTTTAAAAGTGAAAAGGGGTCCCAAGTTCCCAGTGTTTGAACACCACTGCTTGAGGCGATGTGGGACCCCGGGATGTTCCCTAGCAAAGGAGGCACAGAACGTAGCTGGAGCTCCTGAAGCCGCATGCAAAGGCAACTCAGTGGAGCCCGCTTGGGGAACCCTGGTTAGGAAGCTGCTGCAATAGTCCAGGCAGAAAACAAAGACATCCACACTTGGGTTTTGTGCCAACCACCATAGAGTCCCAGAGCACCAGATACAAAAGGGATGGAAAAGCCAGCAGTCTCCCAGTTCCCCCCAGCTTTCTTTAGTCCCTGGGCCCAGTTTTGTTTTCACGGCTCCTCTAATTTATCCACTAATCCTTTCTGCATTAACAGATGCCACCCTTTCTTCCCTATAAAGACCAGCAAGTGTCCTCTGTCCACTATGGAAATCCAAAGACTTCATCTGTGTCTTTGGGAAAGATTTCTAGGCATCACAGCCCAGAAATCCCAAGCCTGAATGCTCCAGGGCCAGACCGTTTACAGAAACGAGCCAAGCGGACCTCTCCGAAGCACAAAAGCACCCACTGCAGGAGCACCAGGTAGAGCACCAGGGAGGGCCGATGCAGCCACCCGCTGGAGACAGAACGCAGGCTCACTACGACCAGCTCCTCTGGCTTCTCAGGAGAAATGAGATATCAAGTGCTTTAAGTGAAACATCCCCATTTTTAAGTGTTAGCTCAAAATTTTTATAACACTGAGTGGGCCAAAGAAAATACATGGTGGGCAGATACAGCCCACAAGCCGGCAGGTCACACCTTGCCCCGACCTCGCCCCCTCACACACACACACCCCAATCTCTGATGACACTGGACCAGTGTGGTTGGTGGCACACAGGCCAGCCCCCCAGGACTGTTGTCCAGGAAGGTGCCAGAAAGAAAACCAAAAATCGACCCCTGTCCTTGACCCATGTCCTGGAGACAGAGCCACTCCTGCAATGATGCATTCCCGGCTGGCTGGCTGTGCCACCTCACAGCAGGGGATGGAGCTGGAAAGGGACGTGGCAATTGTCAAGACGTTGGGCTTGAAGAAGCCATTCTATAAAGGCCTCGATTTCAAAGATCAGAATTCTTCTGCCAGAATGACCCCACTGGGAGAGGTGCTCTGAGGTGCGAAAGAACAGACGTCACTGGTTGATAACATTAAACCTGATCGCTGGACTCCAGAAAGTAATGCAAAACCCATTCGCCAAAGCCCAAGAAAGATAAACTTAGAAGAAATAAAAGTCTTTTTTTAAAACAAAACAAACAAAACCCTTGGGAGCCCCTCTCCGAGGTTTTAGAAGTTGCCAGCAGCAGTTGATTCTGAAAAGGTTTAGATAAATTCACGGGTGGACAGGCACAGGGGCTACCGTTAAAATCAGGGGTCTGCTAACAAAGATACAGGACGTCTGCTGAGGGGCTGGGCCAGAGGACCCCCCACACGACAATTCTGAAGAAGTGCTGAGACATAACTGGGGACAAGACGGGACCTGGGTGTGGGAGGACTGGCCTTGCGCTGTCTCCGCTGCAAAAGCAAGTGTAACGATTGTTAGGGAGAACGAGGGAAATGATGGATACGAAAGTGCTTTGAAATTCGCAGTGCTATGTATATGCCCCATATTATTATTCATTTTTTACCATAATTAAATACAGTGAAGGTCTACTTAAGTCATCCCAAAAGCATTTCCTGTATTTGTAAGTGGGAATGCATACATTTTTACACAGCTGTAAGTAGTCTGTATACGTTATTTTATGTCTTTTTAACACACATTTTTGTATTCTTAGTTTCCTTTTCTCGAAGGATAAATCTTGGAGAAGGAAACAGAAAAGAAGAGAAATATTATTCAACTTTAAGGAGAAGATGTCAATAATAAGTATATTCAATCTGTAGAGTGCACAAGTACACAACTGTGTGTGTGTGTGTCTCACATACGAATTATTCCCGTTTCCAGCAAGGAAATGCTGCTTCTCTAAGGGTAACAGGAAGGTGAGTTCCTCTCCTTCCAGGACTTGGGAACTAGCACAGTTCTAAACACCTGGTGACACAGAACATCATTCTGCCCTAAGAGACACAAGCCCTCCCTGCTCTGGAATAACACGTTTAAGAATCCGTTTGCGGCCTTCCACGCCCGGGCAGACACACTGTTAATGGACCGCGTCGGGGAGACAGTCTCACCGAAAGATGATGTTTTCCAAGTCAAACGGGTACTCGATGATGCCCGTGGTGGGCACGCGGACGCGAAGCACGTCCTGCTGCGTTGGCACGAACGACGGCGTGGCGATGCGGTCGATGTCCGTCAGGTAGCTGCGGGACCAGAGGACGAGGAGCTGAGCCTCCTCCTGCGGAAGGGAGACGTGTCCGCCCTCCTCAAGGGGAGTCACCCCCAACTCACGGTGACCCCCACAGACACATGAGTTCCATCAAGGACGTTCTTGAGAGCCAACCCTGGGCCAGGCCTCTCCACCCTTCCTACGACCGCTGTGAAGATAACAGGGACCAGAAGCACTTTCCGGAGCTTTCTGGGAACATGCAGATCACTCCTCCTCCTCCTCCTCCAGGGTTCTCAGCCCCTCACCCCCATTTGGCCTCTGAGGGAGATGGCGGGGCTGGAGGGACAGGGACGCTGGAAGTGGCTCCCTCTGACTCTCCATCTGTCCTCCTCCCTCCCACGCACCCTCATCCGAGGACGTTACATAATGGAGATGCTCTTGCTCAATGAATTAAATAGAGCTTCTAAGAAAATATACAGACATAAAACAGGCCAAGGGGAAATTCAAAATAACAGCAATAAGAAAAAGTTTTCCTATAAAACGCACTGGGAAACTAAACATCTCCTAAAATAACCCCAAACTTGCCTTAGATTATTTTCTGCTGTATATTAAATATATCATTTTTTCTGTAGTAAAATAAGAGAATACTTTTCTTAAAAAATTTGAAGGTTTATATCAAAGGCATTTTTTAGTAGAGTAACTAACTCAGGTCCTGGCCACCAGCAGAGTTGGAGATTGACAGCTCCCTGCCTTCTCCCAGCAGGGCTGATGTCTGGGCCTTGCAGGGCGGCCTGGACGCAAACCCTGCTCAGCACACAGCCTTTGGCTCCAGAAGCAAAGCACCGGGTCAGCCTTCCGCCACCCGCCCCGCTGCCCAGACACCACCGCAGGGCTTACGTACTTTGATGTGTGATTCTTAGATTTACGCCTGTCTTGCTCCACCAGCCTGAGAGCAGGGAGCGCTGGCTGTCCCTGCAGCCCTTCCCACCGTGGTAAGGTGCTGGCACATCGCAAGCACTCATCAAACTTCTGTGAAACGGACGTATGTCCAAATAAGCAGACATCACTAGCAAAGCAGCTGAGAACCACTGACCCGGACAGAGGAAATGCGTGAATGCCTTTTCTGAAGTTCGGGTGACTGTCTGGGTTTCCGAGAGCCACTTTCTCTGTGGCAGCTTGGTCTCCCACCCATGTCCCTCTCAGTGGCCTTGCCTGGCTCTCAGGGTTACGCTGAATTGGGCACCATTTCTGGTGGGCCTTTTCCAAATGCATCTACATCAGAGCCCTAGCCAGTCCCCAGGGCCTTGGGAAGCAAGGAATGCCAGGCTGCCTCAGGGAAGGGCCATGCTGGCTCTGACTCCGAGCTGTCACTGCTCCTGTCAAAGGCAGTTTTCCCTCCTCCTGGGGCGTTTTCTTCCTTCCATCTCTCTCTTCTATGTTGATCTAACTCCCTGCTGCATTTTCTTTTATTCTCCTGCCTTGATGCTTTTTTGCACCTAAATATTCCAACCTGGATTAATGACATTAAACTCTCAGCCTGGGACAAACACCAAAGGGACGCCATCGAAACCACAGGAGGGGACGTTTGCGGCTTCCTTGTCCCCACCGTGTCGTCTAGGTAATGGAGATAAACCACCCACCCAAGCCAGCTCAGAGGCCAGTGGCAGCACCTGCGGGGAAGGGGGTGGGTCTCAGGAAAGGACTTCAGGGCTCTCAGAGGGTGGAAGATGACACGGGGCAGGCTAGAAAGGGCCGAGCTCCAGAAGCAGGAGTCATTACCTCTTCAAGAAGGACCGCGATCCAACTACGTGCCCGGGGACCAGGCTGAAGGAGGAATGCGTCGGGACAGTTTGCATGCGGGGCTTACTGAATAGAAATCTCTTTACCTTCAGGGACCAGGGATTTAGAACTTGAGCTTTATGGATCCAAACCTTTGCGGGTGGTCGACAAAGGAGAGACTGAGCTTCCTGTGCGTGCCCGTCCGCCCCGCTGGAGGGCAGCACCAGACCGCACTGCCGGCCGGGCACGGGGGCCCCAGCGCCGCATTTCAGGCGTTCGGGCCACCGGACCTGCAGTCTTCTCTGATGGGGGGACCAGAAAGGCAGAGGGATTTGGAGAGGAGCAAAGCGGAAGCCAGAAGCAAGGGTATTCCTTGTTTAAATCAGCTAATTTCAGCACCCCAAAATGAGATCGGTCCCCCTAAAGGAACCCCGAGTTTGATTGAGTCTCTCGTTGAAAACAGCAGGCTTAAAACACAGTGACATGTGGGTGTCGGCAAGAAGAGACACCTGGGGAGACAGTGGCCGAAGGGTTTTAGGAGGTGGCAAGAGACGGCCCCAAGAAGTCGGGGGGTGCCGGGGGGGATACAGAAAAGCGGGGGGAGGTCGTGCCCGCCACGCCCCCGTGGTAGCAACCCCCGCAGGCGCGGCCGGCCCGCACTCACTACTTGGCGGAGTCCGACAGCTGGTACTCCCGCCGCCGGTCGTAGCACTCCTGGATGCCCGGGTCCTGCCACAGCCGCTTGATGGCCTCCACCTGGTCCCTGGAGAGCACGGAGACCTTGTCCACTTCCACCTCCCTGATCATCTGGGCGTTGTCCTACCAAAGAAGAGAGAACCTTTCGTCAGGCAAGGGAAAGGAAGCGCCCCGCTGGTGACTGGGGACGAGAGTGGACCCGGCTCACGCTCGGGAGAGCTGGCAGGTGCCGGGCGCGGCGGGCGCCTCCCAGGGCTGCTCAGGGCCGGGCAGCAGCGCCAGGTGCATGGGCCGCTTAGCTCGGTGCAGAGCGCCCAGACCTGCCCCCGCTCCCCGCGGTGCCCTGGGGCCGTTTCTCCAGCATGCAACCCCCGGGGGTGAATAAAGAAACGCTGGAACTGGCATCCTACCAGCGAAGTTTACTTCCTCATTAGCATGCTGCTGATTTGCATGGCCAATGGAGCCATTTAAAAATAACTATCATCAGCGACACACCAAGGCTTGGGTGGTAGAAGCAGGCCCACCCTGGGTACAGGCAATGGGGGGAGGGGGCATTGTCTTTAGAGAACTGAAAAACAAAAATACCAAATAATCATTAGTCTTTCTTTGTTCTTTCCTTTATTTTAAAAAAAAAACTTAATAGGCTTTACATTTTAGAGCAGTGTCAGGTTCACAGCAAAATTGAGGGGAAAGTACAGAAAGTTCCACAGTCCACTTTTTGTTATCATGTATCACTGATAAAAACTCTTTCCCACTGGGTGAACCCCTCCCATTGCCCCCCATACCACTGATTGTTATGATATTATTATATCTATTATTATCATGGTTATTAAGTAATTATTGCTCTAACACTATTTCTGTATTGTTACAGTAATTGTTAAGCTCATTACTATGTAATTAGTACTACTATAGCAGTTTCCATTTATTGGCCACTTACTATGTGCCAAGGGCTCTACCTACATTATCTTGTTTAATCAATGGAAGGCTAGCACAAAGCCAGAACTCCTTCCAAACCTTAGAAAAGGAAAATGATAAGGCTGCCTGCATCCACAACATTCCCACGTGTTGGCCCCAGAGACTCAGCAGCCTTTCCTTGGCTGCCAGCTGCAGCAGATAAACAAATCCCAACGAGAGAGGCAGGACTCAGCCTCTTCTTCCCTCTCCCATCTCCCTGTATCTCGTGGCAATTACATCACCCTGCAGAGCTGGGCGTTCACTGGCAGCTGTGAGTCAGCAAAGCATCTGTTTGGTAGCTGTGATCTCCTCAAGGGTACATGGTCCCCCCTGGAAAGCTGCTTTTATCTTGCATTGTTCATCCTTGAAATCATCCAACAGGAAGCCAGAGAAAAGGAGGATCTTACAGATTCACTTGGCTCAAGGCAAAACCAAGGACTCAGACTAAATCGACATGCCTTTGCGCCACATCCATCACACAAAAAAAAATCCATCAGAAAAACTCTTCCCCGAGACTGTGTGGGACCCTCAGCAGGTAGTGTCTCAAACTACAAGTGCAGGCAGGATGGATTAGTGGGAAGTGCCCTGGATCAGGAATGGGGACCCTGAGTTCTAAGTAGTGCAGTTGGGGCGTTCAGTATCCTCATTTGTAAGATGAGCCAGTGATTATCAGGAAAACCTGCATTATAAACTACAAAGTATTACTCAAATGTAAGTAGAATTAGCCTTTATTATTGTAGCAGATGCCTAATAAATATTTCTTATTTGCAAACACAGGACACATTTGCAGCCCTTAAGCCGTGACTTCGGATGCTGCTGCTAGTGCACTGCACACCACGTGTCCTGTTCCCAGCCAGAGAGGATGATAAGTGGAGAACCTGGACAGTATTACTCCATCTCCCACCTCCTCCCCTCCTTTGGCCTCCCTCTCGCCTCCCAAATAGGTCAGCTGTGCAGAGCTCTACCCTCCACATGTAAAATAGCTGTTTTCTTCTCTGTCCAGGAAATGCCACCAGGGCAGAGCCTACAGTGTCTTATTTATCCTTACATCCCAGAACCTAGCACAGTGTCTGGCAGATAATAGACACCTTCTGTTGATGTGTGCATTGAACAAACATTTGTGGTGCATATAAAATTTATCTAACAGACAGAAAGTCACAAGAAAATAAGGGCAGAAGAAAGCGAGGGAGGATGACGGAAGTCCATGCGGGTCACAGCGGGAGCACAAGGGAGGTCAGGGCAGTCTCAGAGGAGGAGCTGCTCGGTGACCCTGGGCTGAGCTGTCTTTCTAACTCTGGCTCCCGGGTCCCCCGCATCCTTGTTTCTTGTGGCGCTTGCCTCTTTTCCTGCTGCTCACCTACATTGAACTCTTACATTCAACTAAACTGCTAGGAGTTCGTGCTGTGACAATCACCAGGGATGTTACAGATACATTTCTGCCTCTCCTCCTCCCAGACTCAACGTAGGGTTGTCCTTCAGGAGGAATATAATGTGAATAGAAGTCACTTCTGTTTCTTTTGGGGAGAAACTTTAAGGAGTCAGTGAGTAACTCACCACATTGCCTTTCATCTGCCGTGGTGGCTCTGGCAGTGTGAGACAAGATGGGGTCCCGCGTGACTGCAATGAGCAGAGACGCCCTCACTCGCTGTATCAGATACGTAGCACAAGTGAGAGATCAACTCCTAAGTTATAATCAACAAGGTAAATAAGCTGAACTTTAGGGGCAGTTTGTTACTGCAGCAGATGTATTCTGACTGACACATATTGCAATGGATAAATGCAGCCTTTGGCTCTTCCAATAGGGAGAAAAAGTGGATCCCAGTGAAATATCAAAGAGGAATGCAAGCTTCTACATAGGCTACTGGGGGGTGGAAGTTGGGGAGAAGCTATAGACATGACCTCTTGGGTAACCAGAGGAACTCAGCCAGGAAAGAAAGACAGGCTGTCTGTTAAGCCAAGTGAGGGGAGTTTGCGGGAATCTGATTTGAAAGAAGGCAAGAGCTCAGGCTCTTTGGAAACCCAATAGGACTTGAGTTTGGAACAGACTGTACACCAGAGGCCCAGAAGTACTCCAAGTTCCAATCTCTCCATGCTATCTATCATTGGTTCCTCCTGGTTAGTTTTCCTACCTGTCAAGATCTTTTTTCTTATTTTGAAGTAATTTAAGGCTTACAAAAATGTGGGGAAAATGGTAAAAGGATTTCCTCTATGCCTTTCAAGACTGGTCAAATGTTAACAATTTGCTACTTTGCTTTCTCATTCCTCCCCTCGCCTTCCGTGAGTGTGCATACAAATACCTGAACACACACGCATACCAACACGCACATTTACTTTTTTCCTAAAATATTTAAGAGTTGCAGACACAATGCCTCTTTATCTCTAAAGACTTCAGTGTGATTTCCTAAAATTGAGGACATTCTCTTGCATAATCTCAGTATAATGATGAAAATCAGGAAATTAACATTGACACAATATTATTATCTAATCTTCAGACCTCATCCAAAGTTTGCCAATTGTTCCATGAATGTCCTTTATCTGATCTGGAGCCCAATCTAGGATCACATGTTGCATTTCATGGTTGTGTTTCTTTAGCCACCATTTATCTGGAACAGTTCTTTAGTCAAGTCACTCTGAAAAAGACTGGCCTGACAAGGGTTTGTTCTTTGGTCACAAGTTGTTATGGCTAGGAGAGAGAGTGACAGCCAAGGCCCAGAGAACATTCCAGGGGCAAGTAGTAGGTAATCCATTACCTTCATTTACATAAAATTTTCTATTGGACTATGGAATATGAGATGAATGACTTTTTGTCTACTGTTAACAATGTCTGTATGTTGCAAAGGGGAAGCTTTATGCATATTTCCCCAGCCCCCAGCTTGGCTACACAGGCTCCTACACGGGCAGGTGGGCATTTAATGGGCACGTTCAACTGCCTCCATGGGGCACACGCTCTAAGAGCAAGGGGCCCTCATACAATGTGGGAAATGTTTTGTGTCATTTAAGATTAGCTTCTTCATCTCACGTAAAGAGGAGATGAAAAGTCAGAAGAGGACCAGGGATAGGGAACACGTCACGTCACTTGGGTAGGAGACATGCTGGGTTTGAGGTGGCCAGTATCTCAGTGGAGATGTCCAGGACACAAATGAATAAAATGGGTCTCTCTGTAGCTCATGGGAGGGTCCTAGGCTTGGGGAGCATAGTGAGTTGAAATTGACTAACACATTCGTTTAATTGAAATGAAAAAAAAAAAAAAAAAGAATCAGTTTCAAAGGAGTAAATATTACAGGAGCAAACTCAGCAGATACAAGAAACATGACCAGGCTCTCAAAACACTGAGCTCATATCTGGCTTTTCCTCTTTCCCTTTCTCCAACAAAATCCTCATTTTCACTGTTCTGAAGGGAGAACACGGAAAACAGATGTCCTCCATGTGTGTTACACTCAGAAATTCCCAGGCTAACAGTAAAAGAAGCTGCTGATGAAGTGGTGCCTTGCCAGTTCCACGCGGGGACCCACGGCTGCTGGTGACTGTCCCTGCCGAGCACAGCGGCCCCCTCTGGCTGGGACCCAGAGCCCAGTGGGCAGCCCCATCTCCTCCAGATCGTCCCCACGCGGGCCGCCTGCCCCACTAAGGCCCCGCAGGGACAGTGGGCTCGCAGCTTGCTTTTCAAGAATGACTTTCCCACTGACTTTCCCAATTAAGCTACAGTTCTTGTCCTTTCATTAGATAATTGAGCATTTTTGTTAAATTTTTTTATTTTTATTTATTTATGCATTTTAATTGGCAAATTAAAATTGTATATATTTATGGCATACAACAGGATGTTTTGATATATGTGTACGTTGTGGAATGGCTAAATCAAGCCATTTAGTATTTGTATTACCTCACAATACTTATGGCTTTGTGGTTAGAACACTTAAAATCTACTCTTAGCAATTTTCAAGTTTACAAGATATTGTTATTAACTTAGTATGATGTACAATAGATCTCTTGAGCTTGTGCTTCCTGTCTAGCTGACATTTTCCTTAAAATTAATATTCACTAATATATTATCAATATGAAAAAATAAAATTTCAAGTGTCTACTTGATGAGCAACACCTATAAACTTAACAAGATTTGTAAAAACAAGTGAGACTAAGATAAAATATAGGATTACAAACGAGAGTTCCTTGTAGCATAGTATTTCCAACTTCTGTACAATCACCGCTCTTTGTTTTAACAACTACACCAAGGTCCAGGGTTACGCTACGTGGTCTGTTAAACAAAAATTAGGTAGTAAAATTTCCGTGTCCCACAACCACCAGCTTTTGAAGCATCTCAAACATTGCATTATAAAGAAAATGCCCATCAACTATGCCAGAGAGAGTTTTTCCTGCAGAAAATAAACAAGGCGCTTCTGCTTCTGGTAAAGGATGACTAGGAAATTTGGGTCAACTATCCCACTAAGGGCAGGTAGACAAAATATTTTTTTAACTGTGCTTGAAAGTGTTAAAAAGCTAAAGAAATAGTAAATAATCACTGAGCCAGAATACAGGGAAAATGGTGCACACGCAGTTGGACTCAGCATCTGGGATTCTTACTCCCGAGACTTCTGCCCATTCTGGAAGGGACAGTTGACAGGTGAGCAGCTCCTTTTTCAACATGGCAGGGCTAGGGTGGTAGGGATTGAGGTTTAAGGGTCGGCCAGAGCAAAAGACCCTCATGAGCCCTCTGGCTCTGCGTCAGGATCCGACCAGGCAGCCCTTGGGGGGCTGCAACTCGGTTTGTGATCATCGCAATCTCAGAAATGGGCGCCCCCCAGGCACCTGGCAGAAGAAAAGACAACTCCCTTTTGCAGTCTGGAAGATAACATCTTCCTTACCCTCAAATTATTTTTTTAAATATGTGTCCAGGAAGTGTAGCTCAGGGGTAGAGCATTTGATTGCAAATATGTGTCCAGCACAGCACCAAAAATAACCAAGCATAAGAAGATAGGGCGACTCCAAAGACAGACAAGTAAAAAGATGGAAAAGGATATGCCATGAAACAGTAATCCAACAGAAGCTGCAGTCCCTTTATTAATACAAAAGTAAAATTTAAGGTGAAAAGCAGAACTAGAGCTAGAAGAGAGATATATTTCAAATGGCAAAAAGATTCAGAAAGATGCAACAGTTCTAAAGCTTTATGCAGCTAATAATATAGACTAAATTTCACAAATTGAAATGGAGAAATAGACAAATCTTCATCATATGGGAGATTTTCACATACCTCTCTCAGTAACATAGAATAAAGCAACAAAAAATTCAGGAAAGATATAGACAATTCAAACATTATGATCAGCAAATTTGACCTATGGATACATTTTAGTGCACTCAAAGTAACTGTAGAATGTACACTTTTTCCAAGTACACCTGGAATATTGATAAAAATGACCATTTACTTATTAAGAGATCATGTAAAAATTTGATTGTCCAGCTACTTTTGATCAATTTCCAGCTTCTCTGGAGACTCTGGGCCCCAGCAGGACTCACTCCCCAGGGGGCCTCCCCACCCACCCACCCCTCGGACATTTGAACATTTCACTGCTGGACTAGAGCCACCTAGACTTCCCCAATCTCCCACCACACTCAGAATGGAAAGTAAGCTTTTTTAACCCCATTCAAGATTCAGCAGAAACCATCACTTCTACTACAATCTTTGTCTCTCTCTTTCTCCTCCTCTTTTCTCCAACAAAAAACAAAGAACGGAATTCACCAGCCACGAAGTGTTGGCATAAAAGGACAAGTTACTTTATCTTTCCTGATCTGTCAAAACTTCAGTGGGTTTCACTAAAAAGGATCTTTCTGAAGGCTCCTGTGACACGTTACTTTGGCACAAACACCTGCAGCTACAGTGAGTGTTAATAATGCAACTGAGAGACAGTATGTGTGACCTAATACTGCACCAACTTGTCTAAGCCCTAGCGACGTTTCCCAGAATTCCCCTTCACGTGTGGTTCTGGGTTAGGGCTGGCCACAGAAGACATGTGAGTGAGATTTGGGGGGCAGCTCAAACACATGCGGCTGATCTCCTGGTCAACCTCGTTGACCTCAGCAAGCCCAGCCCCTGCTTGGACCTTCTCCTTTGGCTCCTCCAAATCCCAGCTCAGCTTCTCCACATCCTGGGGTAGACACGTGGCAGGTGTAGGCTCGTGGCAAAGGGTTCCAGCTTCTCTACAAGTCACCTGCTCTGTCAAGATGAAGGTGGTGAAAGGCAGATGCTGCTTATCCCCATGGGATCCGCTTGGCTTTCCTGGGTTCTGCTTTGTCTTGGCAGGTTCCAGGGTGTCTCTGCTCTGCCTTTGCTTTGCTTCACATCCAGGTTTTTCCCCCGGCTGCCTGCCCTGCTGGCCCATAGCCACCTCAGGCCCCCCACTAGATATGCGGAGACGACAGCCTCCCAGTGCCTTCTCCGTGGCACCTGCAGTGACATGCCCCGCAATCCCCACAGTCAGTCCATTATTCCGGAGCACTCTGTGCAACTCTGACTCCCTGATCAAACCCAAACTGATACACAGAAGCTTCCACGACAGTCTGTTCAATTCTATTTAGGGGCAAAATCCCCTGCAACCTTAGGTCCAAGGCAGGAAGTAGCTTAGGCCTCAGTGGAAGTGACCTAAATGTCCCACACTCGGCTGGGCACTGGCAGCCCCCAGTGCACACTATCGCACACCTGCTCTGTGCCGGATCCAGGGCTGGCAGTGGAAACAGGCCCCACCCTGGAGGATTTCAGAATTACAGCTATGCCTTTGGGTGGGAGCTACAACAGACACACACACAAATGCTAAGGGATCGAAGAAAAGGAGACATTTCAACCGGGGATGAGTGCGGGGATAGGCTAATATTCCCCACTGAAGGTGGCCTGATGGACGAAGGAGAAGGGGGCTGAGTCCTCTCCCTCCGTGACTCCATGAACTTGGATTCCTGCCTGTGCCTGCCACAGATGGCACCGTGCATGTGCGGTGGGGCGCCCAGCCCAGCTCCGTGCTATGTTGCCTCTCACATAACGCTCCTGCCCCTAGGATGCTCTGGGAAGCCCTAAAGCCCCCGTGGAACATAGTCCAGGTAGACTTTACCAAACAGCGTCTGCTAGCCCAACCCTCAACGCCTCCAAAAAAGGAACAAGTATACTTGGTCAATAGAGGCTGCCTGTCAGAAAATTATTTTCTTGGGGCCAGTTTATTTGTATGTGCCCAGAGACCACATAATATGGTCATGTTATGTAGGAAGACAGGGTCTGTTGTCCCTGTCACCATCTCGTTCCTTCCCCTTGTCCTCTAGTTGAGAAGAGTTTGGTTTTTAGCACATCAAAATTATTGTGTGTTGCAAGAGACAGCTCAGTTTAGCAAGAGGAAGATCCGTCTCTTTTGTGCCTGTGCAGAATCTGCCTCCTGCTGCTGGGAGGACGGCAGGGTCTATGCGGGCGCCCACCCGAATTCTCCTCAGTGGCCAGGGCCTTGCTGTTGAGAAGGCTGGGATTCGGCAGGGAAAGGCAGAGGTGAGAAAAGACAAGAGACCAGGGAGGCAGGGCTGGGGGAGCTCTCAGACCAAAAGGACCCTCCGCAGGGAAAGTATTTAATGCTTTGGTCCCCCCACCTGCTGGCTTCCTGCAGAGTGACAGTCAGCTGTCAGAAATCTCGTTCTCTTTTTGCTATGGGATAATGTCCATGGTCCTTCCAGACAAGGAGGCAGAACTACAGGCTTACAGTTATAAAAACAACAATCACAAAAAGCCAACACTGGGGTGGCCTCAATTCAAGAACAGGTTGATTTTAAAAACTTATTTGTAAAGTCAGTTTTGGGAAGCTCAAAGTATTTTCCCACTAAGACAGAGATGGCTATGGGTCCCTCAAACCCTGTTTTATTTTCCTACTGGGCCGATAGGTCATGCTATACCCAGCCTCCCTTGCAGTCACGTGGGCCCAGGTAACTGGGTTCTGCATGAGGAATTCAGGCTGAACTGATGTGTGCCACGACCAGGCCTGGCCTTCGAAATCCTCCCATGCGATCCCACTCCACGCTTTCTTTTCCCATTTCTCAGCTGACAGGAGCGGACAGTGAAGACCAAGAGGAGGGGGAGCCTTGAGGTGACAGGAACCTGCATCTTAAGTGACTATATGGAACAGAGCCCACCCCCACGCTCCCCACCAACTCACATTGCATTGAGATGTATGTAACTAAGGAATCAACTCCATTTTGCTAAGCCACTGAGGTTTTGGTATTGGTTTATTACAGATGCCATCAAACTGTCCTTTATATACCCAAAGAGAGAGAGAAATGATGGGTGGGGAGGTCCTAGCCTAGTTCAGAGAAACTCATGTTAACCAGCACAGAGATGAACCCTTGTACCAAAGGCATCAGGGCAAATCCTGGGTATGAGTGTTGGTGTGGTGCAAGTAAAACTTTTTAAAAAGTCACTTATCTGTGTCTCCCCATTTCTGCTGTTCCCACCCCCCCTTACAGTGGCTTCCTCTTCAAGATCCCCGTTTCTCAGACCCAAACTGCAGTACCGCTTCCTATACACATTTTCCAGAAGAGCGTTAAGCACCAAAACCTCCTCATTCCCCTTCTCCCCAATCAAAGACGGCAGGTCCCCCAAACAGGTCAGGCCTGGAGAGGACTCCCCTGAGCGCGTCTTACTGCTCAGTTTCTTTCTTTTACCCAGATCTGAGCCCAGACGCAGCCTTGTTACAAAGGACAGGGTGAAAACCCCAAATTTCAGTGCCTTGACAACACAGGTTTATTTTACATTGCTTCACAGGCCAGCATGAGTCCGTGGTGGGCTGGGGAGGACTCTTCTCCACATGGTTATCCAGGGATCCAGGCTCCCTCCAGCAAGTGGCTCCTCCAACGCCAGGAGCCCTGGAGTCCTCCACGAGATCATCCGCACCCAGTCTGCGCGGGAGGGAACAGAGCACAGAGCAGCGCTCAGAAGGTTTCATGAGCCAGATCTAGACAAGGTGGACTTCGCTTCTGGACACAATTCATTGGCCAGAACCGGTCACGAGGCTCCACCTGAGTGCCAGGGAGGGTGGGAAGTGTGGTCTTCCTGTGCGCTCAGGCTGAGAGTGAAACAGAATTCGGTGAACGCAGAGCTTTGGCTCAGCCACTCACAGATTCTTGAAATCTCTTTCTCTTTTATCACGGTGATTTCTAATGTTTGCATAATGTCGGTGTATGCTTTTGTGTAGATCAGGGTAACCCTCAGCCAATGGGCCAAATCCAGCTCACTGCCTGTTTTCATAAATAAAGTTCCATCGAAATGCAGCCGCACCCCTTCCTGCGGTCTGCCTGCTTCCACATCTAAAACGGTAGCGTCGAGCTGGTGCGTTGGAGCCCACGTGGTCCACAAAGCCTAAAGCACTCACTCTCTGCCCTTTACAGAAATGTTTGCCTGGCACAGACGGTCCCTGACTTACAATGGTTCAACTCACAATTTTCTGACAATGCACATCCAGTGGAAACCTCACAACCGTTCAGTTTTTCACTTTCAAGTCAGTATTTAATAAATTACACAACATACTCAACACTTTAACTATAAAATAGGCTCCATGGTAGATGATTTTGCCCAACTGTAGGCTGATGTGACTATTCTGAGCATGTTTAAGGAAGGCCAGGCTAAGCTATGGTGGGTGCATTAATTGTATTAATTGCATTTTCGATTTACAATATTCAATTTACAATGGATTTACCAGCATACAAGCCCATTGTAAGTCAAGAAGCATCTGTGTAGATAGATAATTTCTAATTAAGTGTGTTTAAGTAGCACACTGCTGAAACCTTAATTCCCTCATTCATTCATTAAGCAGGCATGTATTTAGGAAGTACCCGCTCTTTGCCAAGCACCATTTGAGGTATAAGTATGTGACTCTGAAAAAATATTATCCTTATGCCCAAGTTTCCAGTCTTTATGGGAATGATGGTAACAGATGTGCAAGATATGGAAAAGGAAACTTAAAAAAAACTTTAATAAGTGTAAAAAGCAAGAGAATTCCACCTAAGAATATTTCCCCAACTCCTCAGAATTTTCAAAGGGCAATGCCCAGAACTAATTTAGAGTGTGGACCTGCCCTTAGAGTGGAAGCAATTATAGTCATGTGCCACATACTGACATTTCAGCCATTGGACCACATATACAGTGGTAGTCCCATAAGATTACCACGCCATAACAGCACAACCACATGCTGCACTGGTTTGTAGCCTAGGAGCAACAGAGTATACCAGATAGCCTGGGTGTGCAGTAGGCCACACCATCCAGGTTGGATGTTCACGCAGCTACAGAATCACCTGACACCTCAGAATGAAGCCCTATCATTAAGTGATGCCTGCCTACATGTAGTAAGATTAAATAAAAACACCATTCAGTGGAAAATGTTAGAATTGCTCTGATTCAGATTCCTTTTCACAAAATTCACAGAATTTTCCCATTTCTTTTTTTCCCTTAATAACTTCCTTAAGCAAGCTGTATTATTAAATCTTATGTGCTAGTTTCCTTGAGGCTTAATATTGCATTGTTTGTTTTCATAAAGTCTGCGCTGTGTCGAGCAGCCTAGGGCCAATGAACAGATGTTTCCCAAGAGCCTGAAATCCAAGACAAGTGGACTGGTCCCAGCCTGGGTGGATGGTCCCCAGACTCTCTCTGGGGCGCTGTTGACTTTCAAGAGAAGCCAATGCACCCCAACCCCCAAAAAGCCTCTCCAAAGCATCTTTAAAAAAAATCTGACCCCAACTCTCTGTTAAAACAGGTTTCATACTCAAACAAATGCAGAGGGAAGGAAATGCTAGATTCAGTTAGTTCAGTAACACCAGCTAGGCAGGTACATCCAAGGCTGAGCTAAAGAACAAACATTAGGAAATAAAAATCCTCCAATGGCCCCAGGCCAGAGCATTGTCTCCCTCTAGAGCCCATCGTGGGCCCAGGCATCATTCTAGAAGCTCGCTGTGTGTGCCTCTCAGTGTTCAGACCCCGCCCACCTGCCCGTCCAGACACCAACATTAGAAATATCAGAGAACAAAAAAAAAAATCAGTAGGATTTACTGGTCCCAGACAGACTGGAAACTGGAGCTTGGCTGAAGAACATTTGGGATTCCGGTATTCCGTCGGCATCTGCATCCTCAGGGCGTTTGCCCAGGGACCATGGGATTCTGGGGCTTTGGAATTTTTATTCCCAGCTGGTTGGCCTAAATGAACTGCCCTTTCTGTCCCCACCCTGAATTCCTCGTGCTCATGGTCTCAAGTCCTGATTTACAAAACGGGATTCACCAAGGCAAGCAAGACGAGAGGGCTCTTCTTGTGTTTAAACATTTCTCTTCCCTGGGGCTGTGGTCAGCCCCAGCAAAATGCCAAGAGCCCAGCATGGCCCGTGCACAGTGGACATAAAGGACAGAGACTGCAGTCCTTGTCTTCATCCACTTCCCTCCTGCCTTCCCACATGCCGGGGGCTTACGTGCCACCTCAAAGTGACCAACAAATGTAGGCAATTCTCATTACTCATAAATTCCATATGTGCAAATTCACCTACTGGCTAAGATTCATTTGTAACTCCCAAACCAAAACTGATGGCACTTTCGTGGTCATCCTTGGACATGTATGAAGCAGCGAGAAATCAGAGTCACCTGCTGCATGTGTCCCCAAGCTGAGGTCAAACAAAACGAGCCTCTACCTTCTTGTTTCACCTCTTCTACTGCAAGCAACTGTTCTTCCTATGGTCTCTCTAGCGCCATGTTTTTGGCATCTTTATGCTTTTTGGTGATGATTTCACTGGTTAAAATGTCCCCTGAGCATAGCGCTAAAGTGCCACCCAGTGTGCCCAAGCACAGCAAGGCTGCCATGTGCCTTGTGGAGCAGACAGATGTGTCAGATTAGCTTCCTTCAAGGGGACTCAGGCTATAACTTCAGCTTGTCCACCGGGAAGGAGCTTTCGATAAATTCATCCAGACTCCAGGGTCTCAGTTCACTAGTAAAATGAGGTGGGGAGTTGGGGGGTGATCTCTGCAACATCAACATTTTATAGCTGAAGAAAGTATTCTTTAATTATAAACATTTAGTATTGTGGACACCTCTGTTTTCAAAGTATACAGGAAAAAAACAAAAAACAAAAAACAAAGTATACAGGAAGACACACCCACTGTAGTCACTCTCTGTAGAGAGCCTAAAACAATCATCAGCCTGTTCAAGGTGGCTGAGTGAGTTGAGTTATACCCAGTTGAGGATGGAGAGGACTGTCACTATTAAAGAATGAGAACCAGCTGTGCACAAAGGACAAGGGGCTGTTCTGCCCCTGGGATCCAGGGTGAAGGCTATTCTGGTTTGGCCTTAAAAATCACCAAGACAACCAACACGTTGGCCCCTCCCTCTCCTGTGCCTCACATATCCTCAAAATAACCAGGAAGACGGCCTCAAAACCCGTGGCCTCCCTGCAAAGCTAATATTGCCCCAACTGCTGTGGATGATTTTTCTGAAGCTCACATAGTCCAGCTGTGCCTTCACCAGCATTCCCCACAGTGGTATATTACACAGAACACTACAAAATGTAAGTATTCTAAAAAATATTTCCTTGTCCAGCTAAGTTTAAGGCAAAGCCTGAAACAAAGTTACCCAAGTTTTTTAAAATCACAGACTTTCTCAAAAGTGTGTGAAAGTGTGTGGTGCCTGCACCCGTCAGGGGCAGGGACCTGCTATGGTCGGAGTGACTGTGTCTCTCCAGAATTCATATGTTGAAATCTAATCCCCAACATGTTGGTATTAAGGGGTGGGGCTTTTGGGTGGTGACTAGGCCATGAGGCAGAGCCCTCGTGAATGGTATTAGTGCCTTTATAAAAGAGCCCTGAGGGAGCTTCTGTGCCCCTCCACCATGTGAGGACACACAGAAGGTGCCATCTACGACCCTCACTAGACAGCGAATCTGCTAGTGCCTTGATTGTGGATTTCTGTGGACTTCCCAGCCTCTAGCACTATGAGCAATAAATTCTGCCGTTTACAATTTACCCACTCTAAGGTATGTTGTTAAGGCAGCCTGAACGGACTAAGACTGACCTCAGTGTCTTTTCTTTATTGATGTACACCAAGCGCCTAGAATGGCAGGTGGCACATCATTATCTTTTGAATGAATAAATGAACATTACATGACAAGCTTTATGTTTATTCAATACTGAAAAATATATGAAATTCAAGGAGCAATGTGCATTAACAGGATGCAACATTTATGAAAATGTGAACCCGAGCCCACCAAAATTCAAAGAGAATGCACCTGTGTGTGTTAGGAAACAACCCACAACAACCCTGAAACTACAGCAGACTCCATCAACAAAAGCAACATTAAGTGATCATTTACTGAACTGAGCAAACATGAGCAACCACAACAAATAGAACAACATTGAGCACGGATGCCCAAAAAGAGCACAGAACCTTCAATATGCTAATTTTGTCCTGAGTTTCCAAAGAGGGGTTTTAGGATACACTACTTGCCAAACTTAAGTAGCTTCAGTGGCAGCTGAGGCCCCATTTTCTGATAAGGTAAAGCTGGCTCAGACCCCAGCCAATTCCACGGCTGGTGAAAGTCAGAGGCTTTTCTGCAATTTCTGCTAATTCTCAGATGTTAAACCTTCATGGTGCAGGAGCTATTCTCATTTGCACAGGCACAAAGCTCAGCCTCCTCACCCCTTACGTGGAGCATCCAATCTGGTTAAAATCTTGAGCTTCACACGAAGGGTCACATTGCACAACCTTCCACTACCTTCACAGTTCCACCTGTCCCCCTTCCATCTCTACTTCTCAGCTCTCTCTCCTGAAGCTTTGGAGTATTGGGGCTCCAAATTCTGCACCTTTTAAGAGTGATTTCTCCTTTGCTCTAACACTCAGACATAAGAGAGAAGGGCTCAGATTCTACCCCCAAACTTGCAAGCCCAATGCCACTTTTGTAAACCCCCTTTGCTTTTTGGTGGCCCTCCATCCATTCTCCCTCCTTCAGGTTACAATTGACCTTGGGAGAATGACCTTTCCCTCAACATGTGCATTTTGGTAGTTCTGTCAATTCAGGTGTCCTGCTGTCCTGTGGCCAAGTGCCAGGCCACTCAGACCTTGCTGAGACATTGAACCTCGAGGAGAGTTATCTCATAACAGTGGGACAGGGAAAAGGAACAGATGAAACTCTTTTACTTGGGTGGCAACACAGCCATCAAGATTTTCCTTGGTGGTGAGACCCAAGGAATTTCCAGGTTCCTGTCCATTCTGAGATTGTTCTTCAGTCTTGTTGGTTCTGTGACCTCAATATAGCCTTTCCATAAACTCTCTTCTGCATGCATATGCCAGCTTATTTCTCTTCTTACAACCCAAGAACCTGACTTTTTGCCCCACCAGGCCTTTCTTATGGGAACAGAGTCTGCAAAAAATGTTTTTCCTTTCTACATGGCACATCTATTAACATCTCCTTCTAGTAATGTTAAATTAAATTTAGTTTGGGAAATTCCATAGATATTCTAGATTTTATTTCTGAATCAATTCAAAGGTTGTAAACGTCAACCATATGGTCTGTATGAGTTTCCTACTGATAACAAATTGCCACAAACTTAGCAGCTTAAAATAGCACCTTTTTATGATCTCAGAGTTTCTGTAGGTCAGAAGTGCAGGCACAGTATAGCTGGATTCTCTGCACACGGTCTCACAAAGCTGAAATCAAGATCTCTGCTGGGCTACGTTGCCATCTGGAGCTCAGGACCATCTTCCAACTTATCCAGGTTGATGGCAGGGCCCAGCTCCTCATGATTGTAAGACTGAGGTCCCTGTTTTCTCATTGTCTGTCATCTATCTGAAGGTGTCTCTAGCTCCTAAAGGCTGCCCTCAGCTCCCAGGCATGAGGCCCTCCCACAACATGGCAGCTCCCTTCTCCAAGGCCACGCAAGAGACTCTCCCTGAAACTCTAGATCTTCTTTAATGGGCTGATCAGGTCAGGCCACCCAGGATCTTCTCCCTTTTGATTAACTTAAAGTCAGCTGATTAGAGACTATTACATCTAAAGAATTCCTTCACGTTTGCCTTATCACATAATCTAATCATGGGAGTGACAGCCACCCTGGTCCTGCCACACACAAGGCGAGGGGATTATGCAGGGCATGTGCACCAGGCAGTATGAATTTTAGAATTTCTGCCCAGCACATGATCTTTATTCACAGTTCTAGGGTGCATGACTGCCTTTTACTTTTCCCTTGGCTTATATTTTAAAAGTGCCTATAATACCTCATGTAGGGCTGTTAGGGTTGTTAGGGTTACTGTCTCTTACATTAGTTCACATTTGCTGTAGGATGCCCCACATCAGAAATATATATTTTTGGAATTAAGAACCATTGTGCTTTGCTGAAGGATTGGTAGGTTTTGCCTTGTGGTCCACAGGAATCATATAAGTGAACCTGATTCTCTTTTCACTTTAGCTAGTGGGAAGCTCAGAAACAAATATGTGGCTAAGTCTAAGTAACTCAGCCGAAGTATATGCGTACTCATGTCCTACAATACCTGTATTCCATCCCCCCACTCCCAGCCTCTCTCTTTCATCTTAATTCAAAAACTTTTCTGGCAGTGACTTTTTTTTTAAAGATAGATATTCTTATAAGTAGCCTCCAATGTGTTGTCTAAGGGAATAGGGTATAAATAAAATGAACTAAAAAATAATAATAATAGCTAATATAAATCGAGGCACTATAATGTGATCACCTAGTATAAGCATTATCTCATTTGATCTTTACAACAACGGTATGAAATTAGACACTTTAATATCCCTGTTTAATAGAAGAGGAAACAAATAGGTGAGGCTTAGAGAGGATAAGAGTAGAAGTGGAACAATCATTCAAGTCCAGCTGTACCTGACCGCAGGTCTGGGCTGTTAACCGCCACACCCTGTTGATTTAAACACATTGACATTTTAAAAGGAGGAAAGAGTGGGGACTGAGGTTGCCTGTGAAGCTCTCTGGACCAGAAAGAGACTATCTGACATACTGTGAGGGCCAGAGGAATTGTTTTCTGCACACCTTGCCTGGCAGCTGCTCTTGTACAACCTAAAACGAAGTTCTCTGGACTACAGAATGCAATGCCAAGCCCCCCTCAAAAGGAAAAAAGGGGCTTTCAGAGATAAAGAAGAGCTTGGAAATAAGCATTTCTCATGGTGAGTGGCAAACAGGTGTAAGAGAGTGTCTGACCAAGCCCCAAGCACAATGTGACTATTTACATGTAGACTTTCAAGTATTCACCATGCAACTGAGGAGTAAAATGTATTCTTCTTAAAACAGAATATGGAAAACCAGAGTTAGTAATACACGTTCTGAAGGTACACTGGTGAGCCAACCCACAAATTCTTTAACCCTTACTCTAAAGGATATCACTTATACAATAAACGGTACTCAAAATCAGATAATATTAATGATTATTTTCAGTGGTTTTATATAAATATCAATATCAATGTGGTGTTTATAGAAAAATAAGCATTGATGATTAGTTCACATAGTTACCTAGGACCATAAATAGCCTTGACTGGGGAGAGCTGGGCCGTCTATTTCGTGCCTATTAATCACTACGGCTCACGGTGCCACCTAGTGGCAGCTTCCACAATTGCAAGTCCATTGACAGAGGCAGGAAGCTCCGTGGCGCTTGCTGTATACCCCACACCCATAAAGTTCCAGCCAGTGGCTGGGTTCTATCTTGAAGTGTATGTCAGAGTTAATATGAAGGAAACAAACCCAGGCGATATTGCTTTTTAAGATCAAAAGAAAGAGAGTAGGAGTGAGAGAGAAAGAGAGGACTCCTGAATGAGAATTTAGCAGGTTTGCTGCTGCTTTTCAGACTAGTAGAATATTAACCACCAACACAAAGAGTCCCTTGGAAAACTGTATTCTATAAATTCAAATTTTATTAGTAGTCTTTTGAGGTATATAAACATTATCAACAGAGGGTTAAGTTACTTCCACTGGTCGAAGCCAACAAGTGCTAAAGGGATAGCCCAAGTGTGCATGTCCCTAAGCCTCCCATCTTACCCCATCAGTGCTCTCATCGCTGGCTCTGCCTGGCTCACAGGCCCTTCCAGAGTGTGAAAAACCACCCAGGAGGGCAGCTGGCTCCCCTTGTGTATGAGGATCTACATGAGGTTTTTCTACTCTTTGCACCGAATTTAACTTCCTGTTTCCGGCGGCCATGTTTCCAATTGGCTGCCTTGTATTCCAAAAACACATTCATCTGACCTATGGACACCTTCACCCCACCAGCCACACTTTGAACTGTCAAAATCCTGCTCCAGTGATAATTCGAGTCCAGTTTTGCAATAGTTCTCCCTCACACAAAAGCTTATTTATATTTTTGAAAATAAAAAATTGCCACGTAGCTCCTGGAGAAGAACCCTCCAACAACATTCCTTGTTCTGGATTTTTTTCTTTTCCTTCCTTCCTTCCTTCCTTCTTTCCTTCCTTCTTTCTTTCTTTCTGTTTTTTGTTTGTTTGTTTGGTTGGTGTTTCACTTTTTCCATTCTTTTTAATAGCTTGAAAAACTCTTAAGCACACCACAACAAATATTTGGGTCACAGCTTGCTTTAATGATGTGTTTTTGAAATGGTGGTTTTAATTCTGGACACATTTTTGCTGGTTGTTTTCCTTGTGCAGTGAGAAGCCACAGGCATTTCTGCCTGTGAGCAGCACCAGAGGAGCCGGGCACCCCAGATTTCCCAAGGGCCTCCTTAGCCTTGGCTCTGCGGGGGGCCTCTCTAGCACTGCACCCTGCATCCTCACCGCTTATGTCCTGGTGTCTCTCTAGGTAGCGCTGTGGAGCAGAGGCTGCTAGGGCACCTGGTTGGGCGGGTCTTCCTCCCCCAGCCATTGCCCACTTCTCTTTAGGAAAAACCAGTTCCAAGTGCACAGCTTTGAAGGGGAAAAGAGGCCTCCCCTGAACCCCATGCTGCCTGGGGGGGATGTGGGAGCAGTGGGTGCTCCGCCGTGGCAGCAGCTGTGGCAGAGCAGAGTTGGGAGCCAGTGATGGGCTGACCACGCGTGGATGAATGTGCCTGCAGTGTGTTTCCGATGGATTAGCGACTGGTGGAAAGAGACTGGATTTAATTAGCCCAGATATCGAAATCTCATCAGAATATGGTTGCCAAATAAGAATACGGAACACTCAGTTAAATGTGAATTTCAGATACACAACGAATTATTTTTAGTATAAGTGTGCCCCATGCATTTGAAAGGAACTTGTACTAAAGTATTTTCTCAAATCTGTCTGGGTACTTCTGTATCAGGGACTGTTTATCAGCATCAAGGGTTTTTCCCTGGCTTTTTTTTTTGGTATAGACAAAGTCTTGATATGTTGCCCAGGCTGGTCTTGAACTCCCAAGCTCAAGCAATCCTTCCTTTTCAGCCTCCTGAGTAACTGGGACTACAGGCATGCACCAGCATGCCCGGCCCCTTCTCTGGCTTTTAAAGCACATTTGGCATTAGCAGGGATACACCCTGAGGGGAGAAAGCAGCAGCCAGTGCTCCTTCGTTCCTGAACAGTGTCTCCGCTCTGCTTTCCAGCGTTCCAGAAAGTGCCTTCTCTGCAGAACCTCAGCTCCCTCCATCACGAGCTGGAGGGGGCCCGACTTGTTCTCCCCCTTACCCAAGGCTCCAGGCCACCTCCTCATGGAGTCGGACTCTCTCTGTAACCAATAGCAAGTCCTCCCCACCATCATCGCCCCCCCTCCCTCGCAGGGGACAAGACAGTATGGGACACGCACCACAATGCAAATGTACCTGATGCCACCGAACTACACACTTAAAAATGGTAAATTTTATGTTACATATATGTTACCACAATTTTTATTTAAAGTGAGGAATAGAGAGATTGTCTCACCATGAGGTGGCCTACAGCTCAGTGCAAAGCCTGCCCCTCCCTCATTCCAGAATCTTCTCCGGGCTCCCTCCTGCTGCGGAATCCAGTCAGAATGACATCTGGCCTCGCCTCCTCCTGGTTGCCTCCATGTGCTCCCTCCTCCAGCCGTGTGCAAACCCACGGCCCTTGCTGCCCCTGGGGTGTCTCTCCCCGCGGCGTCCTCCCCCCCACGAGGCCCCACGCACCATCTCTCACCTCAGGAGACCTCGGGCTCTCAGCCCCTCATTGCCAAGGTCCCACTCGCAAGCTCTTTCCCGGGCTCTCCCCCGTCCATCTGACACGCAGGCGAGGCTGGGCCCGTGATTTCTTCTGCTATTTACGAAATATTAGCGATGGCTGATCCCTCAACAATTTCATTTTTTATTTTCCAAATGTCAAATCAGCTTCTCCGTAGCCAAGCATAACAATGTGTCCTTAGTCAACCCCGGCTTTCCCTGACTTGCAGGTACAAAGCTCTCTCACAGCACATGGGGCCCACAAAGTGCCTTTTTAGCCTCCTGGCATCTCTCGGGCTGCTCTCCACCAGGCGCTGCCATGCTCTGGCCACCCCCTCACAGCAGCGGGGTTTGGGGGAGCTGTTAGTGTCCCGGTGTGGCCACCAATGAATCCCGTGGGTCCCCCTGTGGCTCCCATGTTTCTGTGTCAGGAATGCTCCCTGCACTTCTCCTGGACAAGTTCATTTCCTCCTACTCTGATTTTCCTCCTCTGGTTCCCTCACCCTCCAGGCCTCCCATCAGAAAGCTCTTCCTGACTCTAGTGAGCTGAATCACGTCCCCATTCAATTTGTGTCCACCTGGAATGTCAGAGTGTACCATTTTTGGAAATAGGATCTTTGCAGATGTAACTAAAGTCAGGATGGAGATGAGATCACATTGGATTAGGTGGACCCTGAATCCAAGGAGAATGTCCTTATAAGAGGCAGAAGAGGACACAGGGAGACACAGAGAAGGTGGCAACGTGGAGATGGAGGCAGGGATTGGAGGGATGTGTCTGTGAGCCAAGGAATGCCAAGAATCGCCATGACCGGCAGAGCTAGGAGAGAGGAAATCTCCTTCAGAGCCACCAGCGGTAGCCAACGCTGCCAATGCCTTGACTGCTGACTGCTGGCCTCCGGAGTCACTTTCTAAGCCACCCAGTTTGTGGCAGCTTGTTAAGACAGCCCCAAGCAACTAATCCGCAACCCCATCAGCTGTACTCATACAGGGTAAATGGCTCAGGGTTTATATAAGAGGTAACACTGCACAGCAGTAAAGACTAATTCTAACTAAAGAGGTTTTCCTTGGATCGTTTTGGTTGGTGAGGAATCCTCTTAGAGGCTGCCAATTTTAACTTCATCTTGGACAAACACCACTAACAAGCCAAAATTAGGGAGAGGTACTCTGTGAAGATGCATGACAAATGATTGTGGGAATGTTTAAATAGTCCATTAAGGCTGAAAAGCTGGAGAGACTAGTCTCTTTGTTTTATGGTTCAAATTCTATGGTTTATGGCAAAACTTTGAGTCTCAACATCCTGCACAGGCGGGGGTCAATCTACCAGCCTCGGCCTAGAAGGCGTCTGAACGTGATGGTGACCCGAGTCCCTGCAGATCCTCATAGGAGCTCCTGTGGAGGGACAAGGACAGCAGGAAGGAAGGGGAAAGAAATGGGGCCAAGAGCATCTCCAGCCAGACCTGCCAATGGACCACCCCTATGGCGGGTGGACAGCTGGTCGGCTGTGGCGGGATGGCAGGACTATACCCAGGGACAAAAAGAATGAAGTGGTTTGTCACCAGTATAGGTGTAGGGCCCGGATGGAAGAGGAGGGCCAGAGCCAAGGCCATTGACTTTCGTTTTTCATAAATAAGATTAACAGCACCTCTAGTTCATTTGCACATAAAAATCTGAGCAGCTCTGGAATAAAACATGACCTTGCCTCAAAAGTGATTTTTACAACACCCCTCTAGAGCACAATCATCGTATTCTAAAAAATAAAAAAACTGAGCTCAGAAAGGTTGGATAAGTTGCCTGACATCACACAGCTTATAAGCACTTGGGTGTGAGTCAAATTTTGGCTCCAAACTCATCTTCTTCACCTCACTGTCTGTCTTTAGCAAATGGGATAAATGACAACGTGGGAGACACTTACATCCTGAGGATCAGGTAGGTGGCAAATGATGTCACATACTCACCTTTTATTTACGGATAATGATAATATATACCCCCAAAAGTGCTTCTCCTAAATCAGCAGGCATTTCCATGTTAAAATCTATTGAACAAATAATATTATCCCGGCAAACTTTCCCTAAAATTGTCCAGGAGACTTTCTGATATCCTCCTGAGCACATGTAAAAGCCAAAGAACTAATACACTGTGAGTATGCTTCCTAATTCTTGGGTTTTTTTGTTTGTTTGTTTGTTTTTTGTTTTTGAGAAATTGCTATTGCAGGACAAGGAAGGAGGTGGGCCGTGCTAAGTCACACGCCTGCTGCTGACGGCTTCCAGGCTGAGACCACTTGTCCAGCCTGTAAAGCTAAGATTTTCTGAGTATGAACGTGTGCTTAGCAGCAGATTGAAGGCTCCTCTTAAATAACTACTGAGAAGTAAATTTCATCCAGAAACAAGACATTTTAATCAGATGTTCACCAGTCTCTGCCCTGTGGCTCTCTTTCCCTGGGCGTGTGTTCAGCCAGACCTGGCAGCTGTGACTCTCAGATAGGTGGTTCCTTTCTGCCGTGAGCTCCCCTGGGTGGGGGCTGGGGGCTGCAATACAGTAGTACCAGAGGACCCTGCTGCAGTCACGGCCAACTGGCAGCCCCCTCTTCCCGGGTGTTCTCCCCATTCTCCCAGCTTTGATTAGAAAAGACTCAGCTCACCCTTTCTGCAGACTACGTCCCCCTCCCCACCCTTTAGGGTTCAGGGAGAACTGACAGTTTTAAACTTCCCCCAGGGCCCCCAGATCCCCAAACACCAATCTCTACCTTCCCCCCATCCTGTCCCCCAGCAGATCTGCTAACCTGGGGCCTCCCTGCTGGGCTGGTCCCCCTGCGATGCATCTCTGTATTCTGAAATGGCGTGTTTTGCATCATGGGTGGCTTCCCTCATGGTGGAGGAACCCACTTGAGTTCTCTCCTAAGGTGTCTCATCCACACCCCATGGCCCTCTGGTGACAACAACTCAGGGTCTGAAACAGCCTGGGTTGGGAACATAAGTAAGAGAGTGGGGTTTGGATCACCAAGCTCGGATCTTGATCCTCTCCTGCTAATGCAAAACACACCATTCCAGAGTACAGAGTTGTATTGGCTCCCCACTGGATACCAGAGCAAAACCCGACAGCAGAAAGTGGGCATATTTAAACTCTCACACCAATAAATACCTCATTTGCTCTCTGGATGAGGAAAGATACTATGGGTCCCCATCGTAATCAGACACAGCAATAGCGCATCTGGCATAATTTAGGCAAAGCCACTAGTAATTCTCCTCTCAAGACACCCTGAGCTGGGAATGAAAACAGTTTGGAATCAGTTGATGTCACTCATAAAAGAGAAAAAAAAAAGGTTGCATTATATGTAGACTGGTCAGTTCTAAGACAGATGCTAACCTTTGCTTTTACAAAAATTTCCCAGCACAAGGCAGGACCAAGGCCAAGGGGATTAAATCTAAGAAAACGGACCTTTATCCTTAACCTTTAGTTTTTAACTCCAGCCAAACATTTCTGTCATTTAGAAAGTGTGATTAGCTTTTAGATAAGTTTTTTTTTTCCTTCGGCAAAGAGCATATGCAGTTTCTCAACCAATATCAAAACCAATTAGAAATGCCTCAAAAATGATGATTTGGTTTCCATTTCAGGAGTGGGTGTGGTAGAATAACGCCAGATTCAACAGGCCCGTACCCCGTGAGCCCCGACCGAGGCTAGGAGATCTCAGGATCGGGGGGCTGCTTGGAAGCTGGACAGACCCAGTTTGAGGGTGGAAACTCAGGAGGAGCTCTGGGGTCTTTCTGGCTCCATGTGGGAGAAAGTGCATGTGTGGCTTCCTCTTTTTTCTACAACTGCTTTTTACATCAGCAAAGAACATACAGTTACAGTGTCTGTTATCACTACTCACATAATTGCCTTTACCAGAACTCTTTCCGTGGGGATTCAGATTACCTCTGGGTGTCACTCCCTTTTAGCCTGCAGATCTTCCTTTAGTATTTCTTTTAAAGGAGGGCTGCTAGCGACAAATTCTGTTTTTTGTTTGTTTGTTCGTTTGTTGTTGTTGTTTTGTTTTGTTTTGTTTAAATCTGGGAATGTCTTTCTTTCTCTTTCATTGTTAAAAAGAACCTTGAGATAATTCACATACCATACAATTTACTCATTCAAAATGTATAATACAATTCGATGTTTTCAGATTATCCAAGGAGTTGTACAACCATCGCTATAATCAGTTTTAGAACATTTTGACCACCCCCTGGAAAATCCCTGTACCCAGGAAGAGTCTATGAGTTGAAATGTGTCCTCCAAAAAGATATGTTGAAATCTCAGTCCCCACTCCCTGTGAATGTGACCTTCTTTGAAAATAGGGTCTTTTCAGATGTAATCAAGTCGAGATGAGGTCATTAGGGCGGGCCCTAATCCAGTATAGCTAGTGTCTCATGTAAGAAGAGGGAAACTTGGACCCGGACACGCACACCGAGGAGAATGCCACGTGAAACCAGACACAGGCACGGAGGGAAGACAGTGACAGAGGCTGGAGTGATGCTGCCGCAGCCAAGGAACTCCTGGCACTACCAGAAGCTGAAAGAGACGAGGACAGAGCCTCTCATAGAGGCTACAGAGGGAGCAGGGACCTGCCACACCTTGCATCTGGAATTCTAGCTTCTGGAACCATGAGAGAATAACTTGCTGCTGTTTTAAGCCACGCAGTGTGTGGTGCTTGGTGACAGTGGCCCTGGGAAGCTAATCCACCATCACTCCGCATTCCCTCCACCCTCTCCCAGCCCGAGGCAACCAACAATGTGCTCTCTTCTCTACAGATCTGCCTGTTCTGGATAATTTATATAAATGGACCCATATAGTATGTAGTCCTTTGTGACTGGCTGTTTTTACTTAGCGTAATGTTTTCAAGATTCAACCACGGGGTAGCATGTATTAGTACTCATTTCTTTTTATTGCCAAATAATATTCCATTGTATGAATATACTACATTCATCTACTCAAAGGCTGATGGCCATTTGGACTTTTTTTTACACATTTTGGCTATGTGCATTCACATACACGTTTTTGTGTGGATATGCATTTTTATTTCTCTTGGGTATAAACCTAGGAATGGAATTGCTGAGTAACACTACTTTTTGAGTAACTGACAAACTGTTTTGCAAAGCTGCCCCATTTTTTATTCCCACCAGTCATGTAGGAGAGTTGCCTTCATTTTCAAATGATAACTTTGCTGGATATAGAACTTTAGGTTGACATTTTTTTTTCTTTGAGCACTTTGAACATGGTGTTTCATTGCCCCCGGCCTCCATTTTCTTCTAATGGAAAGTTTATCTCTTGCTTCTTTCAAGATTTCTCTTTCATTTTGGCTTATAACATTTTGACTATAATGTGTCTGGGTGAAATGTGTCTGGATCTTTCTGCATTTATCCTACTTGAATAAAATACTTGAGTTCCTTGAATGCATAGTGTTTTTTTAATCAAATCTGGGAGGTTTCAGCCATTATAACTCAATATTTTTTTCTACTCCTTCTTCTGTCTCTTGTCCTGGTACCCAATATATGCAAATATTGGAGTGCTTAGTGGTGCCCATATTTCTCTGAGGCTCTATTCACTTTTCTTTCTTTCTAATTTCCATTCTTTAGATTGCATACCACTAGTGATTGATCTTTAAGTTCACACTGATTATTTCTTCTGTTGGCTCAAATCTACTATTGAGCCTTTCCAGCAAATTTTTAATTTCAGTGATTGTACTTTTCAACTTTCAAGAATTTCTATTTGGTTTGTTTTTATATTTTCTATTTCTATTGTCATTGTTATTATACCATCATTTAATTCTTTGAACATGGTTTTCTTTAGTTCTTTGAATATATTTATAATAACTACTTTAAAGTTTTTGTCTGCTAAGTTCAACCTCTGAGCCCCTAAAGGCCTTTTTTTTTTCTTTCCTGTGTATGGGACACAATTTTTTATTTGTTTGCGAATCTTATAACTTTTGGTTGAGAACTGGACACTTTAGATTATACACTGCAGCAACTCTGAGTACTAATCCATACCTCCCTTGGCCCTCTTCTGGGTTTGCTGTTGTTTGTTTGGTTATTTGTTTGTTTGTTTAGGGACTTCACTTGACTAATTCGGTGATGTCCATTTTCCCCACAGCCTGCAGCCTCTGGAACCTCTGCTCAGGTTCCCCCCTTGTTCTGTCCTTCAGTCTGGCTTCCTAGAGGTTGGCCCTGAGTCAGCGTAAACCACTTATTGGTCAAAGGTTGGACTTAAGCCCTGTTAGCCAGTTAGAGTTTTATCTATTACTACTGGATTTTTGTATGTGTAGGCGGGGGAGGGTATTCGGGGACTGCTTTCTCATTTCAGGGAGTTTATAATTTTGCTCCATGTTCAGCCAGGGACTTGAAGCTCAGAGGTTCTCTTTCTGGGCACCCCTGAGAGGGTATAGAGTTGGGCAAGTGCACAGTTGTTTAGGTCACCAGGGATGAGAGTAACTTTATTTATTTTTGTGTTTTCAGCTACTTGCTTTTGAATGGTAGTGATTTCATTTTTAAGCCTGGCTTCTTTGGCATCACCTGGGTCAGAGTAGCTCGTGGTTGAGCCAGTGTTGGGTCAGAGGTTGTGTTCAAGCCCCTGGAGTCTTCCAGTAAACCTTCCACATTTTACTGATGATTCTGCGTGGCTTGGAGAATGCTTTCGAGTCTGACCTGCAGCCCTCTCTGATTGCTCCTGAGTGGCTACAGCCTCGTGCATGCCACTCTTCTGGGCCTCTTGGGGTGAGTGGGATCTCAGAAGAGTATTTGTGGCTGTCTCTTTTGAATCTGCCATTCACTTGTGGCTACTAGTATCATGAAGCTACCAGCCTCCCCATCCCTTAACTGCTCACCACAGACATGTCCACTGTTTTTGACAATGACCTTAGGCATCAACTGCTTCATGCTGTATTCCAATGTTCCAATAAAGTCAGTCCTTCCTGGTAGAACTACGGAATTCTCCGTTTCTTTTAAAAGAGATGGGGTCTTTCTACATTGCTCAGGCTTGTCTTAAACTCCTGACCTCAAGTGGTCCTTCTGCCTCAGCCTCCTGAGTAGCTGGGATTACAGGCATGAGCCACTGAATCTGGCTCTGAGATCTTCATTCTTACAACAACCTGCATCTCCCTCTAAATAGAACCTCCAGAGCTGGAAGCAGAGACAATGCCCACTTCTGCATTTAAACTTCTGCTCTACAAGTGGGCACTGTGTGTTAGGACACTGGAGGGAGAGAGTTAATAGTCTTTGGTCTTCTTGTCCCCTCCTGGCATAAAGTCTCCATCTATAAGCACACTTCGGTGGGGGCAGCTGGGTCCATAGAGTGTTTGGCCTGTCTTGCCTGAAGCAGAGTGCATGACCCGTAAGTAAACACTAAGTGGGGAAAAGGAACCCAATCTTCTCAGCCTGAAATAGCACTTGACAACACAGGGCTAGAAAGCATGAGATACGCTGGCAGCCTTCCCCACCCAGAGTGAAACCATAGCCCCAGCACAGGAGCCAGGGAGGGGAGCGAGACGAAGCAGCCCCCATCTGCGTGGCCACACGCTCACCGAGAGAGCTTCTACCACATGCAGCTGGGAGGCAGGGGCACGAGAACAGGTCGTGGCTCCAATGCTACCAGCTCTTAATGCTCTTACTGAGATGCAGTAGAGTTTCTTGAAGAAATGTTTCTTCATTTGCTGTATGCTCTTAGGACAGTTTCCAGAGGCTTTCAGTGGTTGTTTATAATTTTTACCAGGTAAGTGGCTATTTCATAAGAGAGAGGGTCAACCAAACTCCTCACACCACCATTCTGAAGGCCAGAAATCCTTTCTGTCAATCAGACATACAAAGATCAATCTAGTTCTCTTTTCCATCACCATCTAAAACATCCTCCAAGATCTGAAGTGCTACCCTGACCTTGTACCATGTCTGCTATGTGAGGTAGACATTTCTAGTACTCATCAAAATTTTAAGTGTTTCTCTCTTTCCAGGAATATGGAAAGATTAGTTGCATGAGACAGAGACTTTGCCCCCCTGGCTGGACGTGTGGTGCTGGCAAGAAATAAATCTTGGTCATTCTACTTCACTGAGATCTGAGGACTGTTTGTTTCTGCAGCATATCCTCGCCTGTCGTAACTGCTATTCTTTTTCAAATTTGTCTATATGCAGTAAACTTTTCTGATTTTCAGAGGATCCTGGCTAAGGCCAGTTTCATCCAGGTTCTATGGAAAGTCTACAAGGTAGCTCAAGATGCGTGCCCTGCCCATCGGTCAGTCTCAGCCCCTCCTGGGATGCTTCACCTCTTCATTTCCTCTTTTGCTCTATGGAACTGCATGGGGCCCCCACCCCGCACATGCCGTCTGTTCCCTCCCCTCCTTCACACAAGACCTAGCATTTATCCTTCCAGACTCAGTACGTGCTTTCTCTTAGTGGCAGGGAGGGTTGGGAGGGGAAGGTGGGGTGAAGACACAGAATGAATGAGATAGTCATTCAGGTACAAATTGTTCTGAAAGTGGGGAAGGGGGGCAGTCAGAAATAGTCTTAAGATGAACTGTGTTTTTTTAAAAACAGCTCTTTTCAGACAAATTATTTACAAGCATGTGTTAAAGTTTTATTTTATATTCTGTGCAAAAAAAAAAAAAAAAAAAAAAAGACTGAAAACCAGGAAAAAAAGTCTGGTTAAAAATTATTAGGTTAGTCAGTCAGCTGGATGGACAATCCTAACTCCCCAGAAGTTCTTAATCACTTACAAGTATCAGAAAATCGTACAAACATTTAATCAGGAATGTGAACTACTTTCCAGAAAGAGACTTTGCATTACATCATGTAGACAGTTCTGCTGCAGACAAGGTTTAGACAATTTTCCCTTTGCAGAAGGCTATAAAGAGCCAGTCTTGGCTTAAGTGGTTGTGGTTCACTCATCGGTTTCCGGCATTCCTGGATTCCATTTCTATTCATTCAAACATGTGTTGAATGCCTACCAAATGACTAGATGCTGATGTTATAAAGATAAAAAGAAAGCCTCTGCTCTTCAGGGAGTTCACAGCATTTGGGAGTGAAAGACATGTACATACATACTTTAGTAAACAAGCAAAATTGTGCCTTGGTGACTGTATGTTTGAGGGAGAGACTATAGAAGAGGCAGGTTTGCTTGCACGTATAGTGATGCTGAGGAAAAGCTTAGAAGAAGTACTTCTATTATGGAGGAGAGCATGGAGTTACCAGAGCATCCAGACACTCTGGGGCTGGGGAATGCTCAGAGTGTAGAATGAGCATGGCTTGCTCAGGATGCTTAGTGAGCCTGAGTGTGGGGAGGGACGGGATGGAGAGACAGAGGCTGGCAGGGCTGAGGCACCTGGATGGAGTCCTTGGGACACAGGCTGACATCAAATCAAGCCAGGAAGGGGAATGCCTGATCAGGTGACTCTAGATAGTATCTTCAATTGAAAAAAACTGGAAAGAGAAGAATGGGAGGCTGGGAAATAAATAAAGGTGAATATAATAGCACAGGTGAGAAATGATGAGGGTCTGATCCAATCCAGTAGCAACATAAACCATGCCGGCTATAGAATACTCTGCCGTGGAATCAGTCAACATCCATTTCCTTGCAAAGAGTTTATAGAAGATTGGGGTATTCACACATCTACGATCAACTAATTTTTAAGACAGAAAGCGGCAAATGCCTGAGAAAGCTATAGCTAAAGTGCCACAGGGGTTCAGAAAGTAAAGAGAATACTATAATTGGAGAGGTCAGGAAAGATTTCAAAGAGAAAGTTGCCTTTGAGATGAGTTATGAGAGCAATAGGATAAATGCTGAGATGGGTAGGGTGTTCAACACTGAATAAATGGATGAGCAAAGATCTGAGAGGAAGAAAGCAAAGGGACAATAATGGAAGGTATTGAGTTTTGGACCCTGCAAGAAATTATATGGAAAAGAAACACTGGGGCCAATTCATGGAAAACTTTGCATGCTCTGGAGTTTGGTCTGAATGTTGTAAGTAATGCCCAGACATTGAGATTGTGTGAGCAGAGAAATGATGGGATCAGGACATTCCTTGAAGCTTAGTCTTCCAACAAGTTAACATTTGAAGGAAGAGATAAATAGGGGCAACCCTAACATCTGGACACTCTATGTGAGTGGAGAGGCCCGAGAACACAGTGGGAGGAGTGTGAGTGCATCTGACAGGAGCAAAACAGGTGGACTCAATATGGCCCATTAAGGACTAAAGGAAGCAAAGAGAGGACAGTGTTAGCATTAAATAAACTTGGGAGACTGAGAAGGATAATGGCATCATTACGAGAAGGTGGGAATCTCAGGAGAAGAGCAGTCTGAGCAGAGACAGTGGGGGGTGAGTTTGTTACATATTGTGTTTGAAGTGCCAGGGATGCATTTAAGGGGAGATATTTAGAAGGGAAGATGAGAACACAGGAGAAAAGTTAGGGGTAGGCCTGAGACTGGAAATCAACCACTAATGTCATTAGCTAATCACTGAGTTAGGATGAACTAGCCACACAGTCTGTGGACAGCACCACACCTGGTGTTTAAGGACTTGTAAAGGTAGTAAAAAGCTCTCGGCCCTCAAGTACAATGGGAGGAGAAAGTACACACCCAGAAAATAATTAGGAACAAGTATAAACAATTATACAAAAGATAAGGTATGGGCCAATGGCGTCAGTAAATAGGAAACAGTCTATTAGAGCTGTTTGGAAGTCTATTTCCCCGTGGGATCACCCCTTTAATAATATTGTTACTACTGGCCGATGCTCTTGGAGTTGGATTTGTCCTCTTCTGGATTGTGATAACGTGCTAAATCTGGCAGCGGTTATCCAAATGAACTCAACTCCATACAGCTTTACACAGCACTGTCACCCAGCCCCCCAAATTATTTACAGATAAAATACACTTGGGAATCTGTGCACTAGAACTTCCACTGATAAAGTGTCATACTTTGTAAAATGGATGACAGCGTATCAGCACTTTCTTTTCTAAGATGTTTTAAAATGCCATCAAGGGAAGGTGTAAGTGGAACCGCGGAGCTATCAGTTTCACAAAGCGCCTCTCTGTTCATTGACTCTTTCATGGCACGGCCTCAATAACAGTGGTGGAAAACTGCATTTCTGAGCCCCCGTCTTCCAAAAAGAAATATTGTCCTGGAGGTCCTAGCCAGAACAATTAGGCAATAAAAAATAAAAAGGCATTCAGAGAAAAAGGGAAGAATTAAAGCTATCTCTGTCAGCAGAATATAAGATCTTACATGTAGAAAATCCTAAGAAGTATATTTTTAAAATATTAGAATTAATAAATAATTTCAGAAAGGATGAAGGATACAACATTACCATTAAAAAGTCAATTGTACTTTCATGTAGTAGCATTATGGACTAAATGTTTATGTACCCCCAGAGTAAATATGTTGAAGCCCTAATCCCTAATGTGATGTTTTTGGAAGTATGTCTTTAAGAGGTAATTAGGTTTAGATGAGTTCATGAGGGTGATGCTCTCATGATGAAATTATTTCCCTTATAAGAGGAAGAGGAGGAGACAGGAGAGCTCTCTTTCTTTCAATCCAAGCATACACATAACAAGGCCATGTGAGCTGTCTGCAAACCAGGACAAAGGCCTTTACCAAGAACAGAATCTGCTGGCTCCTTGATCTTGGACTTCCCAGCCTCCGGGACTGTAAGAAATAAATGTCTGTTGTTTAAGCCACCCAGCTGATAGTATTTTCTTATAGTAGCCTGAGTTGACTAAGACAGCTAGTAATTAACATTCCAAAAATGAAATTAAGAAAATAATTCCATGTAGAACAGCATCAAAAAGAAATCAAATACGTAGGAATAAATTTAACCAAAGAAGTACAAGATTTATACACTGAAAACTACAAAAAATTATTGGAAGAAACTGATGAAGATTGAAATGAATGGAAAACATCTCACATTCACCAATCTGAAGACTTGATATTGTTAAGATGGCAATACTCCCCAAACTGATCGACATATTCAATACAATCCCTATCCCAGCTGCCCCACCCACCTTTTTTTTTGCACAAATTGACAAGCTAATCTTAAAATTCACAGGGAAATGCATGAAATCCAGAACCACCAAAACAACCTTGAAAAAGAAGGACAAAGCTGGGAGACCCACACTTCCTGACTTCAAAATTTACTACAAAGCTGTAGTAATCAAGACAGTGTGGTCCTGGCATAAGGATAGACATACATTTATGGAATTGAGAGTGCAGAAATTGAGAGTGAGTGTGTTTGTGGTCAACTGATTTTTTATAAAGGTGCCAAGGCAATTCAATGGGAAAAGATAGTACCATTGAATTGTGTTGGGACAACTGAATATTCACATGCAAAAGAATGAAACTGATCCCTACCTCATATGACACAAAATTAATTCAAAATAGATCGTCTACCTAAATGTAAGAACTAAAACAATAAAACTCTTAGAAGAAACATAGGAATAAATTTTTGTGACCTTTGGTTAGGCAATGGATTTTGAGATATAACACCAAAAGTGAAGCAACAAAAGAAAAAATAGAGTGGGTTACATAAAAATTAAAAACTTTCATGCTTCAAAGACACTATCAAGAAAGTAAAAAGACAACCCACACAATGTGACACAATATTTATAAATCATATATATGATAAGGGGCTCTATTCAGAATAAAGAACCTTTACAACTCAATAATAAAAGAACAAGAATGCAATTTAAAAATGAACAAAAGATTTGAATAGACATTTTTGCAAAGAAGATAGACAAATGACTGATAAACATTTCAAAAGATGCCCAGCCTCATTAGCTATCAGGGAAATACAAATCAAAACCACAAGAAGATACCACTTACACCCGCTGGAATTGCCATAACCAAAAAGATAGACCATAACAAACACTGGCCAGGATGTGAAGAAATTGTAACCCTCACACATGGGTGGGATCGTAAAATTGTGTTGCCACTTTGAAAAACAGTTTGGCATTTTCTTACCTAGTTAAACATAGTTACTATAGGATCCAGCAATTCCACTCCTAGGCATATACTCAAGAGAACTGAAGACAAATGACTACACAAAAACCTCTTCATGAATTTTCATTGCAGCATTATTCATAACAGCCATAACATGGAAATAACCCAAATACTCATCAACTGATGAACAGACAAACAAAATGTGATATATGCATACAATGGAATGTGATCTGGCAACAAAAAGGAATACAGGCTACATGTAGATAAACCTTGAAAATACTATGCAAAGCAAATAAAGCCAGTCACAAATGGCCACATATTGTATGAATCCATGTATATTAAATGTCCAGAACAGGCAAATCCGTACAGCCAGAAAGTGGATTAGTTGTTGCCTAGGAGTGGGAGGTGGTGGAGGGAAATAGGGGAGTGACTGCTTAATGGGTACAAGGTTTCTTTTATGGGGGACAAAAATGCTGTGATGCACACCCAGGTTTGCTGGCAGCTGTTAGTGTTGAATCAAGACCAGAGACAACGGTGAAACAACTCACCTGCATTGTTGCCATTACTCAGTGATGGAAAGTCACACTATAATAATGGAAAACCAAATGAGAAAGGGTCTGACCTGGATGACGAAGTACTGATATAAACCCTCTTCTCCAGTGTGGCTATGCAAAGGGAATTTGCTCAAACGATGATCACCTACACTCACGGTCAGGCTTGATTTTTATAAAGATAAGCAGAAACATATTGCCGTCATTAAGAAAACTTGGTCACTAGGACCAGAATTTGAAAAGCTTATTAGGATGACAGTGCCTGCTATATTGAAGCGAAAGGACAACACCTGTACCGAAGTATTTGTTTTGCATGACCTAAGATGTATCCTGGGGGTGTGAGGCTCAGTCTCTAGGACAAGGGCTTCTGGTCCTTCAGTAAAACATAAAACAGTGGGGAGCCAGGGAATCTGGCCTCGGGGGCAGCGAGTGGTCTGGCTCTGGTGGAAGGGCTGAGAATTGAACTTGGGCACTTCCTTCCCTCCTTGACCCTCTCCTTCTCTAAACCTCACCACTCCTCTTCATTCTTTCTAGGGCAGTCTCCCAAGATCAGGATCAGGCTGAGACAAGCAAGCATCTAGGGCACAAAATTTAAGGGGACATGCATTCTCAGGTGCCTGCACAAATCCTATGGACCTAGGAGTGCCTAGGCTGCCCTTGTTCACCAGATGCATCTGGAGAAGAAACCCTGGAAGCTACTCCACTGTGGGGCCGGAGATAAGGAGGTTCTGGGTACCCAGCCATAGAAGGGTGCAGGCTCTTGGTGGGCATGTCCCTTAGCCCCTTAGAATCATCACCTCAGGGACTGGGTCATGGCAGGAGCAGGCCCAAGTGAGGCCTCTAGCTTGGACTCCTGAGAACTAAATTGGCTTGGCAGAAACACACATGACTAAGATACATAAAAAGAGATGTTTCACATTATATATAGGTAATTTGGGAAATGGGAATTCAAACAACAATAACTTAACTTAGATGGCTTAAACAGGGGAGGGATATGGTCAGAACACTTTAGAAATAAAAAAAAATCTATTCTTTAATGTACTTTCCAACTTCCTGGGGAAATTATTCAGATTTTAGATTTTCTAAAATACTGAAAATGACAAAATTACACCAACAAGATTGCCTGTTTTGGTACTTTAAAATAGCATGGAATATCAGAGTACTGAAAACCAGCATTGCCATCTCTAGGTAATGACGGGGAGGGACCCCAAAAGCAGGAAATGACGTCTTGTTCATCTCTGGGTAACCCACAGAGCATAGAAGAGCAGCTGGCTCATTGTTGTCTTTTGAATGAACAAAATCAAAATAGTATTTCACACACAGAATCATAAAGTTCCCACACAGATGCATAGAGGACTCCACATCTGGAGAGGAAACATGAGCTTCATAAATGAAAAACATTTGGGCCAAAGAGGCAGTGTAGAAAGACCATGGGATAGACTTCCTCTTCAACCCGGTGACCCCAATACGTATGCTTTCTCCCAAAGTCTTACTAAAGGATAATATAGCAGTTTAAAAAAAAAAAAAAAAAAGCCAAGCCCTGTAAACCCAAAAGGACAAAATGCATTGGAGGTGCTGTGGAGAGGTAACAAGAAAATTTGAAAAAATGGAAAGACGCAGATGCAGTTTTGGGTTTAAGTTAAGCCTTCAACAGGTAAGAGAGCTGAAACTTCATATCTCTTGAGGGAGATACCCCAAAGAAGTCAGTGGGTTCATACCTCAGAACACCTCAGAGGCTAGTCCTGGGCTCACCATTTAGAAAGGAGGTGGCCCTGAGGGCAGTGGGGTTGGCTGAGGGAATGTCTGTATGAGAAATAGCTGGGTTCCTACCCTCCATAATCATCTCGCCTTGTCAAAATTCTATAATTTGCTCCCTCAGCCAGAGAACATGGGACACCAAGTATGGTTTGAGGAGGAAGGTGCATTTTGAAAACAGGTATGTTAAGCAAAAATCTATCTACTGAATCATGATCGCTCTACCCTCATTCTCCTGCTCAGGATACAGCAGCCAGACTTGGGATCAGAACATTCTTCTCTAGGAAAACAGACTTGCCCTGGAGAAAAAGTCTATAATTATAGACATTTGAAACCCCATAAAAAAATTGTCAGGCCACCATCTAATCACCCACCCATAGCACAGAACTTCCTATTCTCCTTTGTAGTGCCTCCCTCTTAAGTAAGAAGGAATAGTCAAGGTTAATAGGCAGTTAAAGACAACCTGTAACATAAAACAGAAAGAGATAAACAAAGAAAACAAAGCCACTTGGGGGAAACAGAGACAGTGCAGAGAATAGAAGAACAATTTTATAAAACCTTATATAATTAATATCTTCAGGAATCAGAGAAAAATCTTTGAAACAAGAAAAGGGTACTATAAAAAAGGAACATTTGGAGAACAAATAGAACACTAAAAAAATTCAGTAGAAAGATGAAGAAAATTGAAGAAATTCCCATAGATATAGAATAAAAAAAAATAGATGTAGAAATCAGAAATGAAATGATAGGAAAATTAGAGAATCATCCAGGCAGTCTAACATCTAGCTAATGGGGGGTTAAAAAGCAAGAACAGAGCAAATGGAAGGAAAGATTTTTTCAAAGGAGTCTTATATGAAAATTCTAAGAACTAAAGCACGTAAATCTTCAGATTGAAAGGGCTCTGGAGGACCCAGCACAATGAATGGAAAATACCTCAATAATAGCAGGAATAAAAGGAAGATATGAAATTCTTTGAGAAAGAAGATCATATATAAAGAATGAAGAATTAGAATGGCATTAGATTTTTTCAAAAAAACAAATGCAAGCTAAGACACAGTAGAGTAATGCCTTCAAAATCAGAGTGAGAATAACTTTCAACCTAGAATTCAATACCCAAATGTTGATCAAGTGTAAGGGTAGAATAAAGACACATAAGACATTCAAGAATGGAAAACAAAAACAAAAAAACACAAAAACCTCTGCCCCATGCCCCTTTTCTTAGGAGGTTATTAAACGATGTGCACCAGGCAAACATGAAATGAATCAGAAAGATTCAGAAGAAATAACACCTGGAAGACAGTAAACAGAAGTTTTGTAATCAGAGCTTATAATTAACCAAGAAAACAATCAATCCAGCTCAAAGAAGTAGGATGAAGGGCTTGAAGTAAAATGTATCCAAGGGAAGAAAATGGAATACATAGAAGATATAATTTGTCTTAGCACATTAAGATGAATTTTATAATTCCATCTGAAAGTTTAGAAATGAACTAATTCTAGTCACATAAAACAATCTTCATGAAAAAATTGCAATATATTCAAAAAGTCAATATAATCATGGTAAAAAATGGCTCAATATTTATGTAATGGAACAATATTTACGGAATCATAACAGTGATAAATGATTTTGTTGCAAATTGTTACGTAACAATCAATATAAAGAGTGTATGTTTGGGAGTGTGGGGGTGTGGGTGGGTGTGGTTGTGGGTATTGTGGGAAGGGATATAAAATTGCTTCTATGATAGAAAGTTAATAAGAATGTGACATTAAATCTTCAAAATATGGAGATTATTTACAAAAGAAGTTGCTAAAACTTTCACAGTGATCATTTCTGGGTAGTGTGACTCAGGAATAAGGCAGGGGACACCTCTTTTTGATTTTAAGTCCTGTAGTACAGTAGTCCCCCTTATCCACAGGGGATATGTTCCAAGACCCCCAGTGGATGCATGAAACCATTGATAGTACCAAACCCTGTATATATTAATATATAATGCAGAGATGTTGTGGGTTCAGTTTCAGACCACCACAATAAAGTAAAAAGTGCAATAAAGTGAGTAACATGAATTTTTTATTTCCCAGTGCACATAAAAGTTTTGTTTATATGATACTGTAGTCTTTTAAGTGTGCAATAGCATTGTGTCTAAAAAAATGGACATACCTTAATTAAAAATACTTTTTATTACCAAAAAATGCTAACAATCATCTGAGCCTTCAAGAAATCATATCTTTTTGCTCGTAGAGGGTCCTCCCTCCATGTTGATGGCTGCTGACTGATTCAGGTGGTGGTTGCTGAAGGTTGGGGTGGCCGTGGCAATTTCTCAAAATAAGATGATGAAGTTCATCATGTCAACTGATTCTTCCTTTCGTGAAAGATTTCTCTGTGGCATGATTTAAAGTGAGATGTGATTCTTTCTTTTACTTGAACAGTTAAAGGTCACTGCATGGTTATTAATTGGACTAATTTCCATATTATTGTGTCTCAGGGAGCAGGCAGGCCTGAGAAGAAGGAGGAAGGTAGGGAATAGCCAGTCACTGGAGCAGTCAGAACACACACAACATGGATTGTTTGTTTTCTTATATGGGTGTGTTTGTGGTGTCCCCAAACAATTACAATGTTAAAATCAAAGATCACTTATCACAGATAATCATAACGGATATAATAATAGTGAAACAGTTTGAAGTATTGTGAGAATTACCAAAATGTGACACAGAGACACAAAGAGAGCACGTGTTGTTGAGAAATGGTGCCAATAGACTTGCTCAATGCAGGGTTGCCACAAACCTTCAATTTGTAAAAACACAGTATCTGCCAAATGCGATAAAGCAAAGCACAATACAATGAGGTATGTTTGCACTGTGTTTTCTCATCTGAGAACTGAGATGTCTACTAAGTGGCTAATGGGCAGGAAGCATAGACAGTGTGGATACACTGGACAAAGAGATGATTCACATCCCAGATAGGACAGAGTTGGATGGCACAAGATTTCATCATGCTCTTCAGAATGGTATGCAATTTACCACTTACAAATATTTTCTATCTGGAATTTTCCATTTAATATTTTTGGACTGTGTTTGACCATGGGTAACTGAAACCACACAAAACAAAATTGCAATAAAGGGATGACTGCAGAGGATTTAAAAACTATTGTGTACCTGTGTTACTTTGATTTAAAAAAAACTTAAGCAGTTGAGGGAGCTTGAACTAGTCAAATACCATTTCCATATCTCCTCTTTCTCACCTGTAAAACGGGAATAATATCTTATGATATTTTTTTTATTGCTGAATAAACCAGTACATACTAGCACTTTATAAACCATATAGCTACATACAAGAGATGTAAAAATGTGAACAGTAGAACCATGTTGCTGTTTTAGTCATACCTAAAAACACAGATAGGGGCTATTAGGTCCTAACCCAACACAGGCCATATGTAACACATATATACACAACTAAAATTTAGAATATTTGGTTAATTAAAAATTGTGGGTGGCTCATGCCTCTAATCCCAGCTCTTTGGAAGGCCTGGGAGGGAGGATTGTTTGAGGCCAGGAGTTCCAGACCAGCCTGGGCAACATAGCGAGACCCCATCTCTACAAAAAGTTAAAAAATTAGCTGGGCATGGTGGCACATGCTATAGTCCTAGCTACTTGGGAACCTGAGGTGAGAAGATCGCTTGAGCCCAGGAGTTCAAGGTTACAGTGAACTATGATCATGTCACTACACTCCAGCCTGGTGGCAAATAAACAGTTGGAATATTAGCCATTTATGAATTACAGATTTGAAAGAATTGCAAGCACCTACCACTAAAGCCATTCTGAGCATGATCTAATCTCTTTTTAGAGTTTCAGAAGACACTTCCAGGTTTCACTATCTTGCAGAGTTGTTATTATGAGCATTGGTGTGGGTACACACAGCTGGGTACTGGAGTCTGTTCATACAAAGCTAAAAACCCAGCTGGCGTCACATGTGATACCTGGACCACCGTCTAAAAGAGGCACGGATAACTTTAAGGATTCAGAAAAAAATGATAAACACTTAAAGCAATGTGCAATCCAAAATAGGGCATAGAAGCCAGCTGGCTTCACTCCACTTCACAGAAAACCAAAACAAATATACAGTGCTGAGATATCTACCACCAGTGATATCCAAGAACTCAAATATGAGTAACAGACAGTTCCTGTGGCCACAGAGAAATGAAAAATTTCCAAGCAAATGATAAGGGAATTGAACTTCCATATCCATGATGAACGCCTTCCCCCAATCTGCCTGGCACCAAATACACAGAAAATTTCCCCCATCTCATGGTTTCTACCCTGGAAAAATGAAATCAAGTGTACAACCAGCTTCCTCACCATCTTGGTTCCCTGGCAGGAGAACTGTCCCTGCCTTAAACCACAGGAAGCATTGTGAGTGCCTAAAGGGAGAAATATTCCTGAGAACAGGCAGAGACAAAGGGAGGAAGCAGGACTACCATCCTCAACCCCGAAAACTCTGCTCTGTAACTCAGCCAAAGAAGATGCTGAATCAGCATGGCTGTTCAGCAGCACCATGCTGAAGGAGGTACATTCCACAGGTCCCTTTCCCACACTACTGCACTACTGGTATCCCCTTTGGAACCTCCTCCATTTGGGATGGCAACACTCTGATTGTTTACTAAAACCAAGAAAAGCCTGGGCTTAAGACACCATCTAGTGCTGAAAGGGAAGGAGGAACCTACCAGAAAAAAAAAAAAAAAAGACAGAAAATCAACAGGTAAATTACAAAGAATCTAAGCAAACACATCCAATAAAAACCAAAAAGCCAGACAGAGAAGACTGTGATACATAATTAATCCTTCAGTACAAAGACATAGATGTACATTTGTAAGAAATAACGGTAAACAGGGAACCATGACCTCCCCAAACAGACAGAGCAAGGAACCAGTCACTGACCCTAATGAGAACACAATATGTGAGCTCTCTGACCAAGAACTCAGAATAATACTTTTAATGAAATTCAGTGATCTTCAAGATAACACAGAAAAGCAATTCAGAAATTTAACAAAAAGATTGAAAGAACAACAACAAAAAATTAACCAGAAATCTTGGAACTGAGAAATATATTTGCTGAACTGAAAAATTCATTAGAAGCTCTCAACAGCATAATGGATCAAGCAAAGGAAAGAATCAGTGAGCTTGAAGACAGGCAATATGAAAATACACAGTTAAGAAAAAATAAAAATGAATGAAAAGGAATGCAGATTGCCTACGAGATATAGAAAATTATCTCAAAAGACCAAGATTAAGAATTATTGGTCCTGTAATCCTAGCACTCTGGGAGGCCGAGGTGGGTGGATCGCTCAAGGTCAGGAGTTCAAGACCAGCCTGAGCAAGAGTGAGACCCTGTGTCTACTAAAAATAGAAAGAAATTAGCTGGACAACTAAAAATATATATAGAAAAAATTAGCTGGGCATGGTGGCGCACGCCTGTAGTCCCAGCTACTCAGGAGGCTGAGGCAGTAGGATCGCTTAAGCCCAGGAGTTTGAGGTTGCTGTAAGCTAGGTTGACGCCACAATACTCACTGTACTTTGGGCAACAAAGCGAGACTCTGTCTCAAAAAAAAAAGAATTATTAGTGCTAAAAAGGGAGATGAGAAAGAGTAAGGGGTAGAAAGTTTATTCAGGAATTAATAACAGAAAAATTTCCAAAACTTGAGAAAGAGATAATTATCTATGTACAATAAGGTCAGAGAACACCAAGCAGATTTGATCCAAATAAGACTACCCCAAGGCATATACTAATCAAACTCTCAAAGGTGAAGGACAAGAGAGAAACTAAACACAGCAAGAGAAAAGAAGCAAATAACATATAGAGGAGCTCCAATTCATCTGGCAACAGACTTCTTAATGGTAACTCTACCAGCCAGGAGGGAGTGGGATGACGTTTTCAAAGTGCTATAAAAAAATGCCTCCCAAGAATACTGTATCCAGCAAAGTTATCCTTCAAATATGAAGGAGAGATAAAGCCTCCCAAACAAACAAAACCTGAGAGAATTTAGCACTACCTGATCTGTCTTACAAGAAATGCTAAAGGGAGTTCTTCAACTGGAAAGAAAAGAACACTAACAAGCAAAAAAAAAAAAAACATTTGAAAGTATAAAATTCACTGGTGAAATTAAGTACTCAGACAAATCCAGAATACTCTAATACTGTAATGTGGCATACGATCCACTCATAACTCTAATATGAAGCCCAAGAGACAAATCTATAAAAAAAATAATTACTGCAAACTCAGATGCCCAAAAGACAAATCAATAAAAAAAAATTGGCAATATAAAAATATGTAAATTGAAACAATATGAAGTCAAAATGTGGGGGAGACAGAGTTCAAGTATAGTGTTTTTTAAAAAAGTTTTCTTTGTTTCTACTCTTTTCTTTGTGATTTAAAATAAATTGTCATCTCTTTAAAATAAATTGTTATATCCAAGGATGTTCTTTTGTAAGCCTCATGGTAACAACGCAAAAACCTATAATACATTCACTAAAAATAAAAAGCAACAAATTAAGACATACTACCAGAGAAAATCACTTAACCACAAAGGAAGAACAAAGGAAGACAGTAAGAAAGGAATAAAGGGAAAGAGGATATTATAAAATATCCAGAAACAAGCAACAAAATGGCAGTAGTAAGTCCTTACTTAGCAATAATAACACTGAAAGAAAATGAACTCAATTCTTCAATTAAAAGGCATCGAGTGGCTGAATGGTGAGGGGAAAAAGAACCAACTATATGCTGCATACAAGAAACCCACTTCACTTTTAAAGATACACATAGGCTGGGTGCAGTGGCTTACACCTGTAATCCTAGTACTTTGAGAGGGCTGAGGAGGGAGGATTACTTGAGGTCAGGAATTTGAGCATACTCTGGACAACATAACAAGACCTTATCGCTACAAAAAAATTTAAAAATTAGCCAGATTTGGTGGCATGCACTTGTAATCCTAGCAACTTAGGAGGCTAAGGCAGGAGCATTGCTTGATCCCAGGAGTTTGGGGCTACAGGGAGCTATGATCCTGCCATTGCCCTCCAGGCTAAGTGACAGAGCAAGACCCTGTTAAAAAAAAAAAAAACAGAAAAAGAAAAAGAAAGATGCACACAGACTTAAAGTGAAGGGGTAGAAAAAGATATTCCATGCAAGTAAAAACCAAAAAAGATCAGAAGTTAGCTATATTTTTATCAGATAAAATAAACTATAAATCAAAGACTGTAAAAAGAGACAAAGAAGGTCACTATATAGTGATAAAGAGGTTAATTCAGCAACAGGATATAACAATTATAAATATCTATGCAGCCAACACAAAAGCTTTCAAGTGTACCAGGCAAACATTAATAGATCTAAAGGGAGAGATAGACTGCAATACTGTGGACTTCAACACCCCACTCTCAGTAATGGACAGATCATCCAGACAGAAGATCAACAAAGAAACATCAGAGTTAAACTACACACTAGACCAAACAGCCCTAACTGACATTTACAGAACATTTCACCCAGCTCCTTCAAAATATACACTTTCTTCATCAGCACATGGAACATTCCCCAGAATAGACCATATCTTAGGCCACAAAACAAATCTCAACAAATCCAAAAAAGTAAAAATTGTATGAAGTATCTCTTCCGACCACAGTGGAATAAAAGTAGAAATCATTAAGAAGAGGAACCTAAGAAAATACACAAATACATGGAAATTAGACAATATGCTCTTGAACAACCAATGAGTCAATGAAGAAATTAAAAAGGAAATTTAAAAATTTATTGAAACAAATGAAAATGGAAATACAACATACCAAAACCTATTGGATACAGAAAAAACACTACTAAGAGGGAAGTTAATAGGAATAAATGCTTATGTCAAAAAACTACACAGACTTCAAATAAACAACCTAATGATGCACTGCAAGGAACTAGAAAAGAAATCGAAACCAGACCCCAAACTAGTAGAAGGAAAGAAACAATAAAAATCAGAGCAGAAATAAATGAAATTAGGACTCAAAAACATACAGAAGATCAATGAAATGAAAAGTTGGTTTTTTGAAAAGATAAATGAAATCAACAAACCTTTTGCTAGACTAATAAAGAAAAGACCCAAATAAATAAAATCAGAAACGAGAAAGGAGACACAACAACTGAGACCACAGAAATACAAAGAATCACTAAAGACTATTATGAATGACTAGAAGCTAACAAATTGAAAAACCTAGAAGAAATGAATAAATTCCTGGATGCATACAATTTACCAAGATTGAACCGTGAGGAAAGAGAAAACTGTAAAACAATGTGCAGCTTCTTAAAATGTATTCCCCCGAACCCTCTATCAATCCTGCTACTCTACAGGAAAATTCCATAATCAAAAATATTGGGGAAACCCCGCAGAGTTTCCAGAAACTCACAATGCATGTTAGTGTATTAGAAGTGGGGAAATATCCTCAGAAAATTTGAGACCAGTTTTATTTTGTTCAACACTGTATTTCTCAAACATATTTGACCATTTTAGATTTAACATTTAGTTAAACCCCGAGGAACACACTTTAGAAAATTGTTCTAAAAGGGTTGGAAATTCACATCTACCAGGAAATATTGAACTGCAAGTATCGAACTTGAAAGATGAAAACCAAAGAGAGAAGAAAGGGCCTTCAGCTATGCAAAGAGTTTCATAAATGTTGAAAACTCTTGCATCACTTGAAGAGCAACACAAGGGAATAGGGCTCAGACTTAGGTTAGAGCAAAGGAAGAACTGGATGCCAGGTTGTTACACAGTGAATGGGCTGCCTTAGAAGAGGGGGAAAAAACAACTCCATTTCAAAAACAAAACAAAACAAAAAAACAAAAAACTGAAGTGTAGCTAATTAGTAGCTAATTGGCCAAGAATGAATTTCACCCATTATAGTACTGAGCTGTTTCTGGGAAATTTCTTCTTAGCTAATTAGCCCTCTCTGTCACAGATTATCTGTTAACGTGGGGATAATGTGTTGAAGATGGGCAGAAGCACAACATGAATGTAGCCTGGATCCCTGAGTCACTGCTTTGTGGAAAGCCACCTGACCAGGCACACACAGACAGTATACGAACAAGAAATCAACTTCTCTTGTGTTGAGGCGCTGAGATTTGGTGGTAGTTTGTTACAGCAGCTAATATTACTGCCAATACAGCAAATATGAGTCAATGGTTGTGACAAAACCGAGTGGCGGGTACAAAGGTATTTATTATATTCTCTATAGTTTGCTGTATGCTTAAAATATTTCATAGTAAATAAGAAACCAGGATGCTCCACACTTTTAGGCACTCTGAGAAATCTGCTCCAGGACATAATTTGAAAGAAGGAAGCAAATGGGAAGGAGACAGTTTATACAAGGGGCTTCCACTGTTTTGGGATGCTTTGTTTCTTTAAAAACAAGTTGTTCTGGGACGACTTAGCCAAACACTACAGAAAGGCTACTTGCTCTATTAAACAAATAGAAATCATGTTCCTTAATTGGTCAGCTTTCTTCCCAGAGTGGGCAATGTTTCACGAAAGGAATGGGAATGTGTACGATCCCACGGAGGCCCTGGACTTGTTCTGCAAGGGATGGATCCCAAGGCAGGCAGGACTGATGTCCATGATATGTTCTGCACTGGGAAGTGCTCTGGGGGAGGCAAAATATCTATATTGTCCTTGGAATCTTTTACTGTATCCTCTGAAGATGAATAAATAGGGAAGGAATTTACTGTTTTTTCCTTCCTTTGGCAAATAATGATATTTTAAATCACGATAGTGGAAAAGTACTGTTTCTGAAACAATTGTCTTTTAGGAAACTTTTACATAATCTGTCCCCATGAGGAAAGTATTAACGGTGCCTGGGTTACTTTCACCTGGATTGATTCATCTAAAGCTGCAGGTACGAGAGGCAAGTTTTCATGGAACACAAAAGAGGGATTCTTTAACCCCTTGTTACTAAGTCCCTTCAAGAAGGGCTTTGCCCTAGATTGCCCTGTTTATTCGGAGTCCAGACCCACAAAATTTTAAAGGCAGTTTAAACTCCTCCAATGTCCCTAAGTGCCTTCCGTGGCCGAGAAATAGAAATGGCTCTAAGGAAGAGCCAGGCTCTCTCATCTGAAGGGGCATCAGTGCCTTGGACTCCATCAGTTCCTCTGAGCTTGCTGCTCGTGCTGGGATGCTGTTCTCAGCACATTTTCCTTCTATGATTTCACGTTTTTTATCGACACAACACTCAGCCACAGTGACTCACCCCAAAAAGTAAAATGTGAAACTCTCAAAGCTAAAACTACCACCTGGCTGCCACCTCTGGAATCAGAGGCTCTCCCTCCATCTGGCAGACACTGCCAGCACCTCTTGCTGCAGTGTCACGGCTGTGGGTCGCTGCGAGCACAGAGTTGAACCGACAGTGAAGCAGGAGCGCTGTAACCTGGACCTGCCAAGCAAGAAGCACTAATTTGTACAGCAGGAATTCCTGGGCACATTCTTCCAGCCAGGAGGGGGAATCAGAGATGTCCACATGGAGGAAGTGACATTTGAACTAGACCTTAGGCTAACAACGTACCTCTTCGGGAAAGGTCAAGGTCATTGAAAATCAGTAAAGTGCTACTGTGGGTTGGGATTAATCAAATTTTATGCCTCACTCATGATATGCTTTCTGTTGTTAACGTCATATTTCAAGCAAACAGAAATATTTCAAGTATACGGAAGAATATAAAAATGTTTTTGTACCCACTGTGTTGCTTTGTCAAATGGGAACATTGAATAGTATTTGCGTTAGGTCTTAATAGCACATGGATGCTTCCCACACTGCCCTCCATTTTGTATTCGTTCCTCTCTTCAAAGTGGCTCTCGTTTTCCTAATTTGGAATCTGTATCCTCTGCCTCTTATTTCCCCTCCATGGCAGATGTCCTCAAAGACTATTTGCCCTTTCCCATGACCTTGGAAGAGTTCTCCACCCAGGTCTCCACTTGAGTGAAAGTGGCATGAATGACGATGCCTACTGGCCTTGTCTCCAGCTCCAGCTTTCTCTAGAGAGCTTGGAACCCAGACTGGGTGTGATCTGTCCTCTGGCTCCTCCATTTGTGTGGAAGCTGACCCCCGCTTGAAGTGGACATTCCAGAAATTGCACGTCCGGGGAGACGAAGATCACACTAGCCCAACAGTCAGAAGTCCCGGTTTCAAACCATAGCCCCTCCAGCTCCTAGCAACGCGACCACGGCAGGACACTGAGCCTCACTGAGCCCCTTTATTCATCTGTAAAACAAAGACACCACACTGCTGAGCTTCAGGCTACCGGAGTCCGTGTGCCTTCTCTGTGCCTCCTTGGCACCTTGAACTCACCTCTGTTAGTGCATTTCACAGCTACGTAGTAAGTACTGACTGACCTGCCTTCCCCACTGAACCGTGACTTCTTGAGTAGGACAATGTACCTGACATGTGATAGGTGTTCAGTAAGTACTGGATGAATTAAACTGATCAAACATAAATATAGTTATGATCTAACATATTTACACATATATACGTTATGATCTATAAAACATACAAACAACTACCCGTAATTCCCATTTGGCAACACAAATTAGCATAAATGACATAGGCAGCTAATCCTGCCCCATCTTAGCATTAATGCTTGCACTGCTGCACCTGGAAGCAGTTCCGTGATGGTGACTGAGTCCTCAGCCTCTAAAGTTGGGCTGTCTGGGGTCAAAACCAGGCACTGTTACTTACTTGTCACGGCAAATTAATTCACCTTTTAATTTTTTGGTTTCTCATCCATAAATTAACCCAAATAAAAACAAGCTGCACCAGGGTAAGGATTTGGGTCTGTTGTAGTCACTAAGCTAACAACATCCCTCGACTAAGCTGGGCCCATAGCGGGTACTCAATACACGACACAGTTGTGTGAGTGGGTGGATGGATCCTGGGAACGGCCTCCCAGGGGTATTGCAAGGATTATGGGATTTAATGTGTGTGAAAGTGCTCAGTGTGATGCCTGGCACACAGTGGGGACAGGACACATTTGTACATCTTTCAAATAATGGTTTTAATTAGTATTTCATGGCTCTGGGGAGGTGCCATTGTATCAACCAGTCTTAATTTCGGTCTTATAGTTCCCAGATTTCCACGCACTGAGAGGTGCCAGGAGTTTGCCTTTTTCCACAGTGTAATGTCCAATCTGGGACGTGCTGATAGGCTTCTCTGGTCCTCCCGGCCTTGCAGGGGGCAGGTTTTTGGGTGACATGATGAAGAGATTTAGGCCCCAGGCAATGGGTGTGTGTGTCCTCGCACTCCTTCTCCTTCCCACTCTGTAAAGGTTCCTGGACACACAAGCCTCTGGCAAAATCCACAAACTGGTTGAGAAATGCTAACAGCTGTGAAGAATTATATGAGTGGAATTTTTTGACACTTTGGCCTGATGTGGGGGGAGCAAATGTCAAGCATGCCCTGAACTGAGGAGCACAATGGGCAAAAGGCTGCTGTGTGGGGGAATTCCACAAACACGTGGAAACATAAGATGGCATTAAGGAAAGGGTAAGTCATTTAGCCATGTGGTCACCCAAAACCCTTTAGCCTTGCCACCTTTAAGCACCCCCTTTGAGCCACGAGTCTTTTAAATAATATTTGTAATTTTTCTTGATTTCATAGCTCATGTCATTTTTCATAGTTCTAAAAGTTCATTGTAAAACTGGAAGATACCAGAAGAAGGATTAAGAAATATGGAAGCTTCGCCACCAGCATATTTACTGCTGTTGATAAATCTCTTTCAGTACCTTATAATTTACAAAATATTTTTAAAAAATAAACTTGTGACCATATTGCAAAGAATTGAGTATAGTGTCTTTTCCACTTACATTGTGTACATCTTACGGTATTATTAAATAAACTTCAAAGTTTTGAATTCTTTTGTTCGTTGTAAAGTAAGGCATGCATATGAAAAAAGCTATATAGTGCATATGTATATTTAAAAATAAGAATAAAGAAAATAAAATGAACACCCTGGAATATAATTTTTGCTGACTACATAGTATTTAAACATATAGATGTGCCATAATTTAACATTCCTCCTGTTAAATATTTAGGATATAGGATCTTTGTGCAAATCTCTGATTATGTCTTAGGGTGAATTTGAGAGTTAACCTACAGAGGCAAAGGATATATAATTGTTTTTTTAATTTCAACTTTTTATTTAGATATAATTGTAGATTCATTTGTGCTTATAAAAAATAATACAGAGAGATCCTATGTAACCTCTTTTAGTCATACTTAGCAGGAGAATTGGGGAAAGTATGTCTACTCCATTCTTCTGGAAGGAGGAGTCCCCATTTCTTTTTACTGCTCAACCTGTTCTGAAGGCCAGTCCTCATGGGTTGGTCAACTATGCCCATTGGGGTGTGATGAGTACCAGACCTCATGGGTTGTTCTTCAAGGCACTTTAGGAGGAGATAAAGAGGTAAAAGGTAAGGAGCCCAGATGGGAGGCACCCAATAAATACTTCCCTATGGAATGAGCCAATGAAGTACCAGTGTCAATGATTTCAAGAACTTCAACTGAGCTTCGGAATGTGAGCTCTGGATGTGAGCTAGTCATTTCTAAAAATGTTCTATGGAAATACAACTAATACCTGACTTAACGAAGTACATAAAGACATTTACATCCCATATAGGCCAAAATGCAAGGATTCCAATGCAGAAGGCAACAGATGGGATATGTATAAAGCAGCCTCCAGCAAGACCCTATCACCTCTCTACTTAGTCTGGCCCCAAATTACCCATTCCAACAAGCTTTATCACCCACTTTTGTTAAGTTTCCATCTGAGAAGTGAGAATTTAAATAACTCCCATCCTAGCCAAGTTAAGCCATGAGTAACAGAAACAAATCTTTTTCACCACCTTCCATCAGAAATTCTTTTCAGGGGCCCTTATAAACACTGTCATTTTTTAAAGCCTTAAATATTTGATCTCTGCTTAGGACTACACAAACCAGATCTTCATTTCACAAGACCTGCTCTCACAGGAAGCTACTTTCTATGGGGCTTCAGCCTGCAGGGCAAGCTCATAGGACCACACAGAGCTCTCTTCTGAAGGCCAAACCCAGAAATGTTTAAACAGGAAAAAGCTCCTCAGAAGACTCATTCCCATCGCCCAGTTTTCAGCCTGTTCCTAACCAAAAGAAACAGCCTGCAAAAATATAATCTCCCCTTTAAAAAAAGGGAGAAACAAGCCCACATTCACTCCAACTGACTACATCTTCTGTTGGGGAAGGCCATGGACTCCGTTGGGCTATGGAGTTTTTCTGGAAGTCTGGTCTACTTAAAATTCTAATTCACTGAGTTTTCTACAGTTAAAAGTCCCTGATCATTTGTACTCACCCTTGTCTGAGAGGGTGTAGAATTATAGATATGGATTCAAACTGGGGAAAACCCCAAGGGAGACGTTCTCCCTGATGATAAGGCTTCTAATACTTTGCTCATCAATAAATACCCCGCGTCTGCTTTTATAGAGAGCAAGTCCGCTCAAGGATATAGGCTGGTGGTCAGACTAAGTTTGAGAGTGTAAGTAGACACAGCCCAGTGAAAAAAGAATATGTATTTATAATAAAGCTCTTTTGAAAGCGTAAGATGAATAAGAAACTATTTTAATGTTTGTATTTGCTATCTTTCCTTTCAAACTCTTTAAACTTGGCAAAGCCCTTTTGAATAACAGCGTAAATAATCAAATGATGAATTACCCCAAAGCCAAGTATTCGTTGCCTTTCTCCCTTCCCAGTTACACTTGGCACAGGGCTCCAGACTGGTGTTCACAGTGCTGTTGTAAATTACTAGTCAGTGTGGCTGACTCTCCCCTTCTCCTCATTTTGGGAATCCTTCAAGGCAGGATGAGTCGTAATTCATCGTTGTACTCAGAGGATGCAGCACAATGTCTGAATAAAACTCAGGAAATGAATAAATAGATGGGCGAATGAATGAATGAACCAAGGGGGAAGAAATGAGCAGATTTTGAGTCTCATTTTGTTGGCTAATCAGAAATTTCCAGATATGACAAAGAGGGGCATAAACCAAGATGTGGTTTTCCCATGGAGATGAAGGACTACAGCTACAGCAAGGCACCACCATTTTTGCCTTATTTTTATACAAAGCTCTGAAGTACAAAACCCTCTATGAATGTGCGGCAAGCTAACAAAACAACACCTGTTTCCTTTAATCAGGTAACAGACACGTGACAACAAATACATTTTCCCTTTTCTTTTTTCTGAAACCTAACCTTATCCTGAAAACAGGTTAGACCAGCACTATCTGATAGAAATATAAGGAAAGTCACTTATGAAATTAAAATTTTTTAGTATCTATTAAAAATGTAAAAAGAAATAAGAGAAGTTAATTTTAATAAAATATGTTAAGTCCATGTATCCAAAACATAATTTCAACATGTAATCGATGTAAAGAATTTTTCATGAGATATTTTAATTTCTTTCATGTATACTAAGTCTTTGAAATCCAGTGTATATTTTACACTTTCAGCACACCTTGACTCAAACCAGCTATATTTTAAGGATTCAGTAGCTACACAGGGCTAGTGACTACCAACTTGGACAGCAAAGGGTTAGAAAACAAATCAGAGATCTCCTTCAGCAACTACTTTTAGTTTGGGTTCCTTGTGTCATTAATTTCTTCCACTGGTCCCATGACTGTTAATCATTTCTCCTGACATTATCAGAGTAGTTAGAAATGTCTCATTTCTTACAAGTCACCTGAAATGTTGTTTTGAAATATGCAAGGCATGAATTCTAAACGAAAGGGCAGATTTTATCCCCATTTTCCAGTTGAAGAAGCTGAAGTTCAGAGTGGCGAGATACCTATAGTCACATGGCTGGTGAGTCCCCAGGCCTTACGGACATCAGGGCTGCGTGTAGTGGCTTCTGTCTCACCCTCTCTCTTAGAAATCAGAAAACTTCACAGGAGGGACAAGAAAGCTTGTTTCAGAGTTCAGTAAAGAAGAGAAAGGATCTCTTGTTTCATATGCTACTCCTACACGACTCCTACACAAAAGTCCAAATGGCTCACTGGGGTGAGGGAGAGGTTAGGTTGCAAAAGGAAGTCATTTCCTCAACTTGAAAGAGATATTTGGTTCTCTCCCAACGGCAGGAGAACCTTTTAAAAATAAATCAATTCCTCGTTTTTAAGAACAACCAATGCCACGTCTGAGAAAATGTTTCCATCAAAGCCAAGTACAGCAACTGAACCCCGCAAAACAGGATAAAATCTTATCACAATTCATAAAAAACAGCTGTCTTTCCCTCTATTTTCCTTGTGTCTAACCTTATGTACTACTTGTTGTTTAAGTAAACACTACAAAGCATTACTGCAACAATCAGAAAAACAAATTCTTTTTTTCTTTAATGGCTCCTCTCTTCCTAAGTCTTACCTCCTACCCCTCACTCTTATTTAGTGGGTTTAGTCATGTGAAAGTTTTAAATGTTGAAAAAACTCTTTTGCTCTCTCTGACCCATTCTGCTCTCTTTCTCTTTCTCTGTCCCCTGCCTGTTTCCCGTTTTTATCCTCCATTACCACCGCTGTCTTCACCATTACCTCCCTCCCACCCTCCCCTCGCACTAAGGCAAATACATTCGGAAAACGCATTTGGCACTGCCAAGCATCAGTGCTAGCAGCTATTCTTTTAGCTTTTTAAAAATGATCTGTGGTGTTGGTGTGATAAATGTGAAATTATCTTGTTTACCAAAAGCTGGAGCAAGTGAGTAAACATGTTGGTATTCTTGACCACCAAAGCTGTCACTATGGGAGAAGAGAGAGAAACACAGACTGGGATGAGGTGAGATGGGGAAAACTGTGGCGTTGGGTTTAAGTTGGAGACTAATGATTAAAATGTCTGCATGCATTTGTGTGTGTGTGTGTGTGTGTGTGTGTGTGTGTGTATTGTGCATGTGTGTACATATGTGTACATGAGTGCATGTTTATGTTTTCCAGCTCTATCCACTGGGAAGGCGAGAAGCAGAGGACACCCAAGCACACAGCAGTGAGCTCACCTAGCATCCAGATCTTGGTTTCTGACGACAGTCTCCCTGTGGAAGGAACCAGTTCTCCTTGGAGAAGCAGATGTGTCCAAGTCTGAGACAGGGGAAGTGAAAGTCAGCCTGAAACATCTGGTGCCAGAAAGCAAAGGAATATTGGGGAGAATAACAGGGGATGCAGAAGTAGCTTGAAGGGGCTCCTAGTGGCCAATTTCTTGCATCAAAAAGAGTAATTATGATCATATATTAAAATCAAAAGGAATAAATGAGATGCTAGTGAAGGTTTTTTTGGTGGTAAAATATGCCCAACATAAAACTTAGCATTTTAACCATTTTTAAGTACACAGTTCAGTGGCATTAAGACCATTCACATTGTTGTGTGACATCACCCCCCTCCCTCTCCAGAACTTTTTCATCTTTGCAAACTGAAACTCTGTACCCATTCAGCAATAATTCCCCATTCCTCATTGTCCTTGGCGACCGCTGTTGTACTTTCTGTCTCTATGAATTTGACTACTGTTGGTAACTCAAATATGGGGAATCATATAGTATTTGTCCTTTTGTGTTTGATTTATTTCACTTAGGTTCATCCATGCTGTAGCATGTGTCAGAGTTTCTTTTTAAAGATGAGTAATATTCCATTGTATGTACAGACCATATTTTGTTCATACATTCATCTACTCATGGACATGTGGGTTGTTTAAACCCTTTGGCTAATGTGAATAATGCTGCTATGAACACAGGTGTACAAATATCTGTTTGAGTCCCTGCTTCCAAATTCTTTTGGGTATATACCCAGAAGTGGTAATTCTATGTTTCATTTTTTGAGACCTAGTGAGTTTTTCTAAAAAGATGGAGAAAGAATATGTATTCTCTAGAAAATTGCCCGCTAGTAAGTATAAAAAAATCAGACTGTTAAAAAACACTACTTTTTCTCTTCTTGGGACATGAAAAAAATAACACTATTTTACATCCATCTACGTAATAGATCTTGATGGCAAGGATCATAAGCGGATGCTAACGGGTGGAAATGGGATATCCATAGAGTAGCATATGTCACCTTTCATATTACTTATAAATCACAAGGCAAAGGTACTTTTACAATGGCAAGATCTGGAGGAAATCACATTATCCAAGTGATCGAAACTCATCATCAACAATATTGGGACAAACTGGTATTAAGTGCCTCTTAAGGTGCCCAGTGGGAAGGACACATCACCAGGTAGTTGTCTTTATTTTTTAACGATAGTTTTATCAAGATAAAATTCACTTTGCATACACATATCATTTATAATTTAAACTGCACAATTCAATGATTTTTAGTATATTCTCAGAGCTGTGTAACCATCACAATAATTTTTAGAATACCCCAAAAAGAAACCACATACCTACTAGCAGTCACTCCCATCTCCTCCCAACTCCCTAGCACTAGACCATTTATTTCCTCAACAGTCTTGGACAGATCACCAAAGCCAATCTCCTTTCTGTCTCTCTAGATTTGCCTATTCGGACAATTTAATATCAATGGAATATTTGGTCTTTTGTGATTAGCTTCTTTCAGTTAACATAAGGCTTTCAAGGTTCATGCATGTGTCAGCACTTTTGATTATTGAATAGTATTCCAATATATGGACATACCACACTTTATATATCCATTTATCAGTTGGTGGACATTTGGGTTGCTTCCATTTTTTGGTTCTTACGAACAATGCTGCTATGAATATTCATTTACTGGGTTTTGTGTGAACCTGTCTTTAGTTCTCTTGGGTATACAGTTGTGTAGGTACGCACTGCTTCACACAGGGGACACGTTCTGAGAAGTGCATGGTTAGGCAATTTTGTTTTTGTGTAAACATCATAGAGTGTATTATACAGCCCTGGATGGTACGGCCTACTACACATCTAGGCTATATGGCACAGCCTATTGCTCCCAGGCTACAAACCTATACAGCATGTGACTGTACCAAATACCGTAAGCAATTGTAACACAGTAGTATTTGTGTATCTAAACATATCAAAATATGCAAAAGTACAGTAAAAATACAGTATAAAAGATGAAAAATGTTACACCTGTATAGGGCATGTACCATGAATGGAGCTTGCAGGACTGCAAGTTGCTCTGAGTGAGTCAGTGAGTGAGTGGTGAGTGAATGTGAAGGCCTAGGGCATTATTACACAGTGCTGTAGACTTTATAAACACTGTACACGTGGGCTACACTAAATTCATTAAAAAATTTTTCCTTTCTTCAATAAGAAATTAACCTTAGCTTACTGTTAACTTTTTGACTTTATACACTTTTAAATTTTTAAAGTTTTTTTGCTTTTTTGTAATAACACTTAGCTTCGAGCACAAACATACTACACAGCTATATAAAAATACTTTCTTTATATTGTTTTCTATTAGCTTTTTTCTATTTAAAATTTTTTTTTAACATTTTTAACTTTTTTGTTAAAAACCAAGACACAAGCACACCCATTAGCCTAGGCCTTCACAAGGTCAGGATCATCAGTATCATCATCTTCTACCTCCACATGTTGTCCTGCTGGAGGGTCTTCAGGGGCAATAACATGCATGGAGCTGTCATTTCCTACGATAGCAATATCTTCTTCTGGATACCTCCTGAACCCCCTCCCTGAAGCTGTCTTACAGTTATTTTGTTTTTATGAGTAGAAGGAGTACATTCTCAAATAATGATAGTGTAATAAATACATAAACCAGTAACATAATCATTTATTATCATTATCAAGTATCGTGTACTACATAATTGTATGTGCTGGACTTTAAATCTGACTGGCAGCGCAGTAGTCCTGTTTATACCAGAATCACCACAATTACATGAGTAATGCCTTGCGCTATGATATTAAGATGGCTGTGATGTCACTAGGTGATAGGAATTTTTTGGCTTATCTTTTTCTTTTCTCTTTCTTTCTTTTTTTTTTTTTTTTTAGAGATGGTATCTCACTATGCTGTCCAGTCCAGGCTGGCCTTGAACTCCTGGGCTCAAGAGATCCTCCTACCTCAGCCTTCCAAGTGGCTGGGACTATAGGTGTGTACCACTGCAGCTTATAATCTTATGGGACCACTGTTGAATATATGGTCTGTCATTGACCAAAATGTCATCGTGTGGCACATGACCATGTACCGAGGAGAGGAATTGCTGGGTCACATGGAACTTGATATTTAACCCTGTGAGTAACTACCAGACTGCTTTCCAATGTGGCTGTATCATTTTACATTCCCACTTTCATCAGTCAGGGCTCTCTGGAGAAGCTTAACTTCTGACAAGCTCATGTTGAAAACCTCAGAACATCACTTTAAGATTCCTGAAGACATGGAACAGAACTTCACTGAGATACCTCGGTTTTCCTCTTAACTTGCCTTGGGCACATGACTTACATTCTTCAGACTTCAGTGATCTGAACCATGAAAAGATCTGGGTTGACCTAGAAGATACCTGGAGGCCCTTTCAAACTCTGAAATTCTATGACTCTATAATCATACTTCCTGAGTGGGATTCAGGATGCATCTCCCTTAGATTATAGTCTTATTAAGGTGACACTTTAGGATTTCACAGAACATTAGATGGAATGAGCACTCTATTTCAATATGAACCAAGAATCTCTAATCACATTTAAAGGGATGAGCCCAAACATGTTGGGAACATCCCATGGTCCTTTATGGCAAAGCATGCTGCACTCAGAGGGGTCCTGTTGCCGTTAGGTTTGGTTCCCAGTCAGTGGCCTCTGGGCATCTCTCCAAGGAGCAAGCCTCCATCCCAAGACCTGAGATGCCCCTGGGACTGCCTGGGAGACTGAGAGGGAATGTTCCCTTTGGCCCTTTCTATATCAGGCCCCTAGGATATAATTAGGAGGCCACTCTGGGAGCAGATGTGTAGGGAGTTACTTTGGAAAGTATCCACGCAGAGTAGGGGGAGAGGAGCAAAGAGGCCTGTTGCCTGGCGATGTTTTATGATTCTAAGATGATGTGATAAGTGATGAAGCAGCCCACCTCTTGGGGCTGGGGAAGGGGATGATCTCAGAGCTAACTGGGTGAGGGAGGAGACAAATTCTCTCCATATTAGACGTTGTCCGATAGAGTTGGATCTCAGATTCCAAGAATACATGGCACCACATATTTTCTCATCTCAAAAAAAAAAGAAAAGAAAAAAATTTATTATTATTTTTTTGAATGCAGAGAGGACTAGAGGTTAAAAGAATCTTCCCAAACGGACCATAATCTTATGAAATTCCAGAATGTCCCCATTTTATTATCCTCCTATTCTAAGAACTGAGGTCCTCCCTTCCCTCCATACTTTGGAAATTAAAGATCATTGAGTTCAGTTCCTTCATTTTACAAACGAAGAAGCAGGCTCAGAGAGGGCCAGACACTTGCCCCGGCTAGCCAGCTAACTAGCCAGAAAGCACAATTCCAATTCCTGCTTTGCTCCTTGGAACAGACCTTACTCTTAGACTTCAAGAGTGTCAGTCAAAGGGTTCCTCAAGTTGCACAGAAAACAGAGCACACCTGTGCCCCGTGTGGGTCCTAATCTCCAGCTCTCCTGCAATTTAAAGGCTCTGCGATGAGGAGCCACCCCTCACTGAGACAGGGAAGATGGAGGTGCAACATGTGTGTGTGTGCCTTTTGGAGAGGTGACATATGCATCCCTCTTCCTTCCTCCTCCAGTGTGTTTTCCATCTGAGTTAAACCAAACCCATGAGCAGGCCTAGGAGTCTGAACAGATCCGGGGTGAGGAGGGTTAAAACTTGTAACATAATCCAGGCAGAATCCCAAGTGAGCATGGGCATTTAGCTTGTATTTTTTAATACTGAGAAGTAAAAAGAAGAAAACCAAAATGACTGATACCACTCTGCTGAGATAACCTCTATTTACATTTTTAAAATAAATTGGGGATAACAGAACAATTAACTGTGGAATTATCCCTCCCCACTCCTCTCCTGAGGCCCTGTCCCCAAAAGTAGCCAGTTTTACAGTTTCTTGTTATTTCTTGAAAAAGTAACATATAAGTATGTAGCTATTTATGAATTCTTTTCTGTTTTCAAAGGATCTCACTGTATTCTCACATATGCTTCTTTTTGCACTTTACTTTTCCCATGCCCGCTATATTTTGATAATCTGTTAGTAACAGTATATACAGTTTTACCTCATTCTTTTGAAAAATGTAAGCATTTGAATACACTCCAGCTAAAAGGAGTCCCATTTAGACCATCAGAATATACTCTTCAGGTTTTGTTTGATTTTTTACTTGCACTGGTTCCAAGGTCATTGTCATGTTTTGATTGTTTCAGTTAGCAAAAGAGATTTGAAAGAATCTCTGGCTTGTTTACTTCTCTCTTCCAGGGAAATTAAAAAAAAATTTTTTTTTAACTCTCCATGCAGTCATTTCAAATCCACTCAACTGAAAGCTCCTCCATCCTCAAACCTTCATCAAATGAATGCCCTAATCCTGATATTTCTCTGGTTTCTTTGATGCCATGACCCCTTTGTGTCAATATTGCTAGAGATAATACTGATAATTGTGTAAGCCAGTTGGTCCCCAGCCAGGGAGAAAGGAATTCACGAAAATGTCCAGGAATAGAGATTTTGAGACAGAGACCCCTCCATCCACCTCACTTACAGCTTCCATAATCAGACAGTTAAGTGATGACCTAGCACTGCATGTGGCCTTGACTTGCCCATTGAGAGGCATGAATCGCAGTGGTTAGCCCCTCTGCCTGGGATGGCAGGCCACCTAGGCTCAGTTTCCAGCTCTGACATGTGATATCTGTATGATCTTGGGAGTGATTTAACCTCCATAGACCTCAGTGTCCATATCTCTAAAGTGGGGGCAATTGATAGTACCCACACTGAAGAATTGCTTAAGATAAAATGATATATTTTCAATAAAAAGACTGGTATAGAGTGCCTAGCATGGATTCACACTTGTAGTGTCCAGGAGTATATATAGTCCCCACCCTCAGGGAGCTCACTAAGCACTGGAAGAGACAGCCTGTGATGGGTCTATGACAGGACACACTCAGTACTGTCCCCGTGGAAGCGTGTCAATTGAGTATCACTCCTGGCCACTGCTCCTTCCCCTCTTTTGTTGCTCTTTCCTATGTTCCTCTATGCTGCTCCCTGGGAGAGGCTTCTAGGGCAAATGGTGACCTTATGGGTAAATCTATCGCATTCCAGGTTCGGGACTGGGAAGTTCTGACTCCATTTGTGGACCACACTCTCTATGCTTCAGCACTAACCACTACAATATATTTTGGTCCCCTTATGTCTTCCTTCTTGGTCTTATTTCTCAATTACCTTAGAATTTGATTGGTGAGGAGGGCATTATCTATTGATTTTCTCTTCCATCTCATAAACAAGTCGTTGTTCCCTTCAGCACCATTTTTTGGCCCCGTGGGATTCCCAAACAGCTGCCTGGTGACACAGCTTGAGTCACTGTCACAGACTTAACTTTCACGGGCAGAGTACATTTGCAATGCACCGAACACATCCCAAGAGCCAAGTATGGCCAATCCCAAGCTTCCCACATTGGATTTAGAGCCCTAAGACCATGCAAGTTTTCGTGGTTATCCTGTGATTCGAAAGCAATATTTCCAATTGCCAAATATTTTTTGGAAAAAGAAAAACATGGCCATGGGGAGCTCCTGTTGCTTTTTGCCCAATATCACAGTCCCAAATTCAAGGGGGGCAAATTGAATCACATGGGAGAGCAGCTGGGCCATCCTCTGAGATTGTAGGTATCACTGCCTGGGCAAAGCCCTTGATAGCTTTGGGTTTATGACATTAACCTCACACAGGGTTTTAATGTCACTTCACAAACATTCATTGAGCCCGAAGGGATGCAGAGATGAGCAAGATCTCCTTAAAGAACTCTTAGTCTGAAGCGGGAGAGATGCCTAAATAAAGAATCATAATGAAATATGGTAAATGCCAGGGATTACGGGTATGCTGGAAAGATAACCTAACCCAAGGGAGGATGCCAAAGAAAGTCTTCTATGATATCAGATGCCTTCCTGAAGATGAAGAAATGAAGTTAGCTATTTCCGAGTGTGAAGGGAATAGGTTTCAGGATGTTCCTACAGATGGAGGACACAAGCCAACAGGGAGGCACGAGATAAACAGGAAACCACAATCCAACAGGGAGAGGAGATGAAGCTGGACACTGTCAGAGATAAGTTCAGGAAAGGCCAGAATGTGGCCTAAGGTCACCTGCATGGGCTCATAAAAAAAAAATCAGATTCCCTTGTCCCAGAAATTGGTTCTTCAGTGGACAGGCTTTTGGCCAACTGGCCTGCAACCACATTGGGCACTGGAGCTACGAAAGTGAGTAAAAGTAGGCATGGTCCTTGGCCTTCAGGGATCTTCTGTTCTAGTGGAGAATGAGAAAGACTCAGCTAGGCCAAGAGAGAAGGAAGCAGAAAGAAGAGGATGTGCAAAAGTCCTGGGCTGGAAGGAGCATTGTGAATTCTGGGGCCAAAAGAAAGGAGGTCTCCGTGGTTGGAGCTGAATGAGCAAGCTGCAGAGCAGGGCCCCTGCTGCTGCCAACGGCCATGATGTTTGCAAAAACGCCCTGTTGGTCTGTGGTACTGGGTGGGTTTCTTTTTTTTTTATCCCCTTAAAATGCCAAAACTATAATGTAACAACTTGAGATCTCTGATGTTGTCTATCTGGAATTGGAAAAAGTATGCATGTATGTATGTATTTTTACAACACCTTTGTCTGAAAGCTGGAGCGAACAGAGATGAGTACAGCATTGCTCTTGAGGAACTCGAGTGAGCTGGGAGAGACGGCCATGGAACGAAGCTTCACACCGCAGGAAGAGACAAGCACTGATAAAGGCATGTGGTGCATGACCTGGGAGCAGAGGGAGAACTTAGGGGCCTTAAGGAAACCTTCATTCAGGGGTCTCCTCTTCAAGGGAAGGAGGGAGACCATTGAATCCTTGAACCCCTGTGATACTAGACTGGTTGTTCATTTTTATCTCCCCTTGGGCTCCAACTTTAGAAAGCACTCCTAGCTTGTGCCATTCATTTAATTCATAAAACAAATATTTACCAAGTGACTAGTATTGCTATGGGTTGGGTTTTTATCTCTAAGTTTCGTAGGTGGAAATTACTATTTGGCACTGGCAGCCGTTCATGTCAACATCTAGTGGCAGAAATGAAGACCCACCTGGAGGCAGGGAAGCAAAACTGTCACAGACGGATTTTCATAATCAAATTAAGGGAGGTCTTGACCTTGCACAGGGGGTTAGGAAGGACATCAAGTCACACCTTCACTGACAGTGATGAGGGTCATCTCTGGTCAAATGTAAAAAATAAAAAGAAACCACTCTCATGACAGTAATGACAATTTATCTCTTATAGATGGGAAAGGAAGGAGCATGATTCAAAGGCCTCTTGGCTTCCCTTAACACAAGGCCTGTTGTCTGGGTAGACTCAGATGTGTGAACAGCCGGAGGCAGCCGAGTGCCTGGTGCAGCCTGGACCTTTCTCTTTCAGTGAGGGAGTGGAGAAGTCACAGAAGTAGCACCATTGGTTAGGGAAGATTCTTTCTCTAATCCTTTAACTTTGTCATCCCCAAATTTAAAAGCAATGAAGCAATCTGAAAGACGTCACATGAATTCTGCCTCATCTTCCTGCCATTCTGACCTGAGCTCCCTGCGAAGACCTTCCTGCCCACAGGTGCTTGTTCTGCTGGTGCGGAGACGTGTAGGAGCTCCAGGAGACACAGACAGATGCCCGTGTCTGCAGGAACGAGCTCACTCATTCATTCAAAAATGGGTACTAAGAACTTAAAACAAGGTATTATCCACAGGAAGAGGGTGAGCATGCACCTGCAAGCCATACACATTGCAGAACACAGATTCTTCACTGCCAATCAGGTATACGTGTCTTTCTGGTTCTTATCCCAGTACTTTTTAAAAATGTGTCTGTAAAGAACTCCTGGATTATATGAAGTAAAACAGCCAATATTGATATACAGTATATATAACATTGTATTTGATGCAGTGTCTTATTAACTAGGAAACTTTGGTGAAAAAAGTAGCCTGTTTAGGACACCGCAAAATATGATTTTTTGCTTCTGAAAGTAGGTTAGCCATATGTTTCAATGTTATAATTTCACCAGGAACAAACATAGCCCTCAGTGGAGGAAGGAAAGAAAAACACTGAGAGCTTTGGTGATCTGTCCAAGACTGTTGAGGAAATAAATGACAGGGCAGGAATTCAGTTTCATGCCAGAGGTTGTCCCATTCTAGTACACCAAGAGCTAATTTGACCTTGAGAAGACTTTCTTGCTTGGGGTAATCACTGACATTGTGGAGGGCTCCTCACATCAGCAAATCCAAACCATGATGACCATGGTGATAAAACCCCAAAGCAAAGGGAAGCCTCCATCCACCTCAACAGGGAAGACATTCCAGGTCAACACCAAGCAGAGACACACCGGGAGGGGCAAGAGCTCAGAGCCTTGGGGGCAACTGGTGGCCACTGGTCAACCACATGGTCTCCCCACCCGCCAGCCTTCAACCACTTCACTGCCTTCAGGCTAAATGGAAGGATGCCAACCTTGAGGCACCTAAAATTCACAGTTATTCCTATCATCCTCAGCCGTTTTGCAATTAACCCCATCTTAATTATTCAAATGATTAGAAGGTGTTGTTTTTAAAGAAAATTTAGCAAACCAGTCATCTTCCTATCCTTAACGATTCCTACACTCACATACAGAGACAAATAACTTCCTAACCAGACCCTATAAATGGACAAGTTCAACACGTGAGCCTATATCTTTATGTCTAATATAAAATATTTTAAGAGAAAGACAGAAAGAGCCAAAATATTTTAAAATTTGATTTAGGGAAAATACAAAGCAATAGTTAAACGCGAAAGCTGTTTTACATTCGTCTAAATCATTAATTAAACCTGACAAGAGTTTAAGTGTCAGAAATCGAAATAAAGTATACAAGATACAATGTCACAAAGCTCTCTGAAAACATTTTAGCTTCTAAAAAGAAATGTCAGTGAAAAAAGTAAACAGTTATGGCTTCTAGTGAATATGATTTTTACTCTAAAGGTATGTTTACTGGTTTTAAAAAAAAACTTTTAACAATTTGATTCCATCGGATTAGTTACTGCATTCCATTTGAAACACCACCCCCTCCCCCCACCACCACCATAAAAAAAAAGCTTTTTAACATACAGGAGATGCTTTCTAGAATATTTGCATAGGATGATATTGCAGAGCTTATTAACCAGTTAATGAGAAAATCTGTCTCTAAATTCAATAACACCAGATGAACACCTGAATCCCTCGGCAAGACTCCAAAACAGTCCCAAGGGGAGAATTTACCTCTTGGCACATGTTTATGGCAATCATTGATCAGAGAAGGCAGTTCTGGGAGGAGCAAGCCATTGCCACACATCTCTTGCCTCCCTACCACCAGAGAATGACAACACAGCTCTGCCGGAGGAGGAAGCAAATTGTGGAAGGTTTTGGATCTAACAAGAATCTTACTAGCATCACTGATGATGAGTCTAATGTTCTTTAAAGAGTTCTGAATCATGAGGGTGTTTTACATGTTCCCCTTTTTAGGACAGCAATAAAGTTGGATGCAATTTAAAAGACTCAGAACAAATATTTCACATATGTTGGATGAATGGATGGATGGACGGATGGATGATCAAAGAGACTGATGGTCATGCTAGTTTCTGGATTGTTTGTAACTTTGTGGGATTTCCCCTTTTCACCAGGTTTTTAAAAGCATTTCTTTGGATGTGGTAGGTTCATTCACCTCTCAGTTTTGAGGTAAGGGAAGAAATTAATATTTCAATGGTCAAATCAATGTTATTATTCATCATCGGCCCTAGAACATCCCCATTTCTCAATTCAGGCTTAAGGGGTAGTGGGTGGTCAGATTTAGTCATGATGGTGATTAAAGAGAAAATCAGTTCCTTCCCACCCTATTCTTTCCCACTTTCCAGACTCTTACATTTCAAGCTCTGATTATAGCAATTTTCACACCAAAGGAAACATTGATTAATCAGAGAACTATTGGGATAGATGGAAAAGCTTCTGCCTAGGATTTTGGTGGAAAATCTGTTGTTGTTGTTGTTGTTGTTGTTGTTGTTGTAGTAGGTAGAACTCCAACTACTTGGTAAGGAGAAAAATGTACCATGCAATTATTAATTTATTTATTTACTTATTTTTAGAGAGAGGGTCTTGCTCTGTCACCCAGGTTGGAGTCCATTGGCCCAATCACAGCTCATTGCAGCCTCAATCTCCAGGGCTTAAGCAATCCTCCCACCTCAGCCTCCCAAGTAGCTGGGACTACAGGCATAGGCCACCACACCTGGCTTATTTATAAATTTTTTGTAGAGATGGGAACTCCTGGCCTCAAGATTTCCTCCTGCCTTGACCTTCCAAAGTGCTGGGATTGCAGGTGTGAGCCACTGTGCCAAGCCCTATGCAATTTTTAATATCCAATAGGACATGGGAAGCAAGAGCCTAGGTTTAACATTTGCCAGAGAACCAGAACCCTGGGCCACAGCCAAAGTTGGAAGATTGGTTCACTGTTCCCAAAGGTTCATGCAGAATATGACTTTTCAAACTGAATGAGGAAGTGGGACTGAAAAATATATTTAGACAGATGTTTTAAAAATTAGAAAATAAGAGAGTTTTAAAATACCCCAAGCCCTGAGAAACTCCTCTATAAAAAAGTGACATAAATTGACCTTTTTTACTTAACTGTGCCTGAGTTCTTCATATGAGTCTTTAACAAACTCTTCTGGAAATTCAGCCTTCTACTTTCTGAGAATGAGAAGTTAAGCCAGAGGAATTATATATGCATAGATGTGAGACATTATCAAAGAGCTTTTGGTGCTAAAAATGTACTCTGCTATGATCCTGCCCCATAAATGCCAGATTTTATTGCTTAAATGTGAACTTAGATGTGTGATGCTTATGTTTTATGCCTGATAAATTACCCTCTCGATACATAAAAATATGTATTAATGATGAGTAAAAATATGTAACTACTTAATTTCCTAATTTAATGTCTCTATCTTCTCACAGACAAAGTCACGTGGTATTTTTATTATAAACAAAACCTACACCTTGAGCCTGCTGTCAACAAAACCTGCATCCCTGATTGTTTTAATGATCAAAAAGAAGTTATAATTTCCACGTAGCAACAGTAGGAAAAGAAGGGTGAGACGGCGCCACTGATGGGACTTCGAGAGAATGAGATACAGCTCATTCCTCCACTCCCCACCCCGCTGCTGGAAGTTCTGGGCGTGAAGCCGTGCTGGGGCCCTGGGGGACACAAAGGAAACAAACACAGACTCTGTGATTCCAAGATGCCACCTGGAGATGCTGTCAAGGCTACCATCATCTAGTCTAACCAAGATGGCCCAATGTGGCTGAACAACACAAATGTACTCAATAGTGCCCACTTGGTTTACCTTTGGGTGGAGACTAATTAGGTCATTCCATGGAAAAGATTACCAGAAGTCCCCCTGCCTGCTATGGAAAAGTTGGTAGGAAAGCAGAATCCGAATTGAACACATCTAAATAATGTTAAGGCACATGTATCTCAGTGGTTCTCAACCTTGGCTCCCCAATTAGAATCTCCTTAATCCAAGTGCTCAGGTTGCATTCCAGAGCATTCACTCTGGGTCTCTGGGGGTGGTCCCCTGGGCCTCAGCATAAAAGCCCCATGGTGATTCCAACAGGCAGCCAAGATGGAGAACCATTGCCTGGGATGTTCTAGTGTCTGATAAATCCAGCAGCCAGGAGCGGAGGAGCTCGCAGTTACTGAAGGAGAAAGGCGTCCTTGCATCCAAATGTGGGACCTGAAAAACTTCAAACAGAACTAGTAGAGGCTTTGTGAGTCAGTGCAACTCAAAACATTCAGCCTTTCAAGACTAATGGTGGGGCCAGGCATGGTGGCTCAGGCCTGTAATCCTAGCACTCTGGGAGGCCGAGACGGGAGGATCACTCGAGTTCAGGAGTTGGAGACCAGCCTGAGCAAGAGCGAGACCTCGTCTCTACTAAAAAATAGAAAGAAATTAGCCGGACAACTAAAAATATATAGAAAAAAATTAGCCAGGCATAGTGGCGCATGCCTGTAGTCCCAGCTACTTGGTAGGCTAAGGCAAAAGGATCACTTGAGCTCAGGAGTTTGAGGTTGCTGTGAGCTAGGCTGACACCACAGCACTCTAGCCTGGGCAACAGAGTTAGACTCTGTCTCAAAAAAAAAAAAAAAAAAAGACTAACAGTGGGCTGTATGGCCCAAGTCCATAGTCCCAACTAGGACTTAGAATTCAGCAAACGCTTCTAATGGAAGAGTGAGATGCTTTCCACACTTCCAGAAACGTTGTCTTCTAAGTTAAGTACTCAGAATGGAATGGCAAGCAAAATAATCTTCCTACCATTTAATTATTAATTCTTCTTTTTTTAAAAAAAAAATTGCTTTTGTTTTTGTCATGATGAGCTCATACAGTTAAATTTGTTTAAGTTGCATGCAAATATGACATGACCCCAGTGTAGTTAAGCATCCCTATAAGCAGGAGGGCAGGGAAGAGGCTGGGGGAAGCTGTGAAGAGCCTACAGACCTCCTTTTTTCTAGAGATCACTGAATACAGAACTGAAATGCATTTGAGAAGTCAGGCAAGGCTGCCCTTTGCCCATGGGAAATTCTGTATCTACATAATCCAAGCAGATTCTGTGGAACATTTAAGGGTTCAAAATATTTCCTTCACTGCAGGACAGGCCTAGAATGAGAGTTTCTCAAGTTCAAGACGCTACAAATGGCTAAAAATATGAACGTCTTCTGGCTTCCGTGAAATCATCTTGAGTAAACATGAGTTATAAGCTAACTCAGACTGAGGAGCTCTGCCACTGAACAAATGCCTTTGTAATATTTATTCAAGAAGTCATAAATTCTAATATGTGCTCATAAAACACTCCTGAGAGACATTCATAAAAATTAAGGCTTATCAACAGAGTGAGCAAATACATATGAATCATCTCTTTAAAAAAAATAAGCAGGCAAGGTATAAGAAAATAATCTTCAAGGCTGTATCTTAATTGAAAAAACATGTTGGTTAAAAACCAAATGCTGAACTAAGTTTCTGATAAATTTCCTTTAATAAGCAGGCTGTCAAGTAATACACAAAGATTTTCAACCACTTAGCTGAGCAATGATCTCACTAACATTAGAAATAAAATCCTCTAAAGCAAGTTTTAATTCTCTTCTACATACTTTAAAGAAGGTGTTCCCAGCTCTTTAAAAAAGAAAAAAAGAAAGAAAAAAACAACACAGATAATGGAAATAAATACTCAGCAATAAGAAGTGAAGGAAAGAGTGCACCACTACAGAAATAAAACCTAATTAAGGTTTTGTTTATCCCTGTCCTAACTAGTCAATTATTTCAAGTTATGCAATACTTTATAAAGAAGAGAATATATAGCATGCTTCCTAAACTAATTATTGAATACTACTGGAAAATGTCCACTAATCATTTTATTATTTTATGACCTAAGCATGGTACTTTGTTACAGTTTCACGTTTGGAATTAAAACTAGCCCACAGACAAAATTATTAGAAATAATAATAGCACACAGGAAAACAATATAGAAGGCATGGATAAAATGACCTAAATAAATAATAGAAAAAACAATGAGTCCATTTCTGATTTTTGAACTTGTCCCAATAATAACATTATATTTCTGGAGTGCCATTTAATTTGCAAAGCACTTCCTTTTGCTCATGTTGCCTTATGTGTTGTCTGCATTTAACAGATGAGGAAATGGAAAAGCAGAGGAGTCTTCTTCTAAGACCAGGGCTGGCAAACTACAGCCCATAGACTAAACCTGCCCATGGCCTGAGTGGATTTTTGTATGGCTCATGAATTAAGAGTAGCTTTTACATTTTGTGAATAGAGTTTATAATTGAGCCACACATTAGCTATTACCTATGGCTACTTTCTGTTCTGACAGCACAGCTGAGTCATTGTGACAGAGACCATATAGCCCACAAAGCCAAAGATATTTACTCTCTGGCCTCTTATAGAAAAGTTTTCTGACCCCTGCCATCGACCCACAGGGGAGCCATAAGCAGATCCCAAATTTGGGAGCCAACCCAGTGTTCTTTCCACTCAATCTTCTGCCTCTCCTTAAGCCATTTCTGCATGTGGTTCCTTCCAGGCATCTGTTTGAGGGATAAGAGAAAATGTATGGAACACGAATCTAGATACTTGAAGTAGCAAGAAGGCAGGCATTGAGAATGGAGCCAGACACAGCAAATGAGGAGACAGGAGTGACAATCAACATGTTTTCTAGTTTCACAAGTTATGGATGGAGAGAAACCTTGTCCCAGGATGGTCCACACGCAGAGTCTCACCCATATCTGACTTAGATAGTGAGATTTGGGACTTTCTGAGTTGATATTTAGATTAGATTTGGGTCTTAGAGTTGATGCTATAATGACTTAAGACTTTTCGGGATGTGGAATGAAGTGATTGTATTTTGCATGTGGGATGGACGTGAATCTTGGGGAGCCCAAGGGCAGACTATACTGGTTGAATAGTGGATGAGGATGGTCCCTAACCCAAGGACTGGTGTCCTTATAAGACGGAAATCTGGACACAAACACAGAGGCTGGAGCGATGTGTCTACAAACCAACGGATGCCAAGGAGTTCCAGCAACCAGAAGCTGGGGGAGAAGCAGGGATCAGAGAACTGAGAGCCTTCAGCTGGAACCAATCAACCTTGATTTGGGACTTTCCACATCCAGAACTGTGAAAAAAATAAATTTCTGCTTTAAGCCCCCCAGTTTGAGGTACTTGTTACAGCAGCCCTAGCAAACTAGTGCAGATTAGTGGGCAAGTGGAAGTGGCCTGTGAACAAGAACATCAAGTGGAAAGAAGAAAGTGATACATGTCCAATCCCATAAAACCATTTTGTTAACGTATAAACTGAGTACCTCTAGGAGGCCGTGAGGGAAAACACAACAAAAGCAAAAACCCAGAGGTCTTGATTACTAAGCCTGATTAGGTTTTGCAAACACATGCTGCCAAAGTAAGCAGAAGTGGCTTACACTCGAGCCTTTCCTTCCAAATAGATCTGTTTACAAATCCATCCCTGAATTCCAAGCTGCGTCCAGTCACCTCACTCTGATTGGTAAAGAAAATACATTTTACAACAGGGGAAAACAGATTAACTGAAATCACCACAAGGAAGTTTCCAGCCATGCCTCTTCTCTGAAATAATCTTAAATCGCCACAGAAAGGCTCATTTTTTGAATACGTTGTATACGGTAAGGAAAAAAGAACCATACGCTTTCAAAAAAGATATTTCATGTACTCAAAAGCAATATATAAAGAAATCATAGTCACTTGTAGACTCTCCCAGTGGCTCAGTGTGCACCTCTCGTGTTACTTGGCACCAGATACACTGTAGGCTAATCCACCCCCAGCATTTTCAGCATGACACCGTTGAAGGTTGAAACTGTAGGCAAGACAAGTTCCTTCAGTTCTTCAAGACAGCAAGGAAGGGATGGGAAAGACGTGAAGTTGCAGAGATAATGTAAAGGTAAGTGGAAAATTTGGCGCATACTATGTTTTCCAACGTAATTCAGTCACTGAGAAGTATAAAATTTAAATGGTTTGATTGCTTTGAAACTCTTTGTCTATCATATACCAAAACATATATGAGTACAGGTGCCACAAGTTCATGATATCAAGTTGTCCTTGGGGGCCTATTACTGAAGCCCATGCAACTCTGGCATTTCAGTAGCTAAATTCTTTTTAAATAGATCCACAAGAGACCCATTTGACATAGAATTTTTCTCTGTGTCATGCTGTAACTTGGTACCGATTATTTTAAATAAACTCTTACTTCTAATCTAGATTTTTTTTTTTTTTTTTTTTTTGAGACAGTCTCACTCTGTTGCCAGGGCTAGAGTGCCGTGGCATCAGCCTAGCTCACAGCAACCTCAAGCTCCTGGGCTCAAGCAATCCTCCTGCCTCAGCCTCCCAAGCAGCTGGGACTACCGGCATACAACTCCATGCCCGGCTAATTTATATATATATATATATATGTTTTTTTTTAGTTGTCCAGCTAATTTCTTTCTATTTTTAGTAGAGATGGGGTCTCACTCTTGCTCAGGCTGGTCTCGAACTCCTGACCTTGAGCAATCCTCCCACCTCGGCCTCTCAGAGTGCTAGGATTACAGGCATGAGCCACGGTGCCCAGCCTCCAATCTAGATTCTTAATGAATTCAGACACAGTATTACTTTCATATGGATTTGCATTGCAGTATACATATTATATTTTATTTTCCTCCTCTTCCCACCCTCTGCCTCATTATTTTCTTCTGGTTTTAAACAGATTTGTATTCTAAATACCCGGTGGTGACAGGGAAGCCAGTGCCAGCTCCACAGCATCACCTTACGAGAGAGCACATTGCTAGCTGGGACATAAGCATCGCTCTCATGGTTATCACTTAGTTCCCAAGAAGGGCTAGCTCCCAACGTAAACAAACAAAGCCCACTGATTTCTCTGAGTCGTCTGTAGCACATTAGTGAAAATATTTCCTGAGACCAGGAATTCTTGAAAAGCCAGCCATTGCAAACCCAATGTCCCCATTGCTTCAGTGAAGAAATTAACTGGGTCTCTTAGTAGAAAGAGAAAATGTACATCCTCTTTTCTCAGTGTCTGAAATAAGCAACCGAAATAACTGCCCAAACCTCTGAATCCCCGCGCACGGGGTAGCCTCACACTTCCACGTGATAGAACTCCTGCAGAAGGAAGACCACGGAGCTAATGAAATTCCCCAAATTCCTCTCTGTTATCTTCACCCCAGGGTTTGAGCACAAGAGCTTCTCTGGCACCCAACCAAAGCACTCAGTCTATCTTTTTGCTCAAAGACATATGCTACCAAGAGCTGACAGACACACATTCATGGACAGGGCAGACGCCCCCAAGCGCTTTACCTTATTCTGCTCACACACATACTGTATCCTCAGGGTGTCCATTGCTCTGATCATGGCTTGCATGGCGGTGAATATGTTTTGGTAAACCAGCTTCGTGAACCCCTTTCTGTCTTCATCGCTGTAACCAGACCCATGGATAATTCTCATTTGCTTGATAAAGGTGCTTTTCCCACTTTCACCGGTTCCTAGGAGAGAAAACAAGAGAAAAACACAGTCAGCAGATATCCAAAGGAACACGCTGACAAAGAAAAGATCACCTGGAAGTATCAGTCCATATCCCAATGAGTAGGTTGATGGGACAGCCTTGGAGAGGGTCTACCCAATGTTTATGTGGTTTTAGGCTGCAAGGTAGAGCCGTCCTGAGTCCGGGGCAATGTTTCCCCACATCCCTTGTGCTGAGTCATTGAAACAACAAGCAGCTATGTCTGAAAGCCCTGAGCATTTGAGGGGTTTGTCACATGGCCATGGCAGAGATGGGGGCTGCTTCAGGATGCGGGGAGGATTTGAGCAGCGGGAACACTTGGGGGAGAGAGAAGGGCTAATGAACTGGTCAATTCCTTCCTTTCAAACACGTGAATACTCTCGATCCTCACACAATGAAGGACTCGGGTTGTGCCAAGTGTCTCCATACTTGCTTCTCTTCAAGCTCCAATCTGTAGTTCAGGAGGTTCTGGAAACTCACAACACTTGCACGGGGCAGCCAAGGAACCCTTCACAATATTTAACCGTTCTCATTGTTCTTAAATGTGGATTAGATGTCCAGACACAACATGCATGAAATACAATGCCAAGACTTGACATTCATGTTAGATGGAGATATTGCTTGAAAAGATAGTAAAAGTTGCTGTATACATGACAGAGATTTATACAATGGAACAAAAGTATTTTCTGTGATAAAGATAATTTATCATATGAGATCCCATTACCATGTTTTGAACACAATATGTTCTATTCATGGTTCATTTCCAGATCTAAGTATTACTTTAAGAATTTTATTAACAATTCAGGTTAATATGCCACCAGCAGGACAACATTTCTTTAAATTGAAATGAACGAAAAACTATTTCAGAAGTGAAATGGCTCAAGAAAAGTTGTACACTTTAAATGGATGGACTGGATGACATGTGAATTGTATCTCAATAAAACTGTTACAAAAAAGAAAAGTTGTCTGACTCAGTATTTCTGTCAAAAAAACAGAAATTACATGAAAATCTTAATTAGAACAACATAATTAGTGATTTTGCTATAATAATGCCAAAAATTATGGAACAGGATATAATTTTTTGATTATAAATATCTTTATTTTATTACTCATCCACATCTTATTGGACCAACAGAACACACAGACTGTGCAATTATAATTAAATTCAATCATCTTTCATGCTTTGCCGACTCTTAGTCATAGAAAAACCATAGTCATATACATCTCTTTCTACATTTTAGTCATAGAGACATGTTTTCCAGGGTGGGAGGATGGAGCATATTGATACTAGTTTGTTAGCTTAATTATAGCCTGCAGCCATTTAAAACTGGCAGGGACGTGGGTCTCTGTGGGGACTCTTGCCAGGGCCCTGTGCATATTGGTGGGGCCTGTTGCAAGGGCCCAGTCGAGATAAAACTCTCAGGATTTGATCAGACTCTTCTTTGAAAGAAAACATGTTCCTTCAGATTGATCTCAAAACACAAACTTGCTCTTCTGGCTTTCTCCTCATCTTCAGCTCAGAACCCTCAATGGCTTCCCACTCTGCTCAGGAAGAAAAAACTCCTTAGCGAGACCAGGAAGGCCATGTGGGCAGGCCCTATGCCTTTACCAGCCTCTTCTCACAACCCTCTTTCTTCCACCCTCGGTGCTCCAGCCACTGGCTTCTTCCAGAACCTCCTTCTTGCAGCCTTCGCACATGCTGTTCCCTAATCCCGAAATGGTCTCCCCACTCCTGCTCACCCTTGCTCTTGGCCTTGTCTGCCCAAAGTGCATCTGGGACAAGTGCTACAAAGAGAAGTTCATGGCACCACGAGAACCTAGAGTGTGGAGACTTGACCTTGTCAGGGAGGCAAGGCAAGGCCAAGAGCAAGGGTGAGCAGGCGTGGGAAGACCGTATCAGGGATAGGGAACAGGGTGTGTGAATGAAAATTATTGGTGATCAGAGAGTTGGGTGACTTAGACGGGAGGGGATAAGTGACTTAGCTTTTACATCCTGCATAATCACATAGTAGAATGTGTGTTAGGGTCAGTAGCATGGGTGCACTCTGCTTTGTTTCTTCTCTCCTCACTTTCTCACTTGCTCCCCCACAAAATGAATGTTCTGGCAGAGGGTCCTCTACAGCCTCAACAACTACGGATAACAAAGAGAACAGGAGCTCTCGCCTGCGGGCAGCTTTTTGGTTCACAAGGATGGGGAAGCCTTTTGACTGGAAGGTGTGCCGTTGCCAAGGGGTTCACTTGGATGGGATGGGGGTGGGGGTGGGGGGCCACAGCCCAGAGGACTTTCCATCCTGGGCCCAATCTGTACAATCACAGAGTGGGAGAAGGAACAAAATTATAATTCCATTTCTAGATTCTGTCTCAAATATAATTAAGGGAAATGGCTCTTCCTCATTTTGTTTTTGTTTCCCTGTTTTTATATTTAAAAAGAAAATTCAACAATGGTTTTAAGTACTTTTAAACTCATTATCATCAAGAGCCTGCTATGTTTGAGGTACTTGTCACCATCCTACTGCAGCTGTCCTCTGTGATAAAATCAGCAGATAACTGCTGGGGAAGGCACTCTCTGCAGAGCCACAACAGAGTCACCCAAGGACCGAATGTCCCTTTCTCTGCCTTTATGATCTCTGACCTCTCAGCAGGGGACAAAACCGCTTCTGGTCCAAGACTCCCATAATCTCCCCAATCTCTTGCTGTAGATCACCCTGGACGCCTTGTTCCCGCCCCCCCCCCACCTCATAAACGTGAGTTATTGCCTTTTCCAGAGTGGACACTAGATTACTCGTAAATTGAACATACAAAGCTTGCTACTCTGCCATGGTTGGCACGTACAGATAATCTGTGTTCTGTGTTAAGTTAAAGCTCACCTCCATCGGCTTCCTGCTCGCTGTGGGGAGGTGTGTGCCTTTGGCCCTGCAGAGTTGGGTGCTTTCCTACAAGACACTTGCTTCTGACCCCCGCCTCAAATCGTGTTTCTCAAACCGCAGTCATTTGTGTATCAACCTTGTGATTTTTGTCATACCCATATGTCACCTGTATGATTATTTAATATTTAGCTTTATTTTTTATTTCAATAAGATTGTTATGAAAGGAAACCTGAATGTCATAATTAAAAAGCAGTTATCATTTGCCATGATTAATCAAATTAAACATAATTAAATAAGACTTCTTCTTCAGCGATATTGCAACCAGAAACATCTTGCCTATCACCAGTGATCTGGGGACCACATTTTGAAAAATAATACACGTGAATTGTCACCCACTTTACATGAAATTTACCTTTTTACTTTTCATCCTTAGAGGAGATTTTCCTCCAACTTCTCTCCAGGGGCTTCTGAAATTCTACCCATGAAACTCATCCAAACACAAAATAACCCAGGGTTGAAAACTCACATAACTGAAAAAGGGTCAACAAAATGTCTTAACACTAAAATGCTAAGCTTTCTGAGATTTGAGAAAGCCATACGAGGTTAAAGTTTCAACTTAATTTTAAAGACACAGAAAGGCTCATGGAGTGAACAAAAAGTTGCTTTTAGGATCCAGGAGAGAACGGAGGCCAAAGCAAAATGAATTCTTTCCAAGTGATAGACCAAGGACACCAAAACAGAAAGCCAATTGTTCTAAAGTTTACCTAAAATTTAGAAAGACTGCCTCCCAGAGAGCCAGCGAGAGCTGATAAATCTTCCCAGATGGGGAGAGCCCTCCTCAGTTGTCTGATGTTTTCCGAAACCATCGTGAGAAGCCACTGTTTTTAGCTTAGTTTTACAGGAGACAATGTAAACAGGACTAAAACATATGTCAGAATGAGAATGAGGACACTGTTCCGGACGTTGGTCATGTGGTCTAAAGGATCTATGTGCCCAACAGGCAGAAGAGGGTGCGCACATAACTGATGTGACCAACAGGTTGTTTCTCTAAGTCTGGGGACCTATTTCTCTTGTTCTCTGGCATCTCTGGAGCCTAAAACAGAGCACAAAGCAGGAGCCTGATAAATATCCATGAATGGATGTTTATGGACTGTAGGCAACCAGGACAGTTTCGGCCGTGGGAAGCAATAAGGAAGTGGGTTTGTCTGATCAGAGTCTGTTGAAGTACACAAAGCAACCTCACCCGGGAGCAGGCGCACGGCCACCTGCCCTTTCTCAAAAAGACACTTGAGACCGGTGCCAGCAACACTGGGAGGCTCCAGTTCCATATCAGGGCTTTCTTATAGTGTGAATAGGTGAGTTAAGAAAATTCCTTTTGCAATCTTTAAGCAGGAGCGGTTCTTGGCAGCAAGGAGGCCTGCCCTGAGGAGAGTGCCTGGACTTGGGGCCACTCTGCTTGGCGCCCTCTAACTCACAGCCGACCTTGACAGTAGCCACTTACACAGCGGGAGTTTCTGCACCTGCATGTGCTGCTGCAATCCTGGTGCTTGTTATTCTAAAGATACTGATTCATGAGAGAATCGGCTAACACTGGGGAAAATTCTAGATGATTCCCTACCTAAGTGCGGAGAAGAATCCAATGGGGGGGATTGGGGAAAAGGCACTCACTGAAAATGCAGAATCTTGGGCCCTCCTCAGTTCTATTAATTTTGACTGGCCTGGGAATAGGCATTTTCAATCCAGTACTCCAGGGGTTGTGATGTACCCAGTCCACAGAAGGGTTGGCAAACACTTTCTCAAGGCCCTTCAAAGGGGAACTTCTAATAGAATTTATCTAGGACTGGAATGCTCAAGCTATTACATGCCATTCAGTTTAGTTGATGGGTTTTTTCCTACCAAGTTCCAATTTTATTTCTGTATGAATAAAATATGCCCTTGGGAGCTCTGTTGTTCAATTTCCTGGGGGAATACGTATTTTAGAGTGCCGATAAGAGTCGCTTACTCAAGTCAGTCCTGCCTGCTTCTACCCAGCCCCCATGTCACCATCACAACCAGGTCACTTTCCCCAGCTTTTGTTCTTGCAAATAGAACAGAGGTGCTATTTTTTCACCATAAAAGGAGAAGTAGCAATGTTCTAGACAACACAGAACTGGAAACAATTGGAGACAGGGTTCATGGCTGTCCTCTGAACTGAAGAGGTTAATACTAGACTTGAAGTTGAAAGAAATTAAGGTGATGAGGCTGAATAGAGAGTTTAAGATTTAAAACAACAACAAAACAACAGAGCAGAATTCAAAAGATGCTGTATTATCTTTGATAGCCTTTTTGGTTCATTAATCTGCAAAATCATCTTTATTAATTAACCAAGAAGAGCAGTGATCCCAAAGATTTCCTGCTACTTTCTGTCATCCTCGGGTCTCATTTTGATCAAGAAAGTATTTTCAATTCCGAACTTGATTTGTGAGTAGTTCTTATATGAGGCAAAGTCAAACAGTCATACTAACAATCTTTAATCACAAGAAATTTCTGAATAATTGTTTTTCTAATTTGAGGTATCAAAAAAGAATGTACTTTTCATATTTGCCATGAGTGCATTTAAAAGTTCAAATGCAATGAGACTAGCAAGGCTAATTTTTACTCTAAATTAATCTGAGCTATTTATCTATACAATCAAATTGTTATAATTTGCTGTAAATATGATATTCTTTTAAAATTCAATATAAGTGTTTAGCTTAGTACTAGCTGCTTTCTATCAGGAAAAGGTTAGCATTGATTTATATTAATCTCTTGCATATAGTCACATGATCCAGAGCTCTTCGAGACTTGCCGAAACATTAACTGACCCTTCCATAAAGAGTTACACAATTTTGCTTGTTCTATGTCAATAGCTCATATGTGTAAGATGCCAGAAAAGTACCAAAATATCCAGATTTTTTTGGAAGATTTCCTTAAGATCAATTGCTTTTACCTAAAAATGAATAAACCACACAAAGGATAGGGAAAAACCTATTCAAATAAGCTCTGTGACTTACAGCTAAAATATGAGTGAGTGAGTTAGAAGGACAACTCATTTCACTTGTAAGGAGGCTCATGAGATCACTCTGTGCTCTGAGACCGACTCACCATTATTTTACTTTCTAAAAAAGGTAAATTGTAAGCATATTCATTAATGGTTTGAGCATCTTCCACAACTCACTACTGCTTCTGAAAATTAACATTTCCCTCCTTCTTACAGAAATATTCACCAAGAAATTATAACACCAGGGCACTGGTAAGACTTTGGCCTCTCAGCCTTTGAAAGAACATGGGAAGTAATCTAACGCTGGAATAGTTAACACAAGAATGAGCCTAAAGTCAGAACTTGTCCTTGCATAATTGCTGTGATTGTCCAAAAATTTGGCTGTGCTCATACTGAAGAAGAAAACACAGAAAGAGTAAGGACAAAAATTACTTAAAGGAAACGAAAGAAGCTCTAAAAAGAGACAATGGCCTTAAAATCCTTAAGCCTCAGTCAGGGAAGACAAGGAGACGACGCAAACATCGTCTGGAAACACTGAAACATCTTGCTGAGGCCGGGCGTGGTGGTTCACACCTGTCATCCCAGCACTGTGGGAGGCCGAGGTGGGAGCGTCATCACTTGAGCCCAGGAGTTCCAAGAACATTTTGCTGAAACACCAGCACCTACAGAGTACCTCACCCACTTTCCTATACTCCTCCCCCACTACCCCTAAAGATACAGATAAATGAAAATAAAATAAATGCTAGTTAAACAAAAGGAGCTACCAGTGCAATTAAATATAGGATCAGATTGAGAATGACAATATGGGAATTCTAACACTGTAGGTCTTTAAAAGTGTAATGCCCTATCAGCCACCTTGGAAAGCTAGGAAATCGTTCTCTTGAAGGCCATCTCAGAATCCTGGCAGACTATGAAATTCATTTTATTTAGATTTAAATATATATACAAATAGGTATATAGTGTTTTCCAGCCCACCATTGTGATCAAAATATGCAATTTTACCCTAGAAAGGTCCGATTTAAGAATGCATGGGCACAGTAACAGCAAGATATTGGCAAGATTATGTCAACCACTTAAAACTTGGGCCTTGTCATTTTCACCTTCCTCTATCTATCCCCGCAGGCCCACTGACTCCCTGGCCAAAGCCTCCAACTCATCCCCACACTGCTCCAGCACCCCTTTTCCCAGGAATCCTCCTGCATTCCCAAGAAGAAAGACTCCTTCTCTTCTTCCTGTCCCTACAATATCTTTATGTACCGTCGAATTGCAAATACTGCTACATTTGCCATGTTTACGTGTCCTCTCTCATTATATGCCTCTGTGCCTTCTCATTGGTCTGTGAGTTCCCTGAAGTCAGCAACTGTCTTCTCCCTTTTGAGCCCCAGCACCCTGGACAGCCTGCTCTCAGAGTAGGTGCTTGATAAATGTCTGACTATTGGAAGAATTATCTAATACCACCTTCCATAGCACTCCTTGTCTAATCATCACATAGCCTTGGAATCATTCTTACCATCTCATTCAGGGGGGCCCTTCCCCAACGTACATGAAATATGCTCTCCTCCTTAGTTGTCCTTTCCACCCTCAAATCAACAAACACGTTCGTGCCTACTCAACTCTTGATTGAGTTCTCATCAAAAGGTTTCCATTATAGCTTCATCTTCTGAAAGAGAGAGATTTCTTTTCTGGTGTACACTGTGAACCAATCCAATTCAGGGCGTGCTTAGAGTCATTCCGTTGTTTATTAAGCATTTATGAGGTGCCCTGGCAGGGCACTGATTCTAGGGCATGAGTCTCCACCAACAGGACCAGGTCAACTCTCTAGTTTCCTCTCCTCCAGGCCAAAATCCCCAGAGCCCCAGACCCCCTAGAGCCATAAACTCCAGAATGACTAAGACCAAAATATTTGGGTAAGAATTTTTCAATGTGTCTCTCACTAGTACCCCCAAAATTCCCTAAAAGCTGGGCACAGTGGCTTGCATCTGTAATCCAAGCAACTCAGAAGATTAAGGCGAGAGAATGACTTGAGGCCAGGAGTTCGAGACCAGCCTGAGCACATAGCCAGACTCTGTCTCCAAAAAAAAAAAATTAGCCCGGTGTGGTGGCTCACTCCCATAGTTCTAGTTACTCCAGAGGCTGAGACAGGAGGGTATGTTGAATCCAAGAGTTCAAGGCTGCAGTGGGCTATGATCACACCACTGCACTCCTGCCTGGACAACAGAGTGAGACTTTATCTGTACAAAATTTTTTTTTTAATTTTATTTTCTCAAATATATATATTTAATTTCTAAGGAGCAATCTAATGATTCATGACTAATAATCATCTCCAGCCCCATTGACCAAGACCTCTCTCTGTTTGTGGGAAGATGTTTTCAAAAACAGGCTGGATTCTTCTCTCCAGAGTGGGTTAAAATAACCAAGATGACCATATCCTTCTGGTTACGCAAGACAGCCCTAATTTCTACTCATTGTCCTGAGGTAATTATTCATAGCATCCTTTTGTATTCTCAAAAGTGTCCTCATTTGGACAACAAAGTATGTGGTTATCATAAGTATAACTCCGCCTTATTGGGGGCAGGGGGGGCTTCAGAGCGTCCTCTGGCCTTGCTACTCTGATTCACTCCTTAAGCATGCAGTCTAAGATAAGGAAATCCGTAACCAACCAGCTTTTCCTTTTCATACAACCTCCTCCTTAAAAAATAACTCAGATTTTCGGTAAGAAAATTGTGGCAATTGCTGACATGTTTCTTATATTGGGAAGATGTACTTCTTGCCCTTGCTACAAAACCAGCTGAACAACATAACCCAACTAGCTGCTTTGTCACAGACAGTGGGGAAACATAAACAAAAGAGGTCATTTCAACTCCAAGAAATCTGTAGATGAGATAGCTATTATCTGTATTAATTATATCTCCAGTGACCTACTTTTGGGGGAAAGAAAATCTTTCCACCAAAACCCAATCTGATATATCTTCAAAGGCTGTAATTAAACATATAAAAGAAATTCTGTTGTTATAAGGGAAAAAAAGAGAGATAAAGTAAGCTCTCTCTTTTTTTATTCTACCAATTAGTGGGATGCCTTTGCTGTCATAATAACAAGGGTTGTTCCTCTAAAGTGTAGGGAAACAAAGAGAACAAACTAAGGCTTCCTCTCATTGTACCCCAGTAATGATACAGACATGTTTTTGTGGCCTTTGCTTTTTTTTTTTTTTTTTTTTTTTGAATGATGGAGAAGGTTGTATGGCACAATAATTATAGCAAGACCATCCATTTGGGGTTGATTATTTTTTCCTGGAGCTAAAGGGTCTATTCTTGCTAGAATCTCAGATTTTTGATGTATTAGTTAACTGTATAACCTCAGACCAGTTACTTGAACTCTCTGGACCTCAGTTTCTTCATCAGTTAAGTTGGCAGAATAATACCACCCTCATCGTCATTTGTTGTGAGAATTAAAATCACTTTTAATTATAGACAGCAGTATTCAAACATGAATTGGCATGATAAGTGATGCAGGTGATAACTGTGGAAACAGAGAGGAAGAAGCAAATGTAAGGATGTGGAAGACTCGGTGCATTTTGGAGACAAGGTTAGAAACAGGAATGACAACCTTTGAGACCAGGAACTTGGTGGCATTTCCAGTAACAATGGGGAAGTTGGAAAATGGCAACTGTATTGGTTTCCTAGGCTCCTCCTGGAACAGAGTACCACAGACTAGGTGGCTTAAGACACTAGAAATGTATTCTCTTACAGAGGCTCCAAGGGAGACTTGGTTCCTCGCTCCTCTCCTAGCTTTTGGGGGTTGCTGACAATCCTTGATGTCCTTTGGCTTGTGGCAGCGTAACTCCAGCCTGTGACTTTGCCTTCACACGGTCTTCTTTCCTCTGTGTGTGTCTGTGTCCAAATTTCACTCTTCCTATGAGGACACCAGTCATGATGGGTTTGGGGCCCCTCCAAATCCACCATGACCACATCTTGACCCGATTACATCTACAAAGACCCTATGTCCAAATAAGGTCACCTTCACAGGTTCCAAATCCCTCCTGGGTTGGCAGGGGCACACCGTCCACCCCACACGGTGCTGCTGCTTGGGAATGGTGACCACAGGCTCAATGCCCAGAGAAACCTGCTATGATAATTGTTGGTAGGATTTTTATAGAAGTGAAAGGAATAGTAGGGGATTCCTGAACATTTTTCTAAATCCAGCAAACCTTTTTTTAACCTCCACCATGAAAGGGAAAGGAGCTCTTTACTGTTCCACTTTTCTTACCCACCATCCAGACTTGAACTGGCAGGTTAAAGAATTTCCTCTTTACAACTTTTCCCCTCATATTTATTTTCTATGTGAAGCCATTTCTCTAACCAAAGATACTTTATTAGGAGTAAATCTGGGTAAACAATCAGATTATTAAGCTTCTGTATTGATGTGGCAGTGTCAGTTTAATGTCTTCATCAGCAACCCCAGGAGTTTGAACTCAGAGATCCCATTTAATTTGCCCAGTACCTTGTTCAATGCTTTAATGTCTAATTCAAAATTCTTTTGAGGGGGGCATACAGTCTCTCATTCAACACAAATCCTCTCACATTCTACCCATAGTCCCTGTGGTCTTATACCAGGTCCACTGACACCTTTATGGTACCTGTGAGAGCCTTGAAAGCACTTAAGTTTGCCAGCCATGAACTCCATGAACTCTACCGCCCTATGGCCCTGAAATCAGCCCTCCTTCCCCAGCTAGCGCTGTCACTTGACTCCATTTCACCCAAAATTCCCTTACTTGTCATTTATTGGGCTAGTCATTTTCCCTTATTAATCTGTTGTTTTGAAATTATTCTCAGTTCAGCTTTTGTCTCCCCCACAACTAGATTAAAAATAGCTTCATATTTTATACCCTCCCACAACATCTAGCCTAACAATCTGCACAGAACAGCCCTTCAAATGCTTGCTGGCTAAAAAAGAAAGGGCTAGCAAGACAATGACCTGCAGTTGTTCTCATATTCCAAGGCCCCACACGGTACCACCCTCAGAGTTGGGCAAAGGAGCTCCAACTGTAGAGGGCCTCGTTCTGACCTTCTTTCGCCTTCTCCCCACCCAAGGGAGCAACGTGGACACAAGGCCAAGGGACCATGCCTATTTTCCATCCATGTACTCTCCCCAGTTTTGGTCCCTTGCTCCAGGCACTTGGGACTCTGTAACCTCCTTCTAGGGCTTACATGTGCCATTCCCCAGTCCATCCTCTTGGGGACAAACACATTCCTAGGCCTCAAGGGTAGCCAAAGGACAGATGTTTGTGAGGGGGTGAGGACAGAGCTTGGGTGTGCTAGCCAGAGTACATGTAAAGTCCTTTGCACTGTGGGTGGGAGGGGCTGGGGACAAGGGGACACCAGCCAGGGACTTCTATTTGTACTCCTGCCAGGCCCTGTAAATGTTTAGTGCCTCCCTGGCTCCATAGGCACTCGGGGTTGAAGAGGTAACGATGGATGGCAAAATTCTCTTCTTTACACCTTTTATCCAGCACACGGCTCCCCAGCTTGCATATATTTTGGTATCGATCTATTCAGTGAAGAAGTATCTGACTTTTATAATAGTTATTTGATAAAAGAATGGTAGACTAAACAAAGAAAACTCTCATTTTAAAACCCAGGTTTTTTAAGAAGTGAAGGAGACTTTGAAAATATGTAAGAATGGTACATATTATTAGCTAAATGCGTATAGATTCTTCAGGGTTAGCCAGTGTTTCTGGGCCAGATATAATACCCACAACCACCAGGAGTGATGCCATGAGGTCACATACATATCCACATCCACACTCAAATAAGAATCACCACTGTGCACATCTAGGTTCCAAACACATGCATTACCATAAAATCCCCTCAGGTTAGGCACTACAGTATGAAATCAATTAGACAATACTAAATAAAAATGCATTCAAACAATTTTCAAAGTAGTCATTAAATCTCATTTTATATATTCTATAATCCAACTATTGTCTGCACAGTAAAATCCAAAGAGAATCAAATAGGAGGTGGAAGTGAGATGGCCTTGGCAAGACTTTGCTAAGGTCTGGTTGTCCACAGGAGCAATAAAATTAGTAGCAGCTTATATTGAAATGGTCACCTCCACATTCGCTCTCACACGTTGGAAATTTAGTTGCACTAGGTCTCAAGATCTGACTTCAGATTTTTCCTTACTGGTTATGCTACTGTAGGCACAGTTCCTGCTTTAAATTCTGTGTGGAAATGAAAATTCAGTTCTGATTTTCCTGATGAGGAATATTTCTAAGCAGCAGGCTTTGTCTTCCCCAACCACCACCCCCAAAACATACATTGATGAATTATTTTTTTATCAGAGGTTTTTGTTTATTTGTTTCTTTTGAGAAAGAATCTTGTTCTGTTGTCCAGGCTAGAGTGCAGTGGCATCATCATAGCTCACTGTAACCTCAAACTCCTGGGCTCAAGAGATCCTCCCGCTTTAGCCTCCCCAAGTGCTGGAATTACAGATGTGAGCTGCCTCATCTGGCCTCATTATAGGTTTAAAGGAAAAAAAATCAACCTTTTTGGCAAATTAGCTGAAAATTTTCATTACACTTTATACAGAAAGTATGTGCCTGCAAATCAACAAACAACCCAAATCGAGAATCTCTGGCTAATGTTCTTTGAAACAGATATACGTTCTCTAGCCATTCTTTTCCTCCTCTTCCTTATTCTTTTTCAAACTCAGAATCTTCAATTTCCACTCATCTACTAATTTTTGATCACTGGAGGCCAGGTGTTCAAGACCAGCCTGGGCAACATAGCAAGACCCCATCTCTACAAAAATTGTTTTTAAAAATAGGCAGGGGTGGTAGTGTGCGCCTGTAGTCCCAGCTGCTTAGGAGGCTAAGGCAGGAGGATCGCTTGAACCCAGGAGTTAGAGGTTTCAGTGAGCTATGATCATGCCACTGTACTCTCACCTGGGTGACAGAGCTGCCTCTAAAAATATATACAAAATAAAAACAAGAAATTCAACACAAGCAATCAATTATGCCCAAAAGTTCTAAAATAAAATAGAAAGAATCTATAATCTCTAGATTCTGGGGGATTATTTGTTTGCTTTTTCTGTTTTAGTGGGGAGTTGGTGGTAAAAAGTAAAAGAAGTATGGAGGTTTTGAGAGTTTGAGAGATGAGCAAATCTGAGAAAAAGATTTAGAAACGAAAATAAAGGGAGATAAGATGCTCTGAGCATGTTTAGGTTTTTATACTTTGGTTTCTGGCAACAAAGGATTTGTTGATGAACTTCACTAACTAGAATGGAAAAATGACAAACTTTTCCTGGTCTTGTACTCTGTGGTATGTCACAAGTTACACCAACTGGTGAATTTGATTGTCTTTTTTGGTGTGGTATATTACTTGTAACAATTGCATTCTGCTCCTTTAAGAATTTCAAGACCACCTCACAAGGAATAATTACTCTCTGATATAATAAAGGAAACAAATGCTACAAAAGACTCAATTCACTCAGCAAGTGGGCAGAGGCAACCTCTTACAGAGTGATCTACCACTGTAGCTTTATTTAGTCTTGATACATCAGGGAAACAAGAATTAATTTTAAAATCATTATTACTTTACCTAAAATTTTTTTTTAACATGCCAAAGAATTTTTGGGTTCTTGTAGCTGAATACAATTAGTATTGTTAAGTACCAATCTTAAACAGCTCATAATAATCAGATTCTAACTTATTTTCCATCAAGCATCAAGCACTAGAAACCATGCCAGCCAATGGAACGCTGCTGCAGGCAACCAGGGTAACTCAAGCATTTTCTAAAGATAGCCATTGCTGAGTCAGTATGAGAATCCAGATGAGGAACCACTCCATTTGCCCAGTGACGATGTGACCTGCTGGAAAAACACGTTCCAGGGAAAAAGGCATATCAAACTCCCAAACCAGCCTTATGGAAGCTAACCATTCTCGTATGCCATCCAGAGGAGCTTCAGAAATCATAAATGAAAGGGTGAAATCTCAATTATTGTCTTGCTATTTGTTTCTCCTCCTCCAGCCACCTCTTGGATATGGCCAGGCTCCTTACTTACTACCTCTGCCTAAGATTATGCCAGAGACAGGGAGAGAGCAAGGAAAGGACTATCTACGGAGAAATCGTGCATGCCAGGCACTACACCTACCGTTTTCGTAAATGGCATCTCAGTAGTGTTGAGACCAGATCTTAATCATGTGGGAAAAAAATCAGACCTGTATGTTGCATCAAAATAAATCCCAGATGTGTCAAAGATTGATATGCAAAAATTTAAATGCTCAATATACTTCAGGAAAATTAAGGTGAGTATTTATTTAATAATGCATAGGGGAAATTCAGATTATTTAAATATAAACAAAATTAAAAATACACTATAAAAACATGAAAAAACAAAGACCTAGCTAGGGAACAATTTTCCTTACATAACAAAGAGCATAATTATATTCGTCATTTAAAGAACTATTGCAAATCAATTTTTAAAAACAACATCAATAGAAGAAAAAGGCATGGAAAATACAAAAAGGCAATTCACTAGAAGAAAATACAAGTAGGCATATGAAAAATATTTGGCTTCACCGAAATGAGAGAATACAAATTTAAAACCATGACATACAGTATTTTGTCTGTTAGAGGAGCAGTATTTGTGGACATATAAGAAAACACATATCCATTCCAAATTATCCTTGTGCACAGCAATATTAAGAATTACACGACAGCTTGTATCAACATTATTTAAAATGAGATGTTATGTCATCTGGAAATTCCAATTCTAGGATATATAACCTAAAGAAATCATTGGACAAGTGGCCAAAGACATATGTAATGAGACAGTGGCCACAGTGGTATACACAATAACAAATATAAATAAGAAAAAAGTAAACGCATAGTGGTAGAAGACAAAATCAATTAGTTATGGTGACTCTCTACAATGGAAATATTATATGGTCAAGAAAATCAATGCAGATGAATACTTACTGACACAAAGCTACCTGGCTAGAAGGGATAGAGTAAAGGTTAAAAGGGGCTGCCTATGCTCAGTTTCTAGGTCTGCCAGTCATCTGGTGCCTAACTGCAAACCGCTCCTCAATTGGCTTCATCTGGAAAATGGGAATGCTAATAGTGCAAGCAGTACACCGGTGCCTAGCCCAGCGTAAACACTCAATAAGTGTCAGTGTCACTTTAAGGCAAAAGTTACTTAGATTATTTTTTTGCTTGCATGCACACACACACATACACATACATTTTTAAGTTGGAATTATAATCACCAAAAGTTAACAGTGTTACTCACTGGGTGGCAGTGATATGGTGTTTGTTTTTATGCATTTATGCATAAGAAAGTAAACAAAATTTTGTCCCCATTTGGTTATGAAGATGTCATGTCTATTAGTTGTCAAAGTTTAAATTTAAGAGTTTTGCTAAAAATTTTTTAAAAGTTTTAGTGTAAGTTTTCCTGTTGTGAAGAACAGGGATACAGTCTGTTCTGCTTCCTCCTCATTCTCAATGTGAGGACTTCATATCCTGTCGGCTATTTTGATACTAAAGTCATCCATTTTATATAAATTTTAAAATATTAACTATTAATATTTCACTGAAAAAATTTTGGATCCCCAAGATAATTGTGTCAAAACATGCTGTGACAAGACTTTTGGCTGAAAGTTCTATGTTTATAAAATGAAGAACTGAACTACATTATGTTTCTTTCCTAAATCTTCAGAAAAATATGAGCATCCTGTTCCAAATTGCTCACAGACATGAAGTTTATTACCCTGTGCTGGAAGCCAAACTGGGATCTCATTTCTACTTTGACAATTAAAGATAAAATCTTGTACTTGAATTCCATGTTTTTGTGGTTGACTTTTCTTTTTTAAAATGCAAATGTAAAAGTGATACTTTTCATCCATCTGACTAGCAAAAATTAAAGTCAGATAATAACAAAATGTTGGTGGATGTGTGGAGAAATTGAAATTTTCATGCATTGCTTTTGGGAACAATAAATTAGTACAGATGATTTGGAGAGAATTCAGCTGTATTTTTGAAAATAAAAATATGTACAGTATGGATTGGCTATTAATGACACTATGGAATTATTACTAATTTTAGTAGGTATGATAATCATGTTGTGGTTATATAAGAGAATGGTTATTATTAGGAGATCAGTGATGGTATATTTAGGAGTGAAGTCTAAAATTTTAAATGGTTTAGTAAAAAATAAACTACACACATGCATACATGTCTCTGTGTGTGTGTCTATCTAGACAGAAAGCATACACAGCAAAATTAAATAATTGGATAATTTAAGTAAAAGGAAAGTAAATGGTTAATGTATGCTCTTTCAACTTTCCTGCAGGTTTAAACATTTTGAAAAGAGGTGGAGAAAAAAGTGGCCTATCCTCATGTCCACAAGGCAACATGCACAGTGCTGTCCACAGCACCATCCTTTGTGAAGAACTGGAAATTGCCCAAAAGTCTGAACAAAATGTCCATTTGTTGGAGGAAATACTGTACAGCAATGAAAAGGAGTACACTGAATCTATGGTGCAGCAGCATAGAGGGGTATTAGAAGGCAGTGCTGGGTGAAAAACTAGAGCCATTAAAGCAGGTGGCCAAGTGATAAACATTCGTTACAATAAACATTCATTTTTAAGCACACATGAAACATGTTTCACAGTTGCACAGCTACGAAAGATCTGGAGAACAGATTCAAAGACGTCATGGCAGACCAATGAGGCGGATGATAACGGGGTGGGGATAGGGACTCAGGGAGGACACAAGGGGCCGTGGCAGGGCTTGAGGATGACATTGATGAAAATAATCCAATCCTCGGTACTGCGCCTGTGCAGGGTTTCATTTTTATTTATTTATTTACTTATTTATTTATTTTTCCACTTAGTGGATCAAATGTTTTAGAAAGAAATAAAAATATGCACTCATCATAAAATGGAATCACCCCAGGCCACCACCAAGGCATCTCAATGCATCTCCATTCATGTCCCAGCAAGTCCCTTAGGGCCAAGCCTTCCTCTTCTCCACAGCCCAGGCCAGTCACAGCTGTGTGCTCTGAGCTCTCCCTCTTCTCTCTCTCTCCTAACCAACCCCAGGTTTCCCAAGCCAGAAGCTTGCTTGGAAATTCCCTTCTGCCATTCACTAATGTGCCCCCTCACACACACACACCCCGCAGTTCCCTTTTCTTTCAAATCACAGTAATCAAGCAATCTCTTCCAGGCAGTGACCCTTTCGCAGCCCTTCATTTTGACGTGAGCTATGGCCAATAGAGAAATAAACCCATGAGGTCTAGGGGTGCCCTCCACAGTAGCCCTGCCCTGGGCTGATGCCAAGGAGCATGCAATCCATGCATATGCTGAACAAATGAGTAAGTGGATGAGAAAGGAGAAGGGAGAGAGAGAAAGGGACAAGAGAGAAAAATAGAAAGGTTAAGATTAGGAGAGAGAAGCAACTGACTCCATGGGATTATGGTGAGCTGGCAGAGCCAGACGAATCTCCCAAATTTATTATCCCCATGAGCAATTCTCGCCCAGTGGGAAAATAACTGCAGAACACTGCAGGCATCAACAAAATCCCAGTGAAATCGGAGAAGACCACCTTGCTCTCTCCAATGTTTTTATGTTCTAGGGCAAGTACAGACATTGTGCTGAGCACTCTCACTCCATAATTACTCAAATAATATTTCTTTAAGAACAAAATGTTGGTTAGCAGGGAATACAAATGGGCCACATTTGTGAATATTTTTGGCAGGGGATGGAACTGTCTTTTTAATAACTAACAAAAATATGACAGAAATACAAGAGAACCTGGATAAATGGTATAAAGAAGTAAACTCAATGTAAAACTGTTCCTCCTCCAGTGGAACAAGGGGTACAGTAGTTACTGTTATAGATGATTATTTCCTGGGAGAAAATGACACCAGAGAAGGGTAGGTCAACTTTTAAACTAGACAATCACTAATCAAGAATGAAGAGGTAACAACACTTTTTAAGAAAACAGAGTATCATTTGCATACCATTTTACATAGCAATTTATAATCATATTTTTGAAGAGGAAATCAGATTATCTTACCCAACCCCTCATTTTGCCAGTGAGCCCAGAATGACTAAATGACTTTCCTCAAGCCTCATAAGCATTTAGAACCACAACCCAGGAAGGACTCCAGCCCTGTATCTTCGAAGTGGAACCACTTCATTCTTTCCTTCTCAACTCTCCGTCTTCTGAAATCTGTCTTAGTCTTCTGGGGCTTCTGTCAGGAAATTAATTTTTTTAAATAATAATTCTTAAGACAATTGAGGATATTTAAATACAGACTGCATATTATATAATATTATGTAAATGTTGTTAATATCCATAGGTGTGATAATGGTATTTTGTTTATATAGAAGAATGTTCTTAACAAAGAAGGATTTGGAGTTGCCATCCCATGAAGTCTGCAACTAACTTTCACATTGTTCAGAAAAACAGGATAGGTAGATAAATATAGACAGACAGGTAGGTAGGAAGATACATAGCTACACAGACAGACAAACAGACAAGCAATATGGCCAAATATTTACAATTACTGAATTGTAAAGAAGGAGAATTGGCAAAGAAGGAGAGTTCATTATATTATGGCTTCAAATCTTTATTTTTAAAATGTTTCATAATAAAAATGAGAAAATATAGATATATTTTTAAAAATCATTATTTTAAAGCATGTCAAGTTCGAGTAATCGATTTAGATCTGTACACAGCTTCTCAGACATCTCATGTGACACAGCTAAGAAGCCCTTCCAGAGAAGAGCGATTTATGGGGTTCTAGACAGCACGTCTAAATCTAATGACAGCAAAATCGTACCTAGAAAATGTGTCTAGGGTATTAGATGAGGTTGTAGAAACCAGATGAGGCTGTATATGAGGAGACCTTGGCCCCAGGTGTCACTGCATGCCACGCTTCCCATAAAAGGCTATGGTGGGGGACGACACTGGAACCTGTCTTTTGTGTAAAGACAGAAGCAGCCTGTAAAAACAGGTTACATGCAAAGATATGGAATCAACCTAAGTGCCCATCGACTGGTGAGTGGATAAATAAAATGTGGTGTATATAAACCATGGAGCTCTACTCAGCCATAAAAAGGATTGAAATAATGCCTTTTGCAGCAAATTGGATGGACCTGGAAACATTATCCTAAGCGGAAATATCCCAGAAATGGAAAAACAAACACCACATGTTCTCACTAATAAGTGGGAGCTAAACGAGGGGTACACATGGTCATAAGGTGGTGTAAAGGACATTGGAAACTAAGAAGATGGAGAGTAAAGAGGGGGGTGGGACAAAAACGTACCTATCAGGTACAATGTACATCACTCTGGTGATGGGCACACTATGAATAAAAGTTCTGACTTCAGCATTATTCAATTTACCCATGTAACAAAAACACTTGTACCCCCTTAATATTTGGAAATTGAAAACAAACTCAGATTACAGACAAGAATGATTTTCCATGAAAGACAGTCGCTGCCTTTGTTTACCTCTGTATTCTAAAGAAGCAACTTCGAAACATCTAATCCAGTGTTGTATCTCCCCTAGGAAGTACCATTATAGTGAAAATAGGAAAAAAATCTCCCCTGAGCACCTGGACAGAATGAGGCTGAATATCCGGGTCTTCCTCAGTGTTGACTGGCTTTGTTCCATCTCTTCCCTTTGAGCCTGACTGAAAGCCTGTTGCTCTCACAGCTTTGACATAAACCAGAGCACATATCTTCTCTCTGGATTCTTAGCTGTGACACCACAAATTCCTCCAAGCCTCAGTTCTTATAACTAATAAGAAATGCCTCTTGCTTCTTGATTCTCATCAGTTAACTGTGTAAAGCCCAACTGCTCGGAATGGAGTCCAACTTCCCAGAGGCAGTCGCCATAGAGCTTGGTCCTGAGCCCCACCGCCAACAACCAGCACAGCTCCCAGTGGGGGGGAGGCTCTGGCTTGGAAGTGGCTGACTATGCCACCAAACATGGGAGGCACAGACAAAAAGGGTGTAAGCAACGGCCCTGCTTTCAAGCAGTTTACTGTGCCTACAAGAGATGATAGGTCACCAGACACACAGCATGAGGTTCACTGCAGTAACTTCCATGAGTATGAAACAAAGGACTGGCATCCGTTCTGGACCAGAGAGCAAGTGAAGAAGGGCCAAGTTATCTATGTCCTGACACTCTGATGGGTGGAGATGGGAAAGGCGTGTGCTCCAAAAGAAGGGCATGGCTTACAAAGAGGCATGTAGGAAAGAAAGTGTACATCACAGAGAGAGGTTAAGCATACGTGTGTACGAATAAATGCAAGCTCGTGTTGAGGGAAGGCACTCTTTAGCTCTGAGCTTGGTAAAGTGAATAAAGTGGTTAATCCAACAGAAACAATTTCCTTGGCCATTTCTCTACATCAGATTTATATTTTTTAAAAGCGCCAGTCAAGAAACAGCCTTATGTATGTACATCCCTCCATCCACCAAATTACTTAATGAATCATGCCACATAAATGGTCCTTCCATCCCCTTTCTTTGAGGGCACAGTCATGCCTTAATAGGTTTACACTTTCAGGTTTAGCTTTTTAAACTATTCAACTAAACCTGTAAATAGACAATGCTTCAACCAGGTGGTGGTAAGTGCATCCTCATTATGCGATACACACTAGTGGGTTTTTTGGCCCAGAAGATGATTTTCAAAACACATCACATCACTCCTCACTCCTGGCTGCCCATGTGAATTACCTAGAGAGCTTTAAAAAATTGTATGATGTCGGGGCTCTTCCCTAGCAATTCCCATGATGATTCTATTATGTTTTCAGGGTTGAGACACTGGGCTAGAGCTACACATTTTTTACACTTTAGTTTTTAAAAAACCCTCTGAATGTAAGTAACAACAAGCCATACTATGCTTAAGAAAAATACACATAAGTTAAAACAAAAATCAAATATTTAGATAAAAGCAGTTACTTAATAGTTCTTAATCATTTTTTTCTCCCCAGTCTTAAAGAGAGAATGTTTTAACTACTCTCACCAATTTTATCACCCTACCCTGATTCCGATAGCTACTCCAACAGTGTATTCAACTAGATCCTTCTCTACCTTGAGTAGCCAAAGCACAAAGCTCTGCAGAAAGACGATGCCTTAAGGCCTCATTTTATGCCTGAAATGAGGAGTTACTACAGTCCTATGGTAGTAACTATGAATGGTGGCAAAAATCAGAGGGTTGTTTATATCTTCACCTAAACGAAAGTTTCCTTAACTTTTTTGAAAAGAGTAGACCCATTCCGCCTGACTTCCTAAGCCTAACTTTTCTAACTGCCACCCAGCTAAATGAAAATGTAAGCCACATAACTCCCTCCTCAGGGAGCTCTCTTAGCCAGAAGCACAATTCTCAAATGTTTAGACACTCCTCCCTTCCAGAGCTTTCACTACAAACACTAACTTAGAAATGTTTAAGAGTTTTTATATAGACATTGAAACAGGCTTCACGAGGGTCACTAGGTACCTATTAAAATACATGGCATTGTCCCCTCTAGGCCTCTACAGACCCCTGCAAGGAAGAGCCAGGCAAGGAGAACGGGGTGTGGTTAAGTTTATCTATCACACCTGGTCTCATCCATCCCACTCTGTTGGGTCAAAGTACCTTGCTGAGCCAGTCAAACTAATTTATTCCGTGGGATGAACAAATCCCTCTTTAGAGGCCAAACAAAGGATAAGAAATCTTTCAGAGAGGAGGAAGAGTGAGAGTGAATCAGAAAAACAACTATAAAATGCCATGCAAGTGGTGTCAATATTTCACAGTTTAAAAATTGTGTTTATCCATCAACAGATGAACAGATAAGCAAAGTGTTGATATATGCTGCTACAACATGGATGAACTTTGAAAGCATTTTGCTGAATGAAATAAGACATACACAAAAAGGAAAATATTATATGATTCCAGTTATACAAGATACCTAGCTAAAACAGGCACATTCATAGTAACAGGAAGTAGAATAAAGGTTACCATGGGCTGGCAGGGGTGGTGGGGGCGGAATGGGAGGTGAGAGGAATGGAGAGTTATCATTTAGTGGGTTTAATGAGTTTCTCTTTGGGATGATGAAAAAGTTCTGGAAATGGGTAGTAGTCATGGTTGCACAACATTGTAAACATATTAATATTTGATGCCACTGAATCACACACTTAAAAATGGTTAAGATGGTATATTGTGTTATGTTAGTACAAAACCCAGGAAGCTAGAAATTGACCGCATTTCCCTTCAGCAGGCTAACTACTCCATGAACAAACATCAACACCATTTCTTATTTTCCTGGCTACCTGGTTTCTACCAATCAAATGGGGCCTTAACAGAGGCTATTTTTACAGAGGCTATTTTTTTCTTAGGAAATCTCTCCTCTTTTGCATTGCTTCATCTTATCCCTTTTTTGAGATAAAGCCCAAACAACTTACCACTAACTTTCTTAGGGAGTTCCAAAGCCTGATAAACTAGTTTTCAATACACAGTCAAGGTTTTAGCCCCATGAATTAGCCATATATAGTTAGAACTGATTCTCTCTAATATTCTGCAAGTTTGTAGGTGTTTCTGGAATAACTGCTCACAGGATTTCATTAGGAAACTTCAGCAGTTGTAAAAAAGTAAAATCATAGGTTAACTATATGGATTCAGAAAATTCAGGAATCGCTTTAATGCAGCCCAGTGACGGGATCTTGAAATGGGTACCGTGAATGGCTTTGTGCTAGATGCCTAAAGATGCACCATCCCTTCTCTCATGGACATTACATGAGTAGGCAAGGCATATAACCACCCATCATTTAAATAAAGTTAGGAAGCAGTGTGTGATCGTGTGTGAGCGGAACAGACCAGAGCTTTGTAAAGTCTGGGAAGAAAGAAAGAGTAGAGTCTGCACAGTCTTAACCAGGATAAAGTAGCTAACGTAAATGAGGAGTGAGGACTGAGAGCAAGGAGGGCATCTGAAGAACACAGAGGGACAGAATCCAAAAAGACGATCACATATAGGGGCTAGGGCAAGGGCATACACGAAAGCCAAGAAGCTGGGGTAGGGGACTTATTCCAGGAAGCAGAAAGTCCCATGAAAAAGGGAGACTGAAGCCTAATTAAGATGGTGAAGATGGAGTAATTTCAACGATTGAAGAGTCTCCTTGCATGTGGCAAAAGTCCCATGTGCTGGGAAGCACCTACGAGCTATGAAATTCTGCTGGAAAACTTACCAAAAATTTTTAATACTTATTTCATACTTAGTTTAACCTATATTTTCAAACCTTCTTGATATTATAACCTAAAATTGTGAAAACATAAGATCAAATCACTTTATGTTGATAATTTTTGTTTTATTTTTCAAAATGAAATTCCAATTAAGCCATCCTCCCCCAGCCCCCAGTATTCACCATAAAATGTTGGGTCCCTCTCTAAGCCAACTCACTATAAGGGGTCTTTTCCCCGAATAGATCATCTTGAGATCACGGGGCCTCCTGTAGGTCTTAACTAGTTTATCCCAACCCCAGTCAGGGTAAGATCCCAATATCAGATTTCTTGACTTGTGGGAGCAAACATGTGTATGTGGTATCAAATGGCCAGCAACTGTAGAGTCTGTATGAAACCAGTCTGGCATTTGGGTTGTTCACACAAATGCAGTAATCAAGGGCAGGGGATTACAGTGTCAAACTCCTCACCATGCACAACTGCACAGCAAATGTAAACCCAGGAACTAAAACCAAATGAGAAGGAGATTCATTCAGTGAGGGAACACCACTGGCTCAACAATGGAACTTAATGTAGATGCATTTTCTTTTCAGAGCTTGCGCTATATCTTATCATTAGGAGGGAGGCTCAATCCTTTGCCTTAGGATGTGACTCTGTTTCCATGGTGACAACAAAAAGTGGGCCTTTAAACTCCAGGACAAATGAATGGAGCATTCACTACATCAAGCAATTTCTGGGTATTTTCAAAGCTTAGGAAAAGACAGATAATAGCTGCAAATCTTGCCAAACACTGATTTATTTCATTTTTAAGCGTAGAGGAGGTCAATGATGGAGAAATGTAAGAGAACTGCATCCCGAACCAATATTGACACTGGTTCAAGTATAAAATATGCCTGATTCTCAAAGGGGCTTATCTTGTCAGATGGAATTACGTTGGCTTCACCCTGGATGGCACTAACACTACCATGGCTATGCATTCAAGCAGAACACAACAATAGGAGAAACTGGGTTTTTCAACCAGATTTTTTCCCCTATCAGTACAATTGAAGTGTTGCTTTCTAAATACCAGCGGTGATTAATCTCATGTTTTCAAACAGTTACAATGAACTCATGAATCTAAGTGAGTAACTTAAAAAGTCTATGATCCTTTCTTTTGTGGTCGACCTGTTAGATAACTTTCTATGCAGGGCAACCTTGGCGTCCTGCAGCATTACATGTTCACTCAGTGGAGCTTTTCCAGAAAGACCGGCACTACTTTTACAGGCTCTCTTGATTGAACTTGGCTTGCAGTTGGATGGCTAAGGATTAGAAAGAGTCCTGTCAGGTACCGACATTTTCACAAAAAGATGTCAACCCCATCCCTCAGCTCATTTGATCTGTTTTATCTTTAAGACCGGGATCTGTCTTTATTCAACAATGGAAAACCCTCACCAGACAATATGCCTCAAAACACCTTCCAGCAGATCCTTATCAAATTCTTTTTGCAAGTCCGAGGATAACTGCGTGAAGGACACGCAGTCCACATTCGTGGTTCTCAATCCTGGCCACGCTTTAGGATCATCTGAAGAGCTTAAGAAAGAAGTCTCCAGAGATTTTTATTCACCTGGTGCAGGTGGGGTCCAGGCAGGATCCTTTAAAAAGCTTCCCCGGCAGTTCTGATGTTCAGCTCAGGTAATAACCAATGGCACCCAGAGGCTATCAGGATGGTTAAACCTAAAGAGCTCACTTTTAAAAAGCATTTATTACACAAGTGCTACGTGAATACATTTCTCCTTATTTAAAGAGTTAAAACATTAAGTTAAATCCTGCTTTGGCCACCTGCCCCATTTTCAGTCCAGTGGCCTTCCTCCAGAACTCATTCTGTTCATTTACATACATGGTATTCACAGATACATTCGTGAATATCCATGTATATGAAAATACAAATGCATTTCATTTTTCAAAATACTTTTTAGCATGTGTCATGCCACGCATATTGTTCTGCTGCTCTGTTTTCACTTAACAATATGCCTTTGAGCTCTTTCCGTGCAGAATTTCTCTGCCTCATTATTTTTAGCTGCTACACAGTATGAACATGCCACAGTTATTTTTAAAAGCTATTCCTCTAAATTTCTGCTGTCCGATGTGGTAGCCACTAGCTAAATGTGGCTATTGAGTCCTTGAATGGGACTGATCTGAGGTGGGATTCAAAATACACACCAGGTTTTGAATGCTTCATACTAGGAAGGAAAGAATGTAAAAATATCTCATTAATGATTTTATATTGATTACGTGTGGAAGCAACAATATGTTGGATATGTTAGATCAAATAAAATACAATACTAAAATCAGTTTCACCTGTTTCTTTCTACTTTTTTAGTGCAATGATTAGAAAACATACAATTACTTATGTGGCTCACATTATATTCCTATTGAATGGCTCTGCTGTAAGTGATGGGCATTTAAGTTACTTATAGTTCATCTGAAATTACAAAAAATCGCCACAGTGGACGTTACTATACATCAATGGTTCTCAATAGGGGGGTGTTTTGCCCCCTAGAGTACATTTGCCAAAGTCTGGAAACATTTTTGCCACAACGTGGGGGTGTAACTGGCATCTGGTGGGTAGAGGCCAGCGAAGCTCTAAAACATCCTACAATGCACAGATCAGCTTCCCAAGACACAGGACTGTCTGGCCCAAAATATCAATAGTGCTGAGCTTGAGAAGCCTGGTTAGGCATTGATGGGGCTCAGAAAACAGGACCTCAAAATGAAGCAAACGTTTTTCTCTGACCTCCTCCTGTCCTCCTGCCTCTCAGTCCCGTTCTCCCCTGAGGCCAGCCAAAGAAACCAGAATCCTTCTTCCCCAAGGTAGGTCATAAAAGTCAGAGCCCCTTTTTCTGAAAGCCAGCCATAAAATCTAAAATTGTAAAAAATGGCCATAAAGAAATTATCTGACCTTGTTTGATCAGAAGGCCATAAGACCCCAACTGCAGAGAGGGCCCTGCCCCTACCCAGAAGGAAGGAATGCACACTCAGAGAGGCCAAGAAGAATCTAGACAAGACAGGCCTTGCTGAGTTTCTGCACTCAGTCTGTCAGCATTAGATCATACCCTTTTGGTCCAGTCATATTTGTACATGGCTGTCCATTCCTTGTTGAACCTAAGTGTAAAAATGAACAATTTCCTCTGTATTGTTGGGTCTTCATTCTGAAGGCTCCTGTGTACATAAGTTAAATACATTTGTATATCTTTTCTCCTATTAATCAATCTGCCTCAGTGATTTTACAGCAAACCTTTAGGGGGACAGGGGCCTTGCTCCCGATAGCATGAATCCTTGTCCACATGTGGGAATGCTTCTCAAAGCTAGATATTAAGTCATGGAATTCCCTGTGCTTTTGATATTTTCACAGACACCACCAAATGTCCCTCCAGAGTAGATATGCCAATCTCCTCTCTCATCAGCAGGACATGAGAATATTCAAATTAATCCTTAAAGAACAAATAAACAAATCTAGCCTGGAAAAGTTTAAAAGGCTTCAAAACGTCCACCAAATATTCTAAGTTCTTACTATCACCAACAGGAATGACAATCCAACTCAAAGTCCTAGAGTTTTAAGTAATGTTTGGAGGTTTAATCTATCCCCACCCTTTAAAAAATTGCATTCAATGATCCCAGAACATAATTCATTTTGGGTCTTAGCATTCTTAATTTACACTTAACTAACTGGTATATCTCTCTGCTTTTTAACTGTGGCCAAAATTTGAATCTTGGGAGAAACAGCTTCAACAGTCTCAAATACTGGGCTAATTTTTAAAAAAGCATTTGCATTTGCCTTACACCCAGGGCCCTAAAGCTCTGCCTGTTTTCCCAGAAAATACTGCCCTTGGAATGACCTTCACATGCAGTAACTGATAACACAAGTCATGTGCCTGGGCCAGGTTGTCTGTTCTCAAATATACTATATATTTATTAGAGATGATTCTGCCAAACTAATCAGTAAGTAGAAACACATTAAAAATCTAAATCTGTTATGCAAATCCAGAGGTGCAACTTACATGAAATGCATTGCTCTCATACATTCGAATTTTATCCAGTCTTTTGTAAGAAGCAAGATTATTGACCTTCTCTAATTTTCAATTTCCGTATTTTAAAAAATGCAAATTTTAGCTAACATGATTCATGTTCCAAATGTTTTGCATGGTATGTCAATGTCAGGTACTTTACAGCCATAAAACTCTTTAGGTAAATTCCAACCCTTATCGGCCACCTCTGCTGTGAATACCCAATAAAAAACTCATTTTAACTTTCATTCTGGAGTGAATTTGAATCCTGAACTCATTCTCAGTATGAATGAGAGAACGCAAAATGAGATAAGTGCTAGAAACAATTACAATTAGTTCTAACTAGTCACCAGTTTCCTCTACAAGTTTTAAAAAATATGTTTTATGGGCCAGTTTACAGAGTAAAAGTATTCCATCATGGCCAGGAAAAGATCGTGATAACCTTGTCTTGGTATAAACTGATACTTATTGAGTTTCCTATTTTTGGCCTAAAAGATTCTGAATAATAAAAAGAAGAGGGCAGGGGGAGGAAGAGGAGAAAGAGGAAGAGAAAGCAAGAAAGAGGAGAGGCTGGAGGGTAAGTTCCCTAAGGACAGAGAATTGTCTGCAGCTCCCAGAACAGGTCCCAGCACATCTAGCACACCTCAAATCCTGCTTAAAGAATGGAGGATGAAGAAAAATAGTTACCCGGGTTTAAGAAAATAAAAATAAAAAAGTATTCAGGTTAGACCCAAATTTTGATTTAGAAGTGCAAATGAGGAACTGGCCAGTCGCAGAGCCCCTCTCAATGGTCACCCTGAGGAGGAAACGCTGACTGAGCCTTCTGGGGTGCGCGAGGTGGGGTAGGGATGGCGAAGTCGCTCAGAATCTCCAGGGGGCCCTCCCTGGGCCTGCTCTGCTCATCACAGAGCTGAGAAGCAGGCTGCCCACTGGGCTTTCAGCAAACCCCCTTCAGCTGGCCTGGCAGAGGCAGCAAAGACACAATTTAGACATCAGAGATACACTTCAGGAACCCCTAATGGGATTCAATTTGGAAAGAGAATGTCTTGCCATTTCTGAGATCAAAAAGGTCTCCGGGTCTTGGTATTTTCAGGTGGAACTACAGGTGAGACGAGTTTGCCAATGTCCAGGCAGAAAGAGCTTTCTATTTAGCCCAGTTTGATAAGAAATCCAAGTCCCAAATGCACCTTCTCTTGTTCTGTTAGAAGTCTCTACTACCCCACACGCATTTTAAGTTGAATATTCAGCCTCATGAATCTCTTTTGTCTCTTTTTTTCTTTTTATGGGGTTGGGGAATAAAAGGTTTCTTCCCCACAGAAGGTGGCTTGAACTTACTCTTGCTGTTAATATATGTTTCAAGCATGTTAATATATGTTTCAAGCATGTTAATATATGTTTCAAGTGCTCTTGCTGTTAATATATGTTTCAAGTGCTCTTGCTGTTAATATATGTTTCAAGTACTCTTGCTGTTAATACATGTTTCAAGCATATCTTTCCTTGATCCTGGCGGTGAGGTGGTAACTAACAGGAGAATGCGGTCCTGTTCGCAGAGCAGCAAAGCCATGGAGATCATTGGCACTTGGGCTTTCAAGAAGGTACAACTTGGGAACTTGGGAAGGAAAAAACACATTGCCAGATGTGCTGCAGCTGCTCCTCTCCAGGGTGGAGGGCCCGGCATTGTACTGCCCAACAGGTTTCTTGAGCACCTACTATGTGTCAGGTACTGTGAAATGGCTCTGAACAAGACGGACACCGCCATTGCTTCCCAAGCGCTTACAGAATAGTGAGGAAGAGACAACGCTGCATGAGACCACTCAGGGTGTAGTCAGTGCCCCAGGCAGGGGTTGCTCCAGGGAGGAGTTAAAGTGGAGGGGATAAAGGGCCAAGGCTACCTTTGGGCTTTGGTTTCTCCCCTGGATCCAATGAATTTAAAGTTCTATGTCTGGCTCCTGAAACCAAAAAACAAGAGCTACCTCTTCTGGGAGGAATATATGTTTTTCTTTGCGTAAATCACAGAAGGGAAAATGTCCATAAACTTTGGCACCAAGAATTTTATTTTGATTAGTTTTTATTGTTATTGTTTGTTTGTGTGTGTGTTTGGGGGAAGTTGTTTCTCTGTAAGGTAGACAAATAAATATATTTTCCCTTAATTGTAAGACCATTTCCCCCCTTTTAACAGCCTTATTGAGATATTATATAATCTAAATACCATAAAGTTTGCTCATTTAATGTGTACAATTCAGTGGTTTTTAGTATATTTACTGAGTTATGCGATCATCACCATAATCTCATCTGAGAACATCGTATCATGTTCTAAAGAATAAAACCCAAAAAGAAAGCTTGCACCCATGAGCAGTGACTCTCCACCCTTACCAACCACTAATCTACTTTCTGTCTCTTATAAACTTGCCTATTATGGACATTTCACATGTGGGATTATGTAATATGTGGTCTTTTGTGACTGAATTCTTTTATTTCACATAATGTTTTTTGACGTTCATCTATGTTGTAGCATGTATCAGTACTTTGTTTCTTTTCATTGCTAAATTATATTCTTTTATTTTTTTTGAGACAGAGTCTCACTCTGTTCTCCAGGCAAGAGTGCCGTGGCATCAGCCTAGCTCACAGCAACCTCAGACTCCTGGGTTCAAGCGATCCTTCTGCCTCAGCCTCCCGAGTAGCTGGGACTACAGGTATGTGCCACCAGGCCTGGCTAATTTTTTCTATATATTTTTAGTTGTCCAGCTAATTTCTTTCTATTTTTTAGTAGAGATGGGGTCTTGCTTTTGCTCAAACTGGTCTCAAACTCCTGAGCTCAAACAATCCACCCGCCTCAGCCTCCCAGAGTGCTAGGATTACAGGCGTGAGCCACTGCTACCGGCCTCAGTGCCAAATAATATTCTACTGAATGTATATTCCATACTTTTTTATTCATTCATCAGTTGGCAGACATTTGGGTTATTTCCACTTTTTTGCTGATAATACTGCTGTGAATATTCATGTATAACTTTTGTGTGGATATATGTATCAATTCTTTTGGGCATATACTTAGGAGTGGACTTGTTGGGTCATATGGTGGCTCTAGTTTAACGTTTTGTGGAACTGCCAAAGTGTTTTCTAAAGTTGCTGCATCATTTTACATTTCCACTAGGAATGCCTAAGCCCTCAAATTTTAATGTTTCCAAAGTAAGGGTATGACTTATAATCTATGTGCACATTTAATATAGTGGATCACCCCTTACTTTCAGTATAATAATAAGTTATTTATTGAGACTAAGTCCCAGGTATACCTTATCCAATGCTCATCTACTCTATGATAGAGGTATTACCTTATTTTATAGATGAGGAAACTGAGGTTCAAAAATCAAGTTATAGTTGTATACCTACCACTACTGGATGGTGGTCATACTAGCATTTGAACCCAGGTCAGTTTTCTAACAAAATCTGATTTTTTTCTACATTCTCTTGCTACTGTTCAAAGATGAGTAAAGGATAATATGTATCTATGAGACAGATAAATATAAAAATATTTGAATATGAGACAGGCTGTGATAAGTACTCAATAAAAGGAATTTTAGAAATACTTTGGAGGGGGCAGAGATGAATTTTGACACAGGAAATCTTGAAAGGTATCTTGGGATTAGTGGGATTTAAGGCAGGTCTTATTGGGCAGCTATGGCAGAAAATGTCCTAAACCAATGCTCTAAGACTGTGCCATCCAATATGGCAGCCACTAACCACATGTGTCTACTGAGCACTAGAAATGTGGCTAGTTCCATTTGGGAAGTGCTGTAAATACATACAGGATTTCAAAGACTTACTACTAAAAAACGAAGGTAAAATATCTAATAATTTTTATATTTATTACATGTTGAAATGATAATATTTTGATACTTTGGGTTAAATAAATCTATTATTAAAATAATTTTAACTATCTCTCTTTTTACTTTCAACAATATGGTTAATAGAACATTAAAATGATCTATGTGGTTGGCTTTAGATTTCTATTGGACAGCGCTACTCTAAGAGATAAAGATGACAGAGACTATTTTGAGAGCACTGACAGCTATATTGAAAAAGCCAAGAGGTAAAGTGGAAAACACTCTTGAGAAAGAATGTAGGGTCAAATTGCTATGGACGCAGATGTCCTGCGATGCTGAGTTGTTTAAACTTTGGTCTGGATGTAATCAGGAGTCAAAGGCTTTGAGAAAGGGAGTGAAGAAATCAGGTGCATGTCTGAGAAAGTGTATGCTGGCAACCTCTAGTCAATAAAGATGACTGAGATGACAAGGAAAGCTTAAGAACAACCCCTTCCCCCAAAAAAGAAATCTCTCCAAACTCATAAAAATGCTTGATCCAATGTAACACCAGAAAAACACACAGCGAAACTTGGAAGCAGGAAAGGGAACTCGCCGCTGCCATAAACAGAAGGAATTAGGTGTCAGAGCAATGAATCAAGAAGCTCAGGGGGTCGGAACAGGACATAGGCCATTAAGGCTGGGGGCAGAGGCTTTCAGGTCCGTGTGAGAAGGGGAGCTCCGGTCAATGCCTTGCATATAAACGGACAAGAAATCAAATCACATGAGTAAATCTGGCATTAGAGAAACTCCTCCCGGTGGAGGCAAGGATGTGATGCTTGGGAAAGAGAAGTCAGGAGAAAGACAAGGCAGAAATGCAGGAGCTCCTAAAGGAAGAGTACGGGAAAACTGGGAGATGGTGCTGCTTGGTGATCACCTTGATCAGATCGCCATACCTTATGTGTATAGAAACATCACCATGTATCCCATGAATATGAACAATTATTATTTGTCAATTAAAACAAAAAAAGAAAAAAAGAAAAGAAAAAGGAGGGAGGACCAGTGGTGCCAGATGCTGAGCAGAAGTGGAAACAGACAAGAAGGAGACAATGCTTTTGATTTGCTGATTAGGAGGTTTCCCAAGGCCTGGAAGACAGCAGTATCTGCATGGCGGCGGGAAGGGGAGAGCAAGAGGCAGCATTCACAGACTCCTCTGAAAGCTTTAGCAGGGAGAGAGATGAGTGACTCTAAAGATCAAGGCAAGAAGCAGGACTGATAAAGGAGCAAGGTGTAAGGGGGATGATCACAGGTGGAGTTAGAAAAAGAACGGGTGCTGGCCTCCACGAGAGGTTCAGAATGCCACTCCTGTAAGCTACGGAGCTGTCTTGGAAAGGGAACGCCAGTGGTTGAAAGCACGTGAAAAGGTTTGATGCTGCTGCCATTGGGCTTGAGAGGAAGAAGTCCCCAAGAATGTGGCTGAGTGGCTGGGAGGGCCGGCTGCCATCAGACTCCCACAAACACCTAGTCACTTTCCCTGGCAGCAGCCTGGGATCCGAAGTTACCCAGGACTGAGTGCACAAAAGTGCCCACAGGAGGTTGAAGAAGTGAAGCCCTGACTAAGAATCCAGAGTGACTAGAGGGAAAAGTGAAACCAACTATAGGCACAGACGGGGAGGCTAGGACAGAGCTGAGGAAGAGACTAGGCCTGGAAAAATACAATCCATCCAGCTTCATTTTACAGGCAGTTAATGGTCAAATGATAAATACTAATTTTGCTACTTTTATTTATGCCCAACAGCTTAGTCATTTAAGTAGATGAGAAGCATTATGTCAATTCCATGTCAGTGAGGACAGACATGGAAATATTAAAAGTGATGTAGCCAGAGGGTTTCCTTCTACCCTTTTTCTTTTCAATTCTCATCATTCATTCACTTAACCTTCCTGGTGTTCCTTTGATGTGCCAGGCCCTGGCAGATGGGAATATAGACAATGGCAGAAAATATGAACTATGAAAAGATAATGTAGAATGCACATTTTATTGAACCTGAGACCTAAACCCATACTTGAAGAATTCAAATTCAATGAACTTGAGTCCTCTGTTTATAGACACACCAAGAAAATAGTCACTGGTCCTTTACATCAGGAACCGGAGGAAGGTCACAGCCAGCATGAAGAAAGCTAGGATGCCTTGACTTTGATGCCAGGGTGTTCATTATAGGAGAATCTGCCTTTTCACACGAGCTTGTTTACATCGTGTAAATGTTGGTATTCTAGCAACACCGAGGAGAAATTGAAAGAGAGTGGTGGCTGAGACCAAAGGGCTTAGGGAGGGAAACCCTGAGCAGGGTGAATAGGAAGGTTCATGAAAACTTTCTAAGTTAAGCAGAAAAGTTGAGTCATCTTGAAAATTGCAAGTTGGTCTCCTTTGGCAGTGAGTGATTTTTTTGGCCGGTGAGTTATAAGGAACTGAAGAAAAGACAATCACAGTTCCCCAAGAAAAAAAGATCAAGAGAAGGAAACAGAGATCTAACTTGCAGGGAGGAAGAATAGCAAAATGCATCAATGAAAGTATGTAGACTGGGAAATAATATCCAAAAAATTATCCAGACAAATCTTGCATTTTTCATATTTTTTGGGTCAGTCCTACCTTTTGACATTTCTCCTTCCTTCTCTCTTTCTTTCATATAATGAAAGAAAATATATATGTCGTAGTTTTACAGAATACATAATGAGACACTAATTCCAAGTTGGGCCCAAAAGGTATCTGAGAAGAGACAGCTTTGTTTCAATATGTAATAAACTGATCTGTGACCTGTGATCCAGTTTTTTAAAAAATATTTATGTCAGAATCACAATCTATAGTTATAAACTGACGTGAACTAGCAAAACATAAAAAGTCAAATTAGTTTGAATTAGCCAAGGTAATCAAACCTATCAAAGACATTAAATATCTTAAAGCAATAATTAGCCTAAAGTTATCCCATGCCTTGAAAATCTTACAAAACCTTGCTGTCTGTGTGTCTCTTGGGGACTCCGCACATTTTAAAATGAGGTCAGGCCAGATCCAATAGTATGCTCCTGGGGTCAAAATTTAATGAGCTGTAGCAATAATTTACTAAATGTTCCATTGTGGCTTCATGGCAATAATATTGCAGGTAGACAAACACAGTTCTGTAGAACCAGGTGATCAGGAATTGCAGAAATAAGCCATGAATAACAAGCCAACAACACACTGTTGGTGCTAAATAAATACTCAGTGATATTATCTCAGCTAAAATAGGATTACCGGTCACTTTAACTCTCTGCTTGAAAATTAAATACTTTATCAATCCTTGAATGCTTCCAGGGAATAATCTGTTGATTTTTCTGTATAAAGGATGTTGGATTGCAGAAGAGGTGAGTGAGCATTGAGAGTGAAGATCTAGGTTTCAGCTTCCACTGGGATACAATTGATCTGTGCTCACGGGATTTAATAGAAATAAGATGGTTCTATTTCTCCAGGGCATCTGCAGGCTCCATGATGGAGTGATAAGAGGAAGAGAGGAAGGCAAGAAATGAACAACAGAATGACAGAGATCTTGCATCAAAGCCTCTAAAGCAGGTCTGGGGTGCTGAGTATCAGATCAAGAGCCATCACAAAGTTCAAAGACAGACAGTGGTCACAAATAGACTTTTGTACTGCCTAAGCACTCCCCTTTGTTTCTTTAACCTCTGTCTGCTTCTCTGTAGTTATTAGACCAGAGATTGGGGGAAACGTTGGGGTTGGCATGTAACTAATTCCACCTTAGAGAGGAAGTCAGGAGGGAAGGCAGTACACAGGAGCTTAGCAAAAAAGTAACCATTGAACTATCTATATGTATCCATTTGTATCCATATACTTTTACATATCCCATAACACCAGGTTGTAAACCTCAATTATGCATAATGATATTTTTTTTTTTTTAAAAAAAGGACCTGCAGGAAATACAGTGGAGCAAGTTGCCACCAAATATAAACAAGAACATGGCATTAAAGCTAGTCTCAGCAATAGTACCATCAAAGTGGACCTTAAGGATATTTAAGGTGTGAAGAAAAAGGCAAAGTCAAGTTTAGGGAAATCATTACTTTCAGTAGTTTATTTGTGAATTAAAGAAGTTGTTTGTTTGGTAACTTCAAGTGAAATGAAGGGCTTTTCCTCCCAGGTTGCCATGGGTCTAGAGAGGTGGTTAATTACAGGCAGTACATCTAATAATGATTAATGGAAGAAAAAATATTTCTACAACTCAGAATTCACATAAAGTATATACTGTTTCTCCTCCTACCTTAAATATGCAGGAATATAAGGATTAATGTACATACATTTTCTTCTCTCACTTTAAAATGGGTAAAAACATAAGGAGTCTCATCAATTAGCACTGTTAGGAATATTCATTAATCTTTGAGAGTCTCATTATGCATAATTAACAGTAACCATCACATCAGACAAGCACTGAAATCTCAGTAGCTTAATACAATAAAGGTTTCTTCTTTATTTACACTCAGTCTCATGCAGGCAGGTAACCCTCCTCCGTGTTGAAGCTATGCTACCCGTGACATGTAGCCTCCAACACTGGCACAACAAAAGAAGAGAAAAAGGAGAGGTAGGTGAGCTCTTACCTGCCTTGTCCCAAAAGAGACTCCGTCCTCAGAGTCACATGGCTCTAAAATAACCTCCGGGGAGGTGGGAAAACATAGGGGCACACAGACTATTTGGTGAGCACTAACAGCTGTCTACCACACACTCCCAACTTCGTAAAGACGAGTAAGTCAGACAGATATACACCCCAATGGGGCGAAGTAAATGAGGTTGCTAAGGGAACTTTTCTAGAGGGTGGTTCAAAATCTCTAAGCTAGCTGGAAACACAAGACAATGATTTCATTCTTCATGTTCTTATTCAACGTTCAGGGTTAGGGCTTTGGCCCAGACACAGAGCGCACGGTAGCTGCTAAGGTCCTGTTTGATTTCAAATCTGGCTAGAATCCAAGTTTCTCAATTTCAGGTCCAATGTCATGAAAACTAGATATTGCTTCCTTCTAGAATGTGGGGCTCATATTGAGGTATCAAAGTTGCCTAAACTTCCCACACTTACTTCCAGATCTTACTTTAGAGTAGTGTTTATTAACCCTTGTAAATTAAAATCACCTGGAGGTATTTGGAAACTATTGATGTCTGTGCTCCATTTCAGGTCAATTGAGTTACAATGTCTAGGGTCAGGCTCAAAGATTTTGTTTTTAAGCGACCTCGGTAATTCTCAGAGGCAGTTAAGGCTGAGAAGCTCTATTTTAGAAGTAAATCCATCTCATCGCCTAGAGATTATAACTTTTTGTTGGTTTTAAGCCTGAGAAGCTTTAAAAAGTATTAGTGCCTAAGACCCACCCCAGATATTCTGATTTGATTGATTGATTGGGTTGTGGGGGCTGGACATTGGTACATTGAAAGTCCTTCATGTGATTTTTATGTGAAGCCAAGTATAAGAACTGTCATTTTATGTCAACACAGCCATCCCTAAGCCCCCCTGACAGGACAGAGGTGGCATGAGCAAAACTGGGGAGGGGAGGAGCAGCACTGAAGGCACTGTCCGTGGTGCTGAAATATTGTTGTAATAAATTTTGTATTAGTAACCATGGTGAGCATTTGTTATTGTTTAAAGTGATAAAATATAAAATCTTCTACTATTGCATATTTTAATTTTTTTGAGAGGCATAAATCTACTGCTAAGCACAGAACTGCTTTCCTGTGGATTTTCAGTTCAACATGGCTTGTTAAGGAATAGAGATTGAGGGGTAGGGTGAGGGGTGGATGGGGATAAGAGAAAGATGTTGAAAGAGAAGATGCTTTGCTGTTTATCCTGAGATAATATAGGGCAAAGACCATAGTTATGACTGGTGCTCTTGGAAAATCCACACTTTTTTAAAATTTTTAGCTGATGATCGTGTCCTGGATTTTTCTTTTGATGTTTAAATTATTAGAATTTTTAAAAACATCAGCTACTTTGCATCCTATCTAAAACTTAAAAGCATAAATGTTTATAGTTTCATTTTTCTTCTTAAGAAGATAGGCATGACATTGAAAATAGCCTATTTTCACAGAATAACATCTTCAACTCATACTGTTTTACAATACCACTGATGATTTCTAGCTGATGTGTTTGTGTAGCTTTATAAAAAATGATTAACATGGTTTCATATCCCCAGTGATTAGCTATGGCCTAGAGGCTAATCATTCTGATCTTTCCCTCCACATTCCTTACATCACTATCACAATTAAGTTGTCCAGACAGTAATTTCTTATTTCTCCATGACATAAAAACCTATGCTCATTCCCTTTCTATATGTTCCATGACTCCATCCTGCAATGACTTACTGACAAAAGGGTTGAATAAATGCTATAAATCTTCCTCAATTTATGACTGTTCTATGGAACACAGCAAATGTTTTCCACAGCAAATGACATTATGAAAATATGAGCCTGATCTACTAATCTGAAAATGGCAAACATCTGAACCTCACCTTATCAGCAAATAGCTCAGAAACTAATGCATCTTCCTTGCTAAACTCTAGCATTTCCCATGAAGCAATGGTATACACATGCACAGAAATCATATAAATCACACAGAAACATCCTTTGGAACAGTTATATTCCTATTTCTCTGCAAGCAATTGGAAATTAAGAGCTTCAGCCTAGACACTAAAGGCACTTGCTAACATGCAGATCCACAGGCTTTTTGAAGAGTTATTGGGGGAAAAATCCCTCATATTAACTTAAAATTACTCAAGAACTCATTTTATTTATAACCAAGCTATATGAGCTTGGACACCTGAATCTACTCCTTTGGAAGGAAAAAGAGTAAGTATCTGCCCCATGTTTTCTTAAATGTACCACATTTCAAAGAAAGAATTCCAGATAAATCCAATTTATGCCTAAATGAAAGTTTAGAGTTTTGCCAATTTGGTTAGTATAACAATAAAGTAGAGTTCCACTCTCAGATCTTGGTTTATCCTTCACCTATACAGACATTTAATGAGTGGGTCTCATAGACTCAAGCCTTTAATGGATTCAGGTTGAGGGGTTTTCAAAACCAAACAAATCCACCCCCCTATGATCATGGGGCACCCCTCCCTCTAGAACTGTCATCAGCAAGGCAAGACTTCTATTTGCCAGAGGGGCTTGCTTTCAGAAGCTAGTTTACAATCAAAACAATTAGAATCTTTTTAACCTATGAAACCTCTGATATTCCCTATCTACAGATTACACACTCTGAGAACCTTCCTATTTACAGACAGCTCTCAAAGAGGGCTCTGTAGAATCTAGAATGGGGAAGACAGAAAGATGTGAGGGGAGTACTTTGGAATTGCTCTTCTTACTATCAGAGCTCCAGGGGGCTGTTTTGGTGGTAAACTCATAACTTCCTCAGGCTCTGGTAGATCCCAGCACCCCAAATGGTTGGCGCTGCCACTTACACAGTTCTGCAGTAAACTTGTTTTCCCATAAAATGGTCTCAAAACTTGTTCTCCACGGAGTCGTGTTTTTTATGGAAGTAAACAAAGAAATCATAAATACTCGTGTCTCCCCACGTAAGAGTCTGTATTACTGTAGCGCAAAGACACTCATCATCAGAGCCTGTGGTCAATAGGCCAAGGGTTGTGGAGGGAAATGATGAATGGTCACAGCAATAAGATGATGTCTTGCTTGGCTTTTATCTGAGGATCACTGGGCCTGCTCTGCATCAGTGGCTCTGTGGTTTCAGTCTCTCACATAACTCTAGAAAACTCCATTATGTCTAGGGCCAATGACAGTTTTTCATTGCTTGAAAAATTTGTTTAGAACTTGTTCTATATTGTGCTTCAAATATGACTCAACTGTTGGAATAGGTACAATGGTGAACAATATCAGTCTACAACTTGAAAAGGACGTGTTTAGCCACACGTCGCTGTAATCTTGAGACAAAGATAAGCAGGGACTATCTAAAAACTTATAAAATTTAAAAAAAAGAATGAATGAAGAAAATATTTTCATGTAAATCTAACCAGAGCCTCTGTTTAAGGAGTGATGACTGCCCTTCCAACACTTATCTCACTTAAAACCTTATCCTCATATAATATTTCCCATATTGTAGTTTAGTGGAAACTCTCAAACACCTCATTTCTGCACACATTTTTGTGTTTATGAAGAAATAAGCTTTAAACACAAAAAGGATTCATTACTAGAAAATGGAACGGACCCGTTGGGTGAGAGGGGCAGAGACTTTAAGTACACCTAAAATACTCCAGTAAAACTCAAGATCCATAGTCTTTATTAATGATAAATCCTTTGGACTGAGTTGTATCCAAAATACAGACTTGTGGGCTTAGAGAATGCTGTGGCCCTTATCTCAGACTACAGAGTGATACTGGGCTATGATGTCTGGGGCAACTACTAGCCCACAGCCTCTGCCCCATTCTCTGAGCCATCCAGCCCTGGAAGTCTGGGAGTGAGATGGAAGAGGTGAGATGAGGATGTCTTACCCAGGATCTCTGAGATCCAGGGCATCATCATCAGGGCATCACCCTATGCCACTCCTATAAAGCTGGAATACCAGAGTATGTGGCTGGCCTTTAGGCACTGTGAACAAATTAGGGGTCTTCACTCTGAGGCTGGTCATAACTGAATGCGAAGGAGCAGTGGAGATGACAACTGTCTTCAGATGAGAACACATTGCCAACACGAACTACTCACTTGCTCTCATGTAGCTCAACTATTCTCCCAGACCCAAATACTACTGGGACTAGAAGCTCTTGCGGGGGCGATGGGGCAGGGGTTGACTCAAGTCCTGCCCTCCTCCAACCACAGACAAGGACAAAGATTTGGAACCAGAGACCAGCTGCTTATCCAAGCTCATACTGGTTCTGGTTTCTTGATCACTCAGTGGTGACCTTGGGGGCACATTCTTTCAATTTCCCAAGAATCAAGTTTCTCCAGTTTTGCAAAGTGATGTTAGCTTTGCAAATTCAAAGGAAATCTTGATGTCTGCAAGTCCCTAACCTTGGGCTTATTCAAAGACCTATTGTTCCTCCTTCAGCCTTTAGGTTGCTTTCCACAGCAGGAAATACACACTAGACCCCAAGTCCTCCCCCAGATACAGACATTTCAATGACAATTTTACTAAGGAATACGAAAATGGACTAGATTTTATGTCCCCTTTGGGTCTGCTGACTCACTTCCTTAAGTCAATGGCAAGTACTAATTTGTTCAATTGTGAAGTGCTCGGACATAAAGTATTGCTCAGAGTTGCCTTTTTGCAGTTTCCAGCTGAGCTCCCAATCCCCTTGCCAGCTGATTCATTTCTATCCTTCTCCACATTCCTCTCGGGGGCACTCTTCAATCCAGTCATTTAATCATTCAAAATCTATTAAGCACCTATTATGAACCAGGCCTTTTGGAATTTTTGCCTTCCTCTGGCAATTTTAGGCAGGCTGGAAATATAGGTCAATTTGTGGCTTTCTTCCATTCTCATTTAATATATAACATATAACCAGGGTGACCACCTGTCCTGGTTTGCCTGTGAGAGTCCTAGTTTGTGCCTGTTGTGTGACCACAGCTCTCAATAGTGCCCACTTTTACTCAGACTACCCCAGGTTGGATGATAAATTATATGGTCACCCTGGGGATAACTAGACCTACCTGAAGTTCTCCTAGACTTTGTGTAGGGTGTGTTTGTGGCAGGGGGCGGGGGAGAGGGAAAGGACCTATGTTTAAAGGGGCCCTGTGAAACCTCAGTTATGTGCTAGGCTGAGAAGAGCTATGGGAGGAAACCATGAAACTTGCCCCCACCTTTTAAGAAACATGTTTGGAATCAGTTCTTTTCAGGGGCAGCCTACCAGAGAGGTTAAGAGGATAGACTCCACAACCAGACTTCCGTGCACTGCCAACTTCCTAGCTATGTACACGGGGCCAAGTTATTTAACCTCTCTGTGCCTCAGTTAGCACATATGTAAAATGAAGATAATAACAGTACTCACATCATGTGGTTGTTGTGAAGACAACATGAATTAATGTATCTGACACATCTAAAGTGCTACGAAGTGTTTTCTGCCACAAGTAATTGCCCTGGATTCAGATCCTGGTTCCAGACAACTACATACTGGCTGGATGTAAGAGAGGTCCATTTTTAAAGAAAATTTGGTAAAAAAGACTTTCCTTTGGGTATTGACAAAATCAACCCAATCAGATCCTCTCTTTTAGGAAATAAATGCTTGATAAACAAGGCTGGTCACTGAAGTTGAATCTCAAGGGACAGGGAGCACTTGTTCCCACAGTTTGGCTCAGTCACAGAATTGCTAGGAGCTGGGGTACCTGAACACTCAGGAGAAACAGCCCGTATTCCCACATTCCTGTGCACCCTTGTTCTAATCTTCAGTCACCCAACTTCATCCGTTGGTGGCTCTCCTCTGCCACCTTAAATAAACACAGGGGAGACAGGCCAAGTTTAATGCACAGAGGAAAAGGTACATGAGAAATCTGGAAACTCAGACCCTGACATCACCTGGAACCTTCCACTTCTGAAATCTTAAATTGTAACATCTTACTCTCTGACCACAACTTCAGACCAACCCAGCTCCCTGAAGCTCATAAATACCTTGGGTCCTTGAAGCCCTCATTATTCCTCAAGTTATTTTCCTTCCTGGCTTCATTTTCTTTTCTACATGCCCTTGGTCACTTGTTCTTTCATTTTAATGTCCTTTCATCAACACTTTGCGTTCACCTCCCAGTGTTTGTCCACCCAAGACACCAAAGCTCCTAACCCTGGATTGATCCTACTTGACATAAGAAAACCCCAGTGCAACTCCAGAATATTTTAGATTTGTGCCGATACTCAATTATAGTTTACTATTTCCGTGAGCCTTCAATGCTGTGCTTTCCCTCAACGTTGGTCAGTTTCTAATCTACTAACTTCCCACCTGCATCACTGTCTTCAACAACTTTACCAACCTTTCCCTCTCCCCTACAACTTTCCACCCCAGGCATGTACACCTGGGTTGAGAGACACTGTCCATCAGGATAAAATCCAATCTCTGTAACCATTGTCCACCTGCCTCTCCCGAGGTCTTGTCCGTTACCTTGAACTTGCAGTTTGCCATCACTCAGTGCCGATCTGCACATCCATTTTGCATAAGCTGTTATATCTATCTGGATTTCTTTTTCTTCCTTCCAGTGCACCAGACAAAACACTGTTTGCTTCCTCATCCCAGCTGCCACAAGATCTAATCATTTGCACCACCCTTATCACTTGACACCTACTACATATTTCAGTTATGGTACAATGTATCTGTGGTTGCCATATATCTGTCTATATATCTGTATTTGCCACAAGACATTAGGCTCCATAAAGTCACAGGCCTGGTCTTGCTCATCTTTGTATTCTCAGGGTACCAGGGGCAGCCTCCAGGAGATACCCCAAAACCATTGGTTGATTTGATGAAAACCCCACTCTTTGACTGGCAGGGCTGGGTTTTCATACTTCTACCCAGCCATGTTAAATCAGTATCCCCATTGATTGCTGCGGTGCAAGCATCTGAAATTTCTGGCCAAATTGCATATAAAAGGGTGCTCAGAGACTTCCCAGCAGCATTCACTGGTGCAAACCACAGGAGTCTTGGGATATGCTCAAGAACTTCACCCCATCTCTAACCCCCCAAAACAAAGGAAGATACCACATAGCCTTTGTTTTGCAAATCTGCTCAGGAAATGCAGGCAAGGCATTAAAGACTGAGCTGGAAGAGAGCAGAGGGAAAACAAAGAAAATAATCAAGGAAGACAAGAAAGCATTAAATTTATACCCTAGGTCATTAGAGCTTCAGCTAAGACCAGCAGATAAATAGCAGGCAGCTGGGAAATGTGGAAATGCTCTAGCAACATAAAACCCCAATTCAGGGAATCTCACTCCAGATTCCAAGAAAAATGACTTCTCTGTAAGCTCATGATATTCCAGTAAACTTTTATTTGGGATTTTCATTGTTTTTGTTTTATCTTCCCGTTGATTGAGAGGTTGGGATTTTTTTTTAATCTTTTCAAATTAGTTCTATTTGATCTACTTCTGAGTGTGGGTGTGAGAGACGCTGAACAGCCTAACTACTGTGTCTAGGGTCTATGAGGTTATGATGGGATCCCCATTATCTCCTCTTGATGCTTCCTGCCCTCCAACTCAGCACCCTCCCAAATCCTTGATCAGCCCTAAAGTAGTGTCTCTGTGCATACCAACTTTAAGGGCGGTCTTGTGAAAAATAACAGGAAAATATCTAAGCCCACAACTTCCCCATTAACAGTTGAAGATCGAGCCTAGGAGTCCTCTTGCTAACAGGTACCCCGTGGGAGTTCTGTTTTGCACAACTTCTGAAAAGAGCTGGGCAGGTGGAAAAGAGATATAAATCTTTCTCTTCCAATATTGCATTTGAGAATCTCCTTTTTTACAATCTGAAGAGTTCCTGAGTGAACAGCAGGGTGTAGGCTTCAGGCCTCCCCCATATCTCAGGGGGTGGAGTCACATCTCCAGCGATAAAGCCTGTCTCCAAGAAAGGCAGGGGAGCCAGCTCTTAAGACTTTGACAGCCTGCTGCCGCTTCTGTTATCAGCCTGCTGCTGAGAAGAGAGAAGATGCAAATGCAACAGTTTGCAGTGCCCAGTTAATGTGGCCACAGCCATAAATCTTTACATCCCTTAAATACAAAGCCTGAATACCTGGTTCTCTCTGGCAACATTCTCTACCTCCTTCACTTTTCTCTTGGCCCTTTTTCCACCCAGGAAAAAGTAAATAAACTTCTTTCTATCCTAATCTTTGCCTGGAGAAATCTTTCTCAAAACCCGAGTGCACTAGCTCACACCCTAATACCAATCACCTGGGGTTCTTGCTAAAAATGCAGATTCTGACTCATAGGTCTGGGGTGAGGTCCGAGCATCATGTTGCTAACAAGCTCCCAGGTGATGCCAGTGCTGCTGGTCTGAGGCCCACTACTTGAGCAGCAAGGTTCTACCCCTCCACTAGTGGATCCAAAATTTTTGGGAGACAAACAAATAAGAGGCTCCGTTGACCCACAAGAAGGAAGATGTAGAATTTTATGTATGTTAATTTTATCTAAAAATTTAAAATCTCAACAAACACAGGTGTCCTCACTTGGTCCATTTGTGAGATGACCTCCCCTCAGGTTGTGTGAAAGGAACCCTGAGGAAAGGGTGGAAATAAAATTCTGCAACTCAGAGGGGTAGACAGAGATAGACTCACTTGTTCATTCCCTTCAGCTTACTGCAATATGCTGAAATGTGTATGTCGCAGAATTTATTGAATACATTATCTCATTTCAACCAAACTAACCCTCACAAAATGTACAAGAGGCTTAAACAATGCCAAGAAACTGCTAAAGACAGCATTAAGAATCGACATCTGCCAACAAAAGTTGGTCCAGAAATTCAAAATTGTAATGAAGATTATTTGGAATATGGACATAATCATTAATGATGATCTTGATAGTATATTGCATCTGGAAACAGTAGTACACAGCTATAATTTTATAGTAATAATTCCTACTTTAGGGAGTACATATGCAAACATTATTTCACTGACGGGTTGCACGGTCATGGTTTGGAGACCACTGCTCTATACTACCAGCTTGGCTTCCTTTGTGCCGGAGGATAAACATCCTGGCATCCTTTGATCAACCCCCCAACCCACTTTGTCTCCAGTCCTGTGATCCTCCCGCCACCACTCCAACCAATGTTTCAGCTGAAGTGGCAGTAGGAAGAGCCAGCAATCCCAAACTCAAATGCCTGCAAGGGGCAGGGAGGGACCACAAAATCCTAAAGAAGGAAGAGTGTGTATGAGACCAGAATATTCCATCCCCAAAGATGCCTTGTTGTCATAAGGATTATTTTGAGCTGATTATTTTGAGAAACTACAGAAACAGGAGTTCTAAAAACAGAGTATAAGTTTTCCTTTTGTAAGGGAAATTTACATCTATAAATGAAATCTCCTTTTGTAAGGGTGTCTCCCTCTCTGTACCAGGAAGAGAGAGATGACTCACTAGAGTTTTTTCTCAAGGAAGAATTAAAGCTGCATAACAATCTCTACCCATATTTAACATGATTTTCCTGGTTATCTCCTCATAACTAGACTTCCTCCAACACCCTTCTGACCATTTCTCTGACCATTACTCCAATGGCATGATTCCAGCCTCCTGGCCTCTCATCTCTGCACATGGTCTGTTTTGCCAGTATGCCTCTAATGGTATGGAGCACAAAGTGTCATTCTTCACCTGAAGTGTGGTATGACCAGTACAGAACAGGATTTATCACCTCCCTTTTCTCAAATAGTATGCCTCTATTGATATAGTCTATGGCATCTATCCACCAAACACCCTTCATCTTTTTACTGCTGTTTGTCTTCGGGTACGTCTTCCTCGTTTATAATTCCAGATTTCTCTCTTGAACTGTGAGAGGCTTTTAGACTTTATATTATTATATTTAATGTATTATTCTTTAGTATTACCTTCTGTGTATACCTATAGTGTATTCTTATTGTTTTTGCCCTCCCAAAATCTATTTGCTCTTCTTTTTGTAATAGCATCTCTGCTTCTTTTACATGCAGTCTTAGTGGTACTAACAATCAAGATGGCTTGCCTTCTTTTGACCTAGAGATTGAACATTGCCTGGTATAATAGCCACTCTCCCCTCTTAAATCAGGGGTACAAGAATTGAAACAATTGGAACAGACACATCATTAATTCCTGCTATCCAGAATCCCAGAGCACCTTTTTCACAAATTGGTTTTCTTTCAACTCCATGGGTTCCCCAGTACTAATTTCCTATTGCTGCTGTAACAAATTGCCACAAATTTAGTGGCTTAAACAATACCATTCAGGGACTAACAACCAAAATATATAAAGAACTCTCACAACTTAACAAAAAAGACAAACAACCCAATAAAAAAATAGTCTTAGAGATGTCTTTGAAAAGGATATATAAATGGCCAAACAAGTACATGAAAAAATGCTTGTCATCATTAGTAGTTAGAGAAATGCAAATAAAACTCACAGTGAGGTATCATTTCACACCCACTAGGATAGCTACACTTAAAAAAAATAACATAAAATAACAAGTGTTAGTGAGGATATGAAGAAATCGGAAGCCTTGTATGTTGTTGGTGGGAATGTAAAATGGTTCAGCTGTTACATAAAACAGATTGGCGTTTCCTCAACAAGTTGAATTATATGACCTAGCAATTCCACTCCTAGGTATATATACTAAAGAACTGGGAAAAGATACTAAAATTAGTATGCATACACCCATGTTCATAGCAGCACTATTCACAATAGCCAAAAATGTAGAAACAGCTCACATGTCTACCAATGGGTGAATGGCTAAAGATATTGTGGTATTTACACACAAGGGAATATTATTCAGCCATAAAAAGGAATAGACTACTGATAGGTGCTACAGCATGGATGGACTTTAAAGCATTATGTTAAGTGAAAGGAGCCAGCCACAGGAGGTCACATATTGTATGGCTCCATTTATAATAAATATCCAGAATAGATATACCCATGGAGACAGAAGATAGATTAGTAGATACCTAGGAGAAATGGGAGAGAGGGATGGGACGCAACTGCTTAAAATGTATGAAGTTTCTTTTGGGTGGGATGAAAATGTTTTGGAACTAGATAGAGTAGTGGTTGCATATTGCCAATGTACTAAATGCCACTGAATTGTTTGCTTTAAAATAGTTGTTATGTGAATTTCACCTCAGTTAAAACACACACACACATACTTACAATTTACTCTCTCCCAGTCCTGGAGGCCTGAAGTGCTAAAACCAAGGGGTTGGCAGGGCTCTGTTCTTTCTGGAGGCCCTAGGGGAGAATTCATTCCTTGTCTTTTCCAGCTTCTAGAGGCCACCTGCATCCCTTGGCTTGTGGCCCCTTCTTCCATCTTCAAAGCCAGCAGTATCTTCAAATCCCTGTCTCATAGATGTCAGTCACCATATCTTCTCTGACTCTGACCCTCCTGCATCCCTCTTCTAGAGACCCCAGTGGTGATATTGACTCCACCTGGATAATCCAGGACACTGTCCCCACTTCAGGATCCTAATCCCATCTGCAAAGTCCCTTTTGCCATGTAAGGTAACAGATTCACAGGTTTCACAGATTCAGAAGTGGGCATCTCTGGAAGGCTACTGCTCCATCTGCTCCATCTACCACAGCCCCACGTCCCTTCAATGAACTCCTCTTCTCGCTTCCGTTAGCCAGTGTCTGCTGCTTATAACCATAGAACCTTAGCTGATAAAATGCCTTCTATTTTTCAGCACTGAATTTTGAATGAACGAGCAATGTGAAACTAACAAGCAGGATTTGGGGATTTCTTGACCATAACTGAGAATGACTAAGGAAATCTGTAGAAATTTTATGTTTAGCACAATGCTTTCCCCGGGAACAAGGAAGCCATGAGAGCAGATGCTTAGTAAGTGTCTGAGAGCTGAATGAATCAAAGAGTGAGACAACATGGAAAGTTTAAAGCTTTTAATCAGAGGATACAGAAGCAGGGATAAGACTGCACAGAGAGGAGTGAGAAAACAAAATGAATCACGCATGAAAATCCAAGTTACAAGGCTGTTTAGCACATATAGCATAAAAGTTGCCAACCGCCCTTCTTGGTCGAGTGATACCCTCCTACTGTCATGCATGAATCTGAGCCACAGGTCCCCTCAGCCCCAGGAAGTCCTTCTGATGTTCCCAGATAGAATTAGCAGCTTTCTCTGTTCCAAAAATATATATTGAGCGCTTACTGTGTTGTTCTGAACTATTACAATCACAGAAAATTCTTCAGAAGAGGGAACATGCTTTCTCCACTGCCTAAAAGTGCTGCTACACAATAGGGTTCACACACTAGCTGCATTAAGAAAAGCCAAGTGCCAACACAGCTAAAAAGGAGAATCGTTCTTTTGTTTTAGACATTAGAATTCAAAGACATCTTCATTTTTTATTCTATTTCATATAGACCCTTTAATTATCTACTTTTAAAAATCAAGCTTGGAATCATAGAACCTTCTGGTGCCCCAGGAATCTATTTAGTTCAGTAACTTTTAGGACCAGTTTACCAAAACCTGGCATTAGTTTTCACAGGTGTGTTTTTTTGCAAGCCCTGCTGGGCTGATGAGCAAATAAATAATCCCTGGTGGGTGCAGTCCACCTACCCCAGAAGCCAGGCCACTTCATTTCCCTGAGCCTCTTCAGGGTGAGGCTATTTGACTGTTTGCTTTAAACAAACTACTAGTATTGCCAATTCATTTGACTTTGACATAGAAATTTTATTCATGCAAAACAGAGTTGAGCTAGTTTTTTTTTTTTACTGCAAGTCAGGGTTCCCGGAAGAGCAAAGAACACTCTTTGTTCAAGGTATCACCTTAGAGTTCAGGCATCACTTATATTTCCTGCTCAAAAGCCTTAGCATGAGTCAGCCCTGCTTGATAGGTGTATGTTTGTTGAAAGAAGAGGAAGCTGTTTGTTTATCCAGGGTGGAGAAAGCACCAAGGGTAGCTGGATATGGCCTTTTTCCTCTCCCCTCAGGTTATGACCTTTAGTCAGTACACAGCAGGTAAACTGTAGGTTACCTAAAGCCTTGCTGGTGGCCAGAGTTACCTGCGACAGCACACTCCTGTTTGGATGGCAGAGGCTGGATTGTAATCATGACCACCCAGAGTTACTGCCTTCAGTACCAAGAAACTTAACTGCCTAAAGCCATACTCTACAAACTACATCTTTTTTTGTTTGTTTGTTTTTTATAGACGGGGTCTCACTCTTGCTCAGGCTGATCTTGAACTCCTGAGCTCAAGCAACCCTCCCACCTCGGCCTCCCAGAGTGCTAGGATTACAGGCGTGAGCCACTGTGTCCGGCCAAACTACATCTTTTACACTCAAGAAAACATTAAATCAGAGTAAAATCAATGCCTTTTCTTCCCCGAAAGGATAAGGAGACCAATACAATGTCTGTTTTAAACTCAATAAAACTCCCCATCATTTTTTAAACTTTGTAGTCAATTCCTGAGCAATTTCTCCCTGTAAAATACAGTTTCTAGGCTCAGGCTTTGCACTGAAGGAAACTGGTGTGCCCACATTGTTGAGGGAGCACAGGTAAGATTCACAACAAAACCAACACAGCCGGCCTAAAGACACACGTGGTGAGCAGTTTCACATTTTCTACATGCCATGGAACTGTCCTCCTCTTTGCTTCTCTGCTGGAAAAATGGCATGGCATGGCCACCAGGTCCCACCTTTTCCATGGCAGCCCTGATTTTATATATTCTGTCCTGCTCCAAAAGTCGGCTCCAAGCCGTGTGAACCAGTGTCTGCTTCAGAATGAGGGGTAGAGGCAGCACAGCACAAAGCGAGGAAAATAACCTTTTTAAAGACCCGTTCACCCATGGAACAAGCGAAGGTAACACCTAGGTCACGCACATTTAAAAAAAAATAAGATTATGCACAAGGTTATTAGGAAGATACCATTACTTATCAATGCAAACATCCCCCACATCAGCTCATTTTCAGAGATCTAAGAAAGTCTAGAACTGAGGCAGATTTTAGCATCCAAATAAGTAAGAACGACATGTTGTACACATTAGGCATATTTTTAAACATTTAACATTGCTATTGCCGCTGGCCAGGAGCATAGACAATATGCCAGGCCTGGCTTTGGGGCACAGTCTTCTCTAAGAATAAAGAAACGTGGGTCATAACCCTGAAAGAACCAGTAAACTTGACGTCATCTCATACTGAGTGATGGACACTGAATGACTAAGTCACCTTGCTCTAAGAGATAAGTCTCGCCCTGCAGGAAGGCAGACATTGCACCGCAGTACTGTATTTTCAGGACAATCGCCCACTGTTTCCATGGAGAATTGTATTGATCAAACCCTTCCTACAGCAGGTACTTTACCTCCTACATCAGATTCCTTCTTAACATCGAGCCCGTCTGGTTGAATTGAAGGCTCCATCCATGCTTTCAGATCTTTGAGTATCTGGTGTGAAATTACAGGAAGATAGAATTACTAGATTAAAAGAACAAATGGATTTCTCTCTTTCTTTCAAATCAAGGTATGCCAGAGGGGTTAACTATCTAGGCCTTAGAATCAAATATCCCTGGATTCAAGTTCTGGCTCCTCTATCCCTAGCTATATGATCTCGGGGGACTCCCAGTAGCCCCCATTTTCTCATGCATTCAATGAAGAAAATTAATAATACCTATTTCTACCTTAGTTTGTTTGAGTGAGAAGGTATAATTTATGTAACATATAGAACAGCGAGTGGTGTGTATTAATAATATAGAAGCACAGTGGCTGGCTCTCTTTGATCGAATGCATCTCTTAGAGCAGTCCAGATTATTCTTCCATCTGGTAAACCCACTCCCTCACTCAAAAACCCTCATTGGCTCCCCATTTGAACTGGATAATTTCAAACTTTCTGTCTGACACTCAGGGTCTTCTGACCTGTCTTTCACATAGGTTTCCCACAATGCCCTCCATTCACTTAATGGTCTAGCTTTCTGTGAACCACTTGAGTTTCTTGTTCATGTGCAACACTTTCCTCTCTAAGCCTGGGGTGCTTGGATTCATCCCCCAATGTTTATGGCAGAGGTTGTAAACTACTAACTGTGTGATTGTGTGTGTGTGTGTGTGTGTGTGTGTGTGTGTGTGTGTTAACCCTTATGAGATCTTAGTTTGCTTTTATTTGTTGTCAAAAATTGGGAGATTTCACGGAAAAAAGTAGATTTCTAGGTTCTCATGGAATATAAGATCTGCCCACTTTGGGTCTGCCCTCCCAGGTTGCAACATTAGAGAGCAGCCTCCCCCAGTTGCCCTAGACACCCCCACTCCCTTCAGTACTAAGGAAGCCTCATTTACTCCTGAGGTTACTACCTGCTTGGCCCTCTGAAAGCATCTGAGTTTGTAATCCCTGATCTAACTCCTACCCATCCTCAACCCTTCATAAATTCTTCCTTGATTCTTTGTCTTCTTGCTTTGTCATCTTGCTTTGTTGCCCTTCCTGAAGTACAAGCCTCTGAACACAAAACCCATAACTGGCCTGTGCCTGGCTTAGCACCAGATACCAGCGGACATTTGATTAACACTTTATTTATTTATTTATTTATTTATTTATTTTTGAGACAGAGTCTTGCTCTGTTGCCCGGGCTAGAGTGCCATGGCGTCAACCTAGCTCACAGCAACCTCAAACTCCCAGGCTTAAGCAATCCTTCTGCCTCAGCCTCCAGAGTAGCTGGGACTACAGGCATGCACCACCATGCCTGGCTAATTTTTTTCCATATATATTTTTAGCTGTCCAGATAATTTCTTTCTATTTTTTAGTAGAGACGAGGTCTCACTCTTGCTCAGGCTGGTCTCGAACTCCTGAGCTCAAATGATCCGCCCGCCTCGGCCTCCCATAGTGCTAGGATTACAGGCGTGAGCCACCACACCCGGCCGGATTAACACTTTTAATTGATCAAAACCCGGGTATCTCATCATGGAAAAGTCACAGCTCACAGGCATGCAACCTTTTGCCTGGGCTGGGCTAAGTTTCAATGATCAGTCATTCCTAGAAAAAGGCATTACAGGAGCGGGGGTGGGAGGGGGGTGGGGAGGTGGGGGGGGTGGGGGCGTGGGGGTGGGGGGGGTGGATGGGAGGGGGAAGGTCCACTTGAGAGGGAGAGGGAGTTACACTTATAAGCCCGATGCCCAATTTCAAATTTTGTCCTAGATTCATTTGCAGGACAAAAAATTCCTTACACTCTTTAATGAGAGATGTGCTATAATTCTACATTTGGTAAGCACTTTATTTTGTTCTGTGTATTATCACAGACATTATTCCCTTTGAATCACAAAAAAACCATAAGTAGCAAGGTAGTGTTATTACCTCCAACCATAGAGGTTGAAAGCTGAAGCTGCAGTTTGCATGATCAAAATACCCTCCTTAACTTTCCTGACTTTTCAAGGCTGAGAGGGATGCAAAGACCCCCTCAGGGCAGGGCAACTGGCTGCTGTGATGTCTGAGCTGGATGCCAATGTGTCAATCTATACAATCAACACTCTGATCTGTGCTGTCACAACACATCCTGCAAAGAATCACAATCACCCTCTTTCCTACAAATTCTCCTTTTCAACTGTGCTGTCGGACTACACATTGGCAATGCAGAAAAAGGCTGAAAGGAAGACAAATCCAGGTCAAATATGCACACGGTTTTAACAGCTTGCTTTAAAGTATTCTTGTTACTCTTCCCACCGAGTGAGTACGTGAGGAGGCCTGATAATGCTGAAGCCATCTTGTATCCTACAGTTGTATCCTACCATGTAGAAAGCAGCTTGCAAAACTGCTTCCTTCTACCTGACGCATCAGAATCTAAAAGCCCAGTTCCCAAGCGAGGCCTCCTTGGTTGGATTCTCCATAGCACAGGGGTGGGGATGTGATTGGGCAGGGAGGGCAAGATTATGTCATTGCATAGACTAAATAAACTGAAAAAAGTTACAGGGATAAAGAAATAATTCAGCAACAACATACTGGAGCAAGAGACTCAAGAAGTCTTGAGTATAGAGCTGGGAGTTTAGAGACTGGGGCAGGCCCATTCCTTGAGTCTAGGCTCATGTTTTTCCAGATAGTTAGGACTTCTAAGACGGAGACCGTATCCGCCCTGCCGAGAAAGGCAGAGGCAGACTCTCAGAAGTACATCAGCTTAGGGTGTGGAAGGAAAAGGTAAGTTTCCATGGTCCATGCCACTGCTCTGGTCTCCACCGGGCCCTATGTAGAATAAGAACTAAAAACAAATGAAAATGTGTTTTAGACCCGAGGTCTCAGGGTGTAGTCTGCTGGCTTCTTAAGAATTTGAGCTGAGGTGAGACCAAAAGCTGTAGAGCTAGTCAGTCTTGGTAAAATGTCCTTTTTCCTAGTCTCTCTCAGTTTTGAAATGGGTCCCACACACAACCTGAAAACTTAATAGGTTGGCCGGTGTCTGTAAAAGGTGAAAGAAATCAAAGGATTCACCAAGAGTAATGAGAAACCCTCTCCTGAGTTACAACTGAGTTTGTAACCAGCAACTCTTTCTTAGAGTGGAAGACATTAGACTTGGCCTTAGCCCTACCAGGTTTGCTCAAGTTTATGGTCAATGATTGTGCCTTCCCTGTGTTCGTGGGAGAGCAGCCTGCACTCAGTAAGTCTGGGCCCACTGCAACTAGCTCTGCTTCTGTTTCAAGCGAGGAGATGCTAATGTGTTATAAGAACACGGTAGACAGTTGGGAACAGGAAATAAGTAACCACCACTTTGTGCATAAGTGTGGGGAATTATACTAAGCCTTTCATGTTGCCTGAAATGCCATTTCCCAGAATTCCCACCTTTGTTCAATGCCCAGCTCCAATTTCACCTTTTGCGAGAAACCATCTCTGACGACTTCCAAACCATCCTGACACTCCTCACACACACAGTGTGGCTGCTTGCCATGTTCCCTGCTCAGGTTAGACTGGTTGCCACTGTTGCCACATCCTTCACATTTGCATGCTTCACACCCCTTGGCACGGTCCACCAGCACACAGCTGATGCTTAATGAGTATTTGTTAAATTAATGTTTGGATTTATCCCTTGGCTTAGCTCATCAAGAATTTGGGAGGCTCTGCAAATGAATGACAGATGGGAATGTGCCTGTTCTACCAAATAGGCTAGCGCAGCTTCACGAGCACAGAGGATGATTCTTCATGACAAACGCCTTCATGACGTGTTCATAGCTCTTTCGGTGTATTAGGGAGAAGTACCAATTATGGAGGCTGTGCTCAGTGAGTGCAATGCACACTCAGCCCATCCTGCAGAAGAGGAAACCAGCAGCTTCTTAACTTCTTGGAGGCTGAAGTTGCACAGTTAGGAAGCAGCAGCAGTGGGCTTGGGCCTCAGTGCCCCTGCTTTAATCCGGCCCATCGTACTACTCCCTTCCGAACCGTTGTTTCCAAAGCAAAATGCTGATTGTGTGATTATCAAACATTGCACTTCTCATTTCCTTTTCGCTTCCTGCTGCTCTCAACTAACCCACGCTATCACTTGACGGGACTGTGAATGTGATAAAGTCAATCTGGACAGCACCGCAGACAGGAAATGAATTTTACTGTGGCAAAATTCAAATTGCCACCATTTTGACGGGAGAGAGATAGGAAGAAAGCACTCAGGGCTGTTAGGCATGTTTTCAAAAGACAAGCACCTCTTCATAGAGTGGGCTGATATTTTTTTTCTTTTTTTTAAGCAAAGACAAGATATGAGTCCTTTGGAAGACTCTGCCCAAGCACCGGGCTACATTTATCTCCCCGGGCGACGAAAAGGGAAATGGCGCGTTGGGGCACCCTCGGACTTGCAGGGAAGGAGCCCTTATCTCCCCTGTAAGCCCAGAGGGCACACATGCATTTCTAAGTGCAGTGCATATAAAACAAGTCCAGCATCGCAAGTGCTTCCAAACGTAGAAATGCAAGGCCACTTCATGGTCTTCTGCCTTATGCCAGCCTTCTCTCTGAATGCCAGCAACACCTAAGCTCATCATCTATAGACAGTGTCACTAAACAAATGTCATTCTCTGTATCAAGCACAAACATAAATATCAGGATTAATAAAAAGATACAATTTTCTGAGTGACTGAAATTAAGCCATGTTCGTTAAGCTGATTATAATTAACCTTCAAAGGACAACAGTGTTTTACAGTGATTTCTTTGTTTCTAGCCAGAAACTTGTTGCATATAACATGATATTGTGCAATTGATACTTACTGACTGTTTTAACCCAGGATAAGAAATGGAGATCTGACTGAGCCATCATACAAACTCGCTTTTAACACAGGTCCTTGCAGTCCCCTAGGCCTCCGCCCCTCAGCATCCCATAATGAGTGCTTCTGATGCTGTGGTGTGATATGCCATAGATTAAATGTCTATTGGGGGTATACTTCAGGTGGGAACATCAGGGGAAAGGAATAGGATTTAGAGATTACAATCCCAAATATTCCCAAAGGGAGAAAAAAGAAGCTCGGGCGTTTTACTACCTTATTTCAAGTCTTGAATTTCAAGCACAGTTGAGTTTGTTGACGGACGATGATGTAGCTATTGGTCATACTTCCAACACACACCATTCCTCAGGACCCAACCTGACCCATTAGAACTGCTCTGACAAACCAAGCATCTTGCCCACATTTCAGTTCCTTCTAAAGGTGCTGCATTTATACCATGTAAAACCCTTTTGGCCTCACAGCCTGAACTTCTCTGGAGAACTGGTGAACAAATTTAGCAGAAATGACTGTAAGTAAGTGGACTTGAATGGACATAATATAACTTTAAAAATAAAACAGTTTTGAAAACAAAACCAACAACATCATGCTCGATCATGTTTGAGAAACTTGATAAATGGCTTCTGCTTCCATTCAAAAGATGTTTTTTCTGACCCATCTCCTCCAATAAGTGTTTTTAAATGTTAGTCTTGCCTGGGGTTCCCTCCTCAGTGCTCTTCTCGGTAGGCTCTTTTCCAAGAAGACAGAAAAATAAGATACTTGATAAAATTCTCCCTTTAAACTTTCTCTGATAAATTTTTCTATTAAAACACTTTTTTTAAAAAAAAACATATGGAACCTCTTTCCTTTTGTCTATACTGACAAAGGCTGATATATTCTTTAGCCCATTTAGTCATTTTGTGTTTTTGACCCAAATTATGGGGTTGGGAAAAGAACTCCATTACTTTTAGGGGCTCTACCACCTCCAAAGTTAGGAATTGATGCAACTATACTCACAACTGAGCAATCTTTATATTCTCATATCTAGGAAAGAATGGGACATGTTAGATCAATATCTGTTTATTGAATGAACAAACAGAAATCCTACTTATCATTCCAGATCCAGCTCAAAATCGGCTCCTGTAAAGACCTCTCAAGTCACCAAAGTCAGTGGTGATTTCTGACCTCTCACGCAGTGTGTCCCATTATACATTTATCTCTCCGGTGAGATTTGACCTCCTCGGAGCTGCTTTTGGATACTCCTTTGTGTCTCTCACCGCACCTGGCATATTACCTCAGAGACAGCGCCTCCTGCTCAGTCACACATCGCAGTAAACATAAAGTGCAAATTTTCCTCAAATCCAGAAATGAAAGGATCTGCTGGCGTGTATTTGGAGCTTCCCACTACTTCTGAAACTCACGTAAAAAGCAAGGAACTGGGATCAAATCACTCTTCACAGAGTTCTTTCTAATTCACGATCTAGCCATGAATGGGAGGCATAACATCAAGTGGGCTTTAGGCCAGGGGCCAGGAGGGCTATGCCTTCTACTTGTCCACACTCTGATCCGCTGCTTTAACAAGGGGTCTTCGGGAGCCCCCTGTTTAAGTGAAAAGCACCATGGTGGGTACTAAGTCTGACTGACCAGTTCCTTCCATGCCATGACTCATGCACCATTTGTTGAGCACCTATTCACATCTAGATAATGAACCATAAGATGCGAGTGTAAACAGAGTAACACTGCCTCAGGGATACTGACATGTAAATATTTATTAAGCAATGTAAGAAATATAAAAATTGATGAATACACCTAGTACTATAAGTATTCAAAGAGGGAAATAACTAACTCCGTTGAGAGAGTCAGGAAATTTTTCACAGAGTAACTGATATTAGAGTTCACCTTTGCAAAATGAATAGAAATTTTACCATATGCAAAGTAAGGAAACAGTATTTGGACGGTGAAAACAACACTGGCAATATAATAGCACGCCTGGAACCACCACTGTTATTAACATCTTGGTTTGAATTTATTCATCAAGTTATAATATTAGGTCATTCCATAAAATGAAGGCCCTGGAAATAAAAGGCCACAGAATAAAAGAAGTTTTGAATCGGGGGAAGGAGAAGGGTGAGGCCCCTCTGTGGGACACTGAGCATCCTCTAAGGGGCTGTGGGCCACTCACACTCCACACAAAGGGTGGTAAGTGAGGGCTGAACCAGCCCAGAGCATTTGCTCTGGTCCCCACAAAGATAAAGGCTAAGTGCGGCTCTGTTGGTAAACAAAATTTGATAGTCCCACAGAAAACAGAGCTGAGTGGGGACAAATGCCACCCATTCTGTAATTGAGATAAACATGCACCAGCTCACAGGAGCCTGCTGTGTTCTGTTTCCAGGAACAGCTCGGTCAAGTACAGGTGCATGTGCTGGGCCATGCATAAGCGGCAGGTGCCACTGGGCCTCCTTCAGTCTAAGGCGTCTCCCCTGGTGAGACGTCCCTCCCATCCTCCATCATGCCAGGCTATATCAACGTTTAAGATTATAGGTGTCTCTCTTCCAGGACATGGTGGCTAGTGACAGCAATGATGAGAATTAGATTTATAAAACTAGCAAAACAAAAAAATTGTAACTGTAGAGCATGCATTTGCATCATAAAGTATTTCAATTTTAAAAGCAAGGTAACAACACTTCACTTCTTGTTTCAATTAAAAATCAGCTATAAGCATATGTTAATGAACTTGATTTAGCCATTCCACAATGTATACATACTTTGAAACATCTTGTTGTGCACCATAAACACGTACAATTTTTATTTAGTCAATAACTAAAAATAAATTAATAATAATAAAAAGGTCAGCTGTAACGAGTCCTGAATGTCCTTGTTTGGGGGCCTTTACACAACTCTTTAGTTAAAATGTACAGGGGGCCCAGATATCGTATCATGTCCGAATTCTGAGGAGTAAAAGGAGAAAGGAAAGCTCACGTTCACCCCTCTTCCTCCTTGCAATTTAAACCAGTAATTTTCAATGACAGTCAAGTCCCTACCCTGACAATGGGGCTCAAGCATTCTTATCAAGAAAGAGCATTCATCAGTAAAGCTGAATTTTTTTAACCTTTTGTTCTTATTAAAATTGGAGAGCAATTGGTTTCTCCTTTAACTACGACCCGGAGTGCACAGGTACGTGTGCGGATTCTCCTTGGCACAACTGGGAAACAAGTCACCTCCAATTTTTCCTCCACAGGCCCAAAACGCATAAACTCTCCAATGCTTGTCACATGGCATCCCGGGGTTGGTGGAACAATTCAATCCATCCCCCTTAAGAAACTCAGGGCAGACCAGAGAGCAGAGACAAGGAACCAGAGTGTGAAAACCAGACTACAAGTGGTGAAAAGATCTAGGGTTCTCTGGCAAGGGGAAGAGAAGTCAAAGGAAGAATCTTTTTCACATCAGCGTTCACAGATATTACCCTCATTTACTCTAATGGAATACATGTTATTTTAATAAAGGTCTCTGGCTTTACATGCTTTAGAAGTGGAGATTTCCATTATTTTCAAATTGGGGAAACAATGCATATTTGTGTAACAACAGAAATGCTATTCTTTCTATTCAACATAGAAAGAAACATCATTTGCAGCAGTGGGTAGCTCTGTTGAAAGAGGAAACAGGATGGAAATCAAGTGAGTTTGGGAAGAGCAATAAAGTAACTTCCTAATTACTAATTAAACCATGGTAGATCATCAAAGTAGCCTATGGGATCTATATTGGAGGAAGAGTACATAAGCTGCCTTGCTGTCTAGGACGACACAGCACCCGAGCAGTGGCAGGAGATGTTTGCACACTTGACGAGCCTTCTGGTGCCCGCCCTCCCCCACCATCCCCCCACCCCGTTGGAAGGGTTCTGTTGATTGGATGATTTTGATTCCCTCTTAAGCCCTCCCGTCTTGGTCACAAGGTTTCACTTCAATGTTTTCCAGGGCCACCAATGTGTCTGCTTTTTCCCAGTGACTCATCTATCTTGGGTTGCAAATTGATGGCCAGACAATTAAAGCTAACCCGCAGACAGATGCTGCTCAGTCCTGCACTGTGGTTTAGAATTATTTGATTCTGAGCATCTTTCAGCAGGCCCCACACTCTCTGGCCTGCCTTAGTCACCATTGGTCCTTATTGTCCTCACACTACACCTTCCCCGCCTGGTCCTGTTTATATTTGAAATTGGCCTCTCACCTTACTAATGATATTGCCTGAATGAATGAATGAGTGCTACATTTGACCGCTGTCTACTTGAATCATGCTCACAGCCTCTATATTTTCACTGAGATTCAAGTTTCCATCTTTTAAAATAGACATTGAAATCACCATCCCTGCCAATTCTCTGCAATCCCTCCACCCTGTAGACGAAATTTTTTTCCTGAGGTGAACAAAACGATAGTAATAACTCATTCAACATTTTCTGACTCCACAGTAAATGCAATAAGAAATGGGTTTCAACAAATGGTGTAAAAGGCAATCCTACAGTTATTGAATGAAGCAATTCTGAGCCTTGTGCAGATGTAATTCTGTTTGCTAGGATATTACCCATTAGCCCTCCCAGCCCACCCCTGGGAGAGACCTGGTTTGTGACACTGGAGCTCTGTTTCATCCTCTCCAGCCCACAGAGTCTTCCTCTCCTCTCCAGCACGGCCCACGGCTTGTCCACACTTCACCTACAAGACGACTTTGTGTCTCATGTGCTTCCTGTTTCCTTATTTCTCTCTTATAAACTTGGTATTTATGGTTTCTTCCTTCACACCAGAACTACAGCCACAATTTTCCCAATTTAAGAAACTTTCTCAGGGCTGGGCTCAGGGGTGTGTGATCTACATAATCACACAGGGCTGCATGCTTTGAGGGCCCTATGGGGGGGTTAATGCTCTGCTGCTGCCATCTTGAAATTCTTCACGGTTTTTGCATGAGCACTCTACATTTTCATTTACTGTGGCCCCGCAAAGTAGGCAGCCCATCCTGAACATATTTAATCTGCCACCTAACTCATAAGTGTTGTGTGTGTCTAAATTACATATCCTTGCTGCCAACTCTTTATTGCCTTCTTTAAAGTAGGGCGATCATCTGGTCGTGCCAGGCTTTCCACAAATCAGTGGTTCTCAAAGTTGGGCCCACAAAGCTCTTCACGTAGCTGGCCAGTTCATACTGACGACTGCTACATGGGTGTGCTCATACTCTTGTTTCATGAACGATTATATTTACGTTAAACCCAGATAGCATTTCCTACTGTTTCAAAAGCAATGCCCTTCCTCCTGGCCCCTGATTTCAGCATCACCCAACAGTCCAATCCCCTCATAGTTGAGGGGAAAATAAATCCTGGAGTTTACATTTTTTCTTACCACCTGCCATCTCACAGAAATTCATTCCACATTTCATGGGTGAATCCTTCACCTTCCAAACACTGATAAAATTTATATCTGAATTGCAAACTCTTTGTCTGCGTGTTCCTGGACACAGGGTTTATTTTTTTGTTTGTTTGTTTGAGACAGAGTCTCACTCTCTTGCCTGGGCTAGAGTGCCGTGGTATCAGCCTAGCTCACAGCAACCTCAAACTCCCGGGCTCAAGCAATCCTCCTGCCTCAGCCTCCCGAGTAGCTGGGACTACAGGCATACGCCATCATGCCCGTCTAATTTTTTCTATATGTTTTTAGTTGTCCAGCTAATTTCTCTCCATTTTTTTTTTTTTTTTTTTTTTTTTTTTTTTAGTAGAGACGGGGTCTTGCTCTTGCTCAGGCTGATCTCGAACTCCTGAGCTCAAACGATCCACCCGCCTCGGCCTCCCAGAGAGCTAGGATTACAGGCGTGAACCACTGCCCCCGGCCTGGACACAGGGTTTAAATGTCACTTTAACTTGGTACTTACCCCTATAAAAATTATCTAAATACCTCAACATTATCTTTTTAATTAAGAGATTTCAATATGAAACCAGCTGGGCTATGGCGAATAAGGCAACTAGCCTTCCTTTATTGCCCACAAATTTTTCAAAATTCCTATTAGAAAGAGCCCATCCTGGACCTCAGCTATGTTGACTGAAGAGGTTACCCAACCTTGGGTGGAAAGATGCACACAGGGTCTCCTCACCTCAACCTGTAAGTGCTTAGACTAAGACGTCAGTACAGAGATGAGATCCCAGCCACCCCAGAGATGGGGTTCAGGATGTGCTACCCCAAAATAGGGCACATCGGCATTTGAGAAAATGACAGCGGCAGGAAGGTCACTCTCACCTTCCTGTAGCCTTTCTCCCCTGCAGCAGCACAAAGCCTAGGAAGGATTTTCTGACCTTCCCCCTGAACTAGGTCATAAGACCCTCATGTGAATAAATAAAGAAAATCTGATATATATACACAGTGGAATATTATTCAGTCTTAAGAAAGAAGGAAACCCTGTCATTTGTGACAACATGAATGAGCCTAGAGGACATTATGTTAAATGAAATAAGCCAGGAACAGAAAGTCAAACACTGGATGATCTCATTTATACGTGGAGAGTAAAAAAGCGGAACTCATAGAAGCACATAGTAGAACGGTGGGTACCAGAGGCTGGGGGAGGGGAGATGTTGGTCAAAGGACACATAATTTCAGTTAGACAAGAGGAATAAGTTCAAGATATCTGTTGTACATCACGGTGACTACGGCTAATAACAATACCTTATAGACTTAAAAATTGCTGAGAGAGTAGATTTTAAGTGGTCTCACAGAAAATGATAAGTATATGAGGTAAATGAATGTGTTAAATAACTTGATTTAGCCATTCCACAATGTATACATGTAACAAAACACCATGTTGTATGCCATAGTATATGCAGTTCTTACTTGTCAATTAAAATTTTTTTTAAAGACCCTTTTGAGAGAGGCTCTCTCCCTAGGCTGGGAGGAAAGAAACTTCCTTATCTCTGAAGACAAAGGGTCACAAAGAACCTGAGGCCTTGCCAAGTCTCCCCAGTTCATTACCATTAGATCACACTCTTTGTCTAGTCGTATTTCTCCACAACCCTGCACTCTTCATCAAACCCGGCATAAAAATACACCAGTTTAACCATTTCTTTGGGTCTTCATTTCCTTATGAAGGCTCCTGTGTCACATCAAACTTTTACGAAATAAACTTGTGTGTTTTTCTTTAGTTAATCTGTCTTTTGTTGTAAGGGCCTCAGCCACGAACCTAGGATGGGTAGAGAAAAAGGTACTTTTCCTCCCTCTACCCCAAATTTTAAAAGGCCTGTGTCCCTCCCCTTCCGTGAAAACAACTTTTCACTCCACAAATTCTGCAACTAGTGATAAGACTTAAAAAACAGACAGCCCTGGTAATTAGGAATGACTGACTCCAGCTCACACTTCAGCTGTAAAGGCACAGTGAGGAAGCCTCTCCCACCAGGCAGGTGTGGGCAAGCAGCAAAGTCAAGGGACAGCGTGCTGCCGGGCTCTCATGCAGAGAAAAATGAGTGGCAGGTGACAAGGTGACACCCAGAGAATCTACACTCGGGTTCACTCAAAGAGGAAGGTCAGCCCTGCAGGTCTGCTCAGACTCACCAATGTTTCTCTCCTTTCATACGCACACACCTCTGCTTTCTGAGGCATAATGAGTCCCTATCACGTCCCACTGGACCAACAGAGACCTTCACAGACGAGAGTCACTGTCGGAATTTTCTTTTATTCCTTTTTTTTTTTTTCAAGAAGAGTCTAAGCAAGAATGTTCTCTTCACATGATAATCACCGACTGCTGTGTGAATGCCCATCTGACCCTGAGACCCACACAGTGTCTGGCACAGAGAAAGGCTCAATAGGTGTCTGTGGAACTTTTCCAGAGGCCAAGATCCCTGTTGCCGGGTGACAAGGCTCATACATCTTTGTATCACAGAGAAGGCTCAAAGGAGGATTGGCGTATAAACGCTGCCATGAGATTCGGTCTTTGTTTCCTTGTCCTTTACCGTGGATGAAACAGGGGCTGACAAAGACCCACCCGATGGGAAAGGAGGCTGGGATTGCAGATCGGAAGCTGCGCTGAGCTGGAGGCCAGAGATCCTTGGTTCTAGTTCCGACTCCTCACTCATTAGCAGGTTTTTTCTCTCGCTCTCAGTTACCTCAGCTTGAAATAATGAAGCTGAATTATGATTTCTAAATTCCTGTCGGGTTCTAAGATCCTGTTATAAGCAGCATTATTTTTCTCCTCTGAAACAAAACTAAATAAAAATACTATCCATCGGCAAAGAGACATTCTTGATAAGACATCTCCCTTTCCTGTTAATGGAGGCGAAAACATTCAAACAATGAAGTCATTCAGGAAATGTTTACCAGAGCGAGATGAACTAGATTCTTAGGTGGGCAGCCGTGAAATGAAACAGAAGCATTGTAAGGGCTTTATTATTCTCCCAAAAGGAAGAAAACTATTTTTTCCTTTTAAGGCCTTGACCCAGGAGAAATTACCGGCAATTAAAAGTTATCATTTTCTAAAAAGGAAAGAAAAAAGTTATCTCCTGCCAAAAAATAAATTCTGAGAAGGTTAATTTGCTATAACTAGGATAATAAACCTCATTCTTCCTCAATCTTTCTCATCTTTTAAGTATTTACACATCTCTTTAAAGTCAAACAACGTTTCTCCCTACAAACCCATTAAGTTGGTTGTTATTTTTGGAACCAGTTAATGAATATTACCCTTTGATTACACAAAACCAGAATCTCACCCTCTTAGAGTCTTTCTTCATTAATATGCATAGCCTCCTCTTTTCAGGAGGTAAATGGCCATTATCATTAAAACAAGTAAAAGGAATATCAAAACAGATCTCTGTTTTCAGGTGCTGTGTCCCATGCATACTGGTGTACCCATTGTGTCTTATCAAAGGCTCAAAAGAATTCTTTCATGAATGCTGCCATCAAATGGGCTGTAAAGGGTTTAATTAGTTAAAGTTCATGGGGGAACAGTTTTCTGGACAGATGTTATGAAAGGAAAACTGCCGTATGGCTCAAAATTCTCAACCTCCCCAAGCCTTTTGTCATGGACTGTCCCTCCCAGAATACGTATGTTGAAGCCCCAACCTGCAATGTGATGGTATTAGGAGGTAAGGCCTTGGGAGGTGACCGGGTTTAGATAAGGTCATGAGGGTGGAGCCCCTACAGTGGAGTTCCCCTTTTTACAAGAAGAGGAAGAGACACCAGAGCTTCTTCTCTCACCACATGAGGCCATAGCGAGATGCCAGCCAGGACGAGGGCCCTCACCAGAACTTGGGTGCTTGAACCTCACACTTCCCAGCCGCTGAGAAACAGATGTCTGTTACTTGAGCCACCCAGGCTATGGTATTTTGTTAGAACAGCCCAAGCTGATTAAGACACCTTCGTTTTTTAATGGATTTGCACGAGATGATTTTGAGATGATCTGAGATCCTTTGGGACTTCAGTAGGCTTCAACAATAATAAAAGGTAGGACAGGTTGCCATAGAATTAGAGAATTTCAAGTTAATCATTGGCTCATACAGACCAAAGATATCAAGTGACATGCTGAGAAGGCATGTGTAAGAAATCAGAGTAAGTGATTGCTGAGGAAGCCTAAAAACGAAACCACCACAAGTCAGTGGGCAGGGAGGGTGGCTTGGTGGAACCACAGTTTGAGGCAGACGGTTTAAGTCAGCGTGTGTGGGAGCGGGAGTGGCTTAGTAAGGCTGCTGGGTCGGGCCTGCTGGGTCAGACCTGGGCAGATGTGCCTCGTGCAGATCAACATCACCTGTGCCTCACACACATGAAGGTGATACGAGAAAAGGCTGTGATACCACAAGAAGATTTCCAAGGGGACCAGTTCTAAAGAGCTTCACAGACTTTTCTGACTGTTGAGTGTCTCTTGCTGCTCTGTATTTGTTTCTTAGGGCTGTCATAGCAAAATGCCACAGACTGGGTGGCTTAAACACTAGAAATTTATTTCTCACAGTTCTGGAGGCTGCAAAGTCCAAGATCAAGGTGCTGGCCCGTTCAGTTCCTGGAGAGGGCCAGCTTCCTGGCCTGCAGGCAGGGGCTTCTCACTGTGTCAGAGACGAAGCAGGGACCCCTCTTTGGGGCCTGCCGAGGCCTCTTCCCAAACATGGAAATAAGGGAGAATCTTGAGTCCCTTCAGGGAAAGTTCTGGGTGCCTGGCTATCCTGAAAAAGCGAACGGGTGAGCTGATGAGCAGGAAGACAGTAATAACAATGGGTCTCCAGGCAAGCCAGAGTCATGAGGTGTTCTGGTTCCCAAGGAAACTAAAAGATGGCATCTTAACACATGTTCTTGAGTTGTTTTTCAGAAATCCCCACTGGATGGAAAATGCAGATAAGGGGGAACTGAGGAATTGAACTCTGATGGCCATTTTTTGTTCTAAGTTTCCCACCGAGGGGCCAGGAGAGAGTCACACGCAGCTCAACATCCCTTTCAGCTAAACAAAGAATCTCTGAGTCCACCTCTTACTTGTAAGCCGCTGCTTCAATGTATCCTGCCTTTTCAGGCCAGGCCAATGTATAACCTCCATGTACTGATTTATAATTTTGTCTGTAACTTCTGCTTTTCCGAAATATACCCCTGCCTTTAAAAATCCTTACCTGTAAGTCATCAAGTATTAAGTGTTAACTGCCTATTCTCCTTGCATGATGCCATACAATAAAAATGCCTCTTTCCCCCTCTGCAACTCTTGGCTTTAGTGTCTAGGATTGCTGCACTGGGCGAGCGGACCCCAGTTTGGTTCAGTAACACATCCTCACATGGTGGGGAGAGAGACAGAAAACTCGCCGGTGTCTCTTCTTATAAGGCCACTAATCCCACTGGACTAGGGCCCTACCTTCATAACTTCACTTAACACCAGTTACCACCTCCCATCTCCTAACACCATCACACCGGGGGTTAAGGCTTCAGCATACGAATTTTAAAGGGACACATACAGTCCATAATATTCCTCCCCCAACCCTCCAAAATGTATGCCCTTCTCAACTGCAAAGGGAATGGGGCTTTCACAAAGAGCCTCAGGACAGGAAGGTCCCCAGAGCCATGGGGTGGCGCTGCCTCCTTACTGGGTTCATAAGGCAGAGCACTGAACCAAGGATTATTCTTGAGCCTTAAGATCTAACGGAATTTGCCTCGCTAGATCTTGGGCTTGCTTAGAATATATCACCCCATTCTTCTTTCTGATTTCTCCTTTTTGGAATAGGAATGCCTATTATACCTGTCCCACCATTGTATTTTGGAAGCACATAACCTGTCTGGTTTCACAGGTTCACAGCTGGAGAGGAATTTTGCCTCAGGATGAATCAGACTTTCAGTCTCATCCATACCTAATTTAGATGATGTTTAAATGAGACTTTGAACTTTAGATTTTAGAATTGATGCTGGAATGAGTTGTTCTCTGGAAAGGACCCCATCCTCCGGCTTGCTAGAAAGGCCCACCCATGCAACTCTCTGCAAGGGAGGCCTCACCCCTAAAGCGCTGGGCAGGGGCATCCTGGCCTGCAGACAGTGGCCCCTTTAAGACAGAGGAAGAACCAGCCCTGCCCCCTGGGCCAGCAGTGGGAGTGGGAACCCTGATAATCTCTGAATTGCTCTTGGGGTCATTATTCCCTTTTCTTCAAAGATAAAGCATGCTAACAGACAAATAGTCCCATTGTCCTGTCCTGAGTATCTAAGAAGTCCAAAAATCCTTCTTTCATTCTGTCCTGGTTTTTTTTTTTTCGGTCCCCTTTGTCCCAGCTAGCAGCATTTCTGTTGATATAATCCCATCTGACATAGCTGATTAAATCTATGGTTCACACCCATACCAATCTCTTTATCAACAGCATTCATCCACACCCGAAGTATTCTCTTAAGAATAATCTTTCTCATTTTTTGCAATATGGATATGCTGAAAATTTTCCAAATCTTCAAGTTTTGGTTCCTTACTGCTTAGCAATTCCTTCTTAAATTCATCTCTCTCCTCTTCATTTTACTATAAACAATCAGAAAAAAACCAAGATGCTCCTTCAATACTTTACTTAGAAATCTCCTCAAAATATCAATTTCAGTGCTTGCAAGCCTTACCTTCCACAAAACACTAGAATACAAACACAATTCTATCAAGCTCTTTGCCACTTTATAGCAAGTTCTCTCCAGTTTCCAATAACCTGTTTCTCATTTCTGAGACCTCACCAGAATGGCCTTTGATGTCCACATATTTAGGTATTTGTTACAGTAGCACCCAACTCTTAGTACCAAAATCTGTATTAGTTCCTTGATGCTTCCCTAACAAATTGCCAGACTAGGTGGTTTAGGTAAGAGCAATTTATTTCTTACAGCTCTGGAGGCTGGGAAGTCCAAGGTCAAGGTCCTGGCTGATTCGATTTGCAGTGAGGGCCCACTTCCTGGCTTTCAAGCAGCCACTGTCTTCTTGCTGTGTCCTCTGTTGGGGCTCAGGAAACAATACCCCAAAATATGGCACTTTAGCATGATGAGTGCTTTGAGCAATGGAGATTGAAAGGCTCCAGAACTAAGGTCTCTCTCTGATCTTCTCTTGCTCCCCGCCCACCTTTTTCCTTTCCCAAACACAGGGGCATCTCTCCCTGAAGTTCCCTGATCTGACTGAGTTTTTCCAAATGGAACGCAATTGTCTTGAACCCCCTCTCTAGGAATCTCATCAAACAACCAGAGGAGACTAAAAGTCATCACCATATCCAGACAGACTATTGTCTATTCGGAGGCTGCTCCAAAACGATGTTTATTACCTGAGAGACTTCATTTGCATAATAAGACAACCTTTGTTCACAGTGCAGTACCGCCCCTCACCTTCCCATAACTCCATAACTCGTTTCCACCTCCTCCAGAGCCCAGAGGAACTCTGTCCCAGGCTACTTTCTGTTCTTTGGGTCCACTCACTTCCCCTAAAAATATTTACTCTTCGTCTAAAATTGCCTACATCCTCTCTTTCTTTCTCCCCTATAAGAAAAGGTATTTAAACTTCAGCCATCTGGCCTTTCTTTGAGTTTCATATTTTGTGTGGCTCCTGTGTGCTTGCATGTTAACAAATTTGTATGGCTTTTCTCCTATTAATCCACTGGTCAGTTTGTTTCATAGATTCAAGTTACTGAATCTTCAGAGGGTGGAAAGAAAGTTCCTTCTGCTCCTACATCTCACATAGTGAAGAAAGAGCAAAATCTCTGGTGTTTCTTTTTATAAGGGCACTAATCTTGTTGGACAAAAGCTCCATACTCATGACCTCATCTAACCATACTTATCTCCCAAAGGCCCCGTCTCCAAATACCATCACCTTTTGAGTTCAGGTTTCAACGTATGAAATTTAGGAGAGACACAAACTTTCATGCTCCTCTACACTCACAAACTTAAAGCTAAATAAGCTATTTATTCATTAATGACAATATCTATATGAGTTTGATTAAATACAACCAAATAAACTACTTCTGATATACATTTTTGTTATAATCTTATAGACCAGAGCAAAGAAGAACAAGAAACATCTATTGAAAATATTTGTGAAATGTAAAAGATTGGACTCTTGCTTATAATAAGACAGAGAGGATTAACATGTTAATGCCACCATTTTTTCCTGTCTCACTTGTACTAAAAAGGACTACTGTTTCATTCTTTAAGCTTTTTCTTCTCCCTTGCACTTCAGGGATGAATTTGTCCTTGTCAAATTGGGGCTTGAATAATGCAGAATCAGTAGTTAATTGAAAAATAGGAAGTAAATGGATATGGACATATTCTGAGACTGGACCACATGGCTCACAGCTTCAGTCTACATTTGTTTTACATTGCCTTATTCTCAAATGGTTTCAAGGCAGCTAGAAGATTGGTAACCAAGAAAGTAGCTGTCAAGCACTAAGAAGGGTCTGAGATTTTACCTTATTTATAAGCTAACAAGTTAGCCTGCCCAGTTTTCATGGCACAAGACATGAGATTCCAGGGTCAGAGACAAAGGACTTTATTACTCATTGCATAGAAAGCAGCATGAGCATCCTCATATTTGCATTAGTTCTACTGCCCCCAAATCCCAACGGAGCTACATGGACAAGCCCAAATGGATGCCCAAATGCTTAATGACTGGGTTACAGGAGAAGAACTCTGAGCTCAGGAAATTTGAATATTTTTTAATGGGCAGTAAGCATGCCTGTCATTTACTCAGGAGAAAGACAGTATCCCTATCTTCCAATACTATTTGCTATACCAACATCCTTGAAAAGAGAGTCCCTAAAAAGAAGAGTTAGTGCCTTGCTTGTAAGATACACAGAAACATGAGAGGCCCAGGGGGAATTACCTCCCAAAAGTAGTAGATAATGACTTTAAATCTCCTCCCTATCCAGATAGTGCATGTCACTTCTACCCACATTCCAATGAACAAAACTAGACATATGTCCCTTACATCTCATTGTCTCTTCACACCGGGTCAGACAAACCACCCTGGGGTCCTCAGTTCTTGAGATATCTGGGTTAGAGTCCCATACCTTAGTGTTTTCAGTGTGTTTTCTCAAGAAATCCTGGGGTGTTATACAGCATAATTTTGACACCGTGTCACCTAATGCGGCAATAAACCTGTACTTAATTCTCTAATTCTTTCTCAGCCTTTACAAAATACCAAAAAGGAGATGTATTCTGTATTTTCAGAATGTAGCCTCAAAATGTTCTCCTGTTATCACTGTTCCTCCTAATATCTTCCACCCAGAGAGCAAATGTTCCCTGAAACTCTCCTAGTCTCAACGCTCCCTCAGAAAATGCCCTCTGAGAGACAGCGCCACGACTTTCCTCTGTCTTTCCTTCTCCCCACTTCAGATCCGTATTATCGATCAACTGGCCTCCCTCACTTCATTAGCATTCTCTCTGTGTCATCCACTGCCTAGTGTCCCTATGATAACAGCCTACAGGCTGGCCCAGTGAGAAAGAATCTTTTCCTCAAAGAAATCTCCAGAGGTGGTAGATTGCAAATACTCCCACAGTCATAATTTACTGCAAATGCCAAATGTATTTAGGGCAGCAGAAGCCAGCTTGCCTCCTAAAGGGTTACGAACTTGGAAAGACCAGGGGGGTTTAAAAGTCTAATTTAACTGAAAATCCACTTATATTTGGCAGTCTTACTTTTCTCTATACCCGCAGTTCTTGGCGCAGAGAAAGTTCTTGATTGCCTGTGGAACAAAGGCAAACGGTTTAGCTGCTGAAACAAATGCAACAGCAGCACTGTCATAGAATCTTTACACAGGAAGAAATGTGACCAGCCACTTGATTCCATCCATCTGCAAATTGACTATCAGCTTCTTACGAGAAGAGACTCTTCCAACGCCTCTCAGAAATTATCCCAAATTGGGATATAAGGAGACAATGCTTGTAAAGCCACTAAAGGGAAATCAATTTTAAGGGACATTTACTTCTAGTGTAGAATATCTGACACACATTCTCATTTCTTCAGCTTAGGCAAGTGCCACCTCTTTGGCAAGGTTCTGCTCAGTTCCCATCACCTCCAGGAAAACTCTGTCAAGCCCCAACCCCTAGGAAACAGCATTTTCTGCTCTTTTCTCACCGGACTCTCAGCCCGTGCTTCCTCCTGCTGCAGATCACCACCCCTTGTTTGTGTCCCCTCTCCAAGGAGATGGGAACCTTCATCAGAGCAGAAAGATCAAGCAGGAGCTGAACCCACACTCTTCCCCCTCTCCAAGTCCAAAGGCTTTTTGTCTCTTCACCATCATACACAGTTCTTTTTTTTTTTTTTTTTTTTTTTTTTTTTTTTTTTTTTGAGACAGAGTCTCACTTTGTTGCCCGGGCTAGAGTGAGTGCCATGGCGTCAGCCTAGCTCACAGCAACCTCAGACTCCTGGGCTTAAGCGATCCTACTGCCTCAGCCTCCCGAGTAGCTGGGACTACAGGCATGAGCCACCATGCCCGGCTAATTTTTTTGTATATATATTTTTAGTTGGCCAGATAATTTCTTTCTATTTTTAGTAGAGACGGGGTCTCACTCTTGCTCAGGCTGCATACACAGTTCTGTACTTAGAACATCCCAACTCAATGCTAGTGGTTGAAAATGACATATATATGAACATATATATGACATATCTATATCTATATCTATATGTATCTCACATCCATACACATGTTAGAATAATGAGTGAAGAACTTCTTGGTACATCCAAGGCTTCACTTTGCACGCAAGCCTTTGAAGTACAACAGAATGATCCGTTCTTTTGATTTTGTTTTCATTTTTTTTCCCAGAGACAGCCCAGAGTATAAAACATAATATGGAGTCAAAAGGAGACAATAAGATGTTTTTCTGTTGTTGTTGCATTTAGTAGCTCAAATATCTCTTACCTTGGTCTTGTAGCCATAGTTTATGGTACAAATGTAGACTACAGGCTCATAGTTCTTAGCCACAGAATAAGATGGGGAGTGGCACTTATGTTGGGATACAAGTAAAGCATGTGAGGTCGTCAACCTAGATGCTGGCTACCCACTAAAGCATAGTCACTTTCTGAAAATTCTCCTCTCATATGCAGACACTATCTTGACACTACCTTGCCTTTGAGATTCTTAAAGGATCATTTCATGGTTGAATTTTTATGTTACAATGCATTCTCCATGCTACTTAAGCAGAAAGGAAACAAGTAATCTCATGGTAAATGACATAAGAAATAAAGGTGTTTCTTATCATAGACACCTAGAATTTCAGAGCTGAGGTTTTAGTGATGACCCATCACTATGGTCTCATTTTATGGTAGTTCTCAAAGGTTTAGAGCTGTGCTGTCCAATATGGTAGCCAGTAGCCACATGCAGCTGCTGAGCACTTAAACTGTGGTCTGAGTTGAGATATGCTGTAAGTATAAAATACACGCTAGATTTCAAAGATTTAATATGAAAAAAATGAATATAAGGTATCTATTAATAATTAATAAAATTTATTATTGATTAATTTGAACTATTATATTTGAATTTATTTAAATAACATATTTAATAAAATATAAAATTAAAATTAATTTTACTTTTATTTTTACTTTACTTAAATGTGGCTACTTGAAACTTTAAAATTGCATGTGTGGCTCACATTTGCAGCTCACATTCTATTTCCCTTGGACAGGCCTGGTTCAGAGAAAATAAACGACTTGCCAAAAGCTGAACTATAATGGAAGACCAAGGAGTACGTGCCAACTCTTGCCTCTACTCAGACTTCTTTCCACTGCCCAACACGGCTATGGATTTTCTACAGTGAGTTCTCTTTTCCTTCCCTTCCCCTTCCCCTTCCTTTTCTTTCTTTCTCTCTCTCTTTCTTTCTTTCTTTCTTTCTTTCTTTCTTTCTTTCTTTCTTTCTTTCTTTCTTTCTTTCTTTCTTTCTTTCTTTCTTTTCTTTCTTTCTCTCTCTCTCTCTCTCTCTCTCTCTCTCTTTCTTTCTTTCTTGACAGGGTCTCACTCTGTCACCCAGGCTGGAAGGCAGTGACCTGATCATAATTTACTGCAACCTCAAACTCCTGGGCTCAAGTGATCCTCCTGCCTCAACCTCCCAAATTGCTGGGACTACAGGCATGTGCCACCATACTCAGCTAATGTTTTACTGATTTTATTTTCTTGTTAGTAAAGATGGGGTCTCACTATGCTGCCCAGACTTGCATCAAACTCCTGAGTTTAAGCAATCCTCCAGCTTCAACCTCCCAAAGCACTGGGATTACAGGAGTGAGCCACTGCACCTGGCCTACAGGGAATTCTTTACCAGGGGCAGCAGGGAGGAACAGAAAAGTAAGAAATCCCTGAAACTCTTCTCCACACTTAGTTGCATGTGACTTTGGGCAGTTCATTTAATCTTTCGTTACCTCAGCTTCCTCATCAGTAAAATGGAGAAAGTCTATGCATATCTCAATAATTTGTGAGGATGAAATGAATGAATAGATATAAAACCCTTGGAATGGTGTCTGGAATATAGTCAATGCTCTATAAGTTTATTGCTATTAATATTATTAAATGTTCATATATTTTAAAGCAGAGGATCAAGATGGCTGACTAGATGCAGGTAGTATGTGCCTTCTCCATGAAGGAAAACCAGAAAAGTACATAGATACTCACATTTCAAATAGGTGGTCTGGGAAATAATGCTAGGATTCACCAGAGGAGTAATGGGGGAGCCCCAAATGTAAGGAGAGGGTTCAAGGCAGCTTGCTCAGCCAGGGACTGGCTGAGAGCCAGGGGAATCTCCTGGATATGGGGAAACAGTAGGCGAGAAAGCCCCAGGGCTTCACACTCTGAAATGGGCTTCTACAACCTTGGTTATGGGAGAACCCTTCAACTCACACGGGGCTCAGCTCTAACATAGTGAGCTGCCTGCAGACTGCACAGAGATGTTGCTCCAGAAAGGGAACCCACAGAGAATATCACAAGCATCCGAGCCTAGCTGGGCACCATTCTGAAAGCCTAGATACCAGGGATCTACAGATGCAGCTACTGCCGATGCACTGCTTCAGGGAGGGAGAGCAGAGACCAGCACTTGCATGCAACCCTGGGATGGTCCCTACTTCCTTGCTGCTGGCTGCTGTTGAGACTGAGATGTGAGCAGACCATGCTCCCCACAGCTTCTTGCCAATGCTGCTTGCCTGGGAAGGGCCCTGCCCTCCCAGGTCACAGACCTAAGGTGCCATTTTGAGGGTTTAACACAGCACTGCACCCTGCACTTGGCTGGAGTTCAGGCTGATGCTGCTGTAGCCACTGCCCAGCCAGGAAGAGACAGGGAAATCAAGCTTTCTGATGTACACCTAAGACAATACGCACTGCCCTGGAATGGGCTGCTGTGAGACTGAGACTTGAGCAGGCCACACTGCCCACAGCTTTTTGTCCATGCTACTTGCCTGAGCAGGGCCCTGCCCTCTCTGGTCACAGGCCCAGGGCGCCATTTTGAGAGTTTAACACTGGGCTGTGCTCTCAGGCCTAATAACAGGCACACTCAGCCCACAGTTGCCACCACTGGGGCCTGAAGACTGGCTCATTTGGCATCCAAGTCCCCAGCAAAACCTTGCCACAGCTTCAACTAATAACCATACCCTAAGGTACTGAGGAAATACAGATACTACTGACCCTGTGTGCTGCCAAAGAAATCAAACAAAGATCACATGCTATAACAGGCACCCAAAATCAAAGTGAAAATGTCCTACTCAACCAACAACATATATTCATCTTTAGGACAATTCTCCTCTATAAAAGTAATTTTACAAAGTTGGAAGAAGTGACTGACTGCTACACAGGAAACATGAAAAAAGCAAGGAAATATGACACCACCAAAGTACCACAACAATTGTCCAGCAACAGATCCAATCACAAAGAATTCCTCAAAATGCCAGATAAAGAATTCAAAATGTTGATTTAAAAGAAGCTCAATGAGATATAAGGGAAATCTGAAAACCAATACAAAGTAATCAGAAAATCAATTCGGGATATGAACGAGAAATTTACCAAGGAGATAGATATCTTTAAAAAAAATACAAAAGCAGAAATGCCAAAAGTGAAAATCTCATTCAAAATACACTTAAAAATTTCAGTAATAGACTGCACCAAGTAGAAGAAAAAATCTCAGAACTTGAAGATAGGACTTTTGAAATAATCCAGTCAGACAAAATAATAATTCAAGGTCAGACAAAAATAAAGAAAAAAGAATGGAAAAAGCCTTTGAGATATCCAGAACTACAAAAAAACAACCAAACTTATGAATTATCTGTATTCCTGACAGAAATGAGATACATAAAAGGTTTAGAAAACCTCCTTACAGAAATAATTGATGAAAACTTTCCAAGTCTAGCAAGACAGATAGACATCCAGATACAAGAGGCACAGTAATCTACAGGCAAATACATTGCAAAAAGGACTTCACCATAGCAGATTATAAGAATGACTAAAGACAAAGTAAAAGAAAAAAATTTAAAATAGCAAGAGGAGTGTCTCGTTACTTATAAAGGAAACCCGATCAGACAAACAGCGAACTTCTCGGCAGAAACCTTACATGCCAGAAGAGAATGAAATAGCATTTTTGAAGTGCTGAAATAAAAAAACTTTCAATCAAGAATTTTATATTCTGCCAGAACAAGCATCATAAATAAAGGGGAAATGAAGTCTTTCTGAGAAAAGCCAACACTGAGGGAATTTGTCACCACTAGACTGACCCTACAGGAAATATTCAAAGAGGTCTTGAACATGGAAACAAAAGGTTGATATTCAGCATCATGAAAACGCATGAATTATAAAACTCACAGATCTTATAAAACAATTACACAAAGGAAGAAGGGAAAGGAATCAAATGGCAACATGAGAGAATTTCATCAAACCAGAAAGACAAAAAGAGGAAAAAAAGAAAGAAACAAAGAATTTATAAAACAACTAGAAAATAATTAATAATATGACAGGAATAAAGCCTCACATATCAATATTAACCTTGAATGCAAAAGGGTTAAATGGTCCACTTAAAAGATGTAGATTGACATAATGGGTAAAAAAAAGCATGATCCAATTATATGATGTGGATAAGAAACTCACTTTACCCATAAAGACACATATAGATTGATAGTAAAGTGGTAGAAAAAAGATATTCCATGCAAATGGAGACCAAAAGTGAGTAGAAATAGCTATACTTAAATAAAGCAGACTTTAAATCAAAATCAATAAAAAAAAAGACAAGGTCATTATATAATGATGGCCTTATTAAAAGGATCAATTCAGCAAGAGGATATAACAATCCTAAATATATTCACTCAACATCAAAGCACCTAGATTCACAAAACAAATATTACTAGACCTAAAGAAAGAGATAGACAACAATACAATAATAGTGGAAGACTTTAACACCCCACTCACAGCACTAGTTAGATCATCAAGACAGAAAATCAACAAAGAAACATTGGGCTTAAATTGAACTTTAGACCAAATGGACTTAATGGATATTTACAGAACATTCTACCCAACAACTAAAGAATATACATTCTTTTCATCAGCAAATGGGGCATTCTCCAAGATAGACCACAAGTTAGGCCACAAAACAAGACTTAACAAATTAAAAAAACTGAAATCATATCAAGTATCTTCTCAGACCACAGTGGAATAAAGCTAGAAATCAATATGAAGAGGAACTTTGGAAACTGTGCAAATACATGGAAATTAAATAACATGCTCTCGAATGATCATTGAAGAAATTAGGGTGGAAATGTAAAACTTTTTTGAAACAAATGAAAATGAAAACACAACATACTAAATCCCGTAGGATACAGCAAAAGCAGTGCTAAGAGAGAAGTTTACATCATTAAATACTTACATCAAAAAAGTAGAAAGATTATAAATTAATATAATAATCTAGCTGAGAACCAAATCAAGAAGACAAGTCCATTTATAATAGCTACAAAAATAAAATAAAATAAAACAAAACAAAACAAAATAAAATGAAATAGCTAGGATTAGGCCAGGAGTAATGGCTCATGCCTATAACTTTAGCACTTTGGAAGGCCGAGGCAGGAGAATCACTTGAGGCCAGGAGTTTGAGACCAGCCTGGGCAATAGAGCAAGGCACCACTGCTACAAGAAATTTAAAAAAAATAGCTGGGTCTGGGGGCACATGCCTATAGTCCTACCTACTCAGGAGGCTGAGGCAGGAGGATCACTTGAGCATAGGAGTTTGAGACTGCAGTGAGCTATGACTGCACTCCAGCCTGGACAATAGAGGGAGACTCTGTCTCTAAAAAATAAAAATAAAAATTTTTTAAAAACCTAGGAATATATTTAAACAAGAAAGTGAAAACTATCTCTAGAAGAAAAACTATAAAACACTGATGAAAGAAATTGTAGATGACACAAATAGAAAACATCTCATGCTCATGGATCAGAAAAATTAATATCATTAAAATGACCATACTGCTCAAAGCAATCTAAAGCTTAAATGCATTCCCTATCAAAATACCAAGATCATTTTTCATGGAATTAGAAAAAAAAATTCTAAAGTTCACCAAAAAAGCCCAAATAGCCAAAGCAATCTTGAGCAAAAAGAACAAAGCTAGAGGCATCATATTGCCTGACTTCAAACTGTACTACAAGGCTACAGCAACCAAAACAACATGGTACTGGTATAAAAATAGACACATAGATCAATGGAACAGAATGCAGAATTTAGAAAGAAAGCCACATATGTACAACCAACTGATCTTTAACACAGTCAACAAGAACACATACAGGGGAAAAGGACACCTTTTTCAATAAATGGTGCTGGGAAAATTGGATTATCATATGCAGAATAATGAAACTAGACTTCTGTCTTTAATGACACACAAAAGTCAACTCAAAATGGATTAAAGAATTGAATGTAAGACCTGAAACTATAAAAATATTGGAAGAAAACCTAGGGAACTCTTCTGGACATTGGTCTAAGCAAAAAATTCAAATCCTAGGCAACAAAAACAAAAATGACAAATGAGACTCAATTAAACTAAAAAGCTTTTGCACAGCAAAAGAAATAATCAACAGAGTGAACAGACAACCTGTGGAATGGCAGAAAATATTTACAAACTATACATCTGACAGGGGACTAATATCCAGAATTTACAAAGAACTCAAACGACTCAACAGCAACAAAAAATAAACCCATTGAAAAGTGGGCTAACAACATGAATAAACATTTTTCAAAAGAAGACACACAAATGACCAAGTATATGAAGAAATGTTCAACATCACTAATCCTCAGAGAAATACAAATTAACACCACAATAAGATATCACCTTATACCCATGAGAATGGCTATTATTAAAAAGACAATAAAAAATAACAGATATTGGCAAGGATGCAGAGGAAAGGGAACTCTTATACGCTGTTGGTGGGAATGTAAATTAGTGCAACCTCAATGGAATACAGCATGGAGATTTCTCAAGGAACTAAAAATAGAACTACCATACAATACAGCAATTGCACTATTAGGTATCTACTCAAAGGAAGAGAAATCAATATATAAAAAAGATACCTGCATTCATATATTTATTGCAGGACTATTCACAATAGCAAAAATATAGAATCAACTTAAATGTCCATTAATGGAGGACTGGATAAAGAAAATGTAGTGTGTCTGTACACACGCACACACACAATGGAATACTATTCAGCCATTAAAAAGAATAAAATTATTTCTTTTGCAGCAACATGGATGAAACTGGAGACCATTATCTTAAGCAAAATAACTGAGACACAGAAAGACAAATACCACATATTCTCACTTATAAGTGGGGGCTAAGTAATGTGTACAACATGGAAACAATGTGGAATGGTGGATAATGGAGACTTGAAGGGGTTTGAAGTGAGGGAGGCAGATGATGGGAGGTTGTTTGGTGAGTACAATGTGTGTTGCCTCAGTAAAAAATAAATTGAAGCTAGAAGATTTTTAGCTAAAGATAAATAGTGTTAGTCCATGAGTCATTTTTATGTTAATAGAAATGTACCAGTCAGAAGCACCAGTCAGACTACCAATTCATTTCTGTCCCTGACAAACCTGTTTTGATACACTGAGATTATTTCACATGTGAAGTTTCTTGTTACATGAAAATTCAAACACTGTTAGAGAACAAAGCAATATGAAGAACTCTATTTCTGCCATTTGACACCAAGGAAAACAGAAACTGGATACTATTTCCTAGGTTATACTGGAGGCATATACTACATGCACACACTACACAGACAGACACACGCGCACACACGCACATACACACACACAGAGTCAGCGTCTGCCTTAAATGATCAAGGTAACTAATGCTTCCACTATGGTTGAAGAGTTACCACGGAAACTCAGGGCTAGGAGGATGTAGAGACTGCATGAATCCAGCCTCCTCATTTTACTGATAAAGAGCCTCTGATTTTGTGGCTTGCTGAAGTTCACACTGCACATTAGAAGCCGTATTATGACTTATACCAAAGATTTCTGGCAACTCATCCATAAGGCTTTGGACAGCATCCAACTCTTTCAGGTAGCTGAAAGTTTATAGGTATTAAAGGGAAAAGCAACTCATTAAGCAGAGGATGCAGCAAGTCTAATAAGGAATGTTTAGAATTCTGGAAAAAATACAAGTTAGAAAAAATACTTGTAATTATAGCTCTAGCAGATATCATAATATAATTAACATATTTTTAAGTTTTCCTAATCATCATAATAATTAAAAACAAATCCCCTTCTATTTTGGTCATCATGATCCTCCTTAAAGAGAAAGATAACTTTAAATGGAAAATTCAGATGCTCAAGAGGAACACTTTAACTAAACAAATGAAGATACTTTTCTTGCATGATAAATTTCTGGTCATTTTCTGGTTTACACCAAGATATAATTACATTGCAGATAGAAGTGGTTTAATTATTCTAATGGCAAATTCAAATTGCCTTGTAAGTACTAATTTCAATTTATCTGGTGGTTTGTGTGTATACATGTTTGTAAGCACACGGACACACACTCAGAATGAATTGGCTTCACTGTGTCATGCCTAATTGATAGACATCTTTAGTGTCCAGTCTTATCCTTATGTGTTTATGTCAAATAAACCAGTCTCTTCCTCCTTTCCTCCACCTGCCCCAAACGCTGATACAGACCCAAATTATATTAGGCAAAGGAGAAAGACTTCCTCATTACCCAAAATGAATGGCAATTTGACAATGGCCAGGGAAAGTGCAAACAGTTTCTTCATGCATGAGCAACCTATAGACCATCTGCAATTCCACATTAACAAAAAAAAGGCAGGGAGAAGATATTAAAGGGGGTGATTCTGTCAACTTTTAGACATTTTAGAACAAAGAAGCAGGATTTAAACACAAATACTTGCTTTGAAGGCTGCCAGGTGGCGGGGTTTTCAGTAGGCTTATAGTTTGTGACTAGGGCTTTATATTTCATTCGCCCTATTTCATCTTGTTCTCTAATTCATTCTTAAATAGCTTAAAATGTTCAATGAAAGAGAAGAAACATGTATAAACAATATTATATTGATAAGATGTGTTCAAACACAGTATCTCCAAAGCAGAATATAGACAACAAGCATTAAATCATGGCTGGGCACAGTGGCTCATGCTTGTAATACTGGGAGGCCGAGGTGGGTGGATCTCTTGAGGTCAGGAGTTTGAGACCAGCCTGAGCAAGAGTGAGATCGTCTCTACTAAAAGTAGAAAAAATTAGCCAGGAGTCGTGGCACATGCCTATAATCTCAGCTACTCGGGAGGCTGAGGCAGGAGGATCGCTTGAGCCCAGGAGTTTGAGGTTGCTGTGAGCTAGGCTGACGCCACGGCACTCTAGCCCAGGCAACAGAACAAGACTCTGTCTCAAAGAAAAAAAAAAAAGAAATGAAATCCTATCTCTCATCTCTTGATCCTGAGATCTAATTTTTTTCTTCTTTACTTTAAGTTAGGGGACTAAGGGACAGCAAAAGAATACGAGATGTTGACTGTGAAACAGCTTTAAAAAAATGTAGCAAGTGTAGAACTCCTTCAACACAAATGCGATAGTGAACAAACTAGCTGCCATTGCAGGTCGTGTGGGTACAGAATCTAATCATTGAATTGGGTGATTAAAAGTTTCCAGAAAACTGGAATAAAGACATAAGTGATGCTTTGGGTTGCAAGAAAATGTACGGGCTTGAAGAACTGTCCTAACTCTTGGGCCGAGATTGTAAATCTCTTCCTGGTCGTGTTGAATTTTGTAAGCCACATAAAGGTGAAAATAAGAATAAGTAAATCAAACATATAGTAATGATGTTCTCAAGTTAAACTTTAAAATAAGTATAATAAACATTAGTCAGCACTGAGATATTTTAATGGCCTCCTTATTTAATGTATTAAATCTGATATTAAATAATCTATCAGAGCTGTGATTCATCTATAAGAATTAACAGTATAAATGTGATTATTTAATTTATTACATTTATAAACAGTTTTGGAATGTTTAAGAGAGTGAGATTTATTAACCAAATTAATATGTGAAGTTAACTTAGTAGTAAACTGAAAACTAATTAAAGAATTAAGTAAAATCCACTTAGCTTTTTCCACATCAAAAAAATAGATTTATAACCCTGACTCAAGCATAACAAAATTGATACATGTAACCAAAAACATTTCTACCCCCATAATATTTTGAAATAAAAAATTAAAATAAACATTAAAGGCTTAGGAAAACTAGGCTTTTATAATATATTTCATATTCAGCTTTAAGAAATTTAATATCAATTAAGGCAAGCAGCTACAAATGTTTCTTTGCTCACAGAAGGCCCCTGTCAAATATTTAAAAACTCAGTTGCAGAAAAAACAGTGAGTATGTCATATATTGCTACGATATCAATGATAGTAAGAGAATGAGAGACACCAACAGAGCATTGCCCACTGGTTGGCCAATAACATCATCCTATACCCTTTTCCCCCATATTAGAGTCTGATTTTTCTGCCTTAGAATTGTATATGATTTGGAAAGAACTCTCAGATATATAGTTGAGTATTAAAAAGCTAAGGGCAAAACAGAGTGTATCATATTTTATTAGCTAGGATACCCAGTTAGTTGCTATTTAAAAGGGGTCCAATCATTCATAGCTTAGGGCTAATATGGCAGCTTCATGGTCTCAGAGATGCAGGCATTTTCTATCGCATTGCTTTTTTTTTATTTCAGAGTATTATGGGGGTACAAATGTTTAGGTTATATATAGTGCCTTTGCCTCGCCCAAGTCAGAGCTACAAGTGTGTCCACCCCCCAGATGGTGTGCACTGCACCCATCAGGTGTGAATATACCCATCCTCTCTTCCCCCCTCCCAACCTGCCCCTCTGTCATGTTGCTTTTTCATCCTCATCATCCTACTTCCATATCATGGTAAAATGAGGCTGCTGCAGCTCCTACCATCAAGTCAGCATCCCTCCCTAGAAGGATAGAAGGGCTCCTTTATTTTTAAGGTCACAACTTGGAAATTACCTATATCACTTCAGTTTACATCTCATGGGCTACAACTTTGGCACATGGCCACATCTAGCAGCAAGGAAAGGTAAGAAATATAGTTTTTAGCTGCGTATCCATGTACCCAGATAAAATGTCTTGTATTACAGAAGGAGGAAAGAACAGATATTCAGGAGACTGCTAGCAATCTCTGCCACAAATATGCTGCTTTTTATGTTTAAAAAAAAAAAAGTAAAAAAGTATTGAGAGTGTTCTCTTCTGTGCATAAGAAAATATGAAAGCTTCATAAACAAATAATATGCATACAATAAATCATTGGCTCCAGAACATTGGTCCATGGTCCAATGTCAGTATGTAATGAAGTTTTCATTAGCCCAAAAGTAAAATTTTAAAAAGAACAATTAGTGAGTGGATTATAAATTTATATTTATTAGATTTAAAATGTTATTCTCTATAAGGCTCTTTCTACTTTTTGAGTTAAAACATCCTTTCTTTTATGCAATAATGTTGACACTAAATGGTAATCTATCTGTCCATGTAGGAAATGTGATGGAATACCCAGGCACTACACAAGATGCTGAGGATTCAGTGATTATAACACTCCTTACACTAATTAAATTTAGTCTAGTGGGGAAGAAGGATGGTAAGTTGAGTTTCAAGCTAGGATAAGTGCTATTTTTAAGAAGAAATGTAGAAGGTGCTATGGGACAATGTTCTGAGGGACTTAAGTTGGATTGGAGAGCCAGCAAAGGCTTCCAGGAGGAAGGGGTATTCAATATGCATCTGAAAATGAGTAGCAGTTAGCTACAAGACCAGTAAGGAAGAGTGTTGTAGGCAGACAGGTCAGCATGTGCAGAGGCCTAAGAAGGATGAGTTTGGCCCATTGAAGGTACTAAAAGAAGGGTCTGTGGCTAGAACTGAGTCATGATAGGGAATAATGGCAGACGAGTTGTTAGGGGACAGACAGAGGGTCACAGACCATACACAGATTTTTAGATCTGCACCCAAAGCATAGAAGGTTTTGGGCAGGAAAACAACTATCCAATTCACAGTTTTAAAAGATCACTCTGGCTAGGGAGTGGGAGATGATGAAGTAATCCAGACAAGAGATGGGGGAAAGTGGAATGGCAAAGATGATGGCAAGAAGTGGGCACCGCAGAGATTCATCCCACTGGGATAGATTTTGGTGAGATGTTTGGCTCCAGGAGACAGAAGCAGGACCGTGATTAAGAATCGAGGCCGTGGAGTCAGACTGCCTGATTCAAACCCTGGCTCTGCTCTGGCCAGTGAAACTTGCCTCAGGGCCTCAGTTTCCTCATTTGCAGAGTAGAAAGGAAAATACTAACTACACCTCAAACGTGGTGAGGAATAGATGAGATCATTCATTTAAAATACCTAGAATAATGACTGGATGTATAAATGTCGCTGCTTTCTTATTGCCACTTCCATTATTTGTGTTAGGTGAATCAAGAAAGACCCTCTGGATTCTGGCTGGAGCAAATTATTTCAGAAGGAAGTAACGGAAAAGAACAATTAGCAAATTTCTCAACTATAGTTCTGGTTACTTATCAAAATCTTACCATGTACAATAACTAGGAAAAGTATTTATGGAAATACAAGAAATACATTTTCCAAATCTCATTTCACTTCTGGGACCCAGGTTCAATTTTCATATCTTGATGTCACTAATCAAGGCATATGTACATATTCAACATGAGTAATTAGTCAAGATATTGGAAATGTAGAAAATAATCAATTCTGGAATTTTCTAATTTTCCTTTCTTTCAGGCCCAGCCCAGCCATGTGTTCCTTTTACGAACCTTCCTAGGCCATCCCAAACAACAGAGGCCTCCAGCTACCAGAAGGAATTCTTCGTACTACTCAACTGGTATTTCATGTCAACCACTAAAAAGAGAAACATATATTCATTCAACTGGTATTTGAGCTAATCTCTGGGTTTAGCACTGTTGGGTTTGAAGGTGAGCAAAGCCCTCTTGGGGTTCAACATCTCATGTGAAACTCTTCCTTGACTCATCAGTTGCCTAGCTCTGGCCCACCCACAGTAATTCAGATATTGGAGCAAGTGATGGCATATATTGGAGCTCCCACACATTTGGTTGCTCTTTTATTTTTAATCTTCTTTATATATAACATCCCACCATTCCATGAAGCAACTCCTTCCGAGATCTCATATGATAAGACCACTTGAAATAGAAGCCAGTGGGCTGATGGCAATACGCAGAGGACTCTTTTCTAGTCTAATTGTAGCACTTAAATTGACTTCATGAGAGCAAATACCATAATATGTTAACAACTAGAGCAGTTTTGCTTTGTTTTAAATTTGTACTATCTGGTTAAGAAACAGAGAGAGAAAGTTAAATTACTTATATCCTTGATTCCAAGACTTATGTCCATACAATTTAACATTTTTAAGGGTTAGATACCTTTGCATTGATGTTTATATTTGGGATGGTGGCGTATGCTTTCTGGAAAGGCTGTTTTCAAGTCAGTAATAGCATGTCTTATCATCAGTGTTGCCTCTGAAACTAAGAAATTCAGCGTGAAGACTCAGACTGAACCTTGGCTCTTCTGCTGATTAGCTACTGACCACCGAGCCCTGTGACATCTACCAAGTCTCCTCAGTCTCTAGACCTTCTCCACCTCATCTGTATAATGAAGGTTTGCACTTGTGTTTCTCAAACTCTGTGGTAAGGGACTAATTTTTTAAAAATTTCCGATGAGTTGAACACAGATACATTTATGAAAAATAATGAAAATAATCTTTGATGCCATAGCAATGCTAAATTGCTATGAAAGTTTCTCAGTGCCTATTCTCAAATTCTGTGATGGTCTTGTGCACACAGACACACATGGGTCCACAGCTGCATTTTGAGTGGCACTGACTTGGACTACTGTGACTTACTAATATGTAGATTAGATGATGATTCTGAAAATGATTTGTCACCTTCATTTACTGGATTTTTGTTAGTAATAAAAGTAGCCTATTTTTTTATTATACAGTAGCTGAGAAATGGAAACAAAAATTCTGGGGATGAGTTAATCAAAAAGGAAGGTTTTATTTATGGCAGATTCAAGAGAGAAGTGGCAAGGATGAGCCATTTGATGATAATTGACAACTGACCATCAATACAGAATATGCCTGTCAGGCAAAACAATACACAAATAAATTATACTTTTTTATCTCAGTCATTTAAAAAAGTACAAAACATGATAATTTATAAGTCACTTAGTTTTTCAAAAGCAAACTTGACAACCAGGACTATTACCCCTTGGATGTACCCCCAATACCGGCTGTCTTAGTCTGTTTTGTGTTACTATAAAGGAAATATCTGAGACTGGATAATTTATAAAGAAAAAAGGTTTATTTGGCTCATGATTCTGATGGCTGGAAAGTACAAGATTGGGCATCTACATCTGGTGAAGGCCTCAGGCTGCTTCCACTAGTGGAAAAAGGTGAAGGGGAGGCAGCATGTGCAGAGATCACATGGTGAGAGAGGAAGCAAGAGGGGTGGAAGGAGATGCCAGGCTCTTTTAAACAACCAGCTCTTGGAGAACTAATAGAGTGAGAACTCACTTACTCCCCAGGGAGGGCATTAATCTATTCATGAGGCATCTGGCCCCATCACCCAAACACCTTCCATTAGGCCCCACCCCCAGCATTGGGGATCAAATGTCAGTGTGAGATTTGGAGGGGACAAACATGTAAACCATAGCACCAACCAGTGTTCCATGGAGGGTGAATTTTCAATGAAAAGACTAATATACAATGGCTCTTACTGGAATATGCTTCCTCAGCAGCACAAGTCCATGGTAGAAAGATAACTACTTAACAGTTACTATCCATAAAGCTGTTGCAGTTTATAGGCATACAACTTTTTAAATGGTACATCCAAGTGCAAAGATCCATGCAAATGTGAACATTTGTTGCTTTTTGTAATGACTCTTGCCAAGGTAAGATGTACATATGTGCTGCTCTTCCTCTTTGGGACAAATGCTGAAACCCCTCCACATTGCCCAGCCCAGACCCCGAAGACCCTTCATCACACGGATGAAGGAGAGATTGCTTCCACGTCAAGAAACAGAGTATCTCCTAGGCAGGCCCGCCCTGGGTGCCTCTTGGAAATCTGCTGAAATGTTAGGTTTAGGGCCTAGAGTGGCGATCAGAGGCTGGCCAGCTCCTGAGCTCCAGGCCAATGCTATAAAACAGGTCCTCACACTTGAGTGTGTAATAGTATCGCCTGGAGGGCTTACTATTATACAGATTGCTGGCCCCACTCCAGAATGTCTGATTCGGAGAATTATAATGGGGACTGAGAGCTCTCATTTCTAACAAAGTCCCAGGAGGTGCTGATGCTGATGTTGCTCATCCTAGGAACACACTTTGAGAACCACTTGTATAAAACACCTAATGACAGAATTGGAAAGACCAGGTTACCTGGTCCAAACTTTTCATTCTACAGGTGAGGATCCTGGGATTCAGAGGAAATGTCTTGCTCATGGTTATACTCAATAACTCAGAGCTTCCCCTCACCAAAAAAAGAAACTCAGGTTTCCAGGGCCTAAACACACTGTGCATCTCACAATGCTAAGTTATGGCCACACATTGGGTCCCTGCTCTCTGAGAAGAGGTGCCAGCAGGTGCTTCATGCTGTTGACCCTCCTCTGCACAAGCCCTTCTGAAGGTACTTGGTAGTTCTATCATGACCTTGCAGTGGGAGGCACCGGCCCAGATGGGGGGCTAGCAGCACATGGGAACTACGTTTTGGAGCTGAGGAAAAGGGAGGCAGGGGAAGAGCCATGGACTCCAGACACGTTTACTGCTGATGTTTAGATGCTACTGGAATAGTGACTTCTTGAGAAAAAAAAAACAGTTCTCATTAAGAGGAACTGGGTCATGAACGAATCAGACTTCTGGCTTTAACTCTCAGCTTTCTAAGTCTTATCTCTTCTCACTGTTCTTTGCTTGCTAATTTCCTTTTTTGTTCCTCAAATCGGAGAATGTCACCCAGTTCCCTTCACCCTGACCCTTTTTATGATGGACTGTTGAAACCTAAGTGCACTTGCTGGAAGGGGAGAGTAACAGCAAGATCCAGCTGTTCCAGTCCCTGAAACCTACGGTTGCCAGCAACTGAGTGGATATTGACTTAACCTCACCCATAAACTGCAGAGAAAAATTAACTTTTGCAAAATTCAAACCACATATGGGATGAATTTTCATACCCTATCAGCAATCCCATAAGTAATTTTCATAACTTTCTTAAATTAAAAAGTATGTTTTAACTTTGTTTAGCCATTCTATTGTTAAAATTATTTTTGTTGTTATTATAATTAATCCTGAGATTACAGGAAGGAAGCATATCACACAGGCAGTGCTTCTGTTTCATGTTTATATTCTAGAAAACTTTAGCTTTTATTACAACTCTATTATTTTATATGCAAAAGTTTATTCAGGAAAAAAAACATTGAAACTAAGACCAATATATTAAATATCTGGTCTAGTTTTATAACTAAGCAATGACAGGACTCCGAATAATCATGAGTGCTTGCTTTTTCTACCCATAATCTCAACATGTATTCATTGAAAACTATTTGATATTTTATAGTCAACTGGCCTATGTCATTTCTGATTGGCCAAGTACCATTCTGTCTTGTCAGTGCTCATGCCATACCATTGAGCGATTATAAAAATCGTACCAGGCACAGTGTTGGTTCAGGTGCCAGGGTACAGGAACAAGAAGACAGGCACAGTCCCACTCGCATGGAGCTTGCAGTCTAGTGGGAGTAGACAAACCAACAAGTAAGCAAATAAGAATTTAAGGTTAATTCCAAGATAAAAGCTATGAAGAAACAAAACCCAGTAATAGAATTGAGCAACTAAGAGTACGATGTGCAAGGATGACTTCAGGTAGCGTAATCAGGAAAGGCCTCGTAGGGAGACAAACTTTTGAGCTGAGATGTGAAGGTAACAGTGAAATAGCCATATATGTGGAGCAAGAGAGGGGAACAGAAAAGAATGTTCCAGGAAGAAGAAAGAGCAAGACCAAAGACCTAGAAGTAAGAAAAAGGCTGATGTGTTCAAAGAATGGAGAGGAGGTGAGTGCGGCTTCCATCCAATGAACCAGAGGAAGAAGGATACAACACATGTTCTGAGAGGTGGGCAGGTGTTTGGAATGCATTCCAAGTATAATGTAAGGCGCGGAGTGTAAGCAAGGTAATGATATGATCTAAGTTTTAAAATGGACCAAAAGGGGCAAATGTGGACAGTGGGAAATCAGGAGGACATTGCAATAACGCAGGCGGATCGCAGCTTCGGATATGGGAAGAAGTGGTGAGATTTGGGAAATGTTTGCCACCTGAGACAATGCCAGTAGATGGGTTGCAGCAGTTTCCTGGGGTAATAGGATACATGTGTGGAATGTTCATATCCCAATAGAATAAAAGCATGATAAAAAATATTCAAGAAATTAATTGTAGCAATATTAAATACACCTTAATATTTAAAGACATCTGCCTCCTTTTCGTGATCCCCTTATCTGAAAGCTTACATTTAGATTTTACTTCGAGTTTGCATTTACCTATCCATTTAGAAAAGGCTTATTTCTTTCTTTATGGAAAGCCTTACATTTTTTGTTGTAGACTTTTGTCATTTGGGGATGCCCAGAATCTCAGTACCCTTCTCCTTTGGGGGAAGAATTCTAAGAAAGGCAGGAGGCAGCCCAGCCCCTTCCCTATAGTGGGAGCTTCAGGCTGTCAGAATTTTATTTAACAAGCACTGAAAATAAATAGCCCTGACTATGTGCCAGGCAGTACTGTAAACACTAAAAATAATGACTCATTTACTTCTCATAACCTCACAGAGTCCTTATTCCCATTTAGCAGATGAGAAAACTGACATACATTCAAGGATGCATACAGCTCATCAGTGGAAGAGCCTTGATTTTAAACCCAGCAAGTCTGGCTCCAAACAATGTGCTCCTAACCACCATGGCATGGTGCCTCTCCCTAGCAAGCTGGTGTAATCAGACGGCCTGAGATTTTATTTAAAAAGTGACACAGGGTGCAGGAGATGGTCACAGCTGACTTGCAGCACTGCTGTGGAGGTAAGCGTCTGGCAGCGGCAGCAACCATCAGGGTGGTGAAGTTCCCTGGCTGCGTCCTTGGCAGCCCCGTCCAACACTAGTGTTTGCTGCGTCCAGAGTCCCTTGGATCCTGTCCTTTTACAGAGCCTGCTGTCCAATTCCCATCGATTCTGTGTTTCCTGCTTCCTCTCCAATAAATTATTCTTCTGCTTACATAATCTACAACCAAGAACCCAGGCACAGCTAATTTACCCCTCAGCAGAGAGCCAATCACGCATAATGAAAGCCAGGGCTCCTGCAGAGGCTCTTGAGTCCCTTCCACCATTACAGCCCTTGGATTCCTGCTAGTGCACTTCCTTCCTCTGATGGTGTTTGCAGCCACGACTGCCTGGCTCACAGGGATCCCAGCCTGGCCACCCATACTCAGGTGACAGCCATGTCTGTGATGCACACCCCCTGGCCAGGACTGATTGATCAAGAGTGCACCCTGGTCTAATAACACCGGGTGTGAGGGTGTGGAAGTCCTGTTGCTGGCTGTGCCCTAGAGAAGGGTCCCCCACTGCAAGTTCCCTGGCACTTTCTCTTTCCCAGTCTTTACTATTCAAATCTTCTTTTAATGCCATGAGATACCCTGGTGAGAATCCTTCCAACGAAGTTCCCTCTTTGATTGAATTTCAACCTCTGTCTTTAGTAACATCTTACTTTGCTACAATCATTCACTGAAAACCCCTCTCTCTGACTTCCCCAAATCACTACCTCTCTCCTTACAGCCCTACAGAGGAGAGTTCTTACAATATTTCTCCCTTGTGATTTTGGTATCACATGAAAAGAGAAAGCAAAAGATGATATAGACTAAAAGGTATCTTTTTAAAAGAAAAAAAAAAAAGACCCTTTAAGAGTTAAGACATTTGTTGCATTGCTTTTTGCCAAACTCCACCGTCAGATTTTTCCGTTTTATATCTGCTCACAGCTTTAGACTCATTAAAGCCGTAAAAATTTCATCCTCTAACAACATGATTTAGAAATTTGGTTCTTCAGGTACTTAGATACTACACTGGTAAGTAATTTGAATTAGTGTACTCCACATCTTTGTTTCAAGTGGCTTGAACATCTTAAAAGAAAAGGTGTAGTTCTCCACTAAAAGCAACCGGGGCCCCTGGGAGAGATGGCTGATTTCTTCCCTGGCTGGCGAAGGATGGGGACAAGATGAGCCTGGAGCATATTGTTACACCAGAAAGCAAGGACGTGTCCAACAAAAATGACGGGGACATGTCACAGCGACACAGGAGCCAGCTTGAAGGGGATCTCATTGCACATGTCTGGTACAGTTTGAGCACCAAGATGATTCAGAACAGTAACGAAGTAAAAACCACTGGAGGAAGAAAGTAAGGATTCGTGAGTCTGTATGGATAATGAATAAACAAAGAAATAAACAGGGGCAAAGGGAATCTTGCAGCAGAATGTCAAGGCCAACTGGCAAATACGGAAAGTGTGCTAGAGTTGCAGCCATCACGTTCTAGACTGGATTGGGCAGGAGTCCTCAATAGCTGACTAAATCCAGAGGGACATTTTGATGAGGAGCAGGGTACTTGCACGGTCTTGGAAAGTGTCTCTCCACAAAATTATGATACAGTGGATAAAGCAGACAACATCTTAACCAGGCAATCAAATTTAACATCATCACTGAGGGGCAGAGGGACATGGCGTGCCTCCAGACGCCACTCCTGAGGAGGACACCGCCACCTACCCGGTGTTCCAGTCAAGAAAGCATAGTTGGAACCTCTAGCCATAAGAAAATCATCAGATAAATCCCAAATGAGAAAACCCCGTTCATAACGGGACAGGGGACTACATTCTTCAAAAATTCAATGACACAAAAGCAATAAGAGCCAGGGGAAAGCTTCCATTAAAGAAACTAAAAGAACATGAGAACCAAATGCAAGCCCTGAGCCTACACTGGCCCTTGTACTGGAGGGAGGAGAAATGCCACTAAGGACATTTGGGGTCGACTGACAAAACTGGGATAAGAGTAACAGATAGGACACAAATAATTGTATCAAGGCTAAATTTACTTATGTTTCAGAAGTGGACTGTGCCTATATAGCTGGTGAGGTTGGTTTATTCCAGCCAGGATAGACATAAGCCACAGATAAAGCCACACAGTCCCCCTTTCTGAAGCATATTATGGTTAAATATATATTTTATAAAATATATAAAATATATATTTATAGTAACATCTATTTTATAGTGAACACAATACCCACATACCTGCGTAAGATAAAACATAAAAACTCAATGATATCTGTCCCCTAGGGTCCTTCATATTATCCCAGATCCTAAGAACACCACTTACTGCCCTCAGAAACGTCCCTAGGGAGGTCAGGAGAGTTTGGGCATCTCTCACCCAAGCCCCAGCATGCAGATGGTCCTTAGTGTCCTGCCCTCCCCATATTTCAAGTTCTTGCCCAGATGATGCCTCCTCCACAGGCTCCGCCCTTACACTCCGCCTGAACCACCTCTCCATCTACCTTAAGCTTTTAGGACTATGTTCCTCGTAACGATCGTTTGTCAACTACCCTCCTCCAACGCAGCCCTTGGAAATGAATCCCCACACTAAGCACCATGCCTCGCACTTTGGAAAAGTCTATTGAATTGAACTAAGCTAAGATGAAGGAACATGCACATGTTTACCATTTCACCCCTTTCCTTCTTCACAGAGCAAGACAATGTTGTCACTTTCTACCATGAAACCCACACTATCTGTGCCATTTCCTCAAATGGACGTCCTGCCCAGGAACAGGACAGCTAGTTCTAAAGTCAGATTGTGTTATAACCAATCTGATGAAACTTTTAGGGAGCCAGATATTCAACTCTTTGGTATGAGTAGAAAGAGGGATTTTAAAATCAGTTTATGGCTCAGAAAACACTAAGGGAAACTCGAAGCAAAGCATCTCTGATAAAGCATTACCAGGACAAATTAGACAAACTACTGTGCAACCTACAACTGGTCAACTAAAATGGAAAACAATACCTCACTGGGGCCCGAAAATATTCCACACCAGTGTTATGGGCTGAATTATGTCCTCCCACCAAAATTTATATGTTGAAGTTCCAACCTAATCCAACAGCAGTTGTCTGCATGCTAAGGAGAAAGGCCTCAGGAGAAACCAAACCTGCCAACACTTTGATCTTGAACTTCCAGCCTCCATAACTGTGAAAAAAATACATTTCCATTGTTTAAGCCTCCCAGTCTGTGGTACTTTGTTATAGCAGCTCTAGCAAATTAATACAGCCAGCAAAAGTTACATACAAATTCCCCTTCCTTCCAGACCTTACCTTCCTTCCAAGGTAAGGTCAGCATCCAAAATTAAGCCATCAGAGTTGCTGAAGACACTCAACCCAATTAACAAGCAACACTTCACCAAGCTTCATTGAACACTAAAATGAACAAAAGATCACATTTTGCCCCATTTAATTGCTACCATACTGGCACTTTCTTCCTACACTGACCAGTACCCATCAGTGTTCTTATCAGAACTCCTTTTTGTCCTACTTTTATCCAAGGAACTGATAAGGAATTTCTTTCTACTAAATTCAACTCTCTCCTTTATTTTCTCCATCTCCTTCTGATGAGAAGGCAACATTCTGACATCTTGCAATTACTGCCCTTAACCAAACAACAGCTTTTATCTTTCCCGACTGGCCACTGACCCGTGCTTTTATTAAGCACAAACAGGATGCTGCACTTCGGAAACATTCTCTATCGTTTTGTTGCAAAAGCATGCTTTATGGTGAAAGAGCTGATGGCTTTTCGGGTCATGCCATGCTTTATATAGGATCCCAAACTCCCATTTGCAAAGTGGAGTTTTCAGCTGAGGCGCCTGAGCAGTGGACGATCTAATCCACCCACTATAGAGACTCGGGTGAATTTTTCACTGAAAACTGCATGACTTCAGACAAAACAGCACGTACTCTTCCCTGATTCCTATGTCATTGCCTCTTTCTTTATCTTAAGAAGAAGAAATGGAACTGTGACCCCCTCCCTTACAGATTGAATGAAATCGGAGGTTTTTAAGTCCATCCTTGGATAGCTCTATGTGATTTGTAAACTATTTTTCACAGGAAAGTTGTCCCTAAGAGGATGTGCTAGCAACGGCTTGGCAAGATGAAACTGGGGGTCTTGGGAGATCAGGCAGTGCCTTCAGGGTACAGGAAGAGGGCTGGGGCAAGGGCCCCTGGAAGATGAAGAAGATACTCCAGCCACCTGAGTTAAATGCGACTTTCAGGGAGAACAATTTACCTACAAACATTCTCCACTAGTTTGAGTGCAAATGCAAGCATTTTACATCAAACAAATAGGCTTAAGTAAAGTTTAGCTTACTGAATACTTCTTCATACAAAGAGCCAGCATTCGTCAAGCTTTTGGTGTATTCTGGACACGATACTTCATACACTGACACAAATCAGAATATTTGAAAATGATACAGGGTTCAGCCTGCCCTTGAAAAGAAAAAGCACATATGCAACTAAAGCCAGGCCAGGAGCACCCACCCATTCTCTTTGTGGGGCCTGGGGCAAACAAAGAAAGGCCCACATAATTACTTTAAAATGTTAATCAAGCTAGCAAATTATCATGTAATCCTCCTCCTATGACAAAGGTAGTTTTATAACAGCGTGCAAGGCCAGGTACAATTTAGAATTCCCAGAGCCCTCAGGGCGATGGGCCAGAGGAGAAAGAGCAGCCCTGGCAATGGACAGACCCCTTCCCTCTCCACCCCGGCTCCTTTCCCTCTGAGGGGACCTCTTGGGTACACATGTGGTCTCCCCCCACCCCCACTCAGCCCACACTTCCAAGCTCTTCCACAACCCCAGCAAATAGCTGCCCCTTCATGCACTCCACAGAAATCAGGTGTGCCCACCCTTCTAGGGTTCAGGCTGTAGAAGGAGGCTGGCAGCCCTTTGGGCAGGGAATTCCATCTGGGTCTTGGGGCGTAGCCAGCCCCCTTGGATCTACAGACTCCTAGCCCAGTGGGGAGGGGCACAGCCTGCTGAAGGCCAGAAATGGCCTCTAAACCCAAGGGGTAAGTGCAAGGGTATTCCTTCCTCCAGGTCTGAAGGCAGTACTGGCTAAAAACGTCTATTTTATACTAACTAGATCCACTTTTCTTTCCTTGAAGCCTTCTGGGAGGGTGACACCTTATACTGAAGATGAATAAATAGATGGTATAAGAGAGGATTCCTGCCTGGGAGGGATGAGAGAAAAAAGTTGTAATACTTGTAGCTATTCAGGAAAAAAAAAAATCAATAGCTAATATCACAGTCTAAAAGGAAAAGGTACTGAGGTATTCCTCAAACAGCAAATGGATCGAACAGTGTTCTAGACCGTCCTAAAGGTGGGATCCTTGCCTTATGGCATAAATTGGGCAAATCTTAAACTGTTTTCTTTCTGTTTTTGAAAGTGGGTGTCCTACCTAGACCTTTGCAGAGAGACCAAAGGAGCCCGATGAAAACTGCAGCAGACGGCAGGGAGGCAGAACCAAATCCCAGGAGGGGCCTGAGCCCGGCTGGGCGGGGGAGGTTTGGGGCCGCTGCAAGCAGACAGGCCTGGCCAAAGGGACCCACGGCAGGCAGGCGTTAAGGGGTCACAGAGTCAGGAGAGTTGCTGCTGGCATGGGCGTCACCCCCACGACTGACCTGGTATCGCTTTGCCTTTTCTCAATCAGGGCACATTTGTCAATTTTCTGGGCCTCTCTTTTTAATTCTGTAGAATGGGGACATCACCTGCCCACATCACCAGGTGGAGACGCCCATAAGAACCCAGTACGGTCCGGCACACGGTTGGCGCTCAATGCACTTCATCTAGAACTGAAAGCTCACGGCTCAGAGCAAGAGCTGAACCCAAGATGTGAGTCGGGCGGCTCCCCACCAGCGGCCGCGAGCTGGGGGCTGAGGCGCGGACGAGGCCCCAGGGAGAGGGGCACGGTGGAGCACATGAGGTACGGCGCACAAGAGGTCAAGTGTTACACGTTCCAGCCTTTTTTAGGGTTAGGGGAAGGGGGTGCTTGAGATGCAAAAAACAGGCTGCTAAGGCCCCAATTTGGGGTCGTCCGCGAGCCCGGGGGTAGAGGCGGAGGACTGGGCCGCGGGAGTCGGGAGGCGCAGCCACTCACCCAGCAGCAGCAGCTTGAGCTCGCGGCGCGCGTCCTTCTTGTCCCGACGGAGCTGCCGCTCGATCTCGGCGCTGATGCGCTGCGACTCCTTCTCCTCCGCCGACAGACAGCAGCAGCCGGCCATGGCGCGCCCGGCACCCGACGGGGCGAGGCGGCCCGAGCGCCCAGAGCCTCCGCCCGGCCCGGACGCGTCGGGCACTGGGGTTTGGAAAGCAAAGACGGGGACGGATCTGAGGTTCAGAGTAAGAGGCCCGCACCTCCGGGGTTCACTCCCCCTCGAGGGTCGGCTCTGAGGCTTGGGCGAATCCTGAGCGCTGAGGTCACTCCAGTGCACCCCGGATCCGGGCTCGCCCAGCCCCACACTCGCTCCGGGGAGGAGGCGGGAGAGCCGCGAGGTGGGGCGCGTTGCTGGCCCCGGAAAGTTGCGCGCGACTGTGTCTTGGCACAGGAGCCGACGGCCAGGCAGGCGGGCGCAGGCAGCGTGTAGAAAGTCGGGGCGTCGGCGCCCGGGGGAAGAGTGGAATCTCCCGGGCCCGGGCTGTCCCAGGCGGGCTGCAGGCGCGGCGCGGGTTGGTGGCAAAGGACCTGGCCAGCCCTTGCCCGGAGAGTTCCGGACACCTCAGCAGTGACCGCAGACTAGACCGAGTGCAAGGGTTTCTGCTGGCGCTTGGGGCTCTCAGTGGCAGGAGGAGGCGGAGCGTCTCGAACCTGCAGCCCTGGCGTCTGCCCGAGTTGGGCGCCCCAAGCCGACGGCGCTTAGGAGCAAAGGAGAGCGAACAGGTAAGTGGGGGCCCGAGCTGGGGGCCCTCGAGTCTCCGAGAACAGCCCCCACAGCTGCCTCGAGGCCGTGGCGTCCCGGCGCCGGGAGGGCCGCCTGCCGAGATGGCTGCAACCCGCGCCCTCCGGCCGCCAAGTCCTTCTCCCGCCAGATCCGGGTTGCGACAGGTGAGTGAGTTTCGCCCACTCAGCCCGGCGGGGGCGGCGGGGGCGGGCGGAGAGGAGAGAGGCTGAGCCAGCGTCTGCCGCGGGACACAGAGCGCAGGGGCGAGGCCGAGGTCTCCCCTCCGATCTGAAGTTGAGACTTGCACACCGGCCCCCGCGCGACACGCACCCCGGTTTCCTAGACGGGCTCCTTCCGCTTCCCGGACGCCCAGCCCAGCCCGGGCTTGGCCAAAGCCCCGGGTCGGCCCGGGAGAGGAGCCGCCCCTGGGTTCAGTTATAAAAAGCGGAGGGTAAACAGCACTTCCTTCCCAGCCCTTCCTACGCCTCCGGGGCAGGGGAGGTGGGGAAGCGGGGAATGGAGAGTGGCTGGGTGCTTTGCATCTCGTGGTGGCAGAGACTTCTGCTTTGTGGAAAGGGGTGACAGGTTCCCGGTCGCACCTGTCAAGTTCCCTGCCCCAGCCCTGGAGCCTGACAGCCGCCTTGCGATTGCGTCTGCGCTGGCACGTTGGCCTGGCTCTTGGGACGTCGGGATCATGTTTGAGCAGCATTAATAAAAACTTAAAAATTAAAAAGCGCCTCTTTGTACTCAAATAGCACCATAGAATGCAGATTACATCGGACTTTTGTCTGTGTAAATTTTGATGCAGAAAAGAGAAGGTGGTGAGAGAGGACCCTGTCGGCCACAGCAATAAATGCTCTTTCCCTTCTCTTCAAATCAGCTTGTGCCATGTAAACACTTTATGGTGTGAGGCCATTAGCTAATGCTTCCTCTAGTAAGAGCAGCCTTAAGTGCCTTTCATATGAGTAGCGTATATTTTATCAATTCAAACTGATGAGCATATTGAGTGGAGTGGTATGTGTCATTACATAAAGAACTTGGCACTGTGGTGCTATCTGGCTGCAAGGTCTTATTTATCTTACAGTTTAAGAAATGTAGACAAATCGGGCGTTACAAATGAATGCGCATGCATTCTTAAATGCATGACTATTTTAGTCTCTTTGCAGGCATAAATTAACAGTAACAGTGACCTCTACAGGAAAACCCCTGGACATTTCTAATTTGATCCTTGGCCATTTAATCATTTGTTGTCCCTGGTAGCTCTTACAGATGAATTTGCAATTTGAGAATAAGACCCCTTGGCTTCTCAAAATAATGAAGGGGTGCAACATAATTATTTGTATTTTTAAATGATTAAAACTAAGGCAAATTTGAACCCTAAGTTAACTGGAATAACTGACCTGCTAGGTCTAAAGCTGCTAAAATTTCAAGAGTTATGGAACATATTGATTATGGCAAATCTGCACAACTTTCTTGGGGTGGTCAACTTGGCAACATGTATCTGAAGCCTTAGCTATGTCCATCCCCTTTAACCAAACCGATAATTCCTCCCTGAAGAATCACAAAGAAGCCTCATGATTTATGTGCAAAGGTTTCGTGCCTAATGACAACAAAAATTCAAAATAACCTACATGTCCAAAAATAGGGAATAGGTCAAATAAACTATGGTTTATCCATGCAATGAAATTATGTAGCCATTAAATATGTGAATATGTGAGTAACAAATATGTGAACAACAACAAAAGATTTGGGGGAAATCCTCAAAATATATTGAGTGAAAAAGGCAAGATACAAAAATATAAACATTATGCTACAAATTTGACTATGATAATACACATGCATTTTTAAGAGACTAAAGGAACATGCATCAAAAAAGTCAAGTGGCTCTGAGTCATAACTGTTCAGTTGATTTTAATTGTCTGCTAGAAAATTATTTGGGGCAACTTGCATAAAGTTATTTAGGCTTCACTTTCCTTAACCATAAAATGAGAGGGATAAACAAGAATAAGCTCAAAGGGATCACCCAACTCCAATATGCAATTATTTCTTTGATGATTTCACACCTATAAGAAATTTATTTAAAAATAATCACAAATTTAAAGTTGTTATTAAGCATTGGCAGCTAGTGAGAAATATAAAACTGGGACATTACAAGCCGCTTATTTTTATACTTCTATATTTTATTTATCTCTATTTTCCTTATCTTTAGAATCTGGAGGGTAGGATGAGAATAATTTTAAGTTATGAATTCGTTTGAAACATCTTTCCAGGAAGAGGTAGTTTTAAAAGAGTTCTTAGTAAAAAAGAATATTTGTTTTTCTAAATTATTTCAAAAATGCCGCAATTCCATTTTATTCCTCTTGCAGATTAGAGCACAAACGAGATATGAGTTTCAGATACCTGCCAAGTGCTGGGCTCTAAGGGTGAGCTAATTGTCTGGTATTCCTCTGAGTGTTTATTGGGTCCGTGCCAGCCCCTGTACCAGACACTGAGGATTCAGATAATAAGACAATTCCAGACTTTAGATAGACTTATAGTCTAGCAGAAAAAAGTAAGACTGAGACCCGGAAGTCTGAACCAACCTCTTTCTGCTTCCTCCCAGAGAACAGTGGGAATGCAGAGTCACCTGGACCAGGAGGCTTCCAGAAGTCTACAGATGTGCACAGGGAACCCTTTGCAAACCTCCCTCCTGTTCAGCCTCATCTCCCATCACTTTCCCAGAACTCCAGACAAAATGTAACTTCGAGTTCTCTCCATGTCATGGCTCGGTGCACACTGTTCTCTCTTCCAGGAATGCCATCTCTCACCCCAAAGTTAGGTCATTTCTTTTCCAAACACATCTCTTCTGAGAAACCATCTTGTCAGTTAGACCCATCTTTTGCTGCTGCCTGGACACCTCCCGTGGTCCTCTCTTCAACATCTCACCCTATTACACCTGTCTCTGCTCCTAATCCATGAGTTACTCGCAGGGAGAGAGAGTTGTTCTTGTTCATCCTGATATTCCTTAATTAGCAAATTTTAGTTGAATGAATAAAAATTGACTCCAAGAAGAATTAGTCTGAGATGAAGAAAAGAAGGTTCCCATGGTGGAAGACAATGACAAATCAATAGCCAAGTCCACAACAAACAAATGTATGATTTAGGAAGAACTTGTGTATGTGACCTGCCCCCAGTTTGCCACTTGCCCTCTTAGAATAACTGCCCTGTTTCTAGTTCAGAACCTCAAGACAATGTGCAAGTAGATGGCTAGAAAGAGGTTGTTCTCTTTTACAAATGTATCATCTTAGAATTTTAACAAGTAACATAGAGTAAAAATATGACCTTGAGGAAGTTCCCAAAGCACAAATACTAATGCTCTCTGCTGCTGTATGTCAGCGTTTTTCAGACTGCAGTTGTGACTCATTCCTGGGTTGTGACCAGTTTTTATTTTTTTGTTTAAGCAAAAAGAATAAAATATAAAGCGAGAATGTCAAGGTATGCTTCCTATATTATTGCTTCGTAAAACTTTTGTTTTAGTTGCATATGTATCAACTCTTCAGCAAATCCCTCATTAATGGGGCTTTGCTTGTCCATATCACAGATGGGTTGTTGTAAATGGTTCCAAATTTTCTAATTCATTTTTCTGAATGTCACCAATTTTTGATTCAGTTTTCTGTGTCCAATGTATTCTCTAAAATGTTTTGAGTCCTTCCTCCACCTGACTTCTACCTACCCCACAATCTTCTCTAGTTTGGTAGGTACGTGTTGATGGAGCAATGGTGGGAAATAGATGAATGGGTAATAATTGAAGCTGGTGGTTGGTTGTACTCGATATCTATTTTTCTAAGGCAATCTACATGTCAACATGTTGCTTCAAAATACTCTTCCTGAAGACCACAAACTGTGTGTTATGTAACTTCTGAAAAGATTAGAGTGACAGACAATGAAGTCTGCTTCAAACACAACTGACAGTGAGTAGGCAGGAATCACTATTGTTTGTTTTTGAATCTGACTTTTCATGGGAGTTGAGGATCTCAAGAATTTAAGAAATAAAAATCTTTAAAATAGGAAATTTGGAGATTATTATTGTACTTGTTTTCTTTTCCTTTTTGCTTGATTTTCCCCTCTCCACTTAATCACTTTCATCCTGAATGACCCAATGGTCACAACCTAGTATATATTTTTCTCTACTTTTTTATGCTCTGATAATTATATAGAAGCATAAATATACTCACAGACATACATCAACATACATAGAGGGAGTCTGTCATCATTAGTTTTAAACAAGACTATATTACACGAACTTTATATTTTGTTTTTCTCATCCAAGAATACTTTTTGAGAATATTTCTGTGTAAACTGGCTTACCTCTGATTTTTTTGTAATGGCCACATAATATTTTATAATGTGAAAGGACCATATTTTATTCAACTTTTCCCCTTTGTAGGGCATTCATTTTGTTTCCAGTTTTGTGTCCCTAAAAACAAAGCTGTAACAACATCTCTGTATATAAATCTTCATACACTAGGGCTTTTATTTCTGTGGGATAGATTCCCAGGAAAGATACGGCTGGGTTGAAGGATACATACATTTTTCATTTTAATAGATGTGGCCAGATTCCTTTCCAAAAAGACTAAAACAATCCCTATTTCTGCCAAAAATATGAGTACCCATCCCCACCAGCAATAAATATTATTGCTCATTAATTTTTGGCAGCCTGAAGAGAATAAAATAATATTAAAGTGTTGCTTTACTTTGCATTTCCGACTGAGTATCAATTTGTTCATCTCTTTGTATGCTTGTTAGCATTTGTATTTGCTACCCTGTGAATTGTCTATTCACATCCGTTATTCATCTTTAAAATGGCATCATTTGTTTTTTTCCTTGACAATCTATGATAGCTCTTCAATATTTCATATCAACTCTTTGTCATCTAAATTACAAACTTTGAAATATATTGTTTGTCCTTTATCATTTTTAATGAAGTCTTTTGCCAGACAAAAGATTTTGTTTTTACACAGCCAAAAACACTTCTATTTTCTTGCATAGCTTCGGGAGTTTCAGTCTTCGTAAAATGGTCTCCCCATTTCTAGATTGTACATGCATGTAGTAGTATAGATTTTCTTGCAATCACTTTTATTACATTTTTTAACATTTAAGTATTTAATCCATCTGTTCATTTCTATAGAATGTGTAAGATAGAAGACAAATTTTATTTTCCTCCAGGTGGGTAGCCAGATGTGCCAGCGTCATTTATTAAACATTCCATCCTCCTTTTTCCAATGAATTAAACTTCAAAACTCGGGATATATTATATTCTCACATTGACTGAGATCCATTTTCTTGAGTCTATACTGTCCCACTTTATCTATTTCTCTATCAATACCACCTTTTTTTTTTTTTTTTTTTTTTTTTTGAGACAGAGTCTCACTCTGTTGCCCGGGCTAGAGTGAGTGCCATGGCGTTAGCCTAGCTCACAGCAACCTCAAACTCCTGGGCTTAAGCAATCCTCCTGCCTCAGCCTCCCGAGTAGCTGGGACTACAGGCATGCACCACCATGCCTGGCTAATTTTTTCCATATATTTTTAGTTGGCCAGATAATTTCTCTCTATTTTTAGTAGAGACAGGGTCTCGCTCTTGCTCAAGCTGGTCTTGAACTCCTGACCTCGAGCGATCCATCTGCCTCAGCCTCCCAGAGTGCTAGGATTACAGGCATGAGCCACCACGCCTAGCCTATCAATATCATCTTAAAACAGGGATTTTATGGAGTGTTTTGATATCCGACAGGACATTTCACCCCTCAGTGTTATCAAACTCTTCTTTGTGTTCAGACATTTATTCTTCCACTATAAACAATATCATTTATCAATGACTTCTCCCCTGAACTTCAAATCTTAGCCTTAACCCTAACTTCACTATCTTCTTGACATGTTGGCTTGGATGTCTAAGGGACATCTCAATTTAACAAGTGTAAAACAACACTGCATTTTTCCCCCAAAGCTTATCCTTCTGCTATCTTTCCCATCTCAGCACCACCAAACACCTAATCAATTGCTTTTCTGCCCTACCTCTCCATATAATCTCAGCAATTAAGGACTCCTCCTTTAAACCACATGCTGAATTTGTTCTGGAACCACTGCACGCAGCTACTGGCATTCACACTAAGCAGCACAGTTAATCTCTGTGAATGGGGATTCCTGGTTTGTCTCCCGCTATGTCCTACATGGCTGCCCAGGTATCTTCATTCCTATCTTTGCTGCCACCACTTCTGACAAAGCACCTGTATCTCTAACCTGAACTAAAACAATTGCTTTGTCACCAGTCTTCCTGTTTCCATGCTTGACCCTCTAAAATCCACCCACTACGGGAAAGGATAGTCATAATGAGCTTTTAAAATCCCAAAACATAGCCCTTAATTCCTAGGTTAAAATCTTCCATGGATTTCCATCAGAGAATAATAAAAAAAAATTCCTTATTCTAGACCATGAGGACCTGTATGACAGGGCCATTGCCTACTTCTGTAACTTCATATCCCAATATTCTCCCTCTCATTCAAATATAGTCCAGTCACACTTGAACATTTTTTCTTTGAATACCATTCAAGATCTTTGCACTATCTGCTCTTCCGTCTGAATCTTGCTTCCTCCAGATAGTGAAGTGTCTGGTTTTTACTTGTCATGTAGGTCTCAACATAAATGTGACTTCTTAGTGATTTACTAAGTGTGAGTTTCCCTGACCACTTGGCCCAAAGTAGCCATTCCTTTCTGCCCCTACCCACTGGTAGCATTATCATACTCTTGCATTTTCATTGTAGCATTTATCACTATATGATTCCTCTTGTTCTTCTTTTCTTTGTTTATCATCTTCCCCCACCAGAAAAAGAAGGTAATTTCCTTGAGCAGAAGGACTGTAATTGTCTTATTCACTGCTGTATCCCTAGGGCCTAGAGCAGAAGGGGCCACATCATCTTAACATTGTGTCACCAAACTCTGTGCAGATCCCATTCTCAACAATAAAGGTAAGTCTTGGAAAAATTAGTAATATGGGATTGGTGGTTTTTACATTTGCCTGTTTTGTACTACATTATGTAATAGCAAGGACAACAAAACACCCCTAAGGACCCTGGTTTGTGGAGATAAGACTTTCCTGTGTTTGCCAGGACATGTTGATTGCAAGTAACAGAGACTGAATATAAAATGACTTAAGTTAAAAATAGAATTTATTGAATCTTGGGACAGAGAAGTTCAGAGATGGTCTTAGCTTTTAAGCTTTGCTGAATTCAGGTACTCAAGTGATGTCAGAAGGAAGCCATCTGGTTCTCAATAAGCATTTGGTGAATTAATAAATGACTAATACCTATCTCATTGGATTGTTGTGAGGATTAAAAGAGATAATATATCTAAAGCATTTAGCATCTTGCCTGGAGCTAATCAACACTCTAGGAGTATTATTGCTTTTGTTATTCTTACCGTCACTGTCACCAGAAACTCTGTTTTCAACACAACAGACACATTCATGATTACTGCTGTACTGTGGGAGAAGGAAGAGTCCACACTTTGCACAATTCCTTGGAATAATTCCAACCATCTGGGAACAACAGCAGCCGGAAATAGTGTTCTGAGGCTTCCCAGCAGGGGTAGAAAAGTAGACAAACACCTTGCATGGCCTGTCTGGGATTTAGCCATTGAGTACTATGGAAAATAAATCTTAATTTTAAATATCTGAATCAAATCATACAGTTTTTAAAAGGTCATCACAAATGGAGCAAACATCAGAGGATACTCCAGGTTCTCCTGTCCTAAACACTGTGTACACTCAGCATGTTCCTTCACGATTTTGAGATCTGTAAACTTGGCAAATACCAGCTGGAAATATAGAGTTGAAGAGTAAACGTGCAGTTGCCTTCTATCTTCGTAAGTGCCTGAGTCACTTCTCCATGACCATTAGACACGTGGAAGCCCGCCCTTTCCCTCGTAATGTCATTGTGGTGGATTAAAGATGGCCGGAAGTTCTTGCACACACCTTCGTTTGTGAGGTGAAGCATACATTCTGGAAGCTGGGCTTCAAGGGGAGGGAGCATAGAAGCTATGGGGCTGTTTTGACTGATGGACTATAGTGAAAATGACGCTGGTGTCAGTTTCCAAGTCCAGGCCTTAAGAGACTAGCAACTTCCATTTCCTCTTGGACTTCCTAAAAGAGCCATCACCCTCCATCTTTTGTCTGGGCCTTCCTGTCAGCTCTCGTCTCAGGTAGGTCTCTGCCAGTGTGGTGGCAAGAGGGCTGCTAGAAACCCCGTGCTTACCCGTATCTACCGGCAACCTCAGCAGAAAGAGAACTGCCCCTTCCCAGTATTCCAGCAAAAATCCCAAGATTGAGTCTGACTGAGCTTTTGTCAGTGCCCTTCCCTGCACTGATCCAGGATGGCGAGGCAAACAGAACACTGACTGACCCGGCCGGTGTCCTGTCTCCACCCCTCAAGGGTGAAATTAATTTCTAATAATGAATTTTATTTAGCCCAATATATTCAAAATATTATCATTTGTTCAAAATTAAAATTACTAATGAATTTCTTCTTCAGATTAACCATCAAGCTCCAGTGTGTATTTTATGCGGGCCGCCACCTCCTTTTGGACTAGCCGCAGGTCAAGTGCTTGACAGTCACATCCTATTGGGCTGGGCAACTCAAAGGAATGGAATGGAGTAGAATAGAACAGGAATGACTGGGCGCGGTGGCTCACGCCTGTAATCCTAGCCCTCTGGGAGGCCGAGGCGGGTGGATCGCTTGGGGTCAGGAGTTCGAGACCAGCCTGAGCGAGACCTCATCTCTAGTAAAAATAGAAATAAAGATTGTCTGGACAGCTAAAGGTATATATGGAGAAAATTAGCTGGGCATGGTGGCGCATGCCTGTAGTCCCAGCTACTCAGGAGACTGAGGCAGTGGGATCGCTTGGGCCCAGGAGTTTGAGGTTGCTGTGAGCTAGGCTGACGCCACGGCACTCACTCTAGCCAGGCAACAAAGTGAGACTCTGTCTCAAAAAAAAAAAAAAAAAAAAAAAAAAGAATAGAACAGGAATAAAATGTAACTTGGAACAAGGAAGGAAGGAAGATTGACTTCCTGGGGCCCAGTGGGGCAACACCTGGAAGTTGATGCGTCTCCCCTGAGAGCGGCAGAGGGGTGGGCAGTGCAGCAGCAGCAAAGGCCTTGAGGCAGGGCTGTGGGGACCTGGCAGGGGTCCACGGGCTGAAACACAGGACTCAGAAACAGAGAAAGGAATCTGGGCCTCTCAGCAGATGCCATGACCCCAGATGGGTTGAAAGAGGGACCCCAGGTAGAAACCAGCATGGGGCAGATGACAACCCTGGGCCACATCTCATCATGCCCTCCATCGTCTTCCTTCCTTTGGAACTTAGGGAAAAGGAAAGACATAAGAGACCACGAATTGACCGAAAATGATCTGATTTGATGGAGTTTACCCTGCATTGACTTGTTTGTAGAGGGAGTCCCAAGAAAGAAATTCAGTTTGGATACAAAAAATAAAATTCCATATATTACATATCTGAGGTTGTGTGCAAACATTCCCAAAACAAAGTCTCAAACCCCCTGTGTTCTGGGCAAATAGAGCCACACTCCTTTCTCCTGCAGGCAGGGAAGTTTGACAGTGATTCTCAACCGCCTCCCTGGGGACATTTGGCCATACCTGGAGACGTTTTTGGTTGTTACAACTAGGGAGGAGGGTGCTACTGGATCTAGGGGGCAGAGGCCAGGGCTGCTGCTAAACATCGCACAACGCACAGGACAACGGATTCTCCAGCCCCAGATGTCAGCAGCACTGAGGTTGCGTAACCCTGGACTCAGCCAACTTGAGGTTCTTGAGGAGAGTTGGAGAAAGGAAAAGAAAGTTTGTTTCTTGCTATGTTGAAGTAAACCTATCATAAAAGGGAAGGAACAGCCTCAAGGCTGCTTGTAACGCAGTTTCTATGGTTCTGAGGGAACTGAGTCCTGTCTCAAAGTAGCAACCGTGGGGACAAACTATGGTCTGAGCCTGACCCCAAGGCTGTGGCCCCACGGGGCCTCCCTTCTTTCTCTCCTCATCCCCATCCTCCCTCTGGTCTTCCTCCCAACACTCTCCTCGAAGGAAGATTCCCCCATGCTTAGGCAGGTGCTGAAGCAGATAAACCAAGGTGATAAGGGGCCACCAAGCTTTCTGATGCCTTTGCCCCCTCAGCCCAACCAGAGGCCGAGGCCTCTTATGCAGGGCGCCCACCACCCTCGTCTGGTTCCCACTGCAGCAGGCAAGCAGGAGGCAGCTGTCGGGAATGAGGAGTCAGGCTGGACAGTTTAATATGCCTCTCTTCTCTCTCTGAGCCCTTGTTCACACTACGTTCTCCTCCAGAGCAGGGCCTCTCAAACGTCATCCATGAATCGCTTGGAGAGCTGGTTAAAGCACAGATTCCCTGGCTGGGCACGAGAGATTCTGAGTCAGCAGGTCTGGGGCCCACGGTGACCGACACATCCCAGTGTGCCTGGGATTTTCCCAGTTTCAGAACCAGAAGCCCTGCATGCCCAGGAAACGCAGATGGTGAGTTACTGTTGGTAGAGCCCAAGGTTTTGCATTTCTAGAAGGCTCCCAGGTGATGCTGATGCTGCCGTCAGCAGAACGCACTCTGCCCTGTGACACTTTTCGCTTCATAAGGCTTGAACGTCTCACCTACGTTCGCAGGTCTAGCGCAAGTTAAATCCCCTACAGAGTGGGTTCCTGATAATCCCTGCTTCCCCTTCTGGACTCTAGCAATCCTGGTAACACGTCACCCTGCAATGTGATGTGTTTGGGTGTTTTTTTTTTTTTTCTGACAAAATACTTCACCTTTCCCTGAGGGCAGCAATCACATTTTCACATATTTCCCATTACTGTGGGGATCCACGGCACCAAACATAGGGAAGGTAATAAATAGATTTGTTGAATGAACACAGCTAACCTTGAGTGAGTACTTACCGGGTACCAGGAACTGTGCCAAACACTCTACAGAGTTTAACTCGTGTGATCCTCACAACAGATCTGCGTGGTAGGTGCTGTTAATTCTCCATTTTACGGATGAGGAAACTAAAGTACGAAAACGTTATATGTCGTATTCAGAGAACTGGAAGGTGATAGAAATGGGACTCTAACTTTATTCTTATATCAGAGCCCACACTCTTCCCCAATACGCTACGCTGCCTGCATGAATAAATGAATATGTAAATAAATCTGGATGCAGGTATCATTACCATTCATTCAGGAAATAGTTCACTTTTTCACTGGAGTCCGTGTGCCTCAGCTGGTTTGTGTGGAGAGTATTTGACATCATCTTCCTGGGAATAATGTTGGCTGTTTAATTATAACTTTAAATCTGCACTGAACACTGATTAATCACTACAGCAATTTGCAGTCCAAGAAAAAGTAGGAGGAGATAGTTCTGACTGAAAGACATGTTTGTCTGCTCAACATCCCTTTGAGAGATATCCATCTCCCATTCTAGGAAAATCCAGTCCCGTCTATGTGGTGCACAGGGGACTGTCACTGCCTCTGGCTGGATAGATAGGCACATGACCCAGGACGGGATTATCAGAAAATTCCATCTCTTCAACACAGAGATTGGTTCAGGAGCCAGCTAAACAGAATCCGTCCTGAAACTTCCTGGAGCCGTCTGAAAGCATGCATTCCCCTTTCTTTAGGATGTCTAGATTGAAATGTGAACTAACTTGGGGCAGCTGGTGATCATCTTTGCAAATTTATGGAACAGTGTCACCTGAATATGACACCGACATAGATAAGCCATAAGAGAGAGAGAAAGAGACTCCTCATCTCCTGGTTTGGTTCCCTGATTTGAACTCTGTACTTCCAGTTACTTGAGCAAATAAGATTTTTGTTTGTTTCAGTCAGTGTAGATTGGGTTTCTATCACTTGCAACCAAAAGAATCATTACTAATGGACCCGATCGATGAGAAATGAAAAGGTGGGTGTCTGTGAGTGGAAAAAATTGAATACCCTGGGGTTTATTTATGATTATTTTACAATGCCCTGATATTTTAATGCCTACTTTGTTAAATTCTATAAGACAGACTAATCATAAATGGCCATCAGATTCTTCCTACTTGGTCACAAAAATAAGCTGAACATGATCAGGAAGTAGTTTTGCTCAATATAAATGGGTCTTCTGAGCATTGGCATGGAGGTTGTGTTTTGGTCTTTCTGCCAGCGCTTCTTCCCAGATGATCCTAATTGTGTCTTCACTTACTATGTAAGTGGTCAGATAGGTTTTTTTAAAAAATGCATGCATTAGTAAATGATTTAAGTGCAGCAAATTTATAAAATTTTCTGAATATGCAGCAGAATCTTTGTGTTAAACTTCTCCTGAACTGGTTGTTATTACAAGCTATCACTCTTTCACATGGCATCAGTTGCTTATTAAGAACCAACTTGGCAGAAAGACCTGTGCCTGTGTCAAGACCACTTAGTCGAATCTGAAAAAAATAGAAGAAATAAGGGTACTGCTAATAGGTTCGAACATTCTAGCACTTGCTTGGTAGAATCTGGAGAGCAGAGAGATCCTGGTGAATGATTACATAACCAAACTAAAAGACTTCCCTTCAGTCTGAGTATTTTTGTGTTTCTGTTCAGAGGATTATTTAAAAGAGTGACTTGGTTTCCCTCTGGCACTGTCTTTATTTTCTTTGGCTCTTTGTTCATTGTGTGTGATACTGTTGCATGGGACCCTGAAGTCGCTAAGTTCCTTACGAGGAACTGGCTCCAAATAACCTGCTTGCCAGTGCAAACAAGCCTCACGGGTGTAGTGACCCCACAGAGCCCATGAGAGCTGAGAGGGCCAGGCATGGCTGTCCTCCAGTAGCTTGCAACCAAGTCCAGGGTCATTTCTAATTGCAAATCCTGAGTTTGGCTTCAAGGCTGTCTTGCAAACTACCCCAACCAATGCTGTCAGTCAGTCATACCTTTTTCTCTTCCTTCACAAATGTTTATTAGGATCTACAGCTGGGGTCATAGAAATGGGTAACACTTGACCTCTTTCCCGATGGAACTTCCAGTCCTATCAGAGAAACAGGTGTGTTGATAAATTTGTATATGACACACCCTAAAAGTGCTCTGGGATCATGGAGAAAGGAAGCTCTTTGGGACAAAGAATATTTTCTCTATTAGATACATTTGCTTAGTGAGTATTCTAGTGGTATAACCCTCTTCCTTGGAAATGGTCATTTTTTGAAATACTTCTAAATAAAATTAAAAATCAGTTCCTCAGCTCTATGTGCCATAACTCTCTGACCAAATTTTTTTCTACTTTTTATTGGGAGATTTTTCAAACATGTAGAAGATTTGAAAAAAATCATACAATGAACACTTGTAAACTCTTTACCTACATTCACCAATTGTTAACTTTTCCCCCATGTTTGCTTTATCTTCTTTCACACTCTCAAAATATGCATTTCCTGAACTGCTTGAAAGTAAGTTGCAGATATCTTGACTCTTCTTTCCTAAATAATTCAACCAACACTGCCTAAAACAAGGACATTCTCTTACAAAAACCTGATATGATTATTATACCTAAGAAATTTAAAATTCCATAATTTAATATACAGCCTATTTCAAATTTGCCCAGTTGTCTCAAAAATATCTTTAAAGCTGTTTATTTTTTTAATCCAAGATATAATCAAGGTTTATGCACTGCATTTGGTTATCTTCTTAATCTCTTAATTCTAGAACAGTCCTCCTGCCTTTTGCTGTCTGTCATGCCATTGATTTTTTTGACAAGTAGAGGTCACTTGTACAATGTCCCACAATTTCTATTTATTTGATGGTTTCTTCATTATTTGATTCTAGTAAAAGATATATGCAAGAATACTACAGTTCATTTGGGTTGTTCTTATTTCATCACATTAGTAGGCACTTAGTGAATACAGTTAAATTTTTAAATCACACATTAAAATAAATAAAAACAAGAAATCTGTTGATTTACTTTCCAATTGATTAGAAGACCCAGTGGCATTCAAAGTGTGGTCAGCGGACCTTCTTAGAAATACAAAATTGCAGACTCCTTCCTAGCTCTATAGAATCAAAATTTGCGTTTTAACAAGATTCTCAAGTGATTCATGTGCACACTAAAGTTTGATAAGTACCAATTTAAGATTCTAACTACAGGATGTGTGTCTGGCACTGGGTTTTCCAAATCAAAGGGTTATTTGTGGCACACACACTTAGGACACAATATCCATTTCCTCCTTTTGCTGGCTAACAAGTCCCCAATTTGTACCTAGCTACAAAGCTACATTTTCAATCTCTTGAATTAGAAGTTGCCATGTGACACAGTTTTGGCTAATAAGATGGAAATGAAGGTCACTGGAGGAAGATTCTAGAAAAGAACACAAATCACCCAGCACACACATTTTCGCCTTCCCCTGCATTCTTCCTGGTACATGGATACAAATATGGAGGTGGAGGAGCTATGTGTGACCCTGAGGCATCAAACATGCTGAGGATGGCTGCGTGGAAGGAGTCCCAAAGAGCTCCGCACTGCCTTCCTTCGGACCTCATTCACGCCTCTAGTTTAAATCACTGTTTAATTGAGTTTTCTGTTAGTCATAGTTAAACTCAATCCCTAAATGAGACACTATTCAAAGGATTTCTAGTAGAGATTTTGGGGAAGCACTGAGATAGGGCCCCAAATATAAAGGGAGGTAGATTCTTTTTCTTTTCTTTTCTTTTTTTTTTTTTTTTTGCCTTGTTTATAATTTTGTCCATTAAGGGAGAATGAAATGTAAAATGTATTCCTTCCCCACTTGTAAACAGGGACTACTGGGTCTCTTCCAGAGGGCTGTCAACAAGGAGACAGACTCCTGCTGCAGGAGCATTTTAACTTAAATTTTTGGATCTGCCGGGTCGGCAATAGTGTGCACTTTTTGCTGCCTATGCAAGACCATCTCCTACTTACAAAAAAGGGTGAACAAAGACTTGTCCTATGTTGCAAATGTTTTTCCTTCTATGACAGTTGCCTTTAGTGGCTCATCATCTCTGTTAATTTCTTTAGAATTTACCAAAGAAAAGAAAATGTGTGTGTGTGCACAGGCATGTGTGCACATTATGGCATGTATCTTTCCAAATTATAATAAATTTAGACATCTTGCTCCAAAAATAAGTTGAGATAGTTTTTATGTTTCAGCTTTTGTCACTATTCAAGACTGACCTTTGCACAGAAGAATTTTTAATCCCCAGCTTCTCAGCTAGGTATAATTAATTCCTGCTTAGCAGTAATAAGTTCAGTAAAGACCTTAACGAGTTCTCATTTATCTTTGAAACCCCTCCGTCTCTCCATAATACATTGGTAAGGGCCTTGTATTCAGTAGAAGTTTCATAAATATTTGTTGAATGACGCTACCTGTTAAACATTTATTAAGCACTCTATTTGCAAGGACTGCACCTGGCCACGGGGATTAGCAAACTTTTTCTGTAAAGGGCCAGATAGCAAATATGTTAGGCTTTATGTGTCAAGAAGCAAAACTGGGTATATTACGTAGGCACTTATATAACATTTAGAATGTAACCATTTAAAAATGTAAAAAATACCCTTACTTCACAACCATATACAAAAATTAACTCAAAATGAATCAAAGACAAATATAAGGGCTAAAACTACAAAACTCTAGAAGAAAACATAGGTGCAAATCTATGGATTTTTGACCTTGGATTAGGCAATGGTCTCTTAGATATGACACCAAAAGCAAACATGGATAAATTGGACTTTATCAAAACTGAAAACTTTTGTGCATTAAAGGATAATATTAAACTGAAAGGCAACCTACAGAATGGGAGAAAATATTGTAAATCATATATCTGATAAGAGTTAATTATCCAGAATAAAATAAAGCACTCCTACAATTCAACAACAAAAAAGACAACCCAATTAAAATTTCAAAATTGACAAAGGACTTGAATAGACATTTCTCCAAAGAAGATGTATATATGCCCAATAAGCACAGGAAAAAGTACTCACCATTATTAATCACTAGGGAAATGCAAATCAAAACCACACTGAGATACCACTTAACATCTACTAAGATGGCTATAACAAAAAATAAAAACAACACAAGAAAATAACAAGTGTTGGTGAGCATGTGGAGAAATTGGAACCCTCCTATATTGCTGATAGGAATGTAAAATCGTGCAATTGCTGTGGAAAACAATTTGGCAGTTCCTCAAAAAGTTAAACATGGACTAGCCACATGCTCTAGCCATTCTACTCCTAGGTATATACCCCAAAAAATTGAAAACAGGGACTCAAACAGATAACTTGTACACCAATGTTCATTGCAGCAGCATTATTCACAATAGACAAAAGGTGGAAACAACCTAAGTGACTACCAAGAAATGAATATATAAACAAAATGTGGTATATACATACAATGGAATATTATCCAGCCATAAAAAGAAATGAAGTTTTGATACATGTTATGTGATGGCTAATTTTAGGTGTCGAGTTGACTGTAGGAAGGGATACTCAGATAGCTGGTAAAACATTATTTGTGGGTACATGTGTGAGTGTGCTTCCGGAAGAGATCACTATATGAATCAGTGGACTAAGTAAGGAAGATTCATCCCCAGTGTGGACACTCAACCATTGATCAGTTGAGAACCTGGACAGAACAAAAAGGCAGAGGAAGGACACATTCACTTTCTCTCTCTTGTGGGGCTGGGACACCCTTCCTCTCCTGCCCTTGGACATCAGAACTCCAGATTCTCCAGCCTTTGGACTCTGCGACTTGCACCAGTGGCTCCTTTGGCTTCAGACTTGGGCCAAGTCATGCCCAAGTCCGGCTTCTCTGGTTCCCCAGCGTGCAGACAGCTTATGGTGGGACTTCTCAACTTCCCTAATTAAGTGAGCCAATTCCCCTAAAAAAATACCCTCTCATGTATCTCTGTCTGTCTGTTTATCCCTGTTGGTTCTGCCCATGTGGGGAACCCTGACTGATACATGCTACAACATGGGTAAACCCTGAAAACATTATTCTAAATGAAATAAGCCAGACACAAAAGGACAAATATTGTATAATTTCACATATATGAAATATCTAGACTAGGCAAATTCATAGAGACAAAAAGTAGATTAGAGGTTATCATGGGCTGGGTTTGGGGGAAGAGAAGAATGGGGAGCTATTTAGGAAGTACAGAGTTTCTGTTTAAGGTGATGAAAAAGTTTTGGAAATAGGTAATGGTGATAGTTGTACAACATTATGAATATAATTAATTCCATGGACTTGTACAATAAAACAGTGGTTAAAAATGGAAAATCTTATCTTTTATATATATATTACCACAATAAAAAATATTTAAAAAGGAAGGAAAAATGAGGATTTATTCAATAACGTTTTAAATTAGATTTTCTCAATGACATGTTATAGATGTCTTTCTATATTAAGTACAGGTTAACTTAATCATTTTTAACATCTGCATATTATTTCCCTATAAATGTACCATAATTTTAAATAACATCCAATATTGATAGTTTCCAAAATAAACATGGAAACTATTAGTGAAACCTATACATATATTTTTATATACGTGGCTGATTGTTTCCTCTAGGTATATTTCTGGAAGCTGAATTGTTAAGTGAGATCATATATACACTTAAATTTTTGAACAATGTTGCCAGGTCATCCTCCTGAAAGGCTGAACCAGTTTCACTCCTTGAGCCATGCACGATCTTCCCCACCCACACACCGCCATGATCACTCTCAGACCTTTTCATCTTTACCAACCTGCTTGGTGGAAAGTGATATCCAGTTCTTTGAATTTACATGATTTGATTATATTTAAGGTTGTAACTCCTTCCGTATGTTTATAGGTCATTCATACTTCTTCTTTAGTGAACGGAGATGAAAGCAGGATGGTGAGATTGGAGACACCACAGGATCCATGTGACACCCTATGTGGACTGGGAGACCACACATTCCCGACCAGAGGTGACTATGTTAGGCATAGACCCCAGGTCCCTTCTTCTAAGAATTTGGAGTTGGGACCAAGCAAACAATGTTAGTCCCTGGAGGAATCTAGAACTGCAGTATGTCAATTTAGAAGCTGAGAGGAGGATGCATTTTACCACTGGACATAAGAACTGGGAAAATCTGACCTGGGGAAGGAGCATTAAAGAAAAAAATGACAACTGTTAAACTGTAAGGCAGACTTTATCCAGGACCATGTCCATAGGTGTGGGGACCACTGCAATGGGGTTTTGCAGTAGGGGAGAGAAATTGGGCTCAACTGTAGATTCGACAAGGAATAGTGGGGATTTATAGCCAAGGAGCAGGGTGGGAGGTGGGAATCAGTGGATGGAAAATTACTAAGAGGAAACATCAGCAGTGAGGGGAGATCCTGGCTAAAGTGACCTAACAGGATTCTTGCTGAAGACAGGCCAGGGTGAGCTCACTTCACCTGGGGGGCGGAGGGGGATGAGGAACCAGACCAGACAAGGAGGGTGTGGGATTCTGGTTAAACTGATTTAACAGGATTCTTGCTAACATTGGACAATGCAGAGATGAACACAGAAGCCCCAAAACCAAGACCTCATTGAGAAGAGAGTTCAGGGCAGTCTGAGTTTGGTCAAGGACAGAAACTTAGGAGGAAGGGGAGGAGAGAGAGACAAAGATAGCATGAAACTAAACGTTCAGAGACAGTGGGCACCCATGGTTTTTTCAGTGCTGAGATTACATTTTTGCTCTTGGCAAAATGACAACCTGGCTCCTGAATTCATATAATAAATTCTCTTTTTTAAGTGGAGTGCCTGGTGCTTTCCATTTAGTGCTCCGGATCTAAGCTCTACTCCTTCCCTTTGCTTTGTGGCAGTTGACCTTTGTGAAATGCGTTAATGTATTCCTTTGCCCTCATGGTTCTGGTTAGGATTGGCCAAAGGAAAGAAGCCCTGTCCAGATTTCAATGAGCCAGAGGAAAATGAAGTAGGTCTGAATAAATCTGGCTCCATCCCCGTGGATTCCCTGGGGTTGGCTCTGCTCCCAAACCAAAGACTGGCGCATCTGTTGGTGGCCTTCTCCTATAGCTTCTGGGTTCTGGAAGCTGCCCCCTTCCCTCTGCCCTTCAGGCCTAGGGTTGATAACTGCTGCTTGTGTTGCTAGCTGAGGGTACTGCCTAATCGCCTTTTAGATTCCCTTTGCTTCATGCAGGCCCACCCCTAACGTTGGTGGGCCCAGAGCAGGAGTATAAACGGAGGCCTTGGCCCTTGGCCCTTGGCCCACTGACCTACTCCTCCCGTCTCAGCTCCATCCTGCACCATGTGGCTCACAGTCTGCACATCCTGCACAAACAGCATCCCTTGTCCATCCCCTGCCCTTGGGGGCCACACACTGGCGTGACTTCCACCTTCAGGAACTGGGGAACGAACCCCAGGGTGGACAGGAAGTGTAAGGCAGAGGTGTCTGAAGCATGGTCCTCATCCCCTTGACCCCATGGACTACTCGCTCTTGGCGAGGACCCAGGCCATGGGCATAGTGTAAAGGTGGTTCTGATTTCCCCTACTTTTAAAAATAATCCCTTTATTACATTCTCCTTGGTTAATCCATTTGAGTGCCATCTGTTTCCCATCAGAACCCTGAGTGAGACAATTGTGCTTCTGTCCCATTTGACCCGAGTCCTAACTGATATGTGCACTTTCCAAAGCACTGCCAGGTTCATGATCTGCTTTGATTCTTACAACATCCGAGGCTGGAGGCGGAGCGAGGGCTGGACCCAGATCTCCTGTGTTCCTACTAGGCGCGCGACCTCATGGCGGAACCCACTCTGTGCAGCCATGAGCTTTGCTGTGGGAACAAACGTCGTCAGGCCTTGGCCAGAGTCAAGGACGTTCTCAGAGCTGGAAGAAGTCTATTCGTGATGGAGCCAAATGCTGAGGACAGGATCCAGAGAAAATAAACGAACAAGGAAAGGCTGTGATGAATTAATGTGATCAAACTGCGGGATTTATTTTCCTAATGGCTGCTGAAAAAGAATATGGCATTTAACTATGTCCTTCTCAAATCTTGTGTGGATCCTTTTAAATTCAATCTATGATAGACTCTACAGAGAATCCTTTTGATTTCCATTTGCTACTGTTTATGTAAAAATAAATCGAGAACAAGCTATAATATAATATCAGTCCCAAAAGACTTCACAGTGTATGATTCCGTTTATATGAAATGTCCAGAATGGGCAAATCCAGACAGGCAAAAAGTAGATTAGTGCTTGCTAGAGTCGGAGGCGGGGTGAATGAGAAACGACATCTAATAGGCATGGCTTTCTTTTGGGGGCCATAAAATGCTCTAAAATTAGACGATAGTGATGGTTGTACAGCTCTATCAATGCTAAATGCTGTAAATACTAAAAACCACTGAATTACACACTTTAAGCAGGTGAATTTTATGCTATGTTAATTATCACTCACTAAAACTGTTCGAAAAAGAACAACTTAAGGACCATTACTGTTCTCTATTTTACAACTTTACCTTCTAATGTTAATTGGAAACACAAATAAGTTCTATTTAATTGACAATGTGCTAGTCACTATACTATTAATAACATCTGTGCATGCCTTGTATCCCAGTCGGCCTTCCGTATCCACAGGTGCCACGTCGGTGAGTTCAACCAACTGTGAATTGAAAATATGCAAAAAAATAAATAAATAAAAATAACGATACAACAATAAAAATGACACAAATAAAAAGAAACAATACAACTATTTACAGAGTATTTACATTGCATTAGGTATAAATAACTTAGAGATGATTCAAAAGTATATGAGAAGATGTGAACAGGTTATAAGCAAATACTACACCATTTTATGTCAGGGACATGAGCATCCATGGATTTTGGTATCTGCGGAGAATGGAGGGTCCTGGAACAAAACCCCTGAGGATACTGAAGGAGTACTGTGTTTAATTCTCCAAACAATACTGTCAGGTAAATGTTATTAATTATCCCATTGTACAGATGAAAAAACTGAGGCTCTAGGAGGTTATATTTCTTGCTCAGCATTACACAGTTACCTAGAAGGTTGTACAGCTGTGGATCCAGTCCAGATCTATCTGATTCCCAAAGCCTTGGGTTTAAAAGTGTGGTTTATTCTTTGATTATTTGTGTGATTGTTATTATTGTATACACGGTAAGGAATGTTTACTGAAAATAGGCACAAATGTCTTGGTTTCTGAAATATCCTGAAATACATGTTTTGATGAAGCAGTTATTGATTGTGTCTCTTACAATTCATTTATCAAAAGCTATCCTTGTGGGTAACTAGAGACTAAGGGCGTAAAATGATACAACCGCGCCCCCCTCTACTTCCAACCAATTTTTTAAAAACATTCAGTTCAACTGTCTAGGGTTTTTATCTGAAAGCCAGACTGCAGACTTACAGGTCACCTGAGCTCACGGCTCTGGGCACTCGGTTTAGATAAAATTGTGCTCACAAGGTCTTTTTGAGTTGGATACTTTTTCCAGCTTCTGCCTACATTGAAGACCCTTGAGATTTTCCCTTGTTTTTCAAAGACTAGCCGAATTGGAAATCACTGCAGGAGTCTCCCTATAGTGCACATTTAAACAACGTGTTGGTTCCTTGCTTCAAAATTGAGACTTGTATTTACAGAATGTAAGAGGTACTGTTTAACAGGATGTAAAAACTGTCTTAAATCTCCCCATATTTAGCAATACGACTCTCTCTCTCTCTCTCTCTCTCTCTCTCTCTCTCTCTCTCTGCAGAGTTCCAATTGCACTTCATACATAGATGGGTTTCAGCTGGTCATTTTTTCCTGTTATATAAACAATGATGATTTGGACTATGTTTCAACCATTCTTCCTTGAACTTCAACCACCAAACACATTCAAGGAGTGAAACCAACTGCCAAAATGCACCAGAAACTCTTAAACTGTAATTCTTCGCCAGGATTTAGAAACACCACTTGACCCTTTCAGCACCAGCATTTCCATTCCCCTAATCATAGGTTTTCAGACATTTGGGTTGTTTGAAGGCTCCTTGTTTCCTGTGAAGGCCTTGACTCTTTCCCTGCCTCACCAAGGCCAGCAACCCTAGCTTCTCAGAGAGAGAGAGAGAGAGTGCACGCTCACTGAGCCAGAGGAGAAAAATGGGCTTGACCTTAGAAATTCAGGAGCTTGTTTTGAATAAAGAAAAGAGTGCACATTAGTGACCAGAAAAGGGGAGAGCGATCCAGCCAGTGTCTACCAATGGGGGAAGTTTTCAGGTGCAAGTCACCCAGTGGCTGCAGAATAGGGAAAGCTCATTCCAGCAGTGGTTGCTCAGCTAAAGATTTGAGGAGAGGGCTGTGTATGTGTGTGTGTAGCAGGGCAGCAGGGAGAGGGTTGGAATAGTTTGATATCATTGAATAGCAGCTCTCTCCCTCACTTACTGACAATCAGCATCTATTTTGTGTAATGAATCTTTCCAGAGAGACCATTCATGCTTGTACTCTATCCCTTATTCTTTGGATATTGCCACAGAGTGCGACTTCTTAAAAACTCTGTGGCTACTTAACAGCACCATGCTGTTCATCCCCTTGGATTGCATGTTTCAAAGAGTTAAATGGAAGCTGTTTTTGATGTAGATAAATAGACATAAGAACATAGACCCATTGCTGTTCAGGGGAGTGAAATCATTTGCAAATTGACAGTGGAGGACTTCTGAGAATGGAGCGTTGTCACACGGACTTCCCACATGATTGCTTCCCCATACGTCTTCCCTGGGCACTGGGCAAACATTTTCAGTTGCCAGTTGTTCACTGAGGTTGACAACAAATCCAACCAGTAATATGTTTAATATCGATATAACATTTTGATGAAAGTGACTTTTGGTTTTCTGCTAATCCCATAAAGCCAGCAAACTTGGTATTTTAATATTGCCGTTTTCTTTTCTAGCACAGAAACCAAAACAAGTACCAAACAAAAAAGACCAGGAGATAAATATAGGAAACTGTGGAATTAGGGAAAGATAGAGTGCTTTGCATATGCAAAGTTAAGAACCATGGCTCCAGATAAACCTAGTATAGTCCCATTAAAGGGATGATAGATGTAGCCTATTCCTAAATTCTTAATGCCAACACTCTGCTTTTCTCTCCAAAGTTCCTTAGTGCTGCGGTCAAGAATAAGGCCTGTCTGTGCTTCCACTGCTGATTCTCCGTTAGTGGTTATATACAGCAGGGCCATGTTGGACGTGTGCTGAGTTTGGGTCACCTAAGTATTGCCTACTTCTATTTTTGATTCAATTAACTATTGGCTACATAAGAAAGTGCCTCAAAACTTAGTAGATTAAAACAACAATGACTATTATGTCTCACGATTCTGTGAGTTGGCTGGGTGACTCCTCTGCTGACGTTATATGGGTTGACTCACACGGTTGCATTAGGCTGGGCTGAAAGACGTAAGACAGCCCCACTCACATGTCTACAGTTGGTGCTTGCTGTTGGCTGGGTCACCTCAATCCTCTTGCATATGGCCTTTCATCTCCAGGAGCTACACCATGGCATTGTGCATGGCAGTTTGGGTGAACGTTCCAAAAGAATGAATATTCTCTTAAGGCCAAGCCTTGGAAATCATATAACTTCACTTCTGCTGCATTTTACTGGTCAAAACAAGTATGGTGGCCAATAGAATGCATCTCACAGGCCTCCCACTGCAGGAAATGTAGTTGACTGAGGGCCTCAGCTATAGCACTTTGAAATTCATTGCTGAGCTTGTGTAGAGGCCACAGCCTGGATACTAAGGCAGATCTTTCCCTGGGAGACATGGGACGCCTTTTTCAGCCACCTTTGGCTCAAGGATTCCCCAATGGCTTCACTGAACCTCTCTTAGACACCTCTACCCAACCAACTTTCCCTCTCTCCTTCACTCAGGCTCAGACTTGCATCATGGTCCGATGGCTGTCCCAACTTCATCCCCCTAATTTCTTTCACACAGGCTTGCTCTCTAATAAAATCCTTGTACATTTAGTCTTGCCTTAGCATCTGCTTCTTAGAGGACCTGGATTAACCCAGCAAGTTACAAGATCAGCCCAGATAAAATGGGAGGGGAAATAAACTCTACCTCTTGATGGGAGTAGCAGCAAAATCACATTAAAGAGGAGCATGAGAAGAATTTTCTCTCCATCTTTGGAAACAATCTGTTACAGTTTCCCCCTGGGAATGCCTCCTCCCTCACTCTCAGCCCTTGTGTTTTGGGTGGAGTTGATTCTGTTTCCAGCTCTGTGGTGGGCCTGTGATTCAGACCTTGCCAATCAGGCATCTCAGTACACTAGCCAATACCCCTGGTTTATGGATGGGTAGGGGACCCAATCAAAACCAGTGAGAAGAATGACACTTTTACTGAGGCTCTGGGGAGACAAGACCATTACCTTCTCCATTGGACTTGAAACTTGGAACATGAGAGGCTGTGGCCCTTGGAACCATCCATGTGGATTCAGGGTTTGGCCTTCTCTTAATTCCATCTCCATCTGTATTTGTTTTTCTATTGCTGTGCAACAATTACCACACATTAGTGGTTGAAGATAACGCATGTTATCTCACAGTTTCTGGGGGTCAGGGATTAGCTCGGGTCTTACAAAGCTGCAAATCGAGGGTGTCAGCAGGTCTGAGTTCTCATCTGGAGGCTCAATTGGGAAAGACTCTGCTTCCGAGCTCATCCAAATTGTTGGCAAAATTCATTTCCTTGAAGCCATACCACTGAAGGCCCAGGCTTTGCGCTGCCTGCCTGTTGGCGAGAGTCCGATCACAGTGTCTATTAAGAGAAGCTGCCCATAGCTCCTTGCCACATGGCCCACAATTTGCCACTTTACTTCTTCAAAGCCACCAGGGCAGAAAGGTAGTCATGGGAGTGACAGTCCATCACCTTGGCCACATCCTGTTGGTTAGACACAAGTCATGGGTTTTATCAGCACTCAAGGCGAAGGGATTCTTCACAGCCTGCCCTACCGGGGTCACCTTAGAGTATGTCCTCACACCACCCAAGGTCCAGGGCACACAAAGGAAAGGTGGAGCAGGTAGCAGCTCACTGGTGCAGGGATTCTCTGGCTTTTCTCTTTTTCTCTCATCAGACCATTCCGGTGTCTGTCTTAATAATTCATGGCAAAATCTCCCTCTCTGGCCAGCCCTTTACAGTGAGTAGACATTCAGATTAAACAACCACAACTGAATTTGACTTTGTCTTAAGATGTGCCTCTTGGATCAGCCCCACAAATCCACCCCCCAGATGATGCCTCCCTATGTCTGTCCCCCAGCTCCTGAGATGTCCCACTCTGACTTGCATGCAGTAAGAGAGAGCCGATATTTTCTGGACTCGATTTTTTTTTCAGAGATAATGACAGAAATGGCCTCTAAGCAACGGCTGTTGGGTGAGGCAGGGGATTAGGAAGCGCAGGGTGACATTGCCTCTCCTGCCCTACTCTGGGTATGTGACGATAGCTTAGCATATGTGGTCTTCACTATGTGCCATGCACCACTCCAAGTACTTTAACGTATTAGCTCATTTCCTACTGAGAACAATCTTAGGAGGCAGGTGCTATTAGTATCCCCACTGTCCAGGTGAAGATTCTGAGGCACAGAGACACATTAAATAACTTACCTAAGGTCACATAGCCTGGAATCAAACCGAGGCAGTCAGGCTCCAAAGTCCCTTTGTGTCCTTACCCACTTTGTCATGCTGCCTCCTAAAATTCCCCCAAAGGAGTTCCTTTTCAGCAGTCTTCAAAATAATGCATTCGCACTCCACAGAGTTGCTTACACTATGATGAAAAGACATTAGAGGAAGCACTTTACCCCGAGGGTCAGCCTGTTCAAAACGTGACTGACGCATCAGGAATCCATCCCTGAGACTCAGAAGGACTGTGACCAAAGGCGGCAGCTCTTTTATGCGCTTTGTCAGCTGAAGCTAGAGCCTGACGTTCCACTGGCTCAAAATGGTCAGGTTTGTGCAGGAGCCACCTCTGCCCCTGGCCTCGTGGACAATGTCACGCTGCTACAACTGGGCCCCCGGGAGTCAGGGAGTCAGGGGCGGCTCCCCTGGGCACCCCACCCTGAGCCTGACAGCAGCACTCCCTGCCCAGAAAAGACATTTAAACAAATTCACAACTGTGGTTGCTGAAACACAGCCTCTGGGGAGGCTGGTAAAACAAAAGGAGATCCTGGCCCTCTCCTCTCAGAGGTATCAAAATAGTGGCTTTTGAATTCTCTTGCCCTGTGAGGGAATTAAAAATTTCCAGTAATAAAGACCCACTAGATTTAGGCCTAACTGTCTCAGGTGAAGAAATGCATGTTTGTCCTTGGATGATGTGCTTAGTTTATAAGTTGAGTAATAACATGACAACCCCCTGGCTCCCTGCCGCCCAGGCACTGCTGGAAATTCTGAGGAGAAAATTCACATTCAGGATGCATGTCGTCCCTCGGGGAGAGCGGAGAGTCAATTTTTTCTTTCCTCTTTCCCAACTCATATCGCCATGGCAAGGAGAGACATTTCCAGGGCTTCTCCCGGTTCTGTAATAGCTTGTTCTTCTGTCATCCTGGAAGAAAGAGAGGATTTGCAGAAATGAATATTCCCCATAACACAAATATAGCCCTTTAAGCTTCACTGTCCAACACAGTAGCCACGAACCCCTCGTGGCTATTGCACTCTTCAAATTTGGCCAGTCCGAGTAGAGTGCAATAAGTACAGAGTACACACACGGCAGATTTCAAAGATTTTGTAAGAAAAAAAGTTGTTATAGACTGAATGGCTGTGTCCCCTCAAAATTCATATGTTGAATACCATCCCATAATAACCATAATACCTCCCAAAGGAAGTGGGGCTTTTGGAGGTAATTATGAACAGGTTTAGATGAGATTATGAGGGTGGGGCCCCCATGATAGGATTAGTGGCCTTGTAAGAAGAGAAAGAGGCTAGAGCTCTTTTTCCCCAGCATTGAGGATACAATAAGCCTGCCTTGTGCAAGATAGGTAGAACACCCTTACCAGACACTGGGTCTCCTGGTGCCTTGATCTTGGACTTCCCAGCCTCAAGAATTGAGAAATAGGTATTTGCCGTTTAAGTCACTCAGTCTATGGGTATTTTTTTTATATAGCAGCCTGAGCTAAGACAGAATGTAAAATATTTCACTAATAATTTTTATGTTGATTTCATGTTGAGATAATATTTTGGATATATCAGGTTAGGTGAAGTATATAATTATATAATAATTTCATCTTTTTTAGTTTCCTAAAAACTTTACTTGCTAACTAGAAAATCTAAAGGCTGACATTAGTGACTTGCTTTCTATTTGTACTGGATGGCGCTGCCTTTGTATAAGAAAGTTTCCCCCAAAATTAAATCAACATTTTAAATTAAATTTTTTATTTTGGAATAATTATAGGATCTCATGTAGTTGTCAGAAATAATTCAAAAAGATCCCTTAAACCCTTTTGGCAGTTTTCCCCAAGAGTAACTTCTTGCAAATTTGTAAAATAATATCACAACCTGGATATTGACATTGATACAGTCAAGATACAGAATGCATCCATCACTACAAAGGTGCCTCATACTGTCTTTCTGTAGTTACACCCACTACTCAGCTGCCCCTACTCTCTTGGTAACCCCTGCCAACCACAACAGTGTTCTCCATTTGTATAAATTTGTTATTTCTAGACGGTTATATAAATGGAACCATACCATATGCAACCTTTTGAGACTGGCTTTTTTCACTCAGCATAATTCTCTGGGGATTAATCCAGCTGCATCTATCAACAGCTCATCCCTTCTTATTGCAGAGTAGTATTCCACGGTATAGATATATCACAGTTTGTTTGACCATTCATGAGAAAAGACATCTAGGTTGTTTCCAGTTTGGGGCTATGATAAATAAAGCTGTAATAAACATCCTATAAAGCATCATATAAACATTCTATAAAGCATTCTATAAATCCTCTATCAACACATTTTTGTGCAAACCTAAGTTTTTATTTCTTTAAGATAAATGTACAGGAATGCAATTTCTGGGTTTAGTTTTTTTAAGAAAGTGCCAAACTGTCTTCCAGAGTGGCTGTACCATTTTACATTCCCACCAGCAACACAGGGGTGATCCAGTTCTCCCACATTCTTCCCAGCCTTTGGTGTTGGTACTATTTTTTATTGTAGCCATTCTGATAGTCGTAGAGTGATACCTTATTGTGGTTTTAATTTGCATTTCCCTAATGGCTAATGATATTGAGCATCTTTTCGTGTGTTTATTTTGAATTTGTAAGTCTTCTTTTGTGAAATATCTCTTCGTGTCTTTTGCCCATTTTGTAATAAGATTGTTTGCCTTTTTTACCATTGAGTTCTGAGTTCTTTATATATTCTAGATATTAGCCCTTTTTCAGATATGTGGTTTGCAAATATTTTCTCCCAGTCTTTTCATCCTCTTAACAAGATCTTTCTGAAAGTGAAAGTTTTTAATTTTGATAGAGTCTAATTTATCTATTTTTTTCTTCTATGGGTCATGCTTTTGGTGTCAAGCCTATGAAATCTTTGTCTAGATCTTATAGATTTTCTCCTGTGTGTTTTTTTAAAGATTTTATAATTTTATAGTTTTACATTTAAGTCCATGATCCATTTTGAATTAATTTTTGCATAAACATGAAACTTGGAAGATTTATTTTTTTTGACTGTGGATATCCAATTGCTCCAGCACCATTCGTTGAAAAGGCTATCTTTCCTCCATTGAATTGCTTTTGCACCTTTGTCAAAAATTAGTCATGCATGTTTGTGCTGATCTATTTCTGGATTCTTTTCCAGAATTCTGTTCCATCAATCTATGTGTGATTTCTAAATATTAATCTACTTTGTATTCCTGGAATAAGTTCCCCGGGTCTTGATGCATAATTTTTTAAATGTATTACTGAGTTCTATTTGCCAGTATTTTATTAAGGATTTTTGAATCTATATTCATGAAAGATATTGATCTGTATTTGTCTTTTTTGTGCTATCTTTGTCTGATTTTAGTCTTAAAGTAATACTAGTTTTATACACTGAATTGGGTAGTGCTCTTATATTTTCTGGAAAAGATTGTGTAGAATTGGGTTAATTCTTCCTTAAACATATAGAGAATTGTCCAGTGAAACAATCTGGGCCTAGGTTATTCTAAGAGAGTTTGTAAATTATGAATTCCATTTCCTTACTAGTTATAGAACTATTCAAATTATTTATTTTGTATTGGGTGAGTTGTGGTAGTCTGTGGTTTTTGAGGAAGTGATCTGTTCCATCTAAGATGACAAATTTATGTGTGTAGCATTTACAGTATTGCCTTATTATATTTTATGTCTACAGTGATAGCCTCTATTTTATCCTGATATTTGTGATCTGTATGTTCTCTCTCTCTTTTCCTCTTTCAGTCTTGATAGGGGTTTGTTGATTTTATTAATCATTTCAAAGAACTAGCTTTGTTTCATTGATTTTCTCTATTGTTTTTCTGTTTTCAATTTAATTTATTTCTGCTTTTCATCATTATTATTTCCTTCCTTCTGCTTGATTTAGGTTTCTTTTGCTCTTTTTCCCCCCTCAGTACTTAAGGTAGAAGCTTAAATTGTTGATTTGAGACTTTTCCTGTTTTTTTCTTTGTTTTTTTTTTTTTTTTTTTTGAGACAGAGTCTTGCTCTGTCACCCAGGCTAGAGTGCAGTGGCAACAGCTTAGCTCACAGCAACCTCAAACTCCTGGGCTTATGCGATCCTCCTCTCTCAGCCTCCTGAGTAGCTGGGACTACAGGCATGTGCTACCATGCCTGGCTAATTTTTCTATTTTTAGTAGAGACGGGAGTTTCACTCTTGCTCAGGCTGGTTTCAAACTCCTGAGCTCAAGCAATCCTCCTGCCTTGGCCTCCCAGAATGCTAGGATTACAGGCGTGAGCCACCAGTGCCCAGCCTTCCTGTTTTCCAATGTATGCATTTAGTACTGTGAATTTTGTTCTCGGCACCCGTGCATTTTGATAGGTTGTATTTCCATTTTCATTCAATTCAATGTAGTTTGAAATTTTACTTGAGGCTTCCTCTTTGACCCATGAATTATTTAGAAGTATGCTGATTAATTTCCAAGTGCTTGGAGATTTTCCTGTTATCTTTCTGCCATTGACTTCTGGTTTGATTTTATTGCAGTCAGAGAATACACTCCACATGATTTCAGTTCTTTCAAATTTGTTCGGATTTGTCTTATTGCCCAGGATATGATCTATCTTGGTATATGTTCTGTGGACATCTGAAAAGATTCCCTATTGGTCTTTGTGCTTTCTGCTCTAAAAATCCCCAAGGCCATGTGCTCTCTGTCCACAGTGGCTGACTTCCATTAGAAAAGAGAGGAGCTAGGAGGAAAAGTGACCCCTTGCCATCACCATGAGTATGTCCCTGACTCCTTCTTTAACCTTTGTCTTAATCTTCATATGTCCCCTAGACTGAGCCTGGTTTGGAAAATTGATATTTGTGTTGCATATGTTGAACACATGTTCAGTGCAAAATTTGCAATAATGAAAGTATAACTTTCTGCTCAGTGGGAAATGGAGAAATCTGGAAAGAGTTGGTTGATTGGGCTAAGATTTCCCTCCCAAAGAGTTAGACTGTAGGCTGTGTCAGCTAGGGAAATGATTGGGGAACAAATATTTAATATTTGTATTTAGGATGACTGATTTCAAAAGGTAACACAGGGTAGAAACAACATGCTCAAGAAAGGAAGGTATTAATTTTTTATCTGCTTGAGTTCTATTTTATTAACTCACTGACATCAGGAAGGAAAGGGTTACAAGAGCAGTTTGCAGGTTTAGTTGCGAGCAAGGCCTGTGTCATGGTGGGGGCAGAGAGCCAGTAAGTAGAAACGAGTGAACACTGAGTCCGTTCGGCGTTTCATCATCGCTCTGACGCACTGATGCTCAAAGAATGTGCTTCGCATAGTTTGCCGTGCACATCACTTTATTTTCTCAAAACACATTTATCTCTTGGAGAATTCATGACTTCCATCTTTGGCTTTTGGAAAGTCTTAAGCTGTTTACCAATCACATCTCCGTCTGCAAAAGATTCAGGCTAAGGCACAATTCTTGCTACTGTGTAGGTAAGGTATTTTCTTCCTATGGATTCTTTTAAGATTTTTTCTTTATTTTTGATCTTCTGCAGTTTCAATATCATATGCCTAAGGAAAAAAATATATATATATTTGGTATTTATCTTGCTTGGTGTTCTCTGAGCTTGTTGGATCTGTGGTTTGGTGTCTAACATTAATTTGGGGAAATTTTCAGTCGTTATTACTTCAAATATTTCTTCTATTTCTTTCTCTCTTTATTCTCCTTCTGGTATTCCCATTAAACCTATGTTACACCTTTTGTATTTTCCTCACAGTTCTTGAATATTCTATTCTTTTTTTTAAAGCTGTTTTTCAGTTTTGGAAGTATCTATTGAGATATTCTCAAACTCAGCAATTCTTTCCTTAACTATGCCCAGTCTACTAATCAAAGATATTCATTTTTTTACAGTGGTTTTTTAAAATCTCTATCATTTACTTTTCATTCTTTCTTTTCTTCTTCTTCTTCTTTTTTTTTTTCTGAGACAGGGTCTCACTCTGTTGCCCAGGTTAGAGTGCTGGAGTGCAGTGGTGTCATCATAGCTCACTGAACTCTCAAACTCCTGGGCTCAAATGATCCTCCTGCCTCATCTTCCCAAGTAACTCAGACTACAGGTGAATGCCACCATGCCTGGCTAATTTTTCTTTTTCTTTTCTTTCTCTCTCTCTCTCTCTTTTTTTTTTTTTTGTAGATGCAGCATTTTGCTATGTTGCTCAGGCTAGTCTTGAACTCTGGGACCCAAGAGATCCTCCTGTCTTGGCCTCCCAAAGTGCTAGGATTACAGGCATGAGCCACCATGTACAGCCCCTTTCTTGGAATTTTTCTCTGTTTACATTTCCTATCTGTTCTTGTATGTTCACTACTGTATCCATTGAAGCATATTAATCATAGTTGTTTTAAATTCCCACTCTGGTAATTCCAACATCTCTGTCATATTTGAATCTGGTTCTGATGCTCTCTCTGGCTCTTGAAACTGTGTTTTTTGCCTTTGAGTATGTCTTATAATTTTTTTCTTGCTATCTGTTCATGATATACTGAGTGAAAGGAGCCCTTAGGAATATGGTGGTAAGGTTGGGGGAGGAGGAAGCTTTCTGTAGTCCTATGATTAAGGGTCAGTCTTATAGTGAGCCTGTACCTCTGGACTCTGAACTTTACAAGTGCTTCTCATTGTCCCTCCCTCCTTAGGTGGGACAGGATGGCCAATGTGTGCTCTGATAAAACCACAATAGTTTAGACTCTGGTAAAATAGTTTCTCTTGAGGGCGGGCCTTGTTAAGACAAACACAATGCTCTGGTGTATTTCAGAATGGTTTCCTTTTCTCCTCCCTCTACCAGAAGCATGAAGGGATTTTCCCTGTATTCATTGTGAGAACCTGGCTGAGCTCCTGAAGTTAAAACTTGCCACCCAAGACTGGGTCCCCTGGAGTTTTTAACTTTCTGAATTGTACTCACTGAGGCTCCAGAAATTTGTCAATTACGGCTTAGGATTTTATATTCCACCACTGGTTTCTGCAGAGATTTTTACTCATGGGTTTCTGCTCCAGTAAGTAGATATTTCTGTATTTGCCTGACTCTTCAATTTGGAACAGCGTTTTGCCCTCTGACTACATTTCTCCGATGGATCTAAGAAGAGTTGTTGATCTTTCAGTTTGTTCATCTTTTTACCTTTTGTTGGGATACAGTGGTGACTTCCAAGCTCCTTACATGTCAGAACAGAAAGTGGAAGTCACTGCTATCTAATTTTAGGGCATTTTTATCACCCCAAAATGAAATGGTTTTGTTTTTTTAATCTTTTTTCTCTCTGCTTTTCAGTTTTGGAAATTTCTATTGACATGTCCTCAGGCTCAGAGATTCTTTCCTCAGACATGCCTTGTCCACTAATGAGACCATCATAGGCGTTCTTTGTTTCTGTTGCAATGTTTTTCATCTCTAGCATTTTTTAAATTTTTGCTTAGAATTTCCATTTCTATGTTTACATTGACCACCCATTTTTGTATGTTGTCTACTTTTCCCATTGGAGCCTTTAGCATATTAATCATGGTTGGCTTAAATTCCTGCTGTGTTAATTCTGACATCCCAACTGTATCTGACTCTGGTTCTGACACTTGCTCTGTCTCATTAAACTGTGATTTTTTTGCCATTTAGCAAGACTTGTAATTTCTTTTGTTGGAAGCCAGACATGATGTACTGGGTGGAAGGAAATCTGGCAAATAGGCCTTTAGTAATTGGTAGTAAGGTTTGGGGGAGGGAAAGTATTCTATGGTCTTGTGATTAGGTCTCAGTCTTTTAATGAGCTGTGTTCCTGGGCTGTGAACTTCACAAATGCCTCTCAGTTTTTCCCTGCATTAGATGGGACAGAATGGCTGGAGTTTGGTATTTCCCTCCCCCATGTGGGAGGCTAGAGCAGGCTGGAGTTGGTTATTTCCTTTGCCATAGGTTGGTGAGGCTCTGATAAAATCCCAATAGATTAGGATATAGGAAAATAGTTTCTCTTGAGGGTAGTCCTTGTTAAGAAGTGCAAAATGTTTTGGTGTATATAAAAAACGGTTACTTTTCCTTTCCTCCCACCCAAAGCCAGAGGAGATTTTTCTCTGATCTCCACTGTGAGAATCTGGTAGAGCTCCAGGAGATAAAACTCAAAAAAATGTGGGCACCCCCTCTGAGTTTTTAACTCGCAGACTGTCCACACTAATCTTCTAGCAATTCATCAAATATGTTTCAGGTTTTTCAACCCTGGTACTTGTCCCTATGGAGGTTTCTGCCCATGGGTTTCTGCTCTGATAAGTTGTGATTCTCTTGTCTGTCTTATCTCTTGTTGCTTGCCTGTTTCTCCAGTTTTGGGGGACAGCAGTGTTCCCTGTGGTCTCATTTTTCAGACAGATCTAAGAGGAATTGTTGATTTTTCCATTTGTTCAGCTTTTTACTTATTTTAGGACAGAGTGGTAATTTCCAAGCTTCTTACATGTCACACCAGAAACCATGTCTCCTTTTACTTTTAATGTATCTGTGTATTTATAGGTATAGTGTTTCTTGTCAACAGCATATATTGAGTATTACTTTTTACCCAGTCTGACAATCTCTGCCTTTGAATGTTTATATCATTTACATTTAATGTAATTATTGATATGGTTAGGTTTAAATTTACCATCTTATACTCTTTGTTTTCTATTGGGCCTATCTCTTGTTTCTTTTCCTCTTTTTTTGGCCTTCTTTTGGCTTAATGCAGTATTTAATTTTATGATTTCATTTTATCTTTATTATTGGCTTATTAGCTATACCTCTTTGTTTTATTTTGTAGTGGTTGCTATAGGGTTTACAGTATGCATCTTTAACTTATAGTCTACCTTCAAGTACTATTAAACTACTTCACATGTAAGAAGCTTAAAACAATATGCTTCCTTTTCCCTCTCCAATCCTTTTGCTGTTGCTGTCATACCTTTTACTTCTACGTGTTATAAACTCCACAACATATTGTTATTATTTTTGCTTTCAACAGTTAATTATTATCTTTTAAGAAACAAAAACAGCCTGGGAGAGGTGGCTCATGCCTGTAATCCTAGCACTTTGGGAGGCCGAGGCGGGTGGATGGCTTGAGGTCAGGAGTTCGAGACCAGCCTGAACAAGAGCGAGATCCCATCTCTACTAAAAATAGAAAGAAATTAGCTGGACAACTGAAAATATATATAGAAAAAATTAGCCAGGCATGGTGGCGCATGTCTGTAGTCCCAGCTACTCAGGAGGCTGAGAGAGAAGGATCACATAAGCCCAGGAGTTTGAGGTTGCTGTGAGCTAGGCTGACACCACGGCACTCCAGGCAAGGCAACAGAGTGAGACTCTGTCTCAAAAAAAATAAACAACAACAAAAAAAAAAACCAGAGAAAAACATTTTATGTTTACTCACATATTCTTCACTTCTATTTTTCTTCATTTCTTTGTGTGAGAAAGATCCAAGTATTCATATGGTATATTCCTTCTGTCTGAAGACATTTCTTTAACATTGATTATAGTGCACATCAACTGGGAGCACATTCTGTCAGCACTTTTTTCCTCTGAAAAAGTATGTATGTTTAATTTTTGAAGGATTCCTGCCCCCCCCCCCCCACCACACGCTCACTGGATATGGATATCTAAGCTTTTTCCCCTCAGCACTTTAAACATAGCATTCCATTGTCACAGTTTCAGATAAGAGGTTTCTGTTAATTTTTATCTTGGGTCCTCTGTGTGTGTATTTTTTTCCTGGCTTTCTCCCTTCCTGCCCCACCCTTTTATCACTGGTTTCCAGCAACTTAATTATAATAGTTCTCAGCATGCTTTTCTTTGTGTTTATCATTTTTGGTGTTTGCTGAATTTTTGAGTCAGTGGTTTTATAGTATTTATAAAATTTGATTTTTTTTCTATTATTTCTTTGGATATTTTTTCTGCTTTCTCTCTTCTCACTTTCTCCCTCCCTCCCTTTCTCCCCCTGCCCCCATTCTGGGAATACAGTTATATGAATCTATTGGTAATTCGTGATTTCTTCATTTCAGGTGTTGTATTTTTCATTTCTAGTAGTTTCATTTGATTCTTCTTTATGTTTTCCTTTTCTTTCCTTATTACATTTTTTTGTTGTTGAGACAGAGTCTCACTCTGCTGCTGCAGCCTCGAACTCCTGGGCTCAAGCAATCCTCCTGCCTCAGTCACCTGAGTAGCTAGGACCATAGGCATGTGCCACCATGACTGGCTTATTTTTTAAAATTTTTTGCAGAGATGGGGTCTCACCATGTTGACTGTGCTGGTCTTGAACTCCCGGCCCCAAATGATCCTCTCCCCTCAGTCTCCCAAAATGCTGGAATTACAGGCATGAGCCACTATGCCCAGCTATTTCCTCATTACTTCAAGTAATGAAGAGGAATTTGTCACTAGAGATGAAAATGTAGAGGAGCCAGAGTTCAGGCTGTCAAATGGGTTGTCCACATAGATTCAGAAGCCACCCAGCATGTCAGAGGAGGTTGGTTGGTGGATGATAGCAACAAGGAGGGAAGTAGGCACATTTATTGTCCAGGTCATGGATCAAATTTTTGCAAAGCCTTTATAAATCCCTCCATTCCCTTACATATTACTAATTACATCATCTGATGTGGCTCATGCTCCTTTGCCAAAAGACCTATACATATTTAGTATATATATTTTAATGATTTTTAAAATCTGGAATCATGATGTAAGACCTTGCTGTTTGACCCAACTCTCATCCCCAACCTCCTCTTCAGTTGGCTTCTTTCTAGAGTTAGCCATATGATACAGATCTGGCCAATGAGCTGTGTGCAGAAATTTGAGACAGTTTAGCAGACTTTTGTCTAAAAAAAATTTCCTAATATACAAGGTGAATAGCAGCTATAAGTTCAGAGATACAAGGTCTTAGTAATGAGTTGGCTTCTTCTGATGGCCAAGTGTGCCTCTCAGTCCACCCTACACTGTTTAACACCTTGACCTCCCCAAACCGAGCAAGAGTACAGATTTCAGGTCACCAATGCCCAGGATTAAAATAATAGGAACTGATCACTTTCTCTTTGTTCCACTCCACGGATGGTAGCCTGCATTTTGTGGATTGTGTATAATATAATCTATAGTGCTCACTCAGCAATCTAATTTATCCCTAATGCTAGTATTTAATACACGCACATTCACAAGTGAGTTTATTGAGAAATGTTCCATTTAAGGTAATAAACTTATCTCTAAAACAGTGTCAAAAAAAGAAACAATCTTTTCATTTTTCAGTGGTTCAGTGGGTGTCCCAAGACCAGGTGATCTGGAAGGTGTCTGTGTTTATCTTAGAGACAGGCTGACAAGTAACAATAAAACCAAAGGGTAAGAAGCTAGGAAGACATCTCAAATTATCATCTGAATATTGAGATGGGGGCATATTTTAAAAATTAAAAAAAGATGGAGTAAAAGGATAAGAAAGTGTAACATAGAGGCGGGTGGCTAATTGGAATGGGAGAAGTCAATATTATTAGAGATTTTCCTGTATCACTCCTAATACGAACCACTAAATTAGTTTCTTGGTGCCTAATTACACAAAAACAGTCAATTTACTTTACCCTAAGTGTCTCCCTTGAGTTTACCTGAATTTTATCCCAAGTTCCAGACACAGGGGCACATAATATTTTTATATGGATATCTTTAAACATTTTTTCCCTTAAATATATTATACCATCACTGGATTTTGTTGCTGTTTCTTTCTTTTTGGAAATATCTTCTCATTCTCTATAGAATTATACCCAGCAAAAGTGTTTGGGTAAAAGAAATCCAGTTTTATGAAGTAATTTGAAATCCTGAAAGTGCCTTCTAAAAAATAATAGCATTATTATTTTGAATACAACTTTATTTAGCATTGGACCATCTTAAAATACACAGGCATGTAACCTCCATTCAAAAACTCATTCCTTCACAATCTAGTCCAAGAATTTAGTCAATAAAGTAATTAGTTAAATACAATTTCAGTACATTCCAACATATTTCAGAACAATATATTCAGATATTAATATTAACAAAATAATGGCATCATAGTTTTTTGCATTGGCAGAGAGCCTCTCACTCTGTTTCCAAATTCCTGCTTCGTCAAGATTTTAACATAGTTTCCTTCTTTTCCCTAAGGACCTACCCTTCCCAACCACCAAAAATTAGAGAAACCCCTTCTTTTTTAAAGAAGGCAGATATTCTCTCTCAGAACATGGCCTAGATAATGTTCCTTTACTTTTGTAATAGTTTTAAATACGTGTTCTCTCTTCTCTGATTTTCTCTCAACCATTAAATGTCACCATATGTGTGCCAGTTCTCTGACGGAATATTCTTTCCTCTTTCCTCTCTGCCTCTGTGTCAGCACCATCCTCTGGCCCGAGGAGTAAGACAAAAGTGCACTGGTGTCCCCAGGGAGGCAGCTGACCCGACACATCTGGAGCGGATCAGTCAGGGCTGGTGTGGGGCTCAGCCTGGAGCCAACGGCCAGTGCTGGGCCGGTGGAGGAAGGGAGTAGAGGAGCCCTCTAAACAGAACGAAAAGGTGAAAATGTCTAGTGTCTAGACCACTCTTCTTCAACAATTAAAAATGATTATTTACTTATCTTTAAAAAATCCTCCAGTGGTAGCTTCTAGGAAACATGGAATTTTTTTTCATAAATATTATATAGATGTGTATATATTCTATAATTGTAGAGTGTGTGTGTGTGTGTGTGTGTGTGTGTGTGTGTGTGTGTATCTACAAAATCTCCCACGGGGAGCCTCTGTAGCAAATTCACGTCATGCTAGAGTTTTAGGTGCTGATCTTGAACCTCAACCATCAGCTACAGTTGGGAGTCCATTCAAGGCAAAGTGTTTATCAGTTTTGGTTGTGACTTGTTCATGCTCTCGTTGTCCCTGACAGGTCTCTGTGGCTGCTTCCCCCCACACATGAGAGCCGTCCGTTGATCTTTACTTAGTTGAATTTTCCATCAGAGCAGACCCTGTGCAAAGGATTTGGGTGCAAGGAGTTTATTTGAGAAGTGATGTCAGAAAGCACAGTGAGAGAGAGAGTGTGAAAGTGAGCTGGGAGAGAGAAAAGCCAATAAATGGTACGTTAATGAGCAGGTTCCACGGACACGAAGTGGGCTCAGTGCCCCTGGGGACGCTCTGAGAGACGGTGGAGAAGGAGCCTCAGGTTTGCCCACTGAGGGCCACCAGGCTGGAGTGTGTAGCCACTAGCTCCCATCGCTTGCTGCTTGGGAGGCACTCCTGGGGTGTGGACTCCTGGTTTCTGGCCTATGGCCAGAGAATGCTTGAAGGGTACAGGCAGCTTCTGCCCTGAAAGAGGACTGCCTACGGCAGCCCCCAGTGTGGACCCACGGACATGGAAGGCTTGGGGACGCACCCTCAGGAGTTTTGAGAATAATGACAGAAGAGCTCAGTCCAAAAACTCTGTGTTTGTCTCTGTTTGTGGTTCTGTGGAGGCATTTGTGTGGTGTATGCCCGGCGTTCTGGAAATGTATCATCCTTAGTGGGAAGTAAGCAATCTACACAGAGAAGACTTAACTCAGGAAAGCAAATGATAACATATATAGGAATTGTGTGCTTAAAAATGTGCAGGCCTGGCTCGTGCAATTAGAGATTTCATCCTTACCTGCTATGAGACCCTTCCGCCCTGTCTCTGCTGGAAACACACCCCTTTATCGCTCGGAGACATGGAAGTCTCACCCTAAGTTCAGCTGCCCTTTTAAAAAGACTTAACTTTGCAGTGATTAGGTGTTCTTTCCTAGATGAAGGCAGAGCTTTGAAAAGATGGCACCTACAGACTGGTGAGAGAAACATTTTTTTAAAAAAGAAAATGTTAGTGGATTTTATGATCCTTTCTGTCTTAATTATGTCAATATGATGCATTATTTTTTGTGAGTCAAAATGCTTATAACCTTAGGGATAAGTCTGTGTACGCTCATGTGTGTTTGCACATGTGTACACAACATCTGCGTCCACATCAACAGGATCAAACCGTGTTTAGATTCTGTTAATACATGTATACCCACATATGTTTGCTTTTACAAAGATTAGGATTAATCTTTACCTTCCTGACATGAACATTTGTATGGGCTTTTTCTCTTTGTGTAGCAAAGATTGAGTTGCTTGGAGATGTTGAGACATCTCTCTTTCTCACTCACACACACACACACACACACACACACACACACACACACACACACACAGGTAAATCTGATGTCCAAACTGAGTTTTGCATTCTTACTTCCCAGCTTGAAGTAGCTGGCGAGCCACTCTTGCCACTCCCTTTGAGAGTTTAAATATTTTGCATTTCTGGCAGAGCCACCACTTGTCTCAGCCATCATGAGCAGGGTGCCAGTTTGCTTTTTGGTCCATGGCTCCGAGTCACAGGGGAGGGAATGCATACCGTCCTGGTGCAACAGGCTGGGTGGGCCTTTCCTGCTAACGTTCCCCAGGTTTACAGAAAGGCCCTGTCTAAAGGGCCTGAGGGTGACACGCAGGAGCAGCTTGGAGCGGCTTGAGAGAACAGCTGAGAAGCATCTTTTCTGAACTCCGAGTTCAGTGACGTCACGTTGGTAGCTTAAAATTGGGCACAGTGGGACTATTCACACCATAGAAACTGGCACACACTGCAGATCAATATCACAACCCTGTAACCCCCCAGCCTCACCTCTCTTTGTTAACCATTTACCAGGACACTACTGCAATGGGCCCTTTGTAACCAACGGAAAGAAAGCAGGTCCCTTTTGCTAAGGCTGCTTTGCCTGCTGGAATATAGTAATTGATGCTGCAATCCCTGACATGGGACCTGTACCTCAGGCCTGGCTGGGCTGGTGCCTCGGCTGGACGGTATGCTGGCAGGCGGTGCTGAGGTTTCTAGCAGCCATGCCCTCTCAGGTTGGGGCCGCCCAGAGCAGACACATAGTCTTGTCGGCAGCTCTGTTAGCTTCCCGGCAGCTGGTACACAGTGTGGAATCCCCGTTTGCAGATCTTGGTTTTTCCTGATCCTTTCATTTCTAAAAATTCTTTAAAGACCCAACATAAAAGTATATTGAGCAAACTGGAAACAGACTGAAAGTCCCAAGGGCCCTTTAGGCAGTCCATCACTATGGGACAAACCCAGTCCCCTGAGCTGTAAAAACGCCTCCCCAAGGGCTGCGGAAAGCATGCACCCAGGGGTCCTGCCTTCCAGTGCTTTGTTAACATCGTTTGCTTTGTTAACAGCGTTCGGTGCAATTACTCTCATAATTAAAGAGGGTAAGTTGCCTTATTTTATCCACAGGCTTATGCATAAGACAGAAAAATACTCTGGCTTTTGCATTCTTAAGGAAAACAGGAAGGAGAAAATCATTACAGATCAAATTTCAGTAGTCTCGAGGCATAAGAATTCAAAGGAACTAGTCTTTGTGGTGCTCTCTATGCATCTTAGAATTTAGAGACCTACATTTTATAACCATGGCCTTGTTTTTGCAGGAACCCGTGTGGCTCCCTTAAAATGGACTGTGTTCAGTTCCTTGTAATAGCTGGGCCCGTGTTTTCATTAGCCATGGCAATGAAACAAAGAAATGATAATGCATAGATAATTTAAAACAAATCAGCCAGAAACCCACCCTTAACCACAGCCTTCCACTCTCCAACCCTGATCAAATTTCAATAAAGGCTTTAAATATGGAGAAACTGATGAGTACGGTAATGACTCAAAATTAGACAATAAAAAAGCAAGAAACTGGCTAATTTACTCTCAGAAATTGCTCTGCACACATTATCCGGCATAGATGGTTGTTCCTGAGCATCACATTCCACCCCCACCTTTGGCAGCACTCAGGGAATCACAGCCGAAGAGAATTAAGGGAGCAGGCAGGGAAGATGGAGAGCAAGGCTGAGAAGCTCTTGGGCCAACTACTTTTTTATTGCTTCCAGAAAGATAGGACAGAAGGAAAAAAAAAAACAAAACTGACAGCACGTAGGCTTGCTCTGAGTCAAAAGGTCAAGTTGAAATACTTGACCCAAATAATGCTCGGTGAGTTTGTGTTTTTTCCTCTGGGTGGAGGGTCTTCAAGATGATGACACAGACAGACCTTGGCCCTAGAGTGGCCAAGCCTGGCTCACAAGGCCACAGAGAGGGGAGTGTGGTGTGTAGCTCAGCCCCCCGGCTCCTCAGCAGAGACAGGCCATGGGAACGATCACTCCAGGACTGTCCTGAACAGGTCAGTCCCCGGGCACACCATTTCCTTGCCAGTAGGACACAGAGGGGACACAGGAAGTGGTCTCCAGAACGTGCAAGGAGAGCCTTAAACCAAAGGCTTTAAGCAAAAATGACACTCTCATCCCTAAAGTATTTAGAAGGAACAGGATTCTGAAAAACAAAATTCCATAAGCAAGGGCTGGGCTGCCGGTTGGAATGACTTCATCACAATAGCAGGAATAGGTTCTGCTTTTGCTGTGGCATTATGTCCCCACCTAAACACCCACGTCCTACCAAAAAACACTTGCTATGAGTACCCCAACTTCATAAAATTCTTAGAAGAAGAAAAGCTATTTTTTAGCTGACCTCAAAAGCCTCAATGTGTGTTTATAAACGTCACAGACATAAAGGACCCCTATGCCAGGCCTTTTTTTCCACGTGGAGTTGACCCCACTCACTACCAGCGCTCAAATGGGGAAAAGTCCTAAGCCGGGCATCCGCCTATGTGCTGCCTGGCAAGGGGCAGGGGGAGACCATGTGGGTTCTTTTCACTGATTACAAGATTGCCTTAGGTTGAAGGTAGGTGGCTCTTTCTTTATTGGGCAGCTGTTTACATTTTTAAATAGTTAACTATAATCTAAATTAGGGCAAGGTTTTTTTTTCTTTTAATTAGGGCAAATTTTTTTAAAGAGCAAATTTGATAAATGCTACCAATATGTATATTTCCACCAAAGGAGCCTGTTATTCCTCATCATACACAGACAGGAAAAGGTTTTGGGTGTGTTTTTAGAAACCAATAAATCTGTTTACTTTGGAAAATGCATGTGCACTATAAAATGTTTTAGGATGAAAAGATGTATTTCAATACTCCTTATAATAAAAAACATTCTGAGAAGGGCTTAGGCAACTTCAAGGGAAGCAAAACTCAAGAATGAAGAATACTGTAGTACAAAATTATGGCCAAAAATACTGTATTTTTAACCAGCAAGATCATTGGGGCATTATTATACAACATTAGGTGTTTTTTTGCAAAACTAGTTCCCACCCCCAAACAATAGACAATACATGCATTTGAATGACATTTTAAGAACAGTAAATATGATTCTTTTAAATACTGCAAGTTAAAAATGTTTTCTGACAAAACTCCCTAAATACATAGGTCTAGTAAGGATTTCCAACATGATGATGGGTGAGGAGTCCAGCAAGAGTTGCATTTAGAGAGTTCTTTGAGGAAAAGAAATCCACCAAAAACATGTGTTTCAGTCAAAGTAACCTGGACAAAGTTACATAGTAATTTTCCACCTTTCTTTCCTAAACATAAAAATATTCTACCGAAGAATACCTTCCTCCCTGTTATTTTTTCCTGCCTACCGAAATCTTACATAAAAGTCAAATTCCTTTATCCAAGTAAGATCCAATTTTATGCAACAGATGTTTCCATAACACGTAAATGTCATTTACTATTGGGTTGGAATCATATGGGAGGAAATGGATGGTACATGGTAGATAAGGAAGGTAAAGAGGAAATTAATATTTGAGCACCTACTATGTGCTGGGTGTATACGCATACTCTGAACATATAATTCTAGAGGCAAGAGTGTTATTGAAAGGGCAGTGGTAGTGGGGAAGACAGCAGGAAATGGTTAGTCTGTGAGAAAAACAAATGACAAGTCTAGACTCTGTACTAAATTATCTACTAAACAGCAGGTGTCTGGCTCCAAAAATCTCTAGCTAATCATATACAACTAAGCCATTTCTTTTCCTAGTGATGGAACCAAAATGAAATCCCAAAGACACAGTTACCAGGACAGATCTATTAACGCTACATATGCTGGAAATATGTAGAGATAGATAAACATATAATATTACTAGTTTTAATTTTCTGTGTGTTTCTAACCAAAGATACATCTTTGGAAGAAAATATTAATGTATACCAAGCACACCTTATTTGTATCAATTGAGATGTTTGTTGTTAATTACCAATTAAGTAAGTGGTTTTAAACCCTTATTTAATTTTTAAGAAGAGCAGCAATATACATTACAATATTTGGGTACACTTTATTTTTATATGGGTTAACATTCTGCTATATTTCATTTCATTCGTTCTTTTTGAGAAACTGAAAACAAAGGGAAATCGAGGGTAATCAGAAGGTAATTTGAGGGTAATTTCCAACCAATATCTGAGTCTTGCAGTATCTTATTATGCAGCCCTTTCTTCCCATTATTTTTTTTGCAAATAATAGTCATTTTGACCCAAATCCAGCATAAATAGCTTTTCACCAATTCCTAACTTAAGACAACTAAAATTTACAATCATGTGGCAGTATAAATTTTAAAATTACAGTTCGTACACTTTGACAATCAAGATAGTCTGAAGTACAAAAAGTAAATTGCCCTTTAGCTGAATTACCTTTTTAAAACATTAGGCCTGCTAGTTAATCTATCATAAAAAAAAAATACAACCAACAATACAAGTTTCAGGTGTTCCATTCAAATTCCTTTTGTAAATGTCATCTGCTAGTAAACAACATATGCAGGTTCCTAAGATTTTTTTCCCAGTCTATTCATGACATTCAACAGAGCTCTTCATATGGAAATGTTAAAAAAAAAAAAAAAAACTTCTAAGGGATTTATTTACTTTTGAATGGGTGTGTTATTTCCCTTTGTTTCAGATATGAGGCACAAACTTCTGAATTCAAGCTCTGTAAGGCATAGTAGAAACCTCCAATTTACAAATGAGGAATTCTCTGGGGGTTGGAACTGCCGTGTCACGTAAAACGGGAAAAATCATCTGTAAACTGGTACACTGCGATGTGTTAAGTGAGTCATGAAATGGCTGCTTGCCTTGGTATGCTGAAGAAAGGTTTCTGTGTTTTGTGTTTTGTTTTTGAATAAGACATGCCCAAGTCACCATAAAACTCGCCACAGGCCTCCGTTACCTAGAGCATCAACAATAGGAGTCCAGTGGCACACGCTTGTAACGCTTGCAATCACGATATAATATAAAGCATGAGTAAACTTTGTTTTTATACAAAACTGAAAAGAATCCCTTCCCGCCCCTAGCCCCTTCAATAAAACCCCAAACAAAGAAACAAAAAAGAAAATCCTTTAGCTTCGATTGACTAGTGTGGATACAAGTAGGTTTCTAGGCATCACTGTAGCTAGGGTGATCAATTTTTTCCTTTCTCAAGAGAAGGGATCTTGTCATGCACCCTAGGATGAACAGTGAAGCCACAAACCTCAATTCTGCATAGCAAATTCCATCCCAATTTCATAAAGACAAATATAACAATCTTTCCCTGTTGTTGCTCAGCTTCTTTGAGCTTTGAGATCAGGTTTAATTGATTACATCTACTATAGCTCTATTAAATAGAATATCTTGATTCCCTAAAACTGTAACACTTATGATCTGGTGATGAGGTTTACTCTATACACACTGTAGGCCTTCAAATATTGTCATTTACTTTTTTTTTTTTTTTTTTTTTTGCTGCACCAAATTTAAGATTGCCCTTTCAGGCAAGCAGTGGTCTCTAGCTGTTAAAACATTTCCTTAGTGGATCACAATAGCTTCTAAAACTGCCTTTCTAGTAAAGGCCATCAGAGAGGTAATACTAAACTGTGCATTTGCCAAATAAGAATATGAATTGTATAAAAGCTCATATTCCAATCCTAGATCAAATGGCAAAAGTTCTACAAAGTTGGTTTCCATGTTTGTATAAAAGCTCCGACTGATTTTATGTATTTTGCTATGAAATTACCTTTGGGTCTTATAATCAGTACACCTCTAGTCAGGAATGTGCAAATGATTTTATACAGCACGATGCTAGTACCGCTCTGTACGATAGTAAGGTTTTTTTTTTTCTTCTTTTCTAAATGGAAAAAAAATATCCCTAGTCAGAAATAAACTGACAAATTTACATTCTCCTCTCTTAAAAAAGTAAATAAAATAACATTATTCAAAATGTGAATTAGCTATAAGACATACAATACAATTACATAGATACATATCAATACAGCACATTCAATCTGCCAAAAAATTAATGATTACAAAGCCAGTATGGATGCTGCAATATCAAGAGAGATGTATGTACAATGATTAGAGCATTCGTAATTGCACTATACCTACAGGCAGTCCGTTAAGTAAATTACAGGTGCTTTCTGAGCAAGGATTAAAAAAAGTAACCTGTGTTGTCTGAGGCTGGGAGAGTGAGGAATGAGAACGTTTCATTACTGTGTAGTAACTTTGGTACTCATCTAATAAGCTGTTAATTTTCTCCCTCCCCTTTGTTGTTCCAAATGAGTGACTTCTATGGAAGTTTAGTGCCAAATATACCATTATAGTTAAAATGAGACCAGCATCATGGCCTAATTCTAACTTCCCAGCAGCTTTAAACAATCACGATTTATTTTCTTAAATCACATTTCAACTCAAACTGCTTGACAGAAGCTCATCAATACATGTGCTGTATTTTTTGCATTTGTTGAAAAATTGCACATACACAATTCCCAACGTCTCTCCTACTAGGTTCAGTTACATAAATACATGTTCTCTAGAACACTGAGAGGTTACTTTTAAGTCCACAAAATTTCCTTAAGTTCAACCTAACCAGTCACCAGTTCAAGAAGATCCTGAAGGTGGTAAACTAGCAGTAACTTCAGATTTTGTAAAATTAAAGGTGGCAGAATAACACTACCAACCAATGTTCCTGGCAGACTTACTTGGACTTAAAGAACATAAAGAGAGTAAAACTGGCTTCAAATAAAGAGACATATGCAGATTTCACGTCAAACCACACAGGACACTTGTCTACACTGCCAATTTGGACACTCACCACGGGACGTGAACACTAAACAATGTGATCTTAAGGGTAAAGAAAAGAATGGACCATGAAAAATCAAATTTACAGTTACCAATTGTTTGGCAACTGGTATTTCTAGTTCATTCTCGGCCAGTCATGTGAGGCTTCACAGTCTTACTCTCTTATATTTTAAGATACCAGCTTTTATTTTTTAAGTTCTTATTAATTTCATTTCACAAAAGCCAGCTTTGGCAACACATACCCATAATAAAAGTCATCTAAAAATTGTGGCCCAAACACTAAGAAAAAAAAGAGAGAAAAAGTTTGAACCAAAAAAAAAAAAAAAAAAAAAAAAATTAAGAACAACCTATGAAAAGGTCTGGGTAGCAGCCATTGGGATAATGTAGTGTCTGTTGGCGTATTTTTTGGCATCTGCAATTTAAAGAGAGGGTGAAAAAAAGAAAAAGAAGCAAAGAAGGGAGGAAAGACAATGGCACATGGCATTTCAAAAGAAAGGACTCCTGTGTGTCATTGCCCTTGCCTTGCTGACTTCTGTGCACTTCTCGGAGCAATCAAGCTACGGCTGAAGGCAAATATCCAAAAGAAATGACACTTAACCGTTCGATGGGCATCCACTGTCCCAGTCCAAAGTGAGACAAGACAATGTATCTATTAAAAAAGAAACTCTATATGTGTATCCAGAGCAATACAATCCTTCAGCAAAAACTACAAACTTAAATTAAGCTGATGTAGGATGGCTTAAATCGAATGACATTGTCCTGACTGTATCATTCGAGAGAAAAACTTGACCAAGAATGGAACTAGGATAAAGGCCATTGCAACCCGGGAAAAATCAGGAGCAGGTGTGGAGTAGGAAAAAGGGAAATCAGCTTTGTTTTGCTCAATAGAAAAGAAAAACAGAGGGAGTGAGAGAGAGAGAGAGAGAGAGAGAGAGAGAGAGAGAGAGAGAGAGAGAAACAATTCCTATCTTTGTGAGTGCATGACTGAGAATTTAAAATACATTGAGTCACAAGGTTTTGCCTAAAAAAAAGGTAGAGAGGAAATGTGCTGGGACTGTACTTCAGCATCCTCTGTTTTTCCTCTGAATAGTTTAAATAAAATCATAATATTTACTACAAACTCTGTGGACACACTCACACAGAGTCCAGGACGGCAATAAATTAGTATTATGCAAATTGTTTTCCACAGAAATACAGTCCCTCTTGTGTATCTTCAATAGCCCACCAGGGAAGGGAAGGGTGGGTGGCTAGGAGGCACAATTAGACCAGATTGTACTCCTTCAGATTCAACTGGAGGATGGTGTCCTTGACGGCAGCAAAGACAAAGCGGATATTCTCGGTGTCTGTGGCGCACGTGAAGTGGGAGTAGATAATTTTGTCACTGTCTGGGTTCAGGTCCACGAACATCTTCAGGATGAATTCTCGAGCTGCCTGGGCATCTCTCTGGGGTCCTGTTGGTCAAGGGATGAGAGGGACAGCCTGTTAGCTGATCTGTTAATGCATTTGTTCATTCATTCAATAAACACTTGTGTCCTTACCCGGGAAGATTACATCTGCATTGCAGATTTGATCTGTTATAATCATTTTCCCCAACACTACTATGTCCGTCCATCCACCCGCCTATTCATCCGCCTGCCCATCCATCCATTCACAAAATGTGGATAAGTGAAAACAGATGACTTGAAGATTTGAGTCCTTGAGTGACAGGGAGCCAGCACAGACTCTTCAGCAGGAGAGTGATAGCTTATTTCTGTTCAACTGAGTTAACTATGCTGGTTTCGGCTGTATAAGCATGCATACAGACAAAGCTGCCTCAGGATCTCTTGTCAGTCTGTCCCCCAAAAACCTGACATGACATTAAGGATTATTTGAAATTCTCCAGCCTAAAATATCTCTCAGAATAGATCCGTTCTTTAAGGTCAGGTCCATTTACAATGGTCCTTGGCAGTCTCATTTCCATAGACTTCTGAACACACTATATTTACATAGTATTAACTTCACCGTGTGCTGATAAAAATTGGTTCATATTTTCTTACATTGATTGGGGTCTCTTATGTACCAAGCATTGTCCTAGATGCTTTGAAAAAGGATTGTGATGTATTTATCAAGATAAACTAAAAACCTATTTAATAATTATACACCAAAGCACAGGTCATATTTTTCCACAAAAGAAAAAATGAGATAAATTGGACTTTATCAAAATTAAAAACTTTTGTACATCAAAGGACATTATTAAGAAGATGAAAAGACAACTGATAGAATTGGAGAAAATATTTGCTAACCATATATCTGATAAGGGGTTAGTATCCAGAATATATAAAGAGTTCCTACAACTCAACAACAAAAAGACAAACCATCCAATTAAAAAATGGGCAAAGGACTTGAACAGACATTTCTCTAAAGAAGATATACAAATGGCCAATAAACATGAACAGATGCTCAACATTATTAATCACTTAGGGAAATACAAATCAAAACCACAATGAAATACCACTTCACATCTACTAGAATGGCTATTAAAAAAAGTGGAAACAACAAGAGTTGGGGAGGATGTGGAGAAATCTGAACCCTTGTGTACTGCTGGTGGGAATGTACAACGGTGCAGTTGCTGTGGAAAACAGGTTATTCCTCCAAAAGCTAAACACAGAATTACCATATGACCCCGCAACTTTGTTCCTAGGTATCTGTCCACAGGAATTGAGAGCAGGGGCTCTAACAGATACTTGTAGACCAATTTTTATAGTAGCATTATTCACGATAGCCCAAAGGCAGAAACAACCCAGGTATCCATTAACAGATGAATTGATTAACAAAATGTGGCGTATCCATACAACAGAATGTTATTCCACTATAAAAAAGAATGAAGTTCTGACAGATGCTGTAATATATATGAACCTTAAAAACATACTAAATAATATAAGCCCAACATAAGAGAACAAATATTATATGATTCTACTTATATCAAGTACCTAGAGTAGGCAAATTTGTAGAGACAGAAAGTACGTTAAGGGTACCAGGGACTAAGGGGGAAATGAGGCATTGTTGCTTAACTGGGGTGATGAAAACACTTCGGAAATACTGATGATGGCTGCACAGTATTGTGAATGTAATTAATGCCACCGAACTGCACACTTAAAAATGGTTAAGATGGCAAATTTTATATATATCTTAATTTAAAAAATGAATAATGTAACATAAAAAACCATTATTTTGTATACTTTAAAAGGTTGAATTATATGATATATGAATCATATCTTAAAGCCATTTTAAAAACTTATTTAATATATACTGATAAATACATTAATTTCAAACTTATTGTAAATTAGTAACAATATCAAACACCATCACCTTTTAAGTATTGAGCACCTGTCATATATTTGTCCTTCTGCCACTATATATCTGCATTTCCTCCCATTTTTCAAGTTAGTTCTATACTAAGAAAGAAGAAAGTCACGCTATAACTTTTCCCCCTTCCTCTTCCTTCCTTTGGGTAACAGTCTCCCAGAATTCACAACTTAGGTATTTTTCTACCAACATTAGTATTGATAGATTGTTATCTACTGGTTGGGATAAGGAAATCTTTGAGAACTCTACTGAGAGCCTGATCACCATTTCTAACAAAACGCATTCTGAGTTTCAGAAACCTTGAAAACTTTTCAAACCAACATTTTTATAAATTGGGTGTTATTCCTATGAGCTTATATTCAACACTACCAGAAGTTAGGAGGAAAGAGTTAGGAAAACGAATAGATTATTCTCATGGTACAGTTAAAAACAGTAATATTTGAATTGTTTACTTAGTTACCCAGAACTGAAATTTTTGTCCATGACTAAGGAGGCCGGCATCATATTACGTAAAAAGCGACACAATTAAAAATAATATGTAAAATATATTTATGTATGTATCTACATAATTATTTAATGTCCTATCTTTTTCAATGTACTATTGTTAACTTACTAATTCCAGAGCAATAATAAAAAAATATTTAAATCTGGAAATTAATAGATTGTTAGAGCTGAAGAAGCCTCTAATTTTTGTAAAAGAACACTGTATTTCTGGCTTGTGAATGAACTTCTATATGATTTTGTACTTACCCCATTTGGAAAAGAAGGGACTACACCTTTTTTTCTTTTTTATTTACCCTAAGGCATATTAGATCTAGATTCAAGTTCACTGAAGTGCACTTGAAGGGTGTTAACGTTTTTAAGTATAAATTATGTTATTTGAATAAACATAAACTACAAAGAAATCATTATAGCCATCATAGCAGGGGCACAATTCCACCGTCTCTATGAACAATTTTGCAATTCAAGTCCATGTGGAAATGGTAATTTCCCTTCCTGAAGAGAAATACAGAATGGCATTCATTATGATTAAGACCTTGTAAGTACAGAAATCTGGAAGTGTGAAATTTATAATACTATAAACATGCTTATTATAAAAACATTACTGTAGAGTGGGCCTGGATTTTTTTTTTGGTCTTTGCTCATCTTACAAGGGCTTGGAGTCTCACGAAATGACAGCTGTGCTGGCTTTGTGAATAACACAATCAGCGTCTTTTTTCTTTTCCATGGCCAAGTTTCCTATGTGCATTATGTGTAGACTGGGGGAAATTAACAGCAGAAAAGCCTTCAAATTTCAAAATGTTCAAAATGGACACATGTTGGAAGGAAAAATGCTTGTAGTGTTCAGGAATCTGGGGAAATTACTGGAGAAAGGAGAGATGCAAAGAGATTAGGAAGCTATTGCAGAAAACAGCAGTGCAAACACCCATCATAGAAATCAGTCTTTCACTGCAGCAAATCAACCACTACGTGGTGTGGCTGGGTCTGCTGCAGCCGAGTAGCTTGAGTTGGTCCCTTGCGGGGTTCAGCCCTGTGGGCGCTGTGCTCTACCTGTCCCGTGTCCCCCCTTTGCAAGCACATCACGAAGATGTGGTGACCTACAAAGCAGCGTGCTGTATATTTCCTATTTGTGGCCATTTCCCATCTGACGACTCTCATCAAACTCTCAGAAAAATTAAGAAGAGTCTCTCCTGCAAGTGTGAGGCAAGCAAGTGTGTTTAGGTCTAAGCCAGACGCTGCATGCCCGTGTCTTACGTCTAAAGAACGAGCCTGCTGTGAGAAAGCAGGTTAACTACACGCAGTCACTTCCTTCCACAGTTTCCTCAGGAACACTGTCTTAGGCATTTATGACTTGTTTCTAGGCTAGTGGCAAATGAAAAGGAGTGAAAGGGAAAACACTGTTTATTTAGGCTAAGAAACAATTTGTTTTCAAAGGAACAGCAAAGCACAAACGCAAATGCACTTGGAGAGAGGATGTGAACACACTGCTAACAAAAAAGGGTACTATCTCTAATATCTGATAACATCCCCAAACGTTTGTAGTTTCAATTCAACCTTCAGCACCTGCATTTGAGAAGGGAACTTCAGCTCATTAAACATGTAACGTTTCCTTCCGCAAGCCAGCGCCGCACCATCTGCATGTGGGATGGAAAGATGACTAAACCTCCATCCCTGATGTGTCTGTGTCAGAGAGCTACGAAGTGGAATTTAATCTTCGTTTTTAAAGTAATTACCTTTCTGAGGGAGCTTTTAGAAGTGCAAAAACATTGTTCAGCTGATACCCATCCTGGATATCGTATGTTGACAATGTAATTTTTAAAATGGTCTATTCTCTTGCTGTGACATATACGTCTATAATAGGTAATTTTGAGTTTGTGCTCTTCTCTGTGCTAAATGATCTATACATGACTCCATTCAATTCTTTTTTTACTCAGGAAAACACTGAGCAGTTAAAGAAATCCGTCCAAGGCAACACAGCCAGTGATTGGCAGAGCTGGAACTTTGAGACATTCGTAGTTTGTGCTCTTAAATACTATCTAGACCCAGGCTTGGCAAAAGTTCTCTGTAGAGGGCAGAGAGTAATGATCTTAGGCTTGTAAACCATTCTATCTCGGTCACCACTATCCAATTCTGCTGTTGTATCGTGAAAGCAGACGTCAACAATGCATAAATAAATGGGGGTGGCTGTCTCAATAAAATTTTACTTACAAAAACAGGTGCAGCCCATAGTTTGCCCCTCCTAATCTAGACGCAAGTTTGTATAGGGTAGGGGGAGATAATGTGTTTATCCTGCCACATAAGCTCTTCTAGGGCAGTAGCTCTCACTCTTTCAAAACTTGTTTAGAGTGGCTGGATGGGGATGCATTTCGTTACTAATCAACAAGTTGTTTTCTTTGTCTATGACTTTAGCTTTACTAAGGAATGAAATATTTTGTGTCATTAAAAGACAGGGCAAATAACAATTCATACCTCATCAATCTCAACACACACGGTTTGCAGGCCAAGGACAGTAACAGTGCACCACACAGTAGGTTAGCTCTGCCATGGTATTGGGAGCAAAACCTGCCCCCGCTACTGGGCTGTCTGAGTGCTGACTTACCGTCATATTCTGGGAAGTAGTCAACTAGATGGGAATACATAATTTTCTCCTCTAGAAGATCCTTCTTGTTTAAGAACAGAATAACCGAGGAGTTCTGGAACCAAGGATATGTGATAATTGTTCTAAAGAGTGCTTTGCTTTCCTCCATTCGGTTCTGAAAAAAACAATCATCAGAAAAACAAGGAGTGAATTTTATGATTATTCAATCTGTGAACTGTGTTTATTTCAGAAGTTCAACCCATCTTTTGTATGGATCCAGTTTTATATGCAAATGATTCATGACACACATTGGCTGTTTTCATTATGCAAATTCTCTGGTTGACAAGCAGAAAATAATAATAATAATAAATATCTGCTGAAATAATTCTTATGGTTGAAAGAGAAAATAATCAAAGCCTAGAGAACCATGCTGCATCTGGCACACTGTCATAAATTTCCACCAAAAATTATTCACTCATGACCAAATACTTAAGATCTGAATTAAGAACTAAATAGTAGGTTTCATTTTGCATTTCCTAAACTGTATTTATTTGGGGGCCTCACAATTAACTCTATTTTAAACAATTAAAATGAAGTTACTTAATTCTTTGCCCAAAGCACATCTTTATTTCTAGAATTATTACTATTTTATATATATATATCTCCCCAATTTATATATATATCCCTTGATAAACTAATGAAAAAAATATTTTAAGATCATACATTTCCTATTCATCAATGCATACCTTCTCCCTATGTTTCACTATAATTTTTATACACAACTGTGGAGATACACATAGTAATTACCTGGAGATACAAATGTATTAATAATATTTCTCACCTTCAGCATTTGTAAGTGTTCTCACCTGCAGAAGCTAGACTTTCAAGCCCACCTTGGTAACAGAGACCCTAAGTGAATTCTCAAGGAAATTAGTCATCTTGCTCTTATAAATGAAGATGCTACTTGAGGCTATTCCTGAGTCAAATCACTCCCCTTAAAAAAAAAGTAATCATCAGCCAGGAGCTAAGAGCCTCGTAGCTTCTTCAGTATCTCCTCACCAGTTCTTTCTCTCACAGACAGGCTCACCTCTCTAAATCACTCCCACCCTCGGGTCAGAGAAACACAGCAGATTGACGGGGGTGGGGAGGGAATTCTCCTTTTCCTGGGGATATAAAAGCCACTTCATCTGGGACACACTTCCAACCTCCTTACTTAGTTCTGTGTTACGACTGAGTTTTGGGCGATGGAAAAGCCTGCTGGGATCTAATTGAGCCCACCTAGGTGTTGAGGGGTGGCTCAGTGGTTTAAGCCAGAGCATCGTAGTTCCCTGCCAGGCGGCTCAGGGCTGGGCTCTGATCCAGGCCCAAGTCACTTAGCGCTCCCTCTCCCCTTGTTTATGGTAATCAGTTTAGCCAAGCACCTCAACTGGGCCAGTTAAGCCCAGGACTCTTGCTGGGAACTCTGGAACAGAGAACCTTGATTTCGTGGAGCCTCAGGAGCTTCTGCAGCCATCTCAAAACCAAGGTCCTGCTCACCTGGGTTTACCTGCTTGTTCAAACCTGCTGAACCTGCTCATTCCTTTGGATTTTTCAGTAATATCAGTCCATAGTACCGTTTACTTTTTAAGCAAGTCTGAGCTATGTTTTTCTGTTTTTTATTCTACCATATACTTCCAGCTGATATACCTGGATATATCCCCCTCTAAGCTTATAAAAGGAAGGGAATGATACCTGAGGGATGACCACTAAGACCGGGGGCTGCAGCTGTGAACACCTTCTGCTCAGATTTTGCCCTCCTGCTGTAGAATGCCCCACGTTTCACAGTGCAGGGTTGCAAAGGCCACACAACCTTCACGCAAACCTCCAGGATATTCAGCTCCCCAAGTACAATGGGTCAGATCCTGAATATGTCGTGTTGTTTTCTTCTGTAAAGTGTACCAAATCAAATCATGCAGATCTTTGCTGAATCAGGTAAAGCCCATTGTCTCCATTCTCTTCAACCTGGTAATTTTGTGCCTATAACTGCTTAGATAATTAATGCTGATGGAACACATGGGCTAGAATGGAGAACCCAGATATAAAACCATCCTCATATAGTCATCTAATCTTTGACAAAGCAGACAAAACATACAAACATCCCTATTCAATAAATGGTGCTGGGAAAATTGGATAGCCACATGTAGAAGAATGAAACAGGATCCGCACCTCTCACCACTCACAAAAATTAACTCATGATGGATAACACACTTAAACCTAAGCCATGAAACTATAAGAATTCTAGAAGAATATGTTGGAAAAAACTCTTAGACATTGACCTAGGCAAAGAATTTATGAAGAAGACCCCAAAAGCAATCACAGCAACAAAAATAAGTAAATGGGACCTAATCAAATTAAAAAGCTTCTGCACAGCCAAGGAAACTATCATTAGAGTGAACAGACAGCTTACAGAATGGGAGAAAATATTACATGCTATACATCCAATAAAGGGCTGATAACTACAATCTACAAAGAACTCAGGAAAATCAGCAAGAAAAAAAATCAAACAACCCCATTAAAAAGTGAGCAAAAAATATGAACAGAAACTTTTCAAAAGAAGATACACTAATGGCCAACAAACATATGAAAAAATGCTTAACATGTCTAATCATCAGGGAAATGCAAATCAAAACCACAATGAGATATTACTTAAACCAGTGAGAATGGCTCTTATCAAAAAGTCCCAAAACAACAAAATGTTGGTGTGGATGTGAAGAAATAGGAACACTCATTCACTGTGTGGGACTGCAAACTAGTATAACCTTTATGGAAAGTAGTATGGAGATACCTCAAAGAACTAAAAGTAGACCTACCATTTGATCCAGCAATTCCACTACTGGGTATTTACCCAAAGGAAAAAAAGACTTTTTATAAAAAAGACCCTTGCACTTGAATGTTTACAGCAGCACAATTCACAACTGCAAAGATGTAGAAACAAACCAAGTGACCATCAATTCATGAGGGGATTAATAAAATGTGGTATATGTACACCATGGAGTACTACTCAGTCATAAAAAAAGAATGGTGGACCAATACCTCTTGTATTAACCTGGATGGAACTAGAGCCCATTCTTGTAAGTAAATTATCACAAGAATAGAAAAACAAACACTACATGTACTCACCATTAAATTGGAACTAATTGTTCAATACTTATGTGCATATATGGAAATAACACTCATTGGAAATCAGGCAGGTAGGAGGGGTGAGGACGGGATGGGTAAATTCACACCCAGCATGTACAATGCACACTATCTGGGTGATGGACACACTTATAACTTTGACTCAAATGGTACAAAAGCAATTTATGTAACCAAAACATTTGTACCCCCATAAAATTCTGAAATAAAATAAAAAAAAATAAAATATTTTTTTGGTCATAAAGAAAGGAACACATGGACTGATATAGTGAAAGATTACTGCATGGCTCAGGGGACAGTGTTTATTTCTCTTCTATATAAATGACATGCACAGCCTTTAAAAATATTTTTACTATCTACATGCCTTTTACTGGTTATCACAGCCAATGTTTAGATTTTAAGTCCTGGAAATAATACTGAGAAATGATATCTTGTAATTTAAGATTTTATAGGATGAGAATTTCAGGACTGAAGAAAAAATAAAGGCCCTAATAAGAACTGAAAGAATATTTCAAAAATTCAGAGGTTAATTAGATAGTGACATCTCTGACGGGAGAGTTAACATATTTTTCCCTCTTACTTACAGCTAGATAAATTCTAGAAACTCATACTGTGGTCTTTGCAGAAGCCCTGTCTAAAGGGCGGGTACGTATCCCTTAGCATCAATTGGTGACTCTCCATTAGAAAGACTTATTATATTTAGTATTCTTCCAAAGGGGCTCTAGTTGGGCCTTTCCTAGTTGGAGTCCTTCAAGGGGAAGTGGCTAGACCCTGGGCGGAGCCAGGGAGAGTGGGCCTGACGTTGTGGTTAACACAGAAGAGGGTGTGTCAGGTCTCTCTGATAAAGAGTTTCAAGAATGGACTGGAGCCCCCAGGCTCTGGATGAAGTCTGCTGGGAGGGGGGCTCGTGCCGGCCCGCAGGATAGAGGCCAGGACAAGGACTGAGCCCAGCACTGTGCTCTAGAGAGACCTGCCCAGCCTGCTGCACTCAGGGCCACGCTGGAAGCAGGTCCTGACGATGCTTCACCTGCGTACGCAGTTTGGGGCTGCTCTAGGGTAGTCCCCTGTTCACCATGTGCTGTGTGGACGGGAGCCTGATCTTACAGTTCAGAAGAAAGCTAGAGAGCAGAGGTGGGCAGCTGACCACCACTGGGCCTGCAACCAGACCAACCAAATTGAGTCTCTGAGGTGGGGCTGGGGAAGCTGCATCTTAAGCCCTCCAGGGGTCCCGATGCACACTCAACTTTGTGAAGCACTGTGCTGAAGTCAGGCTTCCCAACGTTACTGTCATTATGAGTCACCGAGGGGTCTTGTTGAACAAGACTTCGGCTTCAGCATGGGTGGAGCCCCAGGGTTTGCGTTTTGAACAAGCTCCCAGGCAGGGCTGATGCTGCAATTCCCAGACCCACTTTGAGTCCGCTGGAAGGTGCAGAAAGCTTGCTGAGCCAGGAACAACAAAGATGAAGGTGATGCTCTATCTCTTTTTGTGATAAGAAGCGCAAGTTGACACATACAGCTGAGTGTGTGATTGTTGCAATAAAAATCTACCTGTGTATGCTTCATTCTTTTTCTTTTTCCCAAATAAGATTTTTACTTTATGCTATATGATTTATTTTTCACTCCATCGTGAAAATTCCTTATGCTCCCTGCTTTTTTCCCCCCTCATGGGAGAACAGCTACAATCTGACGGGATCTGTGTCAAGCCCTGGACTAAATCCTAAATGGACTAAGTGAGATTTTCACGATGACTCACAGGTAGTGAAACGTGTACAGTGCAAGGCATAAGCCACTTTGTTCAGTAGAAACTGAAATCTAGGAGGGAACAGCGTGTCCCAGGAGACTTCGTGGCACTTGCTCTTCAGTAATTTGCTAGGGCATGAGGTTTCAAGCAGGATCAGTGTATGAGACTCATGTATGACCCATGATGGAAAACAAGGAGGCTTTGTCTACTCTGAAGACAGGTGGAAAGGCAGTCTGGGGGTGGTGCTGATCACACCCTCCTTTTCTTGGGGTTTTAGCTAGTTGGGAAATGTACAAAGAGGACACTAGTAAAGGTTTTACTGTCTCTTGTTAACAGGTTGGGCCTGGCCTGTGCTGGAGGCCCGGGAAGCCTCCAACTCCTAGTCATCCCACCCACCGCTTCTCTCCGACTGGAGCTACTGTCTTTTCCGTGAGGGGCGGCCCTGATGCAGGTGCGAAAGCTGGAAGAGGGAGAGCAGGGACAGGGTGGGCTGTCAGAAATAGGTCCTGCCTGGCCTCTGCCCCTCATGGAGAAGGGGGGTCCAGAGGGGCCACAGAGCCTGAGGACAGGCTAGGAGTGAGTGGCCACAGTGGCCTGGTTGGCTTCAGTGCAGTTACCTGCCTCCAGTACATGTGGCCACAGAAATGTCAGACTGGCCCAGGCCACACTGATAAGTAAGTCATTCCTCTATGGGCTGGAACCAGTGAAGGGCGGAACACTAAACTGGGAAGCATTTATCTTGAACCCCGGCCCCCTGAGGGTAGAGGAAGGACAGGTACCTGTTCCTCACTTTGTGACTGCAAGCAGGACAGTGTGACCCTAAAGCTTCCTCACTTGCATGGGCATTGGAGAAAGCCCTGTTTGAGCATTTGGTGAGGGGTCTGACACCTCTAATCTTCAACATCTCTGATCTCAAGTGCTCTAATTTCCAGAAAATACTACTTTTTAATGCAATCCCCTGCTAACACATGAATCAGGCTGCCTACCAGGTGAAGCCCCAAATTCCAGCCTGGCATTCACAGCTTGGAACTGTCTTTAATCGAGCCCACACACAAATGCTCTCTCCCCCAGAGGAACAGATTCCATGTCTCTGCTGTCACACAAGTATGACCGCACTTTCGTGACCTGTGGCCCGCAATGTCGCCTCCACTCCTAATCCTTCAAGATCCAGCTCAACCTGACTTCCCCAGCACTCCTGCCCTGAGCCCCGCCTGGGCTTGCTCCTTCCTCCCACCCCAGCACACGCCGTCCTATCCCTAGTTTGCCCACTGCTCAGTGGACACATATTGAGAGCCGGGAGATGCTGGGCGTGAGCAGGCTGCAGACACGACCCCTGTCCTGGGAGACTGACGGGGACCAGCATGCACAGCCCACATGGTGGCCCACAGCAGTGGTAGACAGAGGAGGCTGGGGTCATATAGGAAGGAAAGGTTTGATCGAGGAAGGCTTAAAAGCAAATGAAGTTTCAAATGGAATCTTGATCAAGGAATGAGAGATTTCACGGAGAAAAGGAAAGAGAAGCAATGGAAAGGAGAATTTAAACTCATGACCCTTTGAAGGGATCTCTGAAAATTCTGAATAAAATGTTCTGCCAAGGCTTCTGATCTCTGTAACGCATGTACTAAGAAAGAAAATTCTCTGTGCTGAGAATGTGAAACGTTTCCTCATTTCCATCTTATGGTGGGGTCAGGGATGGCACAAATGCTAAGTTTCACAAAGAACTCACATGTCCACCCTCTGTCACTCCTACAATGTCCTGCTGGGTCTGCGGTGCCTGCATGTCTCCAATGCTGGGAGGCCGGAGAATCCACCACTCAAGTGGGCACGTGGAGATGCAACTCCTTGCCTGGAGGTGAGAGGCCACTGACCTCGTCTGGCTTATGTGTAAACACCCCTCCGACCAAGGGAAAGGCCGGGTCCAGGGGACACAGCCCAAGACCCCAGTTGGAAGCTGGCTTCCTTCAGGCGATTGTCTGGCATAAATCTCTGCATAGAAAATTACCGAACAGCCTAAAGGGACAATATTTCATGTCTATACACTTTGTATCCCTGCTGCCATCGAGAGCCAAAGTTTGTTTGCTCAGTAAACTGTTTTCTTATCTCTGCCAAGTTGGTGCTTCCCTCCGTCAAAAGTCAGCATTAAACTAGAGATCTGAACATCAATTTTAATAAGTTTTGCAAGTCCCCATTACCTTGCCAGTAAGTCCATGTTCTTCTCACAAAACTGACTTATTTTCTTAGCAAAGAAAAATTTAGACTAAGACCCTTAATTCTTTTACCTGATACAAGTCACCCACCTGCCTGTCTCTCCCTGGTGGTACATTGTTCTCCCATCAATAACCTTGATAAACAACAGTGAATTATATTTCCCGTAAGACCTAAAATGTGGCCCTTAAATGCAAAACTAGACACTTAAGAAACATGCATGTGCAGTGTCACGTCACCTCATCACTGCGGGCCTGACAGTCATCTGTCAGCTGTTCTCAGCTGACCTGAGGTAGGACGGGCCCCAGAGGATCTGGGATGAAGCTTTCCAGCGCAAAGATGCTCTTTAGTCTCGAAGAGATGCAGAGGGTTGTGAGTTACCCACAAACTCACTAAGCGATACCAGAAGCCAGTCAGGTGGCTGTGACTCTGTATTCCCTAAGCTTTCTGCCAGAAAGGAAGGCTAGAGCTCCTTAAATGAGCGTGGTCCAGAAACACAGACAGAGAATGAATACATGAACATGTCCGCGAAGTCAGTTGCTCAGTAGAAGGGAAAGATACACAGTTTCCAATGCCTTACAGTATTTTTCAACCTGGATCTTCAGAGTTACGACAACATTAGCCAGCCACACACTTACTCTCAATTTTAATGCCCAGTAGCTGCTCACAGGGCTTCCTTCCATACACTGCACAGGAAGAAAAATGCCTCTGCCAGGTACCATTTTTATTGGCACCATTTCTGCTTATGAAATTGACAAGAAAAGGAGACTGTCAAGGATACAGCGATTTTATGCTTCAAGAATTCATACAAGACCGTTTTAAATAGCACCCTTCACTTTTAATTGCTACAACAGCTTCACTATTTCTTCTCAGACATAAATCTCTAAAAAACACCTTATAGATTACTTTATTAAAGGTCATTACTATTTAAAGAAAGCAAGAGAAGTTGATTTACTTCCTATTAATGTGACTCATGATAATGTAAGATTTGAATCAAAATTATTATTTGTAGCTTATCAGACATTGAATAATTTGAAAAATTTGAACACACTTTCTTAGGTATTTATTTATGTATGTCTAGTCGGTAAATAAATGCAGCATCACCTCAAAAGACAACTCTAAAGCTGTATGAAAAAAAAATCTACAAAGCCTGGTCTTCTGCATTTTTCTTTCTTCCCTCAATTATTTAGGGAAAAGCTTGTTGGGTTTGACTTTGGATCTCCAGCAGGATCACACGGTTATGTGTCCCATCTGATGTCAGCACTGTGAGAATTCAAAATGCATTCTGTGCCAAATCCTGTTGATGGGGAGGGGGGAAGCAAAGAGGAAAAAAGTCCAGGAATTCACATGAATCTGTTGTCTGAAAATGTGCCGCAGACGATCTGGCAAGGAGAGTGTGCTGACATGGCAGCGTGGCCCGTGGTGAAGGCCAGGGCTGTGAGCCAAGGACCTTGATTGGAAACGTGGCTATGTTTCAAATACTCTCTGTGACCTTGGGCAAGTGGCTAAACCTCTCTGAGCCTTAGTCTCTTCATCTATCTCCTGGGGTTTATGAGGACAGAATGAGGCAATGCATGCACCTAGCTGTGGCCCGAGCACAGAGAAGCCTCTATCACTGATGGCAAAACTGCTATGCTAAGAATCTCCTGGCTGAATCTTAAATTCAGTTGATTTAAAAAAACAAACAAAAAAAACCTTCTGGTGAGGTAATTTGCTGCTTCCTTCAAATCTCTGGCCAAACTGCAAATCCAGTGAAAGCTTTCCATTCCCTGGAATTACACATAGTTAATTTATCCATGTTATCAAATCCAGACACATTTGATTTATAAGAAATTGGAAAATCATCCGGGTTTCTGCTGATTTCCCTCCCACTGAAAACATTTCTTCCTAAGATTCTCCATATGTTAAAGGGCAGTTACCTTCAAAATCTCTAAAAATGCTCAATACTCTCAACCTCAGAGTAAACCAAGAAAACAACAGATACAATATATAAGTGGAACACGTAGAGTGAGAAATAACAACAGCTTCCTAGCCATCTACTTCTGCTATCCAAATCAGACAGCAGGCATGGAAATGATAAGGATGCCAAACTCAGCTGGACAGATATTATTTCCCTGATAATTTTCTTAGTCTTTGCAAATGTTTGCAAGCAATTATTTGAGATCAAATTTGGCATACTCTCTTGGCTTGAAGACAGCTCCTAAAGGTTTTAATGTTATAGATTCTGCATATGCATCAATGTATTCTACCTGCACAGGATGTTTAGAGAAGAAAAGAAACAGAACATATTTGCCTGTTACCTCCAGGTCTGAGGCTTCTAGGTAATGAGATGAGGTCACAGTTGAGGCCCTTGTAAAGTGAACTGGTGCAAACCAGCCTGTGTTGCAGGAGAAAAGTGGAGGAAAGAGAGAGGAAAACAAAAGAGAGACTAGAGGCTGGGCGCGGTGGCGCATGCCTGTAATCCTAGCACTTTGGGAGGCCCAGGTGGGAGGATTGCTTGAGGCCATGAGTTCGAGACCAACCTGAGCAAGAGTGAGACTCTGTCTTTACTATTAATAAAAATAGAAAAATTAGCTGGGAATGGTGGTGTGTGCCTGTAGTCCCAGCTACTTGGAAGGCTGAGTCAGGAGGATCATTTGAGGGCAGGAGTTGGAGACCAACCTGGGCAATATAGCGAGATTCTGTCTCCACAAGAAATAGAAAAACTAACTGGCCATGGTGGCACCTGTCTGTAGTCCCAGCTAACTTGGGAGGCTGAGGTGAGAGGATTGTTTGAGCCCAGAAGTTTGAGGTTGCTATGAGCTATGATGCCATTGCACTCTAAGCTGGGTAAGAGAGTGAGACTCTGTCTTAAAAAAAAGACACACACACACACACACACACACACACACACACACACTCTGCAGACTGGTCAGGGAGACGAACGAAAGCCGAGAGCCAGAACCTGAGAGGAAACAGCACAAATATGTAACCCTTTCTGATGTGGAAACCCACAGTCTTAGAACTTACAGAGACAGGACTCATAGAGATGAAGGGATTGATATTTTCTAGTATTTCAGTCAGTCAAGAGACTGACACAGCCTCCTTTCAAAGTCTACTGCATGGTACACTGATCTTTCCATTTAGCAATTACTCTGTGCACCATGTCCTACTTACTTTATGCATACATGCCAGCGATCCAAAGTCTATCCTTAACCTATATACATAAATTCCTCCCTTATCTCTTAACACTCCTCACTTATTGAGCTGGAAGCCAAATGTTTAATGTTGTGTATTCATGACACTGATTCTTCATTTCACTTCAATTCACTGAACCTCCTCCTTCCTCCATCCACACTCCTTATTCTGTGCCATCATCGTCATTAGTAGCTCAAAGGAGAACACCACCTCCTTGCTCTCTGATGCAATAACTGATGGCCAAAGCCACTGCCTTCACTGTCTTTTAAAATTGTTCTATCACACTGCAAACTCAGGTCCTATGTGCTGTCACTGTCATTGTAACTCTTCTCCCTCCACTAAGCATCTGGGAGTGAGGCGGCTGCCCTAGGTTGGTGCAGTGGGCATTCCTTCCACCAGCCTGAATCTCATGATGACTAGTGCTTCCCATTTTCAAACTTGTCTAAGTTCATGGCTATAATTTGTACCACATGAGCTATGGGAAAAGACATACATTTTTGCATAATTAAGATACAGATTTACCTTCAGCCTTTACAATAACTTATTCAGCATTCCAACCTATTCTAACTCTTTGGGTTATATCCCCATTCATATAAAACAATAACATTTCAGCAACTGAGTGGCTTTGAGAATGTTGCGCTAAGCCAGCCATCAAAAGAGCCAAAGAAACAAGGAGACAGACCAACAGTATGTGGCTACTTGAATGGGTAGATCCTAATTTTGCACCTCAATGGACCCATTAGCTCTGGGCCAAGAGGCCAAAAGCACAACTTGGCTGAGTAAGTATCTGTTCCCATTGTGTCCTAGGTCATCTGCTTGTAGAAATAGTTTTTTGCTGAGGCCCACTTAGTATCCCTTTGCTAGGTTTAGCCAGAACCAGAAACAAATGAACTTAAAACAAAGAGGGAAATACAGATTATTCCCATAGACATCAGTGATTCTTCTTTTCCTTGAGCATCACTGCTGAGCCACAGTTGAACATTTAATGTTGGCTCCAGGGCACAAGTTGGGGCCAAAAGACTCCATTTGTAACCCATCTGTTTGGAATTGTGAAGAATGGTAAACAGAGGAAATGGTGGTGTCCTTATTTTAAATGTAAAGTAAATACACTATAGTCAGTTTTCATTAAATTTATAACATGTAGAACATATTTGCATGTATACATGGTTGTGTGCAGACTCTTCCAAGAGTGAGCACCAGTTCAATGGTGCTCCATTCCCTAAGAACCTGAGTTTCTGAAATTCTGATCCAACATGAAAGTTAACAGCAGCAAAACAAAACAAAACAAAAATCCAAACTCAACTGCAGAGAGTAAATTTTAATTGTCTTTCCTCAAGTTATGCTTGTATTTCTACATTAAAAAATTATGTAAAGTTCAATAATATTTTTCTATTATAAAATTAATATATGGCCATGATATAAAATATAAAAAATAAGAGAAGAAAAAATTCCCATTGTTGAACTGCCCACATAAAACTACTATTTTTTGTTTATTTTTACTTTCTTCCAGTCTTTGAATTATGCAGTTTTGGGGGTATTTTACATGGGTGGTATATCTAAATGAACTTTCTGAGATAAGAGAAAACCATTTTTGTGCCTGTGCTAACTCAGAAGCCACTAGTTATATGTGACTACTGAGCACTTAAAATGTGGCTAATGCAACTGAATAAATGATTTTTAAATTGCAATTTCAACTACAATTAAAATTTAAACAGTTACATGGGGCTACAGTTGCTATATTAGATAGTGCAGTTGTAAAGGATTGTGACCCCATATATAAAATTTTACATCCTATATTTTGCACATTATATTCTAAGCATTTTTCTGTTTTAAAATTCATCAATGTTGGAATTGCCTTGTAAAGCAGCCAACTTGACTATATTTCTATTGCAAAAGACTTAGATTTTGGGGGGCACTATTATAAATAACACTATAATTTATAACTTTGTTTATAAAGATTTTCATAATTGAAATTTTCTATATAATACCACATTGCAAATTTTAAGGCTTTTGACTGCAGACTACCAAACAGCTTTCTATAAGGGGTGCACTAACTTATACACCTTGTATTGATATGTGAATTTGCTCATTTTACTGTTCCCTCTCAAGAGCAAGATCTACCCTTTCAAAATATTTTTCATGTCAAATTACAGGTGGTATGAAATGACACATCAAATGACATATAAGATGAAAAAAATGTTAGCTCACTGTCTTGGTTTGAATTTCTTTGAATAGCAGTGAAGTTGAAGATTTTTCCAATAGATTTACTAACCTGAATATCTTCTCTACTTGAGAATTGTCTGCTCATGTCTTTTGTCCATGAAAATTGTCTGCTAATGTTTTTTGCTCTTAATGCTTTGTTATGGCTTTGAATGCATTCTTTATATACTAAGTCATTAACCACTATTTTATTTTTTCTTACTAACTTGTCATTTTGAATTTTGGGTGTTTCAATGAAGTTATCTGGAGAATGTTTGAAATAAGATTAAAATAGCTTCAATATTTGTTAAGTTAGGCCTTTGCTAACTTAGAAATGCTTCTACTTTATTTACAAAAATCAAATTTCAGTTTCCCGATGGGTATTTTCCTTAAAGCCAGCACAGTTTCTGTTACTAGCTAGCTTGGTGAATGCAAATCATAGCTCAACCTGAAAAAGCATTTTGCAAACTATACTAGAGCTGTTAACAAGGAGCAAACTGTTTGGATGTCAGCTTCCTTTGTTTCAATTTTCCACTTTCTGATTTTATAGTTAATGACTAGTGACTTGGCCAAACTGCTGGAGACTTTGGATAAAAAGAAACAGAAACACACTGTGAGGATGTAGAGGTAAGTGATTGAAAAGAAAACAGGTTTGGATGATAACAATTGAGCTAGGAAACCCCAAGTACCTTGATAAGGTCCCAGGAAGATTTGATATACCTATATAAACAAATCACATACACATCAGTGTTACAGACTAAAACTAAACAAATTCCTATTGTGTTGTGCTAGGAAAGTTTAAGTCTGGGGAAAATAGGGATGAAATAAAATAACCTAAAACAATTCAGTAAAATATTTCCTTTATTGCCTCAAAATATTTTTATAGATGGGTCAGTTTGGCCCAGAAACATGTGGTTGCCTAATTCTTTGGCCAACATGATAGGGTGACAGCAGTGGGAAAAGAATTTGGTTTGCCTTGTGTCCAAAGAGATAAGCTCAAAGGACTTGTATGGATAACATTGAGCCCTGCTCAGTGGGTACCACTTTGCCTGATGCATCCATGACCATGAACACACTGAAGCTCTCTTTTCTTTAACTCTTGGTTTCTAAGTCTTTTTTCTCCCTTTCTTCTGTCCTCCAAAGACTGCAGTTATAGGGCTAGAATTTTCATTAAGAAGGACCAGACAGTAGGTAAAAATGGAGAAATAAAATTAAGAGAAAGTTTGGAACTGAAGGACAGAAATAAGCAGATAAATTGATCAGATGACAAGAAAACAGGTATAACCTGTTGGCTTAAAAGTTTTTTTCATAAGGAATTCATAAGATATTCTGACTATAAGTCCTTTTAAAATGAGCCTGGCTATTCTTAAGGACATTTTTTTTTTTTTTTTTTGAGACAGAGTCTCGCTTTGTTGCCCGGGCTAGAGTGAGTGCCGTGGTGTCAGCCTAGCTCACAGCAACCTCAAACTCCTGGGCTTAAGCGATCCTACTGCCTCAGCCTCCCGAGTAGCTAGGACTACAGGCATGCACCACCGTGCCTGGCTAATTTTTTCTATATATATTTTAGTTGGCCAGATAATTTCTTTCTATTTTTAGTAGAGACGGGGTCTCGCTCTCACTTCTTAAGGACATTTTTAAACAATAATGATTTATCATATAATTAATAGCTTTTTCCTTTTAGTCTTCTCATTTTCAGGAACAATATATAGTGAAACTTTTTAGACTCTGACATGTGCATTTTTGGCTATATGAATATTATTTACTTTTATAAAGTTTGATAATATTAACAATAATAACTAACATTTCTTTGGTGCTAATACATACCAGACATTGTTCAGAGCACTTCAGTGTGTTAAGGCATTGGTAAATGTGTCTGCATAGAATCAGACAGTAAATATTTTAGTTTGCAGGCCATACTGTCTCTGTTGTAACTACTCAACTCTGCCAATGTAGCAGGAAAGCATTCATAGACAATACGTAAATGAGTGTGGCTGGGTTCCAGTAACATTTGTTCTGGACGCTGAAACTTGAACTTCATATAATTTTCACACGTCATGAAGTATTATTCTTACTTTGATTTTTCAACTGTTTAAAAATATAAAAACCAATCTTGGCTTGCAAAGTGTACAATAATAGGCTGGATTGGCCTGTGGGGCACAGAGTTTGCTGACCCTTGGTGTATAACAGCATTGAATTCTCATACTAACTCCAAGTTATAATTCCTATTTCCTATGTGAGGAGACTGATAAAAAGCAAGTTAAATAACACAGGTGGTAGGTAGGCAAGTAATTATCACAGATATGTATTTAAGAGTTTGAGCATATTTACTTATAATTTATTATGTTCAGAAAATTTACAATGTATGACGAAGGACATATATGTGGAAAAAAAGCAAAAATAATGCCTTTCATATAAATTTGTCATAAAATCTTTGAGCCTTAATTTTCTCGTTGTCTTTTTTTTTTTTCATAATTCTTAGTTAGATATTGAATTTCTAAATTTACTCCCCACTCCTTTTAGGAAAAACTATCCATTTTCCTTCTTCCCATAGCATGGAGGATGAAACACAGGTAAAAGAATCAATGTTTTAATTAATTTGTTTTTTAGTGCCAGGGCTATATATTTATACAAACGTTGGACACATATTAAAAAAATGCCTTTCCACCAGCCTGAGCAACACAATGAGACCTTGTCTCTACAAAAAATAGAAAACTTAGCTAGGCGTGGTGGTGCATGCCTATAGTCCCAGCTACTTGGGAGGCTGGATGGGAGGATCATTTGAGCCCAGGAGTTAGAAGCTGCAGTGAGCTATGATTGTGCTGCTGCACTTTAACCTGGGCAACAGAGCAAGACCCTTTTTCAAAAAAAAAAAAAAAAAATCTTCCCAGGTGTTTTAATACCATACTTCTAGCATTTTAAACCAATTTACTGTGAAACATTTCTCATTTGAAGATGCAGATATATTTTTCAAGCTACTTTAAGTAGCTTTTAAAAAATAATTCTACTAACATTCTTAGTTAAAGAGATTCTATTAATCCTCAAGGTGTGGATTTACTCCAGCCCTGCTGTTCCTCTCTGTCCCTCCAGACGACTGACAAAGTGAAGGAAGGGCAGGGAAAATAAACATGAAAAACTCAAACCACTCAGCTTTGGTTTGTGTATCTATTACAGGGTATGATTACAAGATTTTTTTGGGTAAACTCTTGGCTAAAATTCTGTTATGTATCATATGTATTATCTGTACGCTTCAGTGATTTATTTTATCTCTGTTCAATTACCAGTGCTTTTGACAGTGCACACAGAGCAAGGTCTTGGCACCTTTAAAAGCAATGTTTACTGTCTGCTTTAAAAAAATGGTGTCATCACTTTGACTTATTTGTAAAACAAATTCACCCAAATACATGCAAGTTGACTCAAAAGACTCCACTCTGAAAATTATAAAGTGCTCAATTACCTTTTTTAAAAACCCCAGCATTCCATATAATATCCAAATGACAATAATTACTATAAAAGGTAGAAGGGGTATTATAAAATTTATAAAAAAACAAGCATTATTTTTTGGCAAAAAAGCATTAATTATAGCCATTAAAAACTGAGAACTGGTTGTGAAGTGTGAAGTTTGAAAGTTTCAATATTTTTCCCTATAGAAGAGTTTTCTTCTTCTCCTTTACTCTGTATACTGAGAAAAGTTTGCTGAATGATTTTTCAACATTTTAAATAAAGTGTTTTTTCTAAAATATTTGCAACATGACCTTATTACTAAGCTGAGCAGTCTGACAAAAAAGAAAAAAGGTATCAATATTCAATTAGGTAAAAAAATTGTACTCTGGGTGGTAGGAAGTTAAAAGCTCTCTTCCGGAAGCTAATAACAAAGTGAGGTGGGTGATATGCCCAACACCCACAAAAAACCTTTAAATATAATTAACAGAAACATAAAAATCACACAAAATCAGCTCCTTCTCCAGTGGAGTTGTTCAGGTTTCATGACAAAAGCAGACAACTTTGGAAAACCTGCGGAAAGGCCTAGATAGAACATGAGCAAGCACCAGTGATTCATATAAGAAAATAATTAGATGAGAGATAAGAAAAACTGCGCCTGTAGTCACCAAGGCACAATGACAGACTGTATGAGGTGCTTCTATGCAGATTCAGCGGGAGAGAGCTCATGGTTGGCACAGAGCCAGGGAAGAGTGTACGAGATTTAAAACCTTTGGGTGAAATAACTCTTGGGTTATCCAGATAACAGAAATAGGCAGGAAAACTTTTGAAGTTACAAGTACTAATGTACTGAAAACTAGAGTATCTGAAGAAGGGTAAAGGAGAAGGGATCAGAGCGAAGTCTACTGTCGCAACAGACTAGCCGAGGGGAAGCAAGCACTGCAGACCTCAGCCCTGCCACAGAGGTGCAGGGAGGCAGTAACAGTTTAGCTACTGAGGGTGACGGTGTGTTAGAAGCTGACATTCAGCTTATGGCTAATGTCCACTGGCGATCGTTTTTTCTGACTGATTGATAGCTGTGCCACACTTGTTAAATAGTTAGTATGTCAGTACCACTGAATGCCAGGCTCACACTCGACTGAGAGCTGCTCACACCATGCGAGGCGTGCAGGAACAAGACTGACTGTGGGAACGGCGGGTCCCATTTCTCTGGCAAATTAGTTGACTACATACATCCTTTCACTTGGTGAAAAGCAGCCTAGACCTTGGCATATTATTCTCTCATCATCCTTTCCTCTTTTTAACATTTTCTTAAGTTCACTTCTGATGTGCCACTACTGTGCAATTCCATTGCACAGCATGTCTCTGAAAGTGACAGCAGCCATCTCAAAGCGATGATTTGGCCTGCTTAATCCAATGCATTCTGACGAAGGTGAGAGGGAACTTCCAGAATCACCACGGCTGCAAAGGAAGCTTTCCAGTGATCTGAGCTTTTAACAGGACAAAATGGGGGTAAGGGGACTGTGGAGAAAATCACATAATCAAGGCTAACTAGGTAATTGTAATAACTTGTAAGAGTTACCACCATGCCCCGTGCTTAGCAGGGGCTCAAACACGGTTAAAGAAATGAAGGTAAGAACTGGAAATTACTCAACACTTCTGAAAAATGCCCAGTGCAACCTGGAATTTTAACAAAATTTTCAGGAACTTCCAGGAAAAGGAGTTCTGTTCTCTGAGACCCCAACAAAATGTAACAATAACAACAAAACCTAATGAAGAAACTGGGAAGTAACTCAAACCATAGATGTGGAAGAATACCTGCCAAATATGTGCTATCTGCATAGAACCCAGACAGGCTGCTGAAACTATAAATCACCTTTTCATATTTCAAACGAGCTGAGATTTGTGTGAGTAAATGATAGTCTAGAGACACTCAGTGGTAATTTTTCACTGAGAACACAGAGGAATCGGGGAGTGACTGGTCCTGGCAGAGACAAGGAAGAGCCAATGTATGCCTGGTCCCATAACTCAGCTCTGAACCAGGACGCAGGACTGAGGGGACGAACAGCCGGGCTCTGCCTTCTCCACATTCTCCCACACCCAGACCCCTAACCCAGACAGCTGCCTGGACAGGAGGAAGGGAGAAAAAAGCTGCTTAGTGCCTCACTGCTGTTAAACACCTAGGAATAGCAAACTTTTGAAAAATACCTTCAGCAGGAAAAACAGAGACCTAAGCAAACAAATGCAGGGGTGGGGGGCAGAGAGGAGAAAAGTAAGAGGCAATCAGTGGAAAGAGATCAATGCAAAAAACTGAAAATACTTTAAAATGGAAATAATCCTCAGAAAGACATCTCCCAGAAAAACAGGAGACTGACTTAAAAAAAGGAACATTTGCGGAACAAAGAGTGCTCTTAGAATTAAAAAAAAAAAATCTATACGAAGGCCAAAAAAACAAACAAAAAGGTGGTTTAGAAGATAACTTTGGAAAATTTGTCAAGAAGTAAAAAAGAAATAGAAAATTGGAAAGAAAAGCTCAGAAAAATGACAAAAATAATATATCAGAGTAGTTCCTACCTCAGCTAAAAAAAACTATAGTAAGAGAAAACAAAGAAAATGGAGAGGAGGAAAGTTTCAAATGAATACTAAATAAAAATTTCTTTCTTTCTTTTTTTTTTTTTTTTTTTTGAGGCAGAGTCTCACTCTGTTGCCCGGGCTAGAGTGCCGTGGCATCAGCCTAGCTCACAGCAACCTCAGACTCCTGGGCTTAAGCGATCCTACTGCCTCAGCCTCCCGGGTAGCTGGGACTACAGGCATGCACCACCATCCCTGGCTAATTTTTTCTATATATTTTCAGTTGTTTGGTTAATTTCTTTCTATTTTTTAGTAGAGACGGGGTCTCGCTCTTGCTCAGTCTGGTCATGAACTCCTGACCTCAAGCAAACCACCCGCCTCGGCCTCCCAGAGTGTTAGGATTACAGGCGTGAGCCACCGCGCCCAGCCAAAAATTTCTTATAATTAAATCTCTAGGTTAAAGGGTCCCAGAAGAGCTGGGCAGGAGGAGGAAGACCTATACCAAAACAGATCCTCTCTTAAATTTTAGAACATCTAAAATAAATAAAAGATTCCAAAACTTTTCATAGAAAACAGGCTCCATAATGAGGAAGCAGGGATTTTTGAAAGGGATCATTGGCATACAATGAAATCATGTTTTCAGGATGGTTTATATAATATCTGAGCTTCTGTGCTCAGTCCAAATATCAATCAAATTTGAGGGCAGGATAGGGACATTTTTAGACACGGGTAGAATTTTAAAATTATTCTAAGGATCCCTTGGATCCTCCCTGAGAAAGCTACCAGAGGATATGCCCCAATAAAATAAGGAAATAAACCAAGAAAGAAGACAATATAGGATCCAGAAACAGGAAACTCAACACAGGAAAGAAGTCACTAATAATGAACTCCCGAGATGATGGCAAAGCAAGGATGACAACTGTGTAAGACACAAGAGAACAACCAGTTCTGATAAGAAAAGGAAGACAAAGTGTTCCAGAATGGAGAGCTCCAATTTAAAAAAAAAAAAAGAAGAAGAAAAAAATAGAATAGAAAAAAGAACATATATCATCTGATATGTTGATCGTATTTTTAAAGATTTCATACAACTGCTGGTGAATTAGAAAAGAATCAGCTAGAGATACACAAAAAGACAAAGAAAATAAAAATGTGAGGCAATTATCAACTCCAGTGGAAAAAAGTTGACCAAAAAATGAATGAAATCACAATTTACTACTCAGCTCATCCATGAACAACATTTATATTGTGATATAGTGTAAATACTAGATTATAAAAAAATTGTGATACAACTATATTGAAAAAATGAGAGAAAAAGAAAGGAGGTGGGAGTGTTAAGACAGCATGATTTTTACCCATGGTAATACAGGACAATACACTTGACAAACCAAGAAATAACTGTTTAAACACACTGTTTAGAGATACAAAAAGATGACAGAAACTAAGAGTTAAGAGTTGAGCACTGTGTCTCTGGCTGTCAGGACTGTTGTAGGGTGGCTGTTTTTAAAATGATACATCTTTCAGTTATTTGGTTTTGTAAACCATTATTTTATTTAAAAAATTACACATTAATTTTTAAACTTAAAAAAAAAAAAAGATATACTGGTTTCATATGTAAAATACAGTTCTGGGTACGAAACTGCTGGTAGTAATTACCCAAATTTGAGAATGGGGAAGGTAGAGTGGGAACATGAAAGAGTTTTTACTCTCTTTTGCAGCCTTCTATATATTTAGAATTTTCAACAATGAACATGTATTACCTTAACTATTAAAATGATAAACACAACTTGATTAATATATTTTAAGAAATTAATAATATATTTACCTTATATTAAAAACATAATATAAAAATCAAAGGTCTAGACAACCAGGCAGCAGATAAGCTCATTCTTTGGTGTGACTCAAGGTACAGAGCTGATAAATGTCACACAAAAAAACCAGAACCTTTTAACTCCTACTTTGATCCTGAACGCTGTCAAGGAGAAAACTTTTCATATTGAAAAAGGCAAAGAGAAGATCAGTAAGAAGAAAGTAAGACTGGTGAGGAGACTGCAAGAGGACACTCTAATTGCTCTAAATGAGATCGAGTCTCTTCAGCTGGAGACTTGACATTTTAAGGCAATATATCAATCTAGTCTTAGTTATTACCATTTTCATTAACATTGGTTTATAAGATTAGCAAGGCCAGCTGGCAATGGTCCAAGGACCCTTAATTTTAACATAAAACAGGTAGCGAATGGGATGATGCATGAAAGGAAGTCCGACACACCGACTGTGTTGGGAAATCCTTAGGGATTCTTAAGGCAATGTGAAGGCCCCAAACACCCATCCATAGCAGCCACTAGACAACGGGAAGGGCAAGGGAGAAGGAATCAGAGACAAACCTCTCTGACTCTAGGGATATGTTTACAGGCCATAATTCCTGTGTGTGAACTCAATTCTTGAACATCTGCTCTGTGCTAGGTGGCTCACGTGTTAATCAATTCACACAACCTTGTGAGATAAAGGCTCACACCTGAATTTCCCCCGCTACAGAGTCAATGATTTTTCTACTGAGCCATGCTGGATGCTTATGAATTGGGGAGGAATTTTTAAGAAAGTATTATCATTCAAGATAAGCAACATGTTTAAGATGTTGGTGAATATTCCTCATGTTTAGATCTAGCAGGACAAGGTGGTGTAGAGAAGGGGCAGTTAGGAGAGCTGAGTTCTCAGCCTGCCCCCAAGGCCACTCCTTGGGAAGTCCTTTCACCTCTCTGGCGCTCCAGGTTCCTGAGCCAGAGGCCCATCCACCTAACATTTTAAGATAAAATAAAATCCAATCAAAGACATACTAATAGAATAGATATTTTCAGCTATCATTTTAAAATGAATCACTTCAATTTTCACCTTTTCTTTTAAATCTACATCTCACTGCACTCCAAGTAGTATCCAAAGCTGTCATTTCAAGGTACTGAAAATCTAAAATACTATCCACTTTGTTCCCAGGTTCTCAATCCTTTCTATGGTTTTGACATTTTTCTCCAGGCACCCTTCCTGCTGGGAGCCCAGTCAGAACATCCATTCAGTAAAAACCAGTACCTTCTGGGGAAAGAGGCTCAACAGTAGAGAAGCATTGAGCTGATGACAATTAGACCTTCACAAAGTGAGGGATGTTGGGCATTCCACCCCAGTGAATACTCCCTGTTACAAACTCCCTTACCCAGGTAACAGAACATTTGTAACAGAAAAAGGGCAGAAGGCTTTAAATATATTAGGAGATCCTTCTCATCCTTCCTCTTTTCTTTGTTTAGGTTTCCTGGGAATGTCTATGCATGGGAATAAGTTTCTGCTGAGAACTGAGGCATTTCAGAAACATTTATTTATATAATGATATGCTAAGTGCATATCATGTTTCACTAGTCGTTAATACTGGGACTTGGATGGGTCTTCCAGGCCAAAAGCTGTTGGTTTAATTTCACTTACTATACAAAGTTGAAAGAAATAAATTGTCATTTCTCTAAAATAATGTTTTTCAAACTATCGATCACAATCCACCATAAGAAATAGTTTACACAGCAACCCTGTATATTCACACATATAAACATATGCATATACACACAGATGAAATTAACCTCCATTCTACTCAACTCCATTCTTTCCATCTTCCCTATGCTATCCCAGCCATTTGCATTAAAAAATAGGCTAACAAGAACCATTACATTGATTTTATGACCCAGTAAACTGGTCTTGATGTGATGAAGAAAAATATTGTGGATATTCTGTATTTCCTCACTAATTTAGACTGTCTTCTCCTCAATTATACTACAATAGCAAATATTTTGCCAGAGTGGGTTAAAAAGTCTCTGTGGCTAAGTGGATACACAGTTTTGAAATCTGGTGGTAGATGTGCTGATTGGCAAGGAATATTTTTATTAGCCATTATCTGCTACATCTTTAAAAATTAACTCCATTGAAAATCAGCTGCAAACCTATTTTCTTTTATAAATGCCAAATTAACATTATATTAAAGAAGAAATCTTACTCTGGAGAATGAGGTGGGAGGATTGCTTGAGCTTAGGAGTTTGAGACCAGCCCGAGCAAGAGTGAGACCCCATCTCTACTAAAAATAGGAAAAATTAGCTGGGTGTGGAGGTACATGCCTGTAGTCCCAGCTACTTGGGAGGCTGAGACAGAATAATTGCCTGAGCCCAGGAGTTTGAAGCTGCAAGGAGCTATGATGATGCTACTGTACTATAGCTGGGGCAACAGAACAAGATTCTGTCTAAAAAAAAAAAAAAAGGAGAAGAAGAAGAAGTAATCTTATCATTCCTTTCCATCAATATGGCAAGATTCTTAATGCATGGACTAACAACTTCAAGTACATTGACCTTTGTATTTTTTACAGGATTATCAGAAACAGATGTTTTTGACACTTGATCTTTCTTAAATATAAGATATGAAGAGCAAGCAAGCAAATAAAGCAGTCTGCCTCTTCCCTGTAGTGTTAATCCTAATGCAGTTTTACTTAATTAGCAAATATAGATGGGGCCTTAATAAGAACATCTTAAATGTAAAGAGGTTTTTGTGATAATATAATCCCACTAGTAATAACCAGGCTATCATGATTACATAATTTACAAAAAGAAATATTATGAGTCAGCCAAGGTGATTTCCAAGATGGTATACAGAGGATGACCTCTTAATCCCTCTTCTCCAGCCAAACGGAGTAGCTCAACCTTCCCTGAAAATGCCCCCCTCTTTCTATATTATTTGTTTTATTGCCTTCATTTCTAACTCTTTCTTGAAGCCTTCCTAGTCATCAAGCTGGAAAAAATCTCTTCTTCCTCTGAAATCACATACGGTTTGTTAACGGTACTTGTGACATTAAACTCCCTTGGCCTTTCATCATAATTGTTCATGTAAACATTATTAACAACACTGCTAGACTGTGAGCTTCTTGGAGGGTCAAGGTTGTGTCTTATTTCTATGTTCTCTTCCAGCACCCACATATCACTTTGCTGTGGCAGGCGATCAATAGATTTTTGTTGGGCGAATGAACATTTTGGACAAGAGTGATAATGAGCATATATCTAAACCAATGGTGGTGATGCTACTGGATAGTGATTTAAATACTTATCAACTCATGAGTCTACTAAGTGGAGACCCAGCACTGCTTTGCCTTTTCAAGTTTTCCCTTTGGTGCATTCCTTTACAAGTTTTCCCCCCTTTATAGTCTAAATAGCATCCATCATGTAGAGTCAGTGGAATCCCATTTAGCAGTTAAAGGCGATTAAAGGAGCTAGTAGGCGTCTGCTTTCAATATTATTCCAGGCATGGGAAATCAGTAATATCCTACCTTTTTTCACAAACCACTGCCTAATACCTTGATTTTTAAAAGATTATGCCCAGCTTTCTTTGGTCTTGCCTTGCTAAGATCTGTAATAATTTCACATTTTCTCTATAGGCATTGCCAAAAGAATAGAAATACTCTAGAGTGGGTTGAATGGCCTCCCTAATGTGGGCCCGAAATAACCCTGTATCAAAACCAACTCTACATGTGTCTGGCATGTAAGCAGTAAAATGAACAAGCAGATGCTGTCATCTTCACTTCAACAACTTACATGCAACTATACACAGCTGAAGGAATTATCTTTTAAGATAGTTGAATGTATTCCATAAAGCCTAGTAAAGAAAAGACATGAATAACTGGGATTAGCCTAGAATTAAGTAGAAATTTCATAATGCGGGGGGTAGGTGGGCCGGGAGGAGGCGGGGGTGGTAGGAGAGCTGTGACCTCACTCAAAGCAATGCTGCCCCCCTGTGGATACTACGAATTAGACTCTGTATCTGTATCAACAGCTCTTCCTTCTCCTTAGTAATAAACAAGGAAGACCTTTCACTTCCTGTAATTTCAATTTGATGGCTGTTGCCAGGACAACTAGGAAATGAGGCAAGGAACAGAGAGACCTCCAAAAAAAAAAAAAAAAAGAAGAAAAGGAGAAGAAAAAAGAGAAAACAGGTCACTGAAGTGAAGTTATTATATTAATTCAAACTTCTAATAGGAACTCAGGAACTGTGGCTCTGCCAAGGGAAATGTAAAAATGAATCTAAAATGAGATGCCATTGTCCTGAAAAATGATGGCTGCAGGTACGCAGTGCTCATGTTCAGGCTGTGTGATAGACTCATCTATCAAAGAGTGCTTGTAAATGCTTCCCGTGGAATTGGATGACAAAATGACTTTCTCTAAGACTTAGCATGCACACAGTGGGAAGGAAAACTTCATTTTTTTTACACTGTTAGTCACTAGTAAGTTAATCACTCTGACAAGTGTTTCTGTTTGCAGTTGAATTGTCAAACAGACAATAAAACAAAATAAACACAGTGTAAAGAGGTCTCTAGGCAAAGCTACACTTAATGTACCTTAGTAAAAATGGCAGAAGCATTCCAAAGAACTATGGAAATTTGAAAAACTTGAAAATCTGAAAAGATTAAGATGAGTTCCAATGTTTCATTTAGACCCTTATTCAGAGGTGACTATTTGAGTCTGTAACAACTAAAAAGTGTCTCATTCATGTGCTGCAACAATTTGCAGTGGGCAGGTAGGTACTTAAGTGCTTTACGTTCCCACTCAAGGATTAAGGAATGAAGCTGGAAGAGAATGTGGAATTCATCCAGATCTAATCTCCGCTGTTTACGACCGATCCAACTGCAACCTGCAGAGCTTACAGAACTTACTCCCAAACCCACAAAGTGTGTCTCGTAAAGTCAAGACTAGAACTCAATTTTTTCAGTCCTCAGTCCAGGGCTCTCTGTTACCTTGTTTTGTGAGTTAGAACGTTCTATGTCTGTCGTTAAACCTCTTAACCCTGAAATATTTGTGAAAAGTCATGGGTTTCTATAGAAGTAATTCTTCCTATGAATTTTGCCTTATTTCTTCCCAAGCAATTTAAAATTTTGGGCAATTTCAAAATCAGGATTCTTTTAGATGAAGATTCAGTTGTCTTCCCTAAGAATTTTTTTCATAAATGGGTAGCTGGGAATATTAAGTCCAATTCTTAAGTCACATTGCTCAGACACATACTGAGGCACACATTCTTCAGCATGATCACTGGGAGGTGATATACTTGTCCAGACAGACAGACAGACATACATTCCCTTGAAGAAAAGGATCAGGGTAAGATATGGAATAGCTACAGAAGGCACTTCTTAGCATTTCCTTCTATCAGGGTCTAACATGTTTTCTTAGCTTTAAGATGATAAACAGTCCCTTTGTGAAATATAAGTCTGTCATGCTTGCTTGCCTGTGGATGGCTCTATAGACAGCACTGCCTTCAGAATGATGAGTGCTAAGCCTAAGAGCTTCTTTTTAATTAGAGAGCAAGTTGGCTTTCCTAGAGTGAAAGATGCCTGAGATCAGACAGAAACTAATTTAAGTATGTTCCTAAGAAACCTCAGGAATGTGTCCATATGACTGGGGGTGACAGAGGAAGTATAGTATGATAATTTAAATAATACTCATGATGTGGGTAAAAATGACTTTTTCCCCTAGAGAGGTCTAGAAATATCCATTTGGTATCTAACTGATGATATGATTATTATTCCCTAGCATGCTTCCTAAAACTGTTACTGCACAATACGAACAATAGAAAAGGCACTGGATAGTCTTCCTTGACAAACCAATATATTTGAATTAAAAAGTCCACGGGACAGTGGGATATTTAACAATGTTAAATTATCCTGTGTACTTACTAAATGCAGCAACAATTTCCTGATTTGAAACAGCAAAAGCAAAATCTCCCAGAGCTCTCCTGTCAGCATGGTCTCTTTACAATCATTTTCTCTTCTTTGTGTGTTGGGGTAAACTTTATATGTCAAAGTCAAGGAAAAAAACTTCTCTTGAAAGCAAAATCTCAGTCTTTTCCCGATATGCCCTGATGAGTGGAATACTGAGAAACGACGCTGGAAGAGTGTGGTGAGACCACATTTAAAAAGGGTACTCAAAGTCCCTGTGAATTAGCCTCAGCACGGGTAGTACCCTGGAGTCACTTTGCTGGCAAACCCCTATCTATTGCTAGGAGTCACATAGACATGCCTTCCTTGGGACTGGCTCTCTCCCAAGACAGGCTGGGTGTCTTTTGTCTCTGTCACCATAGCACCCATACTTACTGCTACACTGATTCTAACCACCCACTCACTTCTTGTCTCCTTGAGTGGGCTGGGAGCTTCTTAAACAAACAGGGGCACTATCTTGTTCACTAGAGCATTTCAGGCATCGAGCACAGTTCCTAGGACACTCCACACATACTTCTCGACAAAATAATGGGTGTTTTATGTGTATTACCTCATTTAACACTCATAATAAGTTCCCCAATTGTAACAGCTATTTTCTTTAAACGATCCCAGGAAAAAGAGCAAAAAAGCATTACTGAGCTGCAGATTCCCTTGTTCTGTCAAAATGACACTCCCAGCCCTGGGTATATTAACAGAACTTCAATGTGGCCCTGGGCAGTGGGTATGTCAAGACCATGTAAATGATGCTCTTTGCTATGTAAGTGTCCTGCACAGGATTCGGGGATCAGTAAGAGACATTAATAGGAAAGATGGTTTCAATATCTGCCAAGTATGTCAAATTACGAGACTTACTTCAAGGTCACATCACGACTTGGATGGAAACCACGTGGTATGGTTATGGATTTCAGAACTGCAGGCAGCAACCTGACCGAAAGTCTGGTCTGCCCCGATGGCAGAGACTATTCAGTGTCTACCCAAATGTTTCTCCCCTTGTCCTATAATAGAACTGTCACCAGAGAAATGACTTCCCAGCTAGACTCCGTGTGGAAGCATTCTTTGAAGTTATACGTGGACAGGAGACTAAGTTCTTACAGGTGGAACATGAGCAAAGTGATAACCATGCCCTAGGCAGCGGTGGCTCAACCACTAGACAGAACCTGCTTAACTGGATTGCTTCCTTAAACCAGAACCGAACACCTGTATGAGTTAAGTGACTATATTTTTAGGATTCTCTGTTATAGCAGCTGAGCTTTCTCCTAACTAATACATTCTCTAAGGAAAAATTGTACTTAGGAGGATATGGTAGCCTCATTTCTCCTTCATGTTCCTGAACTTCAGGTTTCCTTATCTGTAAAATGAGGAGGGTAACTAAAACCCTTTCTGGCTCTAAAATTCTATGATTCATCGTTACTATTGTTACCGTGAGACCTATCCAATCCCACCTCAGTAAATACTCTGTTCCTTCAAGTTTGCTTTCACTGTGCCTTCTCAAAGCCTGCTCCAAAGCTCTCATTTACACTGATAACAGCTTGTTATCTCTACCTGGAGCTTTTGCCATTTACTGGGGATCAAAGCCTTAAATTAAAGGATTGAGTTCTTATTCGAAAGTTCAGGTACCAACCTGAGTTGACGAGATTCTGGAAAGGCAAAGACTTCCCATGAAATTATTCCAGTGAAACGGAACCTTTGAGTTAAGCCCTGCTTGCATTAAAACATAAACATGCTGAAAATTTGTTATATGAGAATCTGTCCTCACAAGTGCTACAAACAAGGACCCAACTTGTTTGTTTTCTTTCTTTTTTCTTTTGTAAACCAGCAAAGGACTGGTTAACCAGTTCTGCAAATAATCATTAACTTTCTACCACTTTAAATATTTCTTCCTGTATTTCCACCATTATTCCCACATACACTAAGTCATTTTCTCTCTCTTTTTCTTCCCTCTCCCCTTAACTCATAAATGCTTCCTATTAGGAAGAAAACTGGCAATGTATCATTTACATCTGTATCTCTTAGAGCCTAGTGTCTGCTTTTACATGGCTCAGGTCTCTAACTCTTACCCAGCATAAAAATTACCCACTATAATGTTTTCTACTAGTATTCCCAAGCCATCAGCTATCATCACAGCACTCCCACTATGCCTTGGACATCAACTTTATAAGAACTACATCTACCATAACTGCATTTTTGGCTTCTACCAGCTGTGTGAGTCCATTAACAACATAAGTGTTCTGCAGTTTCACTCACTGCACATAAACCCCCCACTGACATATCAACTTCTCACAGTCCAATATCTAGCTCTAGTAACACTGAAAGCCCTTCTTTAGTTTTCCTTATCAAGAGACTTTAACTTCTTTCCAGCATATGAATACCATGCACATTTTAACTGCTTTGAAACTTTTTAAGCCTGCTAAATCCAAATATGCCCCCTAAAAGCTAAAAGCAAAATTCTAAAAGGTAAAACATCAATCATCCCAACTGTGATATTTCTTGATTAAATACTTAGTCTAAAATTATTAAATAAATTTAAGTCAAAATCAGAGAAAAGATTATCTGGAAACTTCAAGTACGAAGGATTATTTCCTCCGGCAGTGGGGCCATCTTTAATTCTCTGTGTGCTGTGCCACGCAAGGACATTTGTCCTACATTTGCTTTCAGTTTTATTTTTACCGATTTTCAAATTAGCCTTTCCTCAAATTAGCCTTTCCTCTAATATAGGCTACATGTGTTTTTGACATGATTTTCCTTAAGGTTACAACACAAGCATCAACATGTAAGGGTTAAAGCAACAACTAAATTAAAAGCCCTAGACAACATCACAAATCTTCTAAAATGCAATGTCAAAGAATACCCTGAAGCAATATAAATAATAAAACACAGCTGGATATTTAGATGGCACAAATGATATGTACAACATATTTGTGTTTTAGTGGTTATTAATTTTTAAACTAAATTACTCGCTAGCTTTAAAAATGAAAAATGCATGTATACGGTAGAAAATTTCAACATCAAAAAACATACAAAGAAAAGTAGAATTCCTTCTACCCCAGATCCCATTACATTCCCATATTCTCCTGTACCATTTTGAACAATGTAATGTATATACAGACATATATTATATATATTTATATATAATTTCTAGATAAATGGAAATATACTATAACTATTGCCTATACTTGGCTTTTTTCATTTAATAATATGCTTTTGAGACTGTTCTATATCAGCACATGTGAATCTAGCTCATATATTTTGAAAGAGCTTGAATAATTTTCTGAATCAGTCATCTTGATCTTGATCTTTTTCTAGTCTTTTCCATCTCTGCATGTAAGTTTTTGTACACATATGCACAAATAAGGACAAATTCAAAGACAAATAACATTTATATTTAAAATTTTGAAAGATAATCCAAAATTGTTCTCAAGAGACTGTTTTATGTTTAATTTAAAAAACAAATCATCCTGTTTGTAAAAATTAAAAACAGCCCATTAAAATAAACATACGGGTAAAAATAAATAAACAGACTCAACAGAGTGTCCTTAGGATAGGAAACAATTTGAGTATGTACAAGCCTCTAAACACATACTTTCTTGGCAGAATTCTGTAGACTCATGTGAAAAGAAATATTTCTGATTTCATAGATCAATGATAGCAATGTAAACATGGCATTTCAAAAAATACTGGCCGATTGTAACTATCCATACTGATTTGAGCCTAATACTGTTATAATACTACCTAATGCAAAATAATTTTATAGCTCTCTAATATCCTTAAACATTTTAGTAAACTATTACCTTTTGCCTTTCAGTTAAGAATTAGAAAACAGTTGGATGGTTAATGAACATGACAAATCCAAAGTCTTTTAAAATATTTTTGCTAAATTCAATCATATCAAAAAGGCATTTTCTTTCAGAAAACAAAAATGGGATAACACTTTGCCAGTCAGAGTTCTGAGATAATATGTTTTTCTATTTAAAAACCCATGTTTCGTTCAGTTCCCTTAATGAACAACTGCAGCATGTGACTACACTTTTCTGTTCTCTCTAGCATAGGCCCTGTGGCAGGTCTATGGAATAGTGTAGAGATTGGACTGACTTATGCCCCATGCCCCATTCAATATGTAACCTAGGAAATCATGCCCTGAATCCCACATAAATTGTGAAAAGGCCAGACAAGAACACAGTTATTTTGTTGATATCTAGACAAATGAAACAAAGGAAAAGGTTAGTGCAAGAGGCACAGGAGCTGGTTAGAAAACTTTAAAAGGATATGCTCTGTAAAACAAACCTCAAGATTGCAATGTGTGTATTGAATAAGGTAACCCACGAAAAGAGAGGAGGGTTTTAGCAGCACTTTGCCTTCTAGAAGTATTATGTGCTGTGATGATAATATTACATGTGTAAAGTCATTTAAATCTCCCCTCTCTTGTCCCTATTTTCTGTGAGACAATGCACTTGCCATTTGTGATTTTGCTAACTGGTGTACTTTTCAGGAAGGTAACTCTAAATTTGGGGAGGGATTATTGTATTGTGATCAAATGTGAAGAAATATCATTTGCATTCATTACAAGGGTAAATAAAAACTGTTACCCTAACACTACTGAGCTATACAAACACAAAGTCAAAAGTGTCCCGTCTGGTGGGATGATTTTGTAAATAGCCATGGAGTACGAAGCAAAGTACATTGGCAATGCAGAGGCAATTTACTTAGGGACAAGACAGGTGAGAAACAGTGTGTGAAAGTCTGTAAATGATTAGCATGGCAAACTGCTCTGGGAAGCCCATATAAATATCCCCCAGAAGTGCTATTTTTGTACTTTCTGCAATGCATTGCTATAAAACAGTTGCATTTTGTGAGTTGTTTTGTTTTCATTGAAGGCTTATGGATTTCGGGGAATGTTTATGCCAATACTAGTGAAAGTGAAAGTTGCAAAAAGTTTAAAAATCGTGAGCTGGTACGTAGAATTTTATCCCATGCCATGAAAAATGGTAAGAAGGAATTTCCATCCATTTTATGATCAAAAAAGAAATCCAAGGCTATGCCCAAAACAAGAAAGTAAGACTGAATCAGGGAAATTTCAAGCTTTCAGTCTCAGAGTTGAAGGACTGAATTTTTACATGATACTACAGAATTTAGGGATCATCTGTTTGCCTTTAATACAATCTCTTAATTTAAACATAAGGATACCAAGACATGGATATTAAATAATTTCCCCAAGGTCAACTGGTAAGTTAGTGGAATTTTGTTTTCCTCATTTGTAATCCAAGGATCTTTCACAAGAACAATATATAATAGTATTTTGTCCACATCTGTAGTTTCCTTTATCATGGACAAAGCTATACTAATCTGGGCTCTAGCATACTCTATGCTTCCCTGGGAAGACTTGTCAATAAGTGGTGGCAACATGGGGAATTGGATTAAGTACCAGATTGGGAATAAAAGCTCTATATTGAAGGCTGGCTTCATCAGGAAATAGTGATATGACCTTGGGCAAGTCATTTGACCTCATTGGATCTCAGTTTTTTCATTTTACAAGGAAAAGGTTGAAACAGACTCTAATCTTCAGTGCTACCATTCTATAAGTGTGATTAGTTTGTCCAAATTAACACAAATACCATATTTTTATGAGGCAAAAGTCTATGAGGACAATTTGGGAATTTACCTTTAGCTTTATGTAAATATTAATACTTCATGCTGTAGTGAGGGTACCACCTAGTGGACATTTGGCTAACATGAACAGCCAAGAGTAGTGAAAAATTCAGTTTACGGAAGTGCTACAAAGAACTGTTTATTAAAACATATAAAAAAAAAAAATCAGGCCGGGCTCGGTGGCTCATGCCTGTAATCCTAGCACTCTGGGAGGCGGAGGCGGGTGGATCGCTCGAGGTCAGGAATTTGAGACCAGCCTGAGCAAGACCCCATCTCTACTAAAAATGGAAATAAATTATCTGGACAACTAAAAATATATATAGAAAAAATTAGCCGGGCATGGTGGCTCATGCCTGTAGTCCCAGCTACTCGGGAGGCTGAGGCAGAAGGATCGCTTAAGCCCAGGAGTGTGAGGTTGCTGTGAGCTAGGCTGACGCCATGGCACTCTAGCCTGGGCAACAGAGTGAGACCCTGTCTCAAAAAAAAAAAAAAAAAATCAAAGAGCTAGAAGAAAATTCAAAGGCTATGCTGTCTTACTTGAGGAAGGGCCAAATCATCAACATATGAGAATTTGTCTTATTACTGAACGAAACTGAGTGCCATCCTTTGGTAAACTAGAAAAATAATGACTTAAAAAACTGATATCACCTATGGAATGGGAGAAAATATTAGTAAATTATATATCTGATAAGGCTTAATATCCAGAATACATTAAGAACTCCTACAACTCCCTGATTCAAAAATGGGCAAAGGACTTGAATAGACATTTCCCCAAAGAACACAAATAGCCAACAAACACCTAAAAAGCTGCTCAACATAACCATTAGAGAAATCAAACCACAATGAGGAACCACAGTCATTAATTAGATGGCTATTACTTAAAAAATAAAAAAAAAAAAGAAAATAGTAAGTGTTGACAACGATACAGAGAAACTGGGATCCCTGTATCAATATATTGCTGGTGGGAACATAAAATGGCATAGCTGCGATGAAAACCAGTATGGCAGTTCCTCAAAAAAATAAAAAACAGAATTACCATATGATCCAGCAAATCTGATTCTGGGTATACACCCAAAAGAAATGAAAGCCAGAACTTGAAGAGATATTTGTACACTCATGTTCACAGCAGCCATTATTCACAACAGCCAAAAGGTGGAAGCAATCCAAGCGTCCATTGATGGATGAATGGATAAACAAAATGTGGTATATACATGTAACAGAATTATTATTCAGCCTTAAAACAGAATGAAATTTTGACACATGGCTACAACGTGAATGAACCTTGAAGACATGCTAAGTAAAATAAGCTAGTCACAAAAGGAGAAATACTATCTGATTCCACTTATCTGAGACACACATAGTGGTCAAATTCATAGAGCTAGAAAGAATGGTGGCTGTGGGGGATGGGCAGAATTATTGTGTAATGGGTATGGTGTTTCAGTTTGGGAAGATGAGAAAGTTTTGAAGATGGATAGTGGTGATGGTTGCACAACAATGTGAATGTTTTTAATACCACTGAACAGGACACAACTCTTAAAAATCGTTGAAATAGTAAATTTCATGTTTTATATATATTTTACAATAAAAAATACATAGCAGTGTGAAATGTAAAACTAAGTCTGTTTGTAGAGAAGAAAAGCTCTTCTTTGTTTCCTAAAAATTCTGTTTCAACACTTCCTTGTTCTTTTTCAGGGGTTTATAGTTCATTTATAACATTAGCTTATAAAACACATATTGGAAAAAGTGAATTGTTCTTGATAACTATTGAAATACCTTCAAAGGGAAATGTGCATTTTTAAGAATCCAAGAGAGAGAAAATAAACACTTTCGTCCCTTGTGATTTTTGACTAATAAATAATGCACATTTGATGAGACTTCTGGGTGTCTCTAATTTTCTTTGAGTTTGATTCAGAAGATAGAAATGTACTTATTTAATGTGAAAATGTTTGCTCTGTTCCAAGCTGGGCTCAGTGCCAGGGTGGGGGATGTGGATGTCACAATAGTGTTCAGATGCCTGGAGTGCCGCTAGGCACAGTTTTGCTGCCACAGTCTGCAGCCCAAGTGTGGTGTTAAACTAGTGACAGCTGGAGCTGCCTTTGCCGGAGGGGAAGGGCATCTATAAAAGAATGACTGGGTCTGTGCGAATGCCCTTTGCTCTTGTTTTAAATCAGATGGCTACATGGGGCCTCTCTGGGGAGGCTACAAAAGGAATGGCTGTCCTTAGCAAAAATTAATTAAGACAAGACCTTTCCTGTGCCTTTCCCTTCTGAAATACCCTCTGCTCTCCCGTACTTAATCTATCTCTACAAAATCTACCTTTGGAAAGAATATTGGACAAACTAAATTACTCTAATACATAAGTGTCAGGGGAGGCTTAGTGTGCACTGTTATTTTTAAAGGGTCTGACAAACGCAACAAAAGAAATGAAACTCTAACTTCAGAATCCTCAGCTTTGATGAGTTGGCAAGGGGAAGGACTGGGGGAAGAGAGGGGGGCCCTCTGGGTTCCCCTAAAGCAGGGTTTCTTTGGGGCTGGGTAATTTTTTGTTTGTGGGGCTGCTGCCTGTCCTGTGCATTGTAGGGTGTTTAGCAGCATCCCTGGCCTCTCCTGCTAGATGCCAGTAGCACCCCTCTAATTATAAGAACCCCAAATGTCTCCAGACATCGATGCGTGGGCGTGGGGACAAAATACGCTCCTCTTACCCCGCTGGGAAGCACTGCTCTAAAAATACCACATAGGTAGGTGGTCAGCTGCTCTGCCAACAGGCATTACTAGCTGTTCTTGCCCAAGGAGCTTATAATCTCACCAAAAAATTCAGATCTACACTGAAATTATCAGAAAGTAGTACAAGCCAGGATATAAAATGAAGTGATTGAAAGTGCAAACTATGAGAGTGACTTTTTAGATTTCTACAAGAAGCTCCCAGTGCAATTTGATAAAATGGAATGAGACTACTGATACCTAAAGAGAAGTCTCTCTTTTTAAGCACTTTTTTTTTTTTTAAGAAGACAAAGCTGCTTATAGGAGAAGGATCAATTTAGATCTCAACTTGGTCTCTTTTCATATGATTTCTCCCAGCCCATCCTGACACTTAATCAAGACTGTTAAGTCTTGAAGTCATGGTGCCCACACTTTTGTAAAGGTGATCCTCCAAATGTAAGGAATTTATTGGGTTATAATGTTTTAAGGATGTAGCTTTTATGCTCTGAGCCTCAAATTAGTAAAAAATTTCCAACGGAGAATATTTTTAGATTCCTGGATTATTATAATAATCACCTAATGGAACATTTACTATGTGTCAGGGACACATATTAAGTTATTGAAGCCTTACAACAACTCAAACACAGGTGAATAAACTGAGAACCTGACAGTCCCAAGGTCAAACAGCTGGACAGTGGCAGGTCTGGGATTTGAATCCATGCAGTCTGGCTGCACAGTCTGAGCTCTTAACCACTCTTTAACTGCCTCTTTAGAATTCTAGGCACTTTTTTTGCTAAAATTGCTAATGTGAAGTTAACCTTGAATAACTCTGGATACTCTCATCTCTTTAGACTTCAATTCCCTCATTTGCAAAAGATGATTGAATTAGGTGACTTGTAAAGACCCTTCCTGTGCCTAGATCATGATAAATGCCCAATAACTATTTAGCTCTGGAATTTTCTGCCATGCAGTATTCAACTCAGAGACAAGAATGTCCGCACATAAGTTTGACGTTGCAAGCGAGATGCTGTGGAACAAACCCTGGGATTGGGACTTGAAGACATGGGTTCAGATGCTTTCTCCTCCCTGCCACAAGATGCATCTCATCTTCAGTTTCACCGTAAGGCAACGGACTGCTAATCTTAACCACAAGTAAAGAAGGAGTATACGCTTTTTCTTTGAGGCATCTCTCTGTTTTGAGAAGTGTTTTCTAAAGAAATCTGTCTCTGGACTTCTGTTTAACGAACTAGCTCTTCTACAGGTTCTGCTTCAACATTGCTAAACCTCTCCAGGAGTCATAAACCAAACTGGTGGTTTGAGGCCTAAGGAGACTTCAGTTAGCAGTAGTCTTGGACTGGGCTACTGAAGATAGTCCAAGTCACTCTGAAACCCTTGGTACTGGCATCACAAAGACTTCTGTAACATTCTTTATAGGTCTAATAATGCTCTGAGTGGAGTTTCTGATTAGAGAGTAAATTCTGAATAAACTCACTCTGATGATAACAAAGCAGAATGAGATGGAGAACCCAGAGAATCCCTTATTCCTGCCAGTGACGTGTGGACACTGATAAAATCAGGACCATGCTGCCTGGGAAGACAGAAGGCAAAGCGGGCCCTTGCTCCTCGTGCCCTACTGGAGTAGCACCTTATGTTAAACAGTTAAGAAACTGTTTTAAGAACAAATCTGCTAAACTTTATTTTCTGTGATGGGCACAGCTGCTGGAGAAAAGAAACAGGAATCGCAAACTCCACTCAACATTCACATACTCTGTACACAGGCGGGAAGCGGGTTGGATAAGAATGCGTGCGCTTCTGATGTCCTGAGACTATGCTACTCGCTTGGGAAAAAATCCACAATGTAATAATTTTGACAAGAATTACCCTTTTCTTTAGCACAGAAGACAAACAGAATCGTAAGGGGGACTGTGTATTTGGAAAATGAAATAGCAACAAGGAGCAGTTTTTCCTCATAAAGATGCACCCTGGCAAATGGGACTAAATAATTAGTGAAATGATTGGTACAACTTGAGAAATTTCAGGTTATTTTTAGAATTTAGCATATGGCCTAAAATATTAATAATTGTAAATTAATTTCAGGGTTTAAAGTGATACATATATTTATATTTCAACAAAATTCGGTTTAAAGTTTATCTTTAGTTTTTTTTTAAAGGCATCCTCTGTGAATAAAAGGAGAAAGAAGATGATACCATGTAGTGATGAAAATCCATTGTCTAATGATTTTTATCTGATTAAATGCTGGTTCATTTATCATGTGCCCAATGCCTGGAGGATTTGTGGAAAGACAGGTAAAGGCTTCACTTCCCATCTCAAGGCCCAAAAAACACAATCTCAATTGAAACCAGAAACCAGTGCCTGCCAGACTAAAAAACAACAACAATAACAAAAAACAGGGAGCTTATTATTAGTGTCAACAATAGGCCTTTGTCAGAAAAGATCCTCCTCTCCCTGGTGCTTGTTCATTACTGTCTTTCTCTTTGGAAGCAGCTCCACTTCTATGTGAACTGGCACCTGAAGCTCCAACCTGTGAACCGTTTAGTCAGATGGCTCAGACTGCCCCAACTGCTGCTCCGACATTTTAGGAGTTTTTCCTCTTGGCTTGACAAGTCCCAGAGCAAGAACTCGGGCAAGACCTCACTACTTAGTGGTAGAGGAATTAAACAGCATGGACCTCTGGTCATTTTAGTGACTGTGGAATTAAACAAAACAAAATAAAAATATTATACATGATTTGTATCTGTGCCAAAGGGACTCTTACTGAGCATTGGGCAATTTGGAAATATAATCACAAAGCAAAGATAAAACTGTTTAAGATTTTTATCTTTCAGGTCATAAAAAATAAAACATTTCACTCAGTTTTTGCAAAGTTTTTAAATAGTGGGTTTTGGGGGTGGGGGGAAAATAAATGTGTCTATCAATTATCCCAGTTCAATGGGCAACTCTAAGATGAGAAGAATTCTGAGGAAGCACTGGGATCATGAACAAATTCGTTAGAAACTCAGTTTAATGAACACATAACCTGAGTGCAAGCCCTTTTTAAATTCTATGCTGTCTCTTCTCTTTCAGTAAGTTGACAGCCTATTTCAGGGTTGCGTGGGCAGCGAGAGGACGGGGGAAATGGGGTATACATTAAACTGCAAGTTTAGGCTGCCACATCTTCAATGATCAGTTTTGAACATCCTCATTGGGCACAGCAGCATAGTACCATTGGGGAAGTGAGGCAGGAAATCAGCTGCTAATTACAGTATGTATTAACATGCTGCAAATTAATCAGGAAGAGCACGTTTAGTGTCATTTTCTAAGAGAATTAAAACTAAGACACATCAATGAAACTAAGTTTAACAGAGAATGAACAATATATTCCTCTCGTAAGCGCCACACGCCCCATGAACACAGGTGAGAACTAAAGATGCCCGTAGCTCTCTGGTTGTGGGAAAAAATAATTCCGACTTCTAATCTCCCAGCTAAGTGTTCAGAGGACAGGACTGGCCACATAATCTGGAGGGTCCAATCCAAAATGAAAATGTGGGGCCCTTGTTCAAAAAGTATTAAGGTGGCAGCAGCACAGTATTAGACCAAATGCAGGGCCCCTCCACAGCGTTGCACGTGGCTACACGCGGTGAAGCTGGCCCCGTTAGTGGAAGAGATGCTGTATGTTAAAACATACACATGAAGCTGAATTTATGCTGCAGATGTTTTTGAAAATCACTTTTAAACTTCAACTGAGTCACAAAAAGGGGGGAAAAACCCCAATGCCCCCCTAGACTCCCAAACCAAAAACAAATAAAAAACTGGGAAGGCTGAGGAGCTACTGATTTCCCACCTGCTGCTGCGTGTGTGTCACTCCCGACTCACTCTCCCTCGCAGTGCCTACATTGCACCTTCCCATTGACGACAGCAGCTTATCAGAGCACTGTACAGACTTGCAAACTTTTAAAATAGGGACCCACATTAACAAAATACATTTTATATTGTACCTAGTACACGTACACACACACACATACACACACACACATACACACATATACATAGGTAAATAAATGGAAACAAAAGTGTTATGAAACAGTAATTCTCCTGCGATACCCTTTGACATTTTCTATTCAATTTCATTTAAATTTATTTTATTTCACTTTTAAAGATGCCGCTCGTGACCCACCATATGGAATTCACAACCCAGTAATGGTTCCAACTCATTCATGTGTTGAGAAACACTGTTGAGAAACACTGTTACAGTGGCTATTGTTTTTCTCTGCCAGGTGTGCTCTTCTCCCTGCCCCCCAGTCTTCTGGAAATACATTCTGCTCTCACTACTGGGTCAATGTTAACTTACACTGAAACAATCTCAGCATTACTACACCCTCCCTGCACCCCCTGAGATTTTTCATTTTGGAGTGGAGTGGAAATGCCATTTTTTCTCGGACTGCTAAACTGAGAAAACGTGATTCAGGACTGTTTGAAGCAAAGAAAGAGATTCCCAACCAAACTCCTGGTTCAGGTACCAATAAAGCAGCTTCACTCTGGTTCTTCCTGGTTATGTGAGCCATTAAGAGCTTCAGCTAGTCTGTGAGGATTTTTGTCTTTTTTGCAACCACAAAGTCACAACAAACACCACGGTGAACAAAACATGTAAAGAGATAACAAACATATGTTATAGATATGAGTAGCTTTACCTTAAAAACCATATTGCTTTCAGTCCCTTTTTTTGCATTTTTAAACCTTTCCTTCTATTATGAAAAAAAAGCTTCCTTGTTTTTTCAGCATTTACAGAAATAACAATTTTCCCCATATTTTTACCTTATTTAACAAATAACAATTAAGTCTATGACTGGCTGTAAGACATAAATGTCAAATCAAAGAGTTATCTTAAGGCTGAATTAGCCATGGATGATGTTTAGAAATGAAAGTAATAACAGCACCATTAAAATTTTTGATAATATAAACTATCATTTACTAAATGTCTATGTGTTCCAGGAAGCTTACATGTTATCTATTTTAATAATTCTCATGACACTTTAAGACAAATAATATTCTCATTTTTTATATTAAAAAGGAGGTACAGAGATATAAACTTATTCAAGATTACCCAGCCTGAAATGCATGGTACTGCCATTCAACCCAAGACAGTCTGGCTCCTCCTAATTTCTACTTCCCTGTTGCCTCTTCAGGGGCTGTGCGGAGTGGTCCATCACAGTTGCCCAATGTCCCATAAAAGACATCGCCCTATTTTCTTACTCTTTTTTTAAAGTGACAATTCACATTATTAATTGGCAATTCAAAACAATACTGTTTTTCTTCATAGGTTCATGTGTGAAAACACGTTCTGTTACTATGGCAGATTTAACCAAGGCAGTAACAGATACCTGGAGAATGGCAGATATACCATCCCTGCCCCTGGACCGTAATCCAGGCTGAGGAACATTTCATGCAACCCAGACCTCCTACTAAATGCTGAGCCAATGTGCTATTTTTCTGGAGAAAAACAAAGCCACAGATAATGATTTTAAGCCTTATAAAATGTAGATTCCCTACTAAAAGACAAATTCTTCTTTCTTTTTTTTAAAGGAGAATCAGATGGTACTCAAGAAAGACCCCAGCTGGTTAAATTTGGCTACCAAAGTGGTCCAGATTCCTTTGGCTTTGGGCCCACAGAATTTTCATTCGATCGTCTACAATGTTGAGCTTTTATTTTGAGCTTCAAACTCTCTGCATTTGCTCCATCTAGAATGAACAACTAAGTGTTGAGATAAATCCTGGTCTCATAAAACTGTCTCCCTTATTTCAATAAACTCCTTAATTCATATTATTTCTAAAGGATGTCTCAGTTTTGAAGACATTTTCAGAAAATTGACAGAAAATGGATGTTTTCTAATATTGCTAAGCTTCTTTGACTAGACATTTGTACTTATTTCTCCATTCACTTATATCTCCATCTTATACTTCTGAAAGCAATTAGGAAAAGAGAAAGTAGACTAAAAAGCTCATTTGTATTTAACTAGATTTTAATACATTAAGATTTCTTATTTTAAAACTTAAAATATCTATCATTCTTTAATCCATACAGTATATTTGCTCATGTAAAAACTAGAAAATGCAGGTAAAATGAATAAAGCATAAAACCAAAATTACCCTTACCCCAATTGCAACTATTCAGAGATAATCTCTGCTAACAGTTTCAATTTAATTTTCCAGGCATTTATGTAGGCATTGATAATAAATATCTGTATAACATATCTTTAAAAATCAGATGCATACTGTACATGCTATTTGAAATAATTTCTTTGTATCAATATATCATGAACAACTTTCTGTCTTATATTAATTACAAATCTATATTATCATTTTAGCATCTACATAGTATTTTCTTTTTTAGGTATACTCTGAAGTTTTAAATTAATCTCCTACTATTATATAATTTAGTTGTTTTCATTATTAATAACTATAAACAATGTTGTCTTTGGGACGTGTAACTATTAAAACAATTAGCATAAAATTCCTAGCAGTGGAATCACAATATCAAGCACATGTGGAATATTTACAAACACTGAGTGGGTGTGTCATGCGGATCTCAGGCGATGATGCATGGCCCGTTCCCTAACAGGCTACAAACCAGTACCAGGCTGTGACCCAGGGGTTGGGGACCATGGATTTAGACTACATGGTGTTGGCCCATCACAAACTTTCATGTTATGGCATCAGCTTACACTGAGGGAAGTTAAAGAAAGAGTCCTTAAGAATTCTAACATTTGGTTCCCTTGCGGGATATCAGCATGGGCCTGATTTACTTCCTCCCATGGCATCACCTTCTGAAGCTGCAGGAGAAGTCACTTGGGGCTCAGGACCTGGAGAAGGTAATTTGAGTAACTATTTGTCTTTATGTTAAGGACACAGTGTGGGGCCTGATGCAGGAGGTGGGCCTGGCAGTAAAGACAAAGCGAATCTTGAAATGAACCAGGATTATCTCCTTTCACTGGTTGCTAAGAGATACTTGACTAAATTTGTGGGTGACCTCTAGGAAAGATACACAATCGTGTGATTTATATTTCAATTTTCAATCTCTCCCTCAATCCTTACTGCTCTCTCATCTAGATTTTTCATCCAGACTTATTTTATCCTCCTGTATATGCCTGTATGTAGTCACATACAGTGTGTGTTTATAACTATAAAATAAATTTTGATAAATTTGATTGAATTAATACTTACAACTTCTGTTCATCAAAGGATATCATGAAAAGAATAAAGGGTAAGCTACAAGGTGGAAGAAGAGATTTGCAATACATGTGACAAAAGGCTCACATCCAAAGAACATAAGGGACTCCTATAAATCAGTAAGAAAAACATGGATAACCCAAAGAGAAAATGGACAAAGTTGGTAAATGACAGAGCTAAATTTTAGCTCTCAATTTGAAGTATTACTTTACCTTTTAAAAAGTATTATTTAGTTATTATTTATAATGCTATCACCTACTGAGAATGACAATCACTGTTTATACCTTCACCTTGGTAGAAAATTTCTAAATTATTTTTTGGGAGGGAGGATGAATAACCTTTATAATAACTCTTCCTTATAATAATTTTATATGTATAATGAATTGTGATTACAAATATTGGATTATACTAAATATACTATTCCACAATCTGCATTTTTCATATGACATAATTCATCTTAAAAAAAATTATAGCACAGATTCCAATGTATGGGTTCAATATAAATTCTTTAAAAGATTTCCAATTTACATTCCCACAAAACGTGTTCATGTGTGCCTGCTTCACTATACCCTTACCAGGTGTCTAGTTCAAACACATAAATGGTGATCAGAAAACTTCCTTCTAGCACAAGAAAAGCAAGGAGGACGAAGACAGGCAGGAGTATAGCAATGAGGAAACACAGAAGCCAAGGAATGAAAGTGTGGGAGGAGTTTTAAAAAGGGACAAGCGGCTGAAAATGAACGCAGTAACGAGGAACTGGGAAAGAGGTTAAATATAAAAAAGTTGGGCATCTTTCAGGAATATCTTTGTTAATGAGGTCATGAATCTGAGCCAAGTGTACCAAAGGCATAATTTGATCAAGAGTCAATAAAAGAGGGTCTGAGTCAATTCAATTAATGATCAGTATGACCAGATATCTTAACTTAAGCTCTTACTTTTAACTACTTATAAGTTTCCTTTAGATCTTTCCTTTGGAGTTTGAATGTTTTCTCCTCGGTTATTAGTCAGTTTTTCCCCCGAAGCTTAATGTTATCTGAAGAAAATTCCCAAAAGCTCACTCAGAGTTTTTAGAGCAGAACAAAGTACATGTTTCGCACTTTTAAAGAAAATGTTCAGACTTTGGTTGCAGTTGAATAACTTCAAAATGGCTTCATTTTAAAATCTAGGAGAAGTATCCAAAGGAAATGCATATTTTAGACTATTTGTTTTAACATAGTTCCAAATCAAATGAGTAATACAGGAACTTGGAATTACTGGTAAAGGATCTCTGGCTGGTCTACTGTCACCTACAAATATAATAAGGGCTTAGAGTTATTTCACTTCCTTATGGAAAGGGCAAGATTTTCATTCTACTTCCATGTTCTTGGCTGCCTTATAGCTCCTCTGACTTTTTCTGAGTTTGTCTCTAACTTCTAGAAGACACTGTGAAAGAGGAGAAGGAAAGCTGGTCTGGAAGGGCAGGGGATCTGGCCTCGGGTGACGTTGGCCATGTGCCCTAATCTCTCCATTCTTGTACCCGCATCATTATAATGCATACCAGGCAAACCTGATCTGCCTCCTTCACAGGGAGGTCAGTTGGTAGATTCAAAAGAGTAATGATTTTACCAAGTTTTGGACAGGCGCAAAGTGCTAAAGTATTACAACTGTATACTCTCTACTTTTATTAATACTTTGTCAATTGAGCAACTCCTAAAATCAGTTTTGAAGGATAAATGTTTATAGGAACCAATGTTGGTCAAAGGAGGGCTTGGGGTAGGAAGAAATATCTTGGAATTTTAATAAGACTATAACATAATTCCCCATGACCATTTCAAGAGTATTAATAAGTTAGAAGCTCACATTCAAAAAGGAAGTGGAGGAGAAAAAGGTCTCAGTCTTAGAGATTCTACAAAGAGCTTAGTCTAGAAGACAGTTACTGAGGCAATGTGTGAGAAAGCATCTCTGCATTAGCACTCAGATACTCACGAGAAAGAAAACCAGAAAAATAAAGACTAAAAGGCAATGTTTGGATAACATTGATGAACTGAAATATGTTATGTGGATATCTTACTGATTGCTCTGAGCTTTCAGGGGCACTGAAATAATGTACTCATGAAAGGATTACAGAAGAGTTGGCTTCATGCTGGTATATTATCACAGAGAAAATAAGAAGACCAAAGGGAATATATCAAATCAACACAGCTCTATAACCCTGGGTATTCTAGCCACTGTTTGATAACATAGTTGTTTCTCTGGTGGAAAAAAGAAAGAAATTCATTCCCCAAACAATAGCAAAGCTGAGAATCCAGATAGACAAAAGCAGACCGATGTAAAAGTGTGAAGAGGAATACATAAAGTTTTAGAAATATTAAAAGCAAAAGCAAAAGGAGTAATCTAAAATGCTTCCCTCTGCTGCTTTTGTCTGTGGTCTGCAATGCATTTTCCACAGTTCCCCCAGATAGAAAGAAAGGCTGTCAGAATCCATTGCTAGGGTTTTTTCACAAATATATACCAAGGGAGGGAGGCACAACAAGGTCTGCTTTGGATTAAAGTTATGGACATCAGATTTCAAAACCAAGAACAAAATGTTTCAGGAATTTATTTCAGTTGTGTCTCACCAAAACCAGAAAAACTGGGGAAACCAGAATTCTGTAGTTCTGAACTTCTTTAATGATTTAAAAAGTTGGAGAGGCAATGACATTCTCATATATTAGTACAACTGAAAAAAAAGGATAATGCGGCTACATTCCAACGTTAAAAAATATTTTTGACAGTGTTTCCTGATTAGCACCACTGACAGCTGTGGCTAACATGGAGCAGGAACTAAGGAGCTGCGTTTTCTCTCTATGTTTAACATCACCTCCAATACTACACTCAGGCGTGACTTGAGGTCTGCGAAAAGAACACCACACTTGCTTTTTATCTTAGTAGGACTACAACCTAGACTTTCAAAATAGTCACAAATTATGAGGGAGTCCTAATAAAAAAATGATAGCTTTATTATTTTAGTCTGTAATTATTCAAAAGTAGCGTAATACATCACCACAGGAATCAAAGGAACCAGGACAATATTGTTAGATGTTATTAATACCTATATACTGAAGAGCAAGTTACTATGGAAATTTTAATTATGACATCTGATAATCAACATTGGGCCATTTTCTTCTAATCAATATAATATACTTTTATATAAAAATCTGACCTCTGTTAGCTATATGAGGTAAAAAAGGAATAAATGATCTGTAACGTCCAGATAATTGAAGAACCAGATTTATGTGCTAGAATTAGCTGATGAGCTGTCAAAGGAATCTACTTTCTTTTCTATTTTGATAATTTTAAAGTGGTAAATTGATTAGAATGAAATTATGACATATATTTCTTTCTATATATAATGCATTCATCTCATATAAAATGTATATTGATAAACACTTATCTTCTAGCTATAATGTAAACACCAGAAATAAAATCATACATGCCCCTACATTTTCTGTGTAGTTGATAAATGTAATTTTTATTTTACTGGACAGCAAACTACAGAGAAATGGTGACCTGCACAACAAAAGTTTTTCTTCCTCCATATGCCTTCTTCTCACCAAAAGCATATCTCTTTTATAAGATCTTTAGGGCAAAGTTGATTTTTTTTTTCATTTTTGCATTTCTTTAGGTACCCTGGTACCCAGCACATAGTAGCAAGCTATCAAAGTACTTTTTGTCTTGATCCAACATTCAAAGAAATCAGAAATGTTATAATTAACAGATCTGCTTCCAAAATATGTAGTATGTTTAAAATACTACATCCAAGCATTATGGAACAAATGAGCACAGATAAAGATAGAGATACATAATTAAAATTCTGACAGCAACTGCCTAAATTATGTTTTGATAACTGACTTGTCATATATTTTAACATTCTTTTAGGTACTTTTACAGGTATGGGGTAACTGGCTGATAAACAAAATTCATTCTTAAACAGAGTTCTTTGGTTGACTCAAAAGCCCATATACTTGCAACCCAGGAAAGATTCTGAAATGCATGACCAGGTAACTCTCAGCTCTAAATGAGATACTAGTTCATGGAAACTTTATCAACCCTATACACAAAAGAAATGCTACAGAGGACTGGGTATGCATTTTAATGGAAATATTAATATCTATAGAAAAATAAAAGGAAACACTTACAAGAACCAAGAAGCCAGGAATTCCAAAGATGTACAATGTTAACAGCAGATTTTAATATGCTAGATCTTATTTTAGTCAGCTACTGGGGATATCTCACTTCCTTCTCTTCATTTTCTACTCTATTAGAAAGATATCTATGGCTAGGCACAGTGGCTTATGCCTGTAATCCTAGCACTCTGGGATGCTGAGGCAGGAGGACTGCTTGAACTCAGGAGTTTGAGGCCAGCCTGAGCAAGAGTGAGACCCTATCTCTTCTAAAAATAGAAAACCTAACCATGTGTTGTGGCATGCACCTGTAGTCCCAGCTACTTGGGAGGCTGAGGCAGGAGAATCACTTGAGCCCAGCAGTTTGAGGTTGTGGTGAGCTATGATGACGCCACTGCACTCTACCTGGGGTGACAGAGTGAGACTCTGTCTCAAAAAAAAAAAATTAAATAAATAAAGAAGGATATATAATACTTATTATTGGTATTCAGTCTGCAATCTCTGCCTCTAACAGGGTATCAATGGCATCTTCTCCATTCCCCTAAAACACACACACACGCATATGCACGCTGAACTCCGGCTCAGAGGCACCGTTTTTTACACCCCTTAATTATCCTCCATAATCAACTCTGACTCATCATCAAGCCTTTATCATCCTCAAAATCCACATTTACACCTGTTACGTTTCCCTGTCTTGGGGAGGAGATCACAATACTGAATCAGTTCTCCAGGCAGGCATATTAGGGACACTTCATCAATCACTCACTGCTTCGTAGAAACAAAACTACGCAACAGCCTACAGGATTCTGTAAGAGCAGAAAGGCCGCATCACCAACACACTTCATGGCTCCACAATGAATCAATTTAGAGCCCAGCTGCAAAGTCATTCACATTTGCCAAGAGAGGTTCTGAGTACTCTTTGGGACCCGCCCATCACACAAACAGTGATTTAAACAAAATGAAAATAAAACAGGATGACTCAGCCCAACACTTCTGATTTTATCCTGTAGGAAAAAGGCTATAAAATGATCTGATGATTAGCCTAGGGATTTCCATGTTATTTTCATTTTCAGAACCTCTGCATAGTGTTTAAAGTATAGATAGCATCTAAATCAATCTGAACACACAAACTTGCTCATACATCTGACAGGGGAGCTTACCACTCTGAGCGTACCATGTGGTTCCACAGGGTTATTTCTGGTTATTTTAAAAATCCTAAAATCAACAGTCAAGAAAGCCATGAAGCTAGTTCACCCCATCCCCCACATCCTAATTCCTATCATTTATTTGTACTGGGTAATCAAACGATAATTCATTGGCTGTCAAAGAACACTTACCTCATTGTCTGACTCCACGAGAACTTGATCATATTCACTAAGCGCTACTAGAAACATGATAGAGGTGACATTTTCAAAGCAGTGTATCCATTTTCTTCTCTCTGACCTTTGGCCCCCTACATCGACCATTCTGCAAGGTTAACAATACTCATATTAATAACATATAAAGAAATATTTTAAAAAATCAATATAAATATAAATGTAGCACTACTTACAAACAATATTCTCTTGAAAGACAATGGTCATCCAAGTCAATTCAATTAATACTTATTGAATACCTGCTAATTTTCCGTTACCTAATAGTCAAAGTCAAGACATTCTGGGTAATAAATCACTGTGCTTATTAGAAAGTTACCAGATGTGTATGAACATTTTAACTTTGTAAAAAAAAAATCCTTATCTGTGCTGAGCAAAATGGTATTTATTTAAATTAGCACTAAAGAGTGAGAAACAAAAGAGTTTTATTTGTGTTAAGTCCTACAAGCAAATACTAAACTTCAGTTTCTTTTCCATTACAATCAGAACAAAGATCCTCATGTATTTCTTGAGGAGGTTAGAAATGACTATAAATACATTTCAAAGATATGAGATGCTATATATCTCAATATGGATAGTATGATGCTTTGACTAACTGCAAACACAGCCTGCACCGATCCTTTACCAGCAGGGTAAGCATTTTGGGCTATTTTTCCCTCCCAGTATTGATAATAATTTGGGACAGGTCCAGCCATGTCAGGCAACATGGTCCAAACTGACTTGCTAACCAGCTGGAATAAAGTGTTGTATACAACATCAAGATGTTACAAGGTGCCACACAGAGGCCATCATGTGAACCACATCAAGGGTTTGCTTTTAAAACATCAATTCTGTGCTGATTTACTGCTCAGAAACCACACCGTCAATTTGAGTAATAAGGTGTGTACGAAAATATCTAGCAGTGCTTGGTATGGAATCAAAGTTTCTTCAAATTGTTAAATCTGTATCTTGACTGAAATGTACACAATGCTCACAGGGAAACATATTCTCAGAGAATGAGAGGCTTAGGTACAAAACTCTGAAAGTGGGGCTCTTTAAGCATTTGCTGAAAACTGCACTTTTTCCTGGTATTGTCCCACCGTCACCCAGCATTAAATCTAAACTAAGAACTCAAGGGACTTCCAGTGACTGCTTCTAAGTCTTCAAAGGCACAGGAGAGAGACCTATGGTGCAAAACAGTGTATCCAGGGAGACCTACGAACTATGGCCATCAAACCTGGAATTGTTAGGTCTTTGGAAATATTATAATAAAAAGCTGGCTTTTCCCTTATGCCAGCATGTGAATAATATGCTCCTCATTTATATGAAATCTTCATTCCATAAAATCCTGCCACACTGGGCCCCATAAGATGTTTTTGATGATGATAGGAAATTATACTCCTAAGTCACTACCTCTTATCATAGAGACAAAAAGTGTTCTTTAAAAGCTAGTGCACAAAATGTGGAAAAAACAAGATGTAATAGTAATCAAGTATCAGAATCTACTAATTGTGGAGCAATGGGATGAAAATCCCCACAGACTGCTTTATGTTTTCAGAAAATATTCTGTATTATGATTATAAGAGGAAGGACATTTGGATGTCTCAAATTACAGATTCTCAAAATGTTATGAACTCAAAACTTGAGTAATACTGAATGCTGGAGTTACAAGGAACACTAGGAGATCATCTAATGCAACCATTTTATAGATAAAAGAACTGCGGCTCAGAAATTTTTCCCAAATGCCACTCACATTATGGTCATGTCTATTACAGCAAAGTATGGCAGCCAGATTTGCCCACAGGTGCAGAGATTGGTTAGAATAAAATACAGTTCTCTGGCAAGGAAATGAGGAGGGCCCACTAATGAGAACCACATGGCAGAGTCATGCCGTAGGAGTTACACAACTACTTCATAACCTGATACTGACACATTCATCTTCAATGGGATGGGCTCTCCTGAGAAACTCAACTATCTACACTCAATATTCACATGCTTCATTTCTCAAAACACCATGTATTTGTACTCTAACTAAAAGCACAACTGAGTGATTGCATAATAAGAGAGTAAATGAAAGTACATTGGTATTGTTTATTTTTTTTCTCATCTTAAAAATAATGGAATGCTTCTGTTGAAGAATTATCCAGACAAAACCAGCAGCAGGGAGAGGAGGTAATACATTTTCATTCTATTTTGCTATATAAATATAGACTAGGTTAATTAACCCATTTTCAATATCACATATTTTGAAAATTTTCAAGGAACTTATTTTATGAGTACAAAACATCATATATTGCTATACTATTGAAAAATTTTGCATTGGTTCCAGAGGACTTGAAGGAAGTATCAATATGAAAGTTTCCAACAACATATAATTTCTATTATTGATATGGTCATAAGATCATTCATATCTTACATAATTCTAAAAATATATTCATTGTCTTCACAGTTAAAGAGATTCCAAAAATAATTATAGTTATTAGGATCAATGATTGAGGTACTGATTTTGTTCAACCACCAGCAAACTAAGATTTTACTGATTGCTTGGTGATTTCAGTTGAAATGAGAAACTCTCCAGTACAACCTTCTGCTGCTTCCTCTTTCAGGGGTACCTTATTTCATTTTTGTAAATAACGATAATAATTAGTATAAAGGCTATATTGTTTTAAAGTGTACGCGTGATTTCAATATTTATAGAGTTTACCAACTGTACCTAAGGCATAAAAGCTGGGAAGTAGGTTTTATGAACTCAGTTACTACCTGAAAATGACACTTTGTAAGTCAAAGGGATATTCGATGATCCCTGTGGTGGGGACTCGAACTCTAAGCACATCTTGTTGCGTAGGCAGGTAGGCAGGGTCAGCTACGCGGTCCAAGTCATTAAGATAGCTAGAGGAAGGAAGACACAACGAGAACGTCAGTGACCATCACCAAATCTGTCTATGGAAAGGGAAGGGCAAAAATGAGTCCTAAAAGAGAAGTGAAAAAGAGAAAGAAAAATATCAGAAAGTGCTAAAGAAGTTCGGGGAAAAGACAGATAAAGTCAGCCTTCCATCACTCAGAGGAAAGTTATTCATCTATGGATCACCTATACACCAAATTTCTTATTTCTACTCTTACTATCAGTTAGAACCCACGCTCTCCAAGGCAGGGGTAGGAAGGAAAAGAAATTCAAATTAGTCTCCTCCCCTCTACTTGTTTAGCAGTTCTGGTTGGTAAAGCAGGAGATTAAAACAAATAGTTTTCGAGATAACAGAGTTGCACATAAGATCAGAATGCTCTTTCTCTCTCTCTTTTTTTTTTTTTGGCTAGTTTGCAGAACATCAGAGTCTTTTCCTGGAATGAATTTCCTTATTCCCCTAAGAGAAGACAACAGGATACCATGTCCTAAATTCTGTCCAGAGCCTAAGTCATTCATGATTAATGGGAAATCATCAGATTTCTAGTTACTGCAGTAATAATGTCTAAGGTCAGATAGTCCCAATGTTTAGTCATCACACCTTAACTTTAAATTTATCTAGTTATGTGATATGTTTCCATTCCCTTAAAATTTTTTTTATTTTGAAATAATTTTAGACTCACAAGAAGTTGCAAAAATATTACCCTTCACCCAGCGTCCCCCAATGATAATGTCTTATGTAACCACAGTACATTATCAAAACCAGGAAATTGACATTGATGCAATACTATTAACGAAACTACAGACCTCATTTGGATTGTTACGTGTACCCATATACTGTGTGTGTGTGTGTGTATGTACGAGGCTGTCCAGAAAGTATCCAGCCATTGTTAATATAACCAGAACAGTTACATGGCTGGATACTTTCTGGACAGCTCTTGTATATATGTATGTATGTATGTATATAGTCGTTCCTCAGTGTGTGTGGGGACTGGTTCCAGGACCTCTCACAGATACTAAAATCCATGGATGCTCAAGTCCTCAATATAAAGTGGGGTGGGTATTTGCATATAATCTATGCTCATCCTCGTACATTTTAAATCATCTCTGGATTACTTATGATACCTAGTACAATGTAAATGCTATGTAAGTAGTTGTTATACTGTAGTGCTTAGGGAATGATAAGAAGCAAGTCTGTACATGTTCAGTATAGATGCATTTTTTTTCCTGAATATTTTCAATCCGTAGTTGGTTGAACTCATGAATTTGGAACCCACAGATATGGAGGGCCAACTGTGTAAGCAGGGGAAGGGCATCTAGTTCTGTGAAATTTTATCATATATAGATATTCATGTAACACCACCACAGTCAGGACACAGAACTGTTCGATCACCACAAAGAAACTGCCTGTGTTACCCCTGCCAGCCCTAACCCCTGGCAGCCACTCATACTCATGTTCTCCATCACTGCAATTTTGCCACATCAAAAATCTTTTATTCCATTCACGTTCCATTCTCTCAAAGTACAAAAAATAATTTAGAATGTTAAGAATGACATGATTTGAGGACAACCAGGTGAAAATGACTGTTCTGAGCAGTATCTTCATGATTTCACAGAGCACTGTTCTCTTCTTTGTCCTAGGGAAGATGGAACACAGACATGGTTTCAAACACACAGCTACAAAGTGTATACACAAAGTACCTCACTTGTGAACAAGGTTAAGAAAAAGTGGAAATAGTAAGAGAATTGGAAGGAGCTAGATCTTTGACTCTTTTATGCCCAGAAACAAAAGACAGTAAGTTTTGAGGTAATGAATATTTGTTGGATAGATGGACTTCCTATGCCTGAGATACAGTTTTAGCATTACTTAAACAGCAGTTTTACCAGTAGTGTGCCTATATGAATCATATCATTAAATTTGAAACTGAGTGTTAAAAAGAAATATTATGTTAAGTCTATAAGACTCATGGAATTATAAAATAGGAGGGCTAAATCTGACTTTAACAAAGAAAATAACTGCCTCTTTGGAGGTATCAATTCTTTAAAACAAAAAAGTAGCAGCCCAGAAATTCCTACTGCAAATCAACTAATTTGTATTTTAGGGACCTTATCCCAGACACATCAGTGATTCTTTAGCTGGAAATTAGCTCTCTATTAATAAGAGCCAGTCTGATATCTTTAATTATTACAAAACTGGCTAGAGGACAAAGAGAGGGAGGCTGGGAGAATATTGGTGTGAAAGGCAGAAAGAAAATGCAAAAATGGACTGGACCCAAAATTTTAGTAAATATCATGGCATGGCCTTGGAGTCCTCTGATAGAGTTAACATGTTCATGTTCTGGGAGTTGATTTGTACCTTACTCTACAGATAAAACTAGCTTACACATCATATATACAAAATCAACTAGCTACTCTGTGTAGATGTAGTTTTCTAATTTATCAGCTCCTTGATTTGAAAAGCTTGGGCACATATTTTGAAATCCACAAGATCACCATTTATGTAACTACTGTATGTAAGAACTTATTTCAGAGGAAACAAAGAACTTTAAATTTACACTGGCCAGTTTGCTCAGAAATATGTTGCCCAATAAACCATTTCTGCTCCCTTAATGCCATACACAGAAGTCAGAACAGAGGGTTGCTAATACTTATATATAAGGTGCTATCGTGTCCTACGGTAGAGGAAAATTGTGGCTTTCTGTTTCCTGAAGATCAACCAACAGATTACTTGCTGCCACTCCATTTTAAAATACAGATGTGTAGTTTGCACAGGAGTATTTAAAGAACCAGCACATGAAGTGGGAAATTACCTGTCACATTGCTGAGTAGGAACTTTGATACTTTATCTCCAATTTAGAAGGATGAACTGAGCTTCCTGGAAAACATGCTTGGGTAAGATGGTACACACCTGCAATTGAAAAACCACTTACAAGGGCTTAGAGGCTACTGTAAAATTGTCAGTGGTATCTGCCCATAAATCCAGGGTACTGACATTAGCTGAATATCTAAAATATCCTTACTTGCAAGAATAGTTTTCTCTCCTTATCTTCTTTTGCTCCTTTTCCATGGCAGTGTAGTTCATAGAGAATTTTAAAAACAGCATAACAACAACTAACATACACTGAGCACTTGGTGCTTGCCAGGCTCTGTCTGTTCATTGCCTGGGTATGAACATGTTTCATGGCAAACAAACAGCCATGAAAGATGTTCCATACATTTCTGATTAACTTTAAAGTAAACTACAGGCCAGGCGCGGTGGCTCACACTTATAATCCTAGCACTCTGGGAGGCCAAGGTGGGTGGATCGCTCGAGGTCAGGAGTTCGAGACCAGCCTGAGCAAGAGTGAGACCCCCGTCTCTACTAAAAATAGAAAGAAATTATCTGGCCAACTAAAAATATATAGAGAAAAAATTAGCCAGGCATGGTGGCGCATGCCTATAGTCCCAGCTACTCGGGAGGCTGAGGCAGGAGGATCGCTTAAGCCCAGGAGTTTGAGGTTGCTGTGAGCTAGGCTGACACTACGGCACTCACTCTAGCGTAGGCAACAAAGTGAGACTCTGTCTCAAAAGAAAAAAAAAGTAAACTACAGTTCTTGCTTGACATTCTTTTTGCTTTGCCTCCGTTAGATGGTGGAGAGAAAGGCTCACTTCACTTAGGGTAGTAAAAAAGTTAATCTAATTTAACAAAAGAAAAAGGCTGAAGGGAACTCCATCCAGCTCTGCTAGTTGCAACACACATCAACTAGAACCAAAATAAACCAAAAACTCCAAAACAAGGCAAATGGAAACAACCCAACAATAAACCCCCCAACCAAAAGATAAACTATTTTTTCCTAGAGGAAAATCCGGGTGCCTCCGAAGCTACCCAGGATTGAAGACATGCTGCAGACAATTTGTGAAGCAAGTGAAACATGTAGACAACCAAGAACTGCATTTTGTTACTGCCAAGGAGAGGCCAGTGTGAAGAGCTTCTTCTGCCTGTACACTCCTCACCACCCCCTCACTCTGCGCTCACAGCACTACCTGCATTTCATGTTTGCTTAGGGAAAAAAGCCACTCTATTCCCTTAGAAATGGAGGCCTAGCATCCTCATAGAACTAGTGGATCCTCATTTGTTGATCCTTGTCATATTTTGAGAAAAAGTAATAGAATCTCTTATATGAATTCTACTTTCCATTAAAGCATTTCATATTCTGAAGAAAATCTTTGGTGGACTGTGGGGGACAGGTTCATGTTGGATTATTCCATTCATTCAACCTTTTAAAAAGAAACATTGCAGTCTAAACAAATTTATATGGCAGAGTAAATTCAGAGAGTTAATTATAGCCATAATTTGTTTTGTAGGAATGATTCTGAGTGGCTGCTGAGGTCATTCTCAAGGGTGTTGCTATGGTGACAGGCACAGGTACATTTCCAAGGCAATGTATGTGTAACAAGTGTCTGGCAGTAGCTCTCTGCTGATGTCAGGGACAGAAAGCGCCCATGGTATACCCGGGACTTATTAAGTACCTAGGTCCTAGGAGACTATTCAACCATGTTCAAGAGTGTATTATAGAAAAGGGGAAGGTTTAACTGCTTAAACTCAACTTATTCTAATCCACCCATGGGATTTAATAATGACTTTCCATTGTGTTGAGACATTTAATTAATAGTTTGATTCAAAAAAACTCAACATTCTTCCACGTTTGCCCAGTTAGCTATGGCCTTCACACTTGGCAGTTGGGGTCCAGGACTACCCTGGTTCACGACTGTATCACCAACACTTCGCCAAGGGCCTGGGACACAGCAGATGCTCAACACGTGACCCAAATTAAACTACTTTATGGAAAAGGCTGTAGTGGTTAGAAAGGCAGGTTACAGCTTTTAGGAAAATATACAGCGGTAGGGAGGTTGTTAGCTACCCATCTTTACATAATTACCTCTTTGAGCTATTTTACTGGCCTGAATTATGTAATAACTAAATTCTGAATTAAAATGCCTCTGATATTTAAAGACAACATGAAAAGGAAAGGCATTTTTTAACTTCATTAGTAGATGTACTTCCTGCTATTCTTTAGGTCCTGGCCATAGAATGATATAATTTGTATGTCCATTTTATGCCTATAAGTTTCAAGCTTTCGGGCCTTAGGATTCTGTCTAATTCAGTGCTGAGGAGGTGGGACCTTATCAACAAGACATTTATACCACGATCTCTTTAATGGGAGAAACAGCTTATTGATGGTTTCCAGTGAAAAGTGAGGGGACAAGGAGACCCGTATAGTGATATTTCAACGATTCCTTTCCTGCCATGAGCACAGTGCAGAGTCATCTGGAATTCAGCAACACATTTTGACCATGACGTTATGGTAGATGCTCCAAATATGAAGTTTCATTGGATGTGACCCCCACCTGCAAGTTTATCAACTTGTGGGAAGAAAAGGGTTATATAAAAATGAAAAATGGTGGGATTTGTTAGGAATGGGATGAACATTTATATATAGTCATTTTCTGGGAACCTGTTGGAATAGTCTCTAATCCCTGGTGATAATCCACAAATCATCCTTCTGTAGTATGAATGAACTGTATGAAAGACTTAATGAAATCATATCTATTAGTTTACACCTTGTAAGAGCTAAATTATTTAGATGTTTAACTCACGATCATCTCTGGCTGCAGAAAAATAAATTCAGAAATAGGATATAATCTACTACTCTAAATGATTAAAAATATATGAAAGAAGCTTAAACTCTACTAAAATAATATGCCCAAATCATATTAAATATGCCATTTTCTCTCTTGAATATGTTTTAAACAGAGATTTCAAACACTCCTTAATTTTTACAATAGTTTGTCAATAACAGTTTTGAGTTGATCTTCAAATTTAATTTATGCTCTAATTTGACCCGTAATGAAAACTTATTTTTAAAAATCTTTTTAAAATTAAAAGGAAAAAAAACCTCATCACCTCTGACTGGAAGGGTAATTGAAATCTAAACCAAGAACAGTATAGAAATTAAAAATTCAAGTGCTATTGTTTTTTGTAATGAAGGGAAGACAGAATAAAATTTAGAGATATGATTTGGCAAGTCAAATATATCACATTACAGCCGGGGTTAGAAAAATGTTATAAGCTGGGCATGGTGGCATGCACCTATAGCTCCAGCTACTTGGGAGGCTGAGGCAGGAGTTCAAGGCTATAGTGTGCTATGATCATGTCTGTGAATAGCCACTGCACTCCAGCCTGGGCAACATAGTGAGACCTTGTCTCTAAAAAAAAAAAAAAAAAAAAAAAAACTCTGACATTTGACATTTGGTGCAGATCCAACCAGACATAATAAGATAAATGAAAAGAGCATCTCGGGGTATTCAACACAGCATGCTATGGGGTGTGTGTTGGGGGGTTCTTTAACCCCTGTAAAGGCCTCCCATGGAAAGGCTGCATTTTCAACACATTTGCAGTTTAAGTCAAATATATTAAGATGAAGTTATGGCACAGAAAATGATTCTGGGTAAGTTTTCACATTTTTAATTATTGAAAAGAAGGTTAGACAAACTAGGTCGACTTCATTAAAAAAAAATTAAGACCTCATTGTGAGAGAAAATAGTCTCTGGGGAGTTGAAAGCTAGATCATGCCAGGAGATAGTATCTGACAGTGTCAAAGGCAGCAGAAGCTAAGGAGAAATCAGAGACACACACGGTTATTGTAAAGTGGCTCTATGACCACAAAGGTCCAAAGGAAAAAAGTGAAAAAATTATACAGTGACCTTAAAAAAATGGGGAAGTAACAGTTCTGCCAAACTGCTATCCTGAGGGGAGAGTCAAGTGGAGGTTTTGGTGCCATGACCCACTCAAGTCCCTCCCTCATCTTACAAACCCTGTTGCTGATATGAGCTCTGCCGGTAGGCCGGTAATCTGGTTAGGCTGGTTAGCTACACGGGATTACTCATTACACAAACACTTCATCTCCTAAAGAGCTCATTTTGTGGAGGGCAAATCAACTTTCCTCTTTCCTTTTCAATACCTGGCATACCATGATTAGAGTTCAAGGAGGTGCAGCAATTAATATAGGTATTTTGTTCATAAGAAGTTATTTGTTTTTCATACCAAATTTGTTTAAAACAAAGATCACTCAGTGGTAGCAGGTGGGTTACAATCCTACTGTTTATGAAAACTGTTCCAGGAAGACCATTTTGTAGGATAAAAGAGACATCTTCAGGATTATGTATTTTAATTTCCCTTTACCAAAGAACTAACCCAAACCAGAAAATCAGATTTCAAAAACTAAATTAAATTAAATATCTCCTCAAAAGATCCTATCACTGCATTTGATAAATATGATAGTTTCAGGATCTTATAAATGTTATATATGGAGGGTTATTCCGAATGGGAATGAGAATACCAAATGGGAAACGGGTTGGGCAACTATGTCTCTGTCATGCAGACACCAGGGTCAGGGTCAGGGTCAGGGTCAGGACTTGGTTCACAGCAATAGATTCTCAGGAGTGGTGCTCAAACAAATAAACTGACCTTGTAATTAAAAATAAAACCAAAACAACAACAATGAGAAAGATAGAGGCAGAAAGGAAAGGAAGGAAGGAGGCCTTTTTCAATTTGTCTATTTGGCTTTGTTAATTTATTAATCTTTTATGTATAATACTAATAACTTTCAAAGCTATTAACTAACTTTAGTACAATTCTAAAACATGAAGAAATATCTGAAGACTACTTTTTATTCTAGTCTGCCTGTCTTGAAATGTGATGGCAGTGCTTAATTCAGTTAATTTACACATATTTATTGGGAATCTGTTATATGTTAAATTCTAATGCAGTGTGTAGGATAGAGGGGGGTTGGCACAGGGAGCTGGCACAAAATACATTAAAATATATTCTTTACCCTTAGGGACGTCAGCCTACCTGAGAAGCAAAGAGAGCACAGATGAATCAATTAAGAAACAATTAAGTGCCAAATTGTGAGCTGCTAACTATGAATGCAATAAGAAGGGAGAGATGATTATGAACTGTAGTCACCAGAGAATAGTGTACAAAAGAGGTGAGGGATGAGTTACATTGTGCAGACAGAATGGGATTTGAACAGGCAGAAGAGAAAAGAGAGATGAGAAGAATTAGGAAAGGCACAGAATTACCTTATCCTTTTATTACTCAGTCATTCAACAACTTTTACAGAAAGCCTACAATAAGCTAGGCACTATGCTTAGTAGTGAGAGTGAACCACAAAGGAAAAAGGACACAAATCCTGTCCTCAAGGAGCTTGTAGTCTGGCAATGAAGATAAATGTGCTATAAATAACTATACTACCATGCAGATGTGACGTGGGTCATAAGAGAGGTTCCAGTGATTGTAGCCAAGAGTCATCCTTGAGCAAAAGGCCACCGATTTAAGCAGGTGTCCTGTGGTCATGCTACCTTAACTTGGATATTGGTTCTGTAGGATCAGAACCTTCATTTTGACAAGGATGATCAGGTCTGGGAAGCTGGTCACGCTAACTTGACTTAACATGAACTAATTATAGGTCAAAATTCAATTTATTACTTTCAATTGAAAAGACACAGTGATAATGAACAAGAACATCAGAATTAGCCAATTAGTGTCCTCAGGTGGCTGGCTTGGCAGACAGGGAGTTAAAAAAGAAGCATCGTCATGCTACCTTAAGGGTTACCTGAAGATAGCAAGGTTCCTCGGCTCACCTGTGACTGGAGGTGGGGTTGCCTTCTAGTCAGGTGCATGTTATTCATATATTAGGCCCCTTACAAAAGCCCATCAGTCCTACCTTTGCTTCAATTGATTAAGTCCGATTCCAGTCTCCTTAACCTGCTGTAACACAGCACCAGGTACTATGAGGGGGGCAAAAGCCAAGACACACAAGACATAATCCTTGCACTCAGAGGCCAAATCAACGCAATGAACATTTCTGGTTATTTATGCCATCTTTAATGCTAGACACTCTTTGTGTGGCATTTATAGGTACTTCCAGGGAATACAATCTAGAGCTCTCTGCTGCTCACTTCCTACCAAAAGTTTTGTTGTGCAAAGCAATATTTTTAGAAAATTGATGAAGGAATGAAGGCCATCCACTCTCTCAGGACTCTGAAACTTACCTCTGCATTAAGAAATAAGAGTCTTAAGCGAGGTTCTATCTAAAGGGTGGAAGCAGAGTGCTAGCTGCCTTTCAATATTCATTCTTCTCTAGGAGGAGTTCGAAATTTGCTTGTGTGTGTGTGTGACTTTCTCTTTGGATACAAGGCAGCTATAGACAATACATAAATGAATAAGCGTAGCTGTGTTCCAATAAAACTTTATTTATAAAAAATAGGCAGCAGGCCAAATGTGCCAATCCCTGTTTTATAATAATAGCATCCCTGGCTTTAGCTAGGCACAACAAAATCCTGAATAAAGAGGCTGGAAAGCCCTGTAAAGAAGCCAAACTCCTCTTTGCAAAGGTCCTGCTAAAACATGAGCAAACAGCAAACTGACAGAATGAGCCTGTCTTCCACACCCACTTTGCCCTTCGTGCAGAGCGAATGATTGGCAAACAGGCCAATCCCAGTCCTTTTCCTGACCCTTCTCTGTGTTGAAGGTTAGAGCGCAGTTAAACACATCTACGCCTTATCTTTTCATCCCTAAAAGTACTCTGAAAAGGGAATAATAAAGACTACATCTTAGAATCATCACAGTTTACTGTGGACAACAAAAGCAGGTTTTACTTTTTCTTTCTTTTTTTTTTCTTATTTGTTTGTATTACTCCTGCAAAAGGTTATTAGGAAATGTGGCCCACTAGATAACAAAACAAGTAAATATGTCACTCAAGTGAAAGGAATGACACCCCATGTTATTATTGGCATTCTTTAAGAAAGAGGAAACACATACAAAATCAATGCTGTCTTCTGAGATAAAGATAGCATTTTTCAGTAATTTAAACATGTCAGGAATAATTTCTCTGTTCATTCCATTTCCAGGTAAATTTGGGGGATGTCAGCTTTCCACTTGACTGCATAGGATAATGACTTCTCAGATAAAGGCAAAAATCTATGGTAACAGAATCAAAGGACTTCAGAATTTAGGAGAATTTAAAGATTACATATCACATGTCACATCTGAAGAAAAGTGAGGCTTACTTAGACAGCTGGACTATGTATGACCTAATATTCCCATCATACAATGGTCTTATCTGCCTTCAAAAGCTTGGAGCAGGCTTAAACTTTTTTTAAAATCATTAGATAAAGAGAAAGGTCTGAATGGCTACAAGAGCCAAACCAATATAACCTGAGCTTCAAGTGTTTGACTCATCCTCAGCGACTTTTACAAGGTACTTCCTCAAGAAGGATTTGGCCCTCAGTCAGGTGGATCTGCTAATCTACTTCTGTGCCTTTTTTTTTTTTTTTTTTACTTTGAGTTGCTGTTTTACCTTTTGCATTTTAAATTCAACGTGGTACATAATATTGGTGCAGGATCATAATCAGATTCAATTAAAAATTTAAGCATGAGTTTAGAAGGAAACTCTAATACTGCCTTATGCCAAAAAACCAATTGATTCATGCACTTTGGCCTTACGGGCTCTGGATCATGTGGAAATCTCAAGAAGGTGTCTCATCTACCAAACTCTCTGGAGAAGAAACTTTCTGGGGAGAAATCAGAAATTATTTGGTCCCTTAAGATGAACACAGAGCAGTCTTTAGCCAAAGCCTGCAGTGTGAGGACTTTTCTCACTATGTGCCAACATGATTGAGATTTGTGTTCTCTGGCTAATGTCGGGGAGCTTTTGGTACTGTACACAATGAACTCATTTGACCTGATGTCTCAGTATATTAAAGCAGGTGGTGAACCCTACGGGAAAAAAAGTAAACCTACAGCCATCTGTTTATTGTGCTCTTTATCTAAACATATTCAGAGCCCCCAGGCTTTTTATCAATAATGGAGAAATTAATAAAGGAATCTACAGAATTCTCCAGGATCTTAGAATGCTTTTTATTCTTTCATTAAATAGAGTTGGAAGAATTCACCAAATTAAAGCCAATTGCAAACTTATTCCAAACTTTTGATCCATTATCTCGTATTTCCCATCTCCCTGTTTCTACCATCACTGCCTGTCCTTTGAGTCATCTGATCGCTTATTATGACAGTTAAGGTGGCTAATCAAAGTAGAAAAAGGGAAGCTCAAATCATTTTATTGTAATCCTCCTTATTGGTTCCAGTAAAAAGTGATTTGGTGGAGTGTGTGTGTGTGTGTGTGTGTGTGTGTGTGTGTGTGTGTGTAGGGGGGTGATGTGGTAGATAAAGACTGTAGGTTAAAATAAAGAAATAACATTTCTGAATTATCTGTGACTTAGAACATCTTCCATGTTAATATGGCTAACTGACGCTTGCCTAAACATAGCTAAGTTTTCTTGATGATGACAAAAAAACCTGCTGGGTTTGTTTTCCAATAAATTCTATATAATTTTCCCTCCTGACCTTATAAATATGAAACTACCTGTAGAAAACATTGATAAAAATTAATAATTTATACCTTTCACGGTAACTTATAAGATAAACCTAATCATAGATATTTACGTATCAATTCATCTATCATCTATATATCTATTTAATGACTATCAGTCATCCATCTGTCTTTCATCCATTCATCCATCCTCTGTGAGGCTGTATTTCAGTGGTTAAAAGCTTAGGCTGTAGAATAAACAAATGTGAATTCAACTTCTACTTCTATCACTTACTATCGTGTGACCTTGAACAAATTGCTCAATCTGAGACCTAGTTTCCTTTTCTGTTAGATGAAAATACTAAGAAATATCTACTACTGTGGGTGGCTTTGAGGATTAAATGAAATAATGCATGTAAATAACAAAGCACAGAATCTAGCATATACTAAAAGTTCAGTAAACAGCAGCTATTATTGTTTTTCATAATAGAGCTTTTCAGATCCCAGGCCTTCAACAAAGGCAGGAAAAAAGATTTGAATGCCTTCAGCTCTGAAACGTCATCGTTCGTCCATGAGATGATATCAAAGAGAGATAGTGCCTACACCACGGTCACTAAAATAGTGGAAATTATCCGTCTATTATTTCATTTAAAAAATCACTTGTGAAGGTCAAACATGAGCAGTCACTGTTAGACACTGAGGGTGGAGGAGTGAGATACTTTGGTAAACGTGATAACAGATATGAAAGATATGTACAAAGTGTTAAGATAGATGGCAGTGACTTATGTCATCGGTGTTGGGCAAGGTTTTCAGAGAGGGCGACTCCTGAGTTGGGTCCTAAAGGATGAATAGGAGATAATTAGATAGCAAAGAAGAAGGATTCGTGCTTGGCCTCTGCTCTCAGCGTGCTTGGTAAGTGGTTTGCACTGAATCTCACAACCAGCGGGGTTCTGGAGGTAACAGCGACTATGTCACAACCTTTAAGCAGACGTCTGTGGCAGGCCCTGATTCTCACACTCTAGAGAGTAGGTATGTGTCCCGTAAGTTTAAACCGAAGACCTGCCAGCAGAGACAGCACTCAGAGAAGTTGGTCCTAAGTTCAGAAAGATTTTTTTTGTAAGGTAGTGATATATGAGTAAGAAATTAGGTTCAGAATATTAATGATGTATGTTTTATTTTAAAGACAGAAACAACAACGTGGAAACCCCATATGAAGAAAAGGAGGCAAGATAAAACACTGAAGATACACCAGGGGAAGGTACCCAAAAAAAGTCAGAAAGGAAAAGGGGTAACAGCTATCTCAAACACAGAGAAAGGAATTATTATGTGAAAATGAGTTCAATATTGGGAATTAGTGATGTTCACTATATGGGACCTACATATTTGCCAGTGCTATCTCTGCAGTTGATGGAACATCATGCTATAACTACACTGGAGAAATCTCTGGAACACAGCAATAAATGAATGACTCCAACATGCCACAGGTCCTATCTCTAAGTTGAGAGGGTTTACATGGCTAAAGAAGCAGTGCCCAGTACTAAGATCAGGAAGAATACGGTGACTCTCATACTCAGGCCTCCTGGCACAGTGGGATTGAGGCACACCAGCCAGGCTGCATGGGCACTGATCTACAGAGTGCTAAAACATGCCTGGAAGAGACCAGAAACATGGGGCCACTTAACTCTGGTTTCTACCAACAGCCCCTTACATAACTGGCAGGACTAAGCTGGTTCTACTTCCCTGGAAGTAAACAGAGTATTCTAGAGAAAATGAAGGAAACAAACAAACAAACCTCCCTAGGTTTCAGTTAGTGACACTGACCAAATGTCTCTGCTTATCCTAGAGATTCCCAGTTTAAGCCTGCTATTTCAGTGAAATTATCATTAGTAATCCCTTCCTTTTCAATGTGTCCTGGTTTGAATGATAAATTATAAGGTTAGCATCTATTTAGTCCATGCAACAAATTGCTGACTTTAAACAAAAGATTAAAACATATACCTTTCCAATAGGAAACCAAATAGCACCAGTAAAAAAAAAAAAAAAAAAAAACTACAGAAGAATGCCAATATAGACCAATTAATTAAAGTAGCAAATCATTCTTTTACAAATCCTAATGGAATTATTAAACCAGGCCATAATTATTAGTTGGAATTAAATGCATTAGGTGAAGAAATGATGGGGAACTGGAGATCACTCAGTGACAAAGTAACATGGCAAGAAGAAAAATATAACTTTACAAGGGACGGTGCCGCTACCCTAATACTGTTGTATATCTTAACTTCAACAACTATGGGTAAGCCAGTATGTAACATCACTTATAATGCATTCTAGTCACAACATTTAACTTGAATCTAAAAAAGACTTTAAATGTAACTTCCAGTTTACAGTAAATCCATGAGATATGGGAACAAGCGAAATCATACTATGAGAAGCAATCAGGCAAATCTAGGCCAATGCCTTGAAGATGCCAGTGAAATGCAAAATGGGTCTCTACTAGATTAGAAGAGCCTTAAGGGACATAACAACCAGATGCAATGTGTAGTCCTAGAATTAACCACCTCTAAAGGACATTTTGGAAGAATTTGGGAAATTTGAATATGAGCTGGGTATAGAATGATAAAAAGGACTGATTATTAATTTCAGGTATACTACTGTATTATTTCCTACGTAGAAAAATGTCCTTTTTTTTTAAAGAGACATATACTAAGATGTCAAAGTGTGTAACGACATGTTATAATTCACTTTATTACTTCAGCACAAAATACGGTTTAAAAAGAATTTAGGCATATGTACATATACATATACCCACATATTTATAATTTAGAAAATCAATTTCTCCTCATCCCCGCTAGGGGAAAATAGAACTGCTTAAAGAAAAATTATCTACAGGGGTTTGGATCAGCCTGTGCCAGTGCCCCCCCAGTTTGATCTGGCTCTATCATAAGGGACGTGCCCACAGAGCAGGGGCTTGTTTCCAGGGTAGACTCAGCCTGTACTGACAGAATGCTAAGGCGATGGTTTCCCCAGGATCACAGCACTGACAGGGGCCTGGAGAAACTGTCTAGGATTGAAAGCAAGTAGATATGGCAGCAACCAGTTCCCATACTAACTAATGGGAACATGACTAGAAATCCACAAATCTAGACTGAGGGAATGTCCTCAAAGATGTGATGAAGCTCTGTCTCAAGAATGCATCCACAGCAGCCAATACAGGTGTCCTCGGTGCAAAGAAGAGTCTTTCTGAGGTTCTGTCCCAGGAGCAGGAGGCAAACCCTAAGGGGGAGACCTAACCTTGGCAAGCACATAGTTACTAGATACTGGTGCTCTGACTGCCCAGTAGCAGGTCTCTCTGTAGGGAGAAGAGTCACAGGTGACAGGTAGAGAACAGAACAGATAGGGAAGGGATGAGATAAGAGTGAAAATAAAAGTGAAACCATAGGAATTACAAGGAAAATGATGAGAGGTGAAAAATTTATTAGTAAAATATAACCTTATAATGGAGCATCAGTTGGCAAAGGCCAGGGCACGGCATCACGGTAGCAAAGGGAGAAGTAGAACAGAGCTAAAAAAGAGCCAAAGAGAATCTAAGATGAGGGCGGACGGGTAACAAGCAGACAGGAGAGAGCACAATGAGCGGGAGCAGGGGACGATGGTTAAGACACAGCAGCAACATGGGGAGATAGGGGACATTTGAAATGGCAAAGGAAATAGAAGGACAAGAGGGCGCAGGGAGTAAAAGAAAGACAGCTGGTCAGAGGTTGAGGGGGCAGAATTTGGAACAGACAAGAGCTGAATGCATCTTTTCCATCTCTGTACTCAGTGAAACTTAGTGGGAGCCCAGGAGAAAGGAACAAAGGGAGGAAGGAGAGAAGGAGGGAGAATGGGTGGAAGCAGTGGAGGAAGGTGGGCAGAACAACCTGGAGAGCGAAGTGAAGGTGTGGAAGAAGGAAGAAGAAAAGAAGGCATGCAGAAAGCACACATTTTGGAGGCACACAAGGGGGTTAATGTTAGTTAAAATATGATGGGCTTGGTGCTCATGAGCATTCTATGTCACATTACAGAATTGTGTAATTCAAATTTACCATAAGAATTCAAGAAATATTTTGACCAGGCAACATTTCTGTGGCTGATGTGAGTTATACCTTATACAAATGCCTAGAAGTAGCATAAAAGCATTATAACTTTATTGGAAAAACAGTCGCATAGCTCTTGGATCTTCCACGCACTGCCGAGTGATGCCAATCAGCCTGTCAGGCTCCTTATTTTCCCCAAGGGCCTGCTCTCATCCAGTGGGTCACTTTATCATATGAACTGGCCTAAGGCTGCTGAATTCTTTCCACCCATTCTTCTGTTGCCCAGAACCAAAACAAGAGGCAAATGCTGGATTGAGATAATTAACGTAGACAGAAATCTGGCTAAATACTACAAAAACAACCCCCATTATTCAGGCGCCTGATTATCTAGATTGCTGACTACATTGATTACATTAACCCAATGATTGCCAAATCTTTTCTTTACTTTCTGTTGGGTGGGATTTAATCTACAGAATTAACATATCTCCCTAGGATGCAAATCTTTCCCAGGACACATGAGTTTGACTGACAGCTCACAAAATTATTCCGGAATGCATGCAAAATTAGACTCACACGCAATTTTCATGCAAAGGAAACCCTATCCATCAACATAATAGTGGCTCTCAGAAAGCAGTCAAGGTTCTGGGTCTGAAAACTGGAAAGTAGGAGGCCTGATGTTTTAGGAAGCCATAATTAAACATTTTTGTTGGCAGTTTCTAATATGTGTAGGTGTTTTCTAGTACATGAATAAGATGAGAATTTGTACCAAAAATTATTATTATAAGATTTCAAATCACACTGGTGCATGTGTTTGAGAATCATTGGTTTGCAATTTGGGAGAGGAGACAGGTTGGTGAAATCAGATTCCCAGAGTCTTCAGTCTGTTTTTCAAACAGAAAACAGTAAAAGAAATAGTCTCCCTGATTCATGATACAAGTCCCTTTTAATCTATCTAGATTTATGAGGTTGGCACAAGTCTAATATCTATATTTCCTAACTGTGAACTTTGAATCGGATACTATATACACAGCACAGACATCAGAGAGTTACGGTAACTGCAGAGCACCTTCACAGGAAAGCAAAGAGAAAGACCAAAGGGTCTCCTGGATGATACTCACTATTTGGTAGAGTCAGATAACTGATATTCTCGTCTTCTATCATAGCATTCCTGGATTCCAGGATCATTCCATAAACTCTTTATTGCATCTACGTATGGATTCTCAAAAGCAGACACCTTCTCCACATCAACTTCTCGAACTAATTGTGCATGAGCCTGTTTAAAAAAAAAAAAGCAGCAGTTTTAATATCCTTTCCATTACTTTCCAAATTGTCTTTGGTTTGCACATTACACCGACACAATTCAGGTGACATCTTCCTTCGTATAATGGTTTCCAAACTGGTTTATAACATAGTAATGATTCATATTTTTTGTTTTTGTTAGAGAGAACACAGTCCCAAATCTTTTCCTCTAGAGCAAAACTTGAGGCTAAAGTTGATTAGAGAACGGCAGCATGGTCAGCTCTCCCATCAGAACAATTAGAGTGTCATTCTACATATGCCACTGTTTTTAGGTAATTATCATAATCCTAAAACAATATTATTATTTTTTTTTTTTTGAGACAGAGTCTCACTTTGTTGCCCAGGCTAGAGTGAGTGCCGTGGCGTCAGCCTAGCTCACAGCAACCTCACACTCCTGGGCTTAAGCGATCCTACTGCCTCAGCCTCCCGAGTAGCTGGGACTACAGGCATGTGCCACCATGCCCGGCTAATTTTTTTTGCTATATATATTTTTAGTTGGCCAGATAATTTCTTTCTATTTTTAGTAGAGATGGGGTCTCGCTCAGGCTGGTCTCGAACTCCTGACCTCGAGCAATCCACCCGCCTTGGCCTCCCAGAGTGCTAGGATTACAGGCGTGAGCCACCGCACCCGGCCCTAAAACAATATTATTAAAGGAAAAAAGGCAGAATAATTATCTCCTGCATGTTTAGAGTTTATTACAATCAAACACATAGTATACCTAGCCCATGGGTATTATGTGTCTCAGCAGAAACTAAATCAGAATCCTCAACTAATCAGGATTAGTTTCTATAGTTTACTCTTAGGATAAAGTATAAAACCACCAGAAGAACATTTAATATTATCAATTTAATTTGGACAACAATAACAAGTACCCCTCCACTCCCACATAAATTCCCAAATTCTAAAATATTTATTTTATATCTGCCTTATCTACATTATCAGATTGAGGATCCTATTCAATTTTTTAACAATGAAAAAGATCTTTGTTATCTCCATTGTACTACATTTAGCAGGAAAGAGATAAAGAGATTTAAAATTTTTTTCAACAAGACTAAAATAAAAATGTTTTATAGTCAACCCTCAAATTAGCCAGAATATACCACTGATTAACAATCCCAGTCAAACTAGGTTTCATGGAACGTTATACACAAATTACACATACATATAAATATGTAAATAAACTAATAATAAATAACTACCTTAGAAATTGGAGACAGATGGCTGACAATTATTGTAACAGTCCTGATTTTGTACAGAAATACAAATTTTTTAACAAGGTTAGTGAATGGCTACCATGATGACATCATGGCCAAATTATTAATTTCATAGAGTATTAAGCAGATAGAATTTTAATAAATTTAATCCACGCCAGACCCTGTCTGTTCTCATTCTTTACCTCCCTTCTCTTCCCATAAGTGGGAAAGGGCCTCATGTCAATAGACTAATCTTGACCTAAGGTTTTAAGAAGCTTAACACAGAGAGACTGAAGAAATCACCTTTCTTACTAGTTCTGCTCCGACAGTAACAATCAGCTCTAGTGACTAAGAAGCCCTACCTCTACTCCGTACCCTGACCTTGGAAATGGATCCCGCAGTTGCTTTCTGTACTGAGTCCCTGCCTAGACAATGTGCCCTGCTATATCCCACCAGTGATCCTGCCCACCCAGAGTCCTGCTCCTGAACCCCACTTCAGCTGGGGCCCACCTCAATCGTCATTCCCTCTGATACTCACTCTCTGAAAACAGAACATCACTGGCTCTTCAAAGAATCCCCAGTGCTAGGCTCTGTTCAGCAGCACTTGTTACTCCATGTTGAACCTCCTGGATTCCCAGGGACTGTACTGGACCCATCTGGTCTGCCCTGAACTGGACCTTCTTCAAACAGATGGGGCTTTCTCCACTCTGCCCAACCTCAGCAGGTGTGTTTTAAGTCCAGCTTCAACCTCTCTCTTTTGGCCCTTGCTCACTGAATATGAACAAGTCCTTTTGTCATGTCCCGAGATATGACAATGATCATCCTTGACATGATCCTAAATTCAATTCCCCATGGCCACATCTCTATTATAAGGTTTTCTTGAGGATGCTGTGAATCTTGGGTGGGGCTGGGGCAGCAGAAGTGGGGATATATGCAGGGTGGTTTCCTGCTGGATTTAGTCTAGAGTCACGGTTTTACATCTGACTCTGCTTCTTGCAACCCCAGGTAAGCTGTTTAATCTTTCCAAAAGTTATTTCTGGTGGGGAACAATACTGCTCCCTACCACCCTCAGCCACATGTGACTTTGTGCCAATCAGTTACAATACAGTTTGTCAGCAGTTCTCAAGAGGTGGTCCACAAACCAGCAGCATCAGTGACACCTGGGAATTTGTTAGAACTACAAATGCACTGACCCCACCTCAGACCTGCTGGATCACAATGTGGATGATTCCAACGTGTGTGAAAGTTTGAGAACCACTGCAAACTGTAAAGCACCACACAGATACAAGCTGTGATCATAATTAATAGCCCACTTGGCCACAAAATTGCCACTGGAGACTAAAGAGAAGAGGCCCATAGAGGCAACAGTCATTTGCAAGCAGGGGCCTTAACACATGTTCGTAAGGGCCAGGAAGCCACAGACATGAGTACAACAGGCTAGATACAAACAGGAGGGAGGACCGGAGACTGTGGCACACCGAGAGACACATGCCCTAATTAAAGAGGGCAGCTGCAATTCAGCTCCAAACAATTACTGACATTGGGAATGCAGGCGCATTGTGATCAAATTCTCCAATTTTTTCAAGGGAAGCCAAAAATCTAGATTTTTCTTTGAAATATCCCTAATTTTATATCTTGGCAACCCTATAAAAGATAAAGTATAACCATGCCTGAGTTGAACTGGGGGCCACTCATTTGCAACATTTGTTCTAAAAGATTCTTCTCCCTTTGCTCCCTTCATAAGCTTCACCAATAACATTATGTTCCTACATAAAATCTGGAAAACAGTACGTGGGTGCAGGTTAACACACACGAATGAATAATTTTCCAGCATTTTACTACAATGATGTCTAGACAAACTAATTCTACTGTGTTTGGGAGAAATGGATGAGACCCCTCTCTGAATTGGGTCAAAGCTGGTGACATAGGTTACTGTAGGTAGTATTTCTAAAACGTTTTTGATACTCACTACACTAGGCCAGCAATGTCATTTGGAAGGAGTTCTGCTTCCGCTTCTAGAGCAGTCAGTTGTCTTCTGCAGGAGAAAAATTTCAACATACCAAGACACTTTTCTCACTATTATGATCAAATGTTTACCAGACCCCAGTGAGATGCTAGCAATATAAGAATAAGGGAATTAGCTCCTGTCCGTGTGTGTATGTGTATGTGTGTAACAGTTCCTATAGATGGCAACCAACCAAAGCATAGGATTATGTGCCCTGGGTGTAGGAACAAGAGGGAATATCTGCATTTCCATCCTTAATTCCAGTTGACTCTAAGGGCATTTAAATAAAGACAATCTTCTCAATGATGTATAAAGTTGTAACTTCCCACAAAGAGCCTACTTCTATAAAATAAAACTCTTTTCTATTGCCCGCAAATGTCCGTAATTTCCTATCTTGGTCTACCTCTGCTTGCTTTTTCTTGCAGGTAGAATGATGCCTTCCCTCTTCCTTTTTGTACCTTCTTTAAAGAGCTTTTGTTCAGAGGCTGTATCACACTCCATCTCTTACAGGAAGTTCTTCCTGACTTTTCTCCTCTCCAAAAAAAAAAAAAATGTGATCTTTGTGTCCTTTGAACCACGGAAATTCTAACCACAGAAATTCTACGTTTTGCTTTATGTTAATAGTTTATGTCTTAATTTATCTCTCTTCTAACCAACTGTATATTGATGGAGCAAAGGGCTGTGGCTGACAAGCTCTAATTTCTTTTGGGGCCCAAGCAAGCATATAACAAATACTTGTTCAATTTAATTGCATTGAAAAAGTACACAAAGATATGATGCTAAAACTAGTCAAAGACAGTTTCTCAAGAAAATCTCCCATCCATTACTACTCTCATAGGATTACACAATCCTTAACAACACTTAGTTTAGTAGTTAGTATGCGTGTATTTGTGTAATATTTATTAGTACCTGCCTCCCTAATCACAGTATGAGTGCCAAGACATGCTCAGGGCCTAGTGGAATGCCTGACACCCAGAAGGAAGGAAGGAAGGAAGGAAGGAAGGAAGGAAGGAAGGAAGGAAGGAAGGAAGGAAGGAAGGGAGGGAGGGAGGGAGGGAGGGAGGGAGGGAAGGACGGAGGCAGGCAGGGAGGGAGGGGATTGAACTAGAACAGAAATCAGGACATCTAATTTCTAGTTCAGGTTTACCCATAATACTAGTCATAACTGTTAGGAGAAACTACTTTACCTCTTTATAACTTAATTTTTCCTCCCCATAAGATAAAGCAATTGAACCAAATCACCTAAGGGCTCATATAACCATAAACTGTATGATCGTAAATGTTTAATAAATACATCCACAATGTATAGGGCACCAAGGAGTTATGACACTGTCCCTCTAGGAGCATATGGTATCATTCAGAAAGACAAGACCTTACTATTTCAAACCATACCTGACAATACAGGGCAAAACACAGGTCAGTAAGTACGTGGGCAATGCTACATGGGATGGAGCAAGTACAGCTCAGTATACGGACTGAGGAGGTCAAATGAGGTGTCAGAGAAAAGACAGGATTTAGCTGACAGGTGAAGATGAAGATGTGTGACACCTCTGAGCCTCAGTGGATAAAATAAACATGGCATTTTCTTTTAACTGTGAAAACAGTCTTGTGAGGAAGTTTCATGTTGACTCTTAACTTAATTCAAATTAACTTCTACAGTGAAAGCTTTAACACTTTTCTCCACGATGAACCCATAACTTGGAAGTCAAGACTTCTCCATCATCTAAGAAACAATATCGCCCTCAAAAACATACCAATCACTTTGTTGCCTTCACCCAGGTCAGAATTTCTAAATCACTTTTACTGCCTCCTAAGCTTCGTTGTTTAATTCCATCCTTGCTGTTTTGGAAAATGACATTCATATATAATCAACCATAATTTGCATTTATGTAAGAGCTTTCATCTGAGGTTCTCTTAAGTTATTTAAAAGTATGACGGCATTTTACAAAATATGCACAGAGTTTTAAAACTGTCGATATAAATGTCCCCAATGAAAGCACAGTCCTCTCAAGTTTTTTTCTAAAAAATGTTCTGTATGTGGAAAGAATATTTTTTAGTAAGTTAGAGTAGGAAGTTAAATTAGATGCTTTCTTCTATTTGTCCAAATGTCAAATAGTAGTAAAAAACTACAAGTAATTATGCTAAATTCAACAATTATTAATGAAAAAGACTACGATGAAAAGTCACTCCCACCCAATATTATAAATAACAAGTCAACTACCATTGACTACCTGTTTACTTTGAACATTGTGCACAGAAAAGCAAAACAGGTATGAGTTAATGAATCATATAAGTAAAATATAAAATAAAATTCTATTTCATTTTATGTTAGAGTTGAGCATACTGGGTGGAAATATTTAATGATGAATGCTAGCTTTCAGAATTCTTAGCAAGCTGGTGGCAAGCCTTAGAGGGAACATTGTGAGAACTAAGTAGCTACTCTCAGGAACTCTGGCAGAATTCTAGGGAAAGACCACATGGAAACCACAAGATGTGCCAATGTGGTAATGTCTTGTTTTTGTGACTCCATGGTCATAAAATTCGGGTTAAGTCTTAGATGTGTTGATATTTCCATGGTTGCTTCTGCAAAGGGAAGGATGAACTGGGGTCCCACCACAGTGGGTCTTACCCTGCCCTCAGAAAGCCAAAGCTTCAGATGAAATGAAAAAGATCTCAGTCACTTTGGAAGGATTTTCAAAATCCCATTAACAACTGGAGATGGCTTTAGACAGGAATGTCACACCTATTCTGGTTCCTATCCTACAGAAGTAGAAAACCAAATGGTAACTTCCACATTTGCTGAAGTTCTTAGACACAAACACTCAGCTCCTTCTGCCTGCTCTGTTTGAAGGGATGCCCAACAAAAACAGAGGACCTCCAAATCAGAAAAAGTGCAAACCACTGTCAGAGCTCATTTCAATTCTGAACCGAGCCTCAGATACTCCTATTTTTTTTCTTGGTGTTTACTTCCATTTTGACATTTGGCTCTAAATAAAAAACTACAAACTCCTAAATAAACTGAGAAAAAAAAATCCCAGCCTTTTTTGTTTTCTTCAGCTCAGAGGGAGTACAGAGTAAAATGATGGCCACTGAGACCAGACTGCTTGTGTTGTAATCCCACCTCCACCCAGTAGCAGCAGAGTGTGACCTTGTACAAGCTACTTAGCATCCTAAACCCCTGCTTCCTAATTACCTTACTCTCCTGATCTGTTAAATGGGGGTGATAATGGCACCTATTTTAGAGGGTTAAATTACAGAATGCATATAAAATACTTAAAAGGCAGAGCCTGACACCTGAAGCTACTAGTTATTTGCTTTTTAAAGGCAAAGAAAAAATAGGACAGAAGACATAAACCATAGTACAAACACCTACTAGGTTCTGTGATCTTGGCCAAATCACCCAAGCCTTAATTTGCTCATATGTGAAATAACATTCTGGAGGCCCTGACTGGGGTCTCTGAGTCCTCAAATTTGCAAACACCTCTTAGCATAAAATTTCCTGCAGAAAACTTGGATACAAACTGTATTTATCAGACTGCTTCACCTTTTCTGACCTTATCACAATCTGAACACCTGATCTTCTCGCAGGTGCATTATGTGCAGAGCAACAGTTGTTGCTGTATCTTTTTATGAGCATTACTGCATACATGACAAAGAACAGCAAAGTCACACTGGGCTGCTGCTGGCTGGGTTCACGTTGTGAGTGACTCATTCCTACAGAACAGGCTCTCCACACTTATGATTCAACTCGTGGCTCAGCAAAATTACAAATTACTACATGACACAGCCTTTTGAAGTCCCTCATGAAGATTATAGATCTCATGTATAGAACTCTCCAGTGGTAAGCATCTATAGATTCGTCTTTGCTAAACTCTCATTTCCCTCTTAACCTTGGTATCAGATAGAGACTACTAAATCTCTCACTAATAATTCTGGGAACCACAGCAGTGAAGAGGAAGAATTTGCACAATAACCTGAGACCAAACCAGGCTTTTATCGTAGCTCATGTCTTTAGGCAGGTCACTCAACTTTCCTGAACCTCAGTTTTCCCATCTATGAGATGGGGATAACTGTTCCTTGTACGGCTGTTAGGAAAATTAAAAGAGATCTTAGTAAAATGCCTAGTACAAGTATAATTACTATGAAATCTTGTGGTGTCTCAAAATTATCACTAATAATTATTTCAACAATTTTTTTTTTTTTTTTGAGACAGAATCTCACTCTACCACCTCAGCTAGAGTGCAGTGCATCATCATAGATCACTGCGACCTCAAACTCCTGGGCTCAGGTGATCTTCCTGTCTCAGCCTCTGGAGTAGCTGGGACTACAGGCGCCACCACGCTCAGCTAATTTTTCTATTTTTTGTAGAGACAGGATCTTGCTCTTGCTCAGACTGGTCTTGAACTCCTGGGCTCAAGTGATCCTCCCACCGTGCTAGGACTATAGGTGTGAGCCACCTCACCCAGCCTATTTCACGAATTTTTATCTCCCATGTGTTAGGTAATACATGAGACATTGATAAAGTAGAGAAATTATGTTAAATAAAATGTTCTAGATAACAAAATATTAGATAAGAAAGCTTATTAAACTGCCATATATTCTTTTATTAAGACTTTTCCAACTGATTTATTAACCCATTGTTAAATTTGCTCTTTTAACGTTAGATTTTTGTTTTTGATCTCCACTATGGTCTTCACCAAAACAATCAATGACTATAAGGCATACTGCCTTTCCCAAAAAACATTTGCTGGAAATACATTTCTCCTTTTTGTTTGGTTTCCCTACAGGCTGTATCTGCTTGTTCTAACACCAAGTAGATTCCTTTTTGGGTGGAGGAAATACTCCTTCTTAATTGGTTAAAATATTTGTATTCTTTTCAAAGAACTCAATCTCTTTCTTAGACCTAGCACTACAATTTTCCATGTAAATATTCTTCTATTTAGTTCTTTGCTTGTCATTTCCATTTTTCTTGTTTGTCTGTCATGTCATAATTATCAGTATCAATGACATCCGAGGTCAAATGCTTGATATGGCATAGCATAACATGTTCCGAAGTGTACTGATTGATGTAACTGCATGATTCCATTACAAAAAATCTTGCCCTCACATCTGTAAAATCTCAGGGTACAATATAAAATTTTTTTATACTTTGAAGTGCTACTTAATACATTCATGATTATGATGATAACATCATAGTATATGTGTATGTACATTATGAATGTACACTTACATTATGAATACTACCAAAAAACCAGTTTATTTTCAGAGAGTTTATACAAAGTCACCATGAGAAAGAAAAAATTAGCAGGAGAGATACATTTAAAGACAAGCATATTCATTAAAATTCAAAAGAATTGTCTTTATGGCTCCTTTCAAAGAATATTTGAAGAAAATTAGTTAATTGTAACTTTAATAATCATTTAACAAATGAGTTCTTAAGTCAAAATAAGATAAATGTTGAGAATGATGGTTATAAAACATCAAATGTCTGTACTGCAGAACTCAGAAATTTTGCTAGGTAATGGTGCTGGGAATCCATGAGCTTAAGGTTGGAGATGTAATTGAATTTTCCAAACTTGTTTGACCATGGAAGCTTTTTTTCCTCCAGATCTGTTGATGGGACTGGTGTTCTAGTGGATCACACTTTGAAAAGACTGATTAGTGACTGAGACCCCCAACAACAAAACTGGGGGTTGATTTTACATAAACAGTATAACTCATTGATTCTCCCCCACTCTGGCATAATAGGTAAATGCCTGGTTTATGGATTTACATCATCTTCATTTATGAGATCACATACTGTATGTGGTTCATTTCCTCATATTACATCTCAGACAAAACCTAATCATTTTAGTCCTCTGTGACGTGTATACTCCTGTAATCTTATTAACCAGAGAAGTATATGTTGCTGCTAGTTTGGAATTTTATTTTGTTTGACAACAGGAAAAACAGATGATAAAGAAGATTCTCCTGCTCAGCTTGGTAGATTTTCAGACAAAGCCAAAAAAATAAAAAGAATGAGCTCTCTAACCAAGGGAGGCCCAAATGCTCCTGAGAATTCCAGAGTCCTGCAGAGGGGATATCACCTTTCTAGAACATCCCACATGAAATCTGACCACTGCAGCTTCAGGCATTCAAGAAATTCTGTTCGGAAAAACTAAAAGTGAAAGGCTTACTTTCTCAGAATCTTGGGAAACGAAAGGAGCCTGTAGAATACCTTGTTTAAATGACCCTATAACTCAGAGAGCAAGAAACTGTTCCATCAATAAAAATATAAAAAGAAACACAGCAATGATACCTCTTTGTCCTGTGAAAAAGAGTAATGAAACATTTAGAATCTGAGTAGGAAAAAGGGAAGGGACAAGAGAACTGACATCCTACCAGGCATATGTTTTTTGTAAATATCTATGGTAAGTTATATAATTTGTCACTTTAAATAAGGACCCATATTTCAGGAATATTACAGATAAGAAACTGGTAAGTATGAAAAAGGCTACTAAAATAGTTATATTATCTTTAAAATATGTATTGACCAACAAATCAATTTTATTACATTGGTCTTATGCAAGGAAACGTGTGTATTTTTAAAAATATTATTTTCAAATATAAAATTCTTCCTAAAACATAAAACATTTATATATTAACATGGATTAAAGGAAAGAAGATGAGCAGAATATTTTTCTTGGTATCTTCATGTATTTTAGTCAGGTTCTTAGCTGTATTTGTTTCTAATATCATGTTCCTAACATTTTCCAGTGGACTATATTTTTTTCAATATAGACATACTACATATTTAACTATTTCATAAAATTGCCTGCAATATTCTTAAAAATTACATTAACCATTTTAGGCTAATAAATTTGAAATTGTTAGCATTTTCAATTGGGCCCGTCTCTGTAGACCTTAATATTTTTAATTCAGAAATATTCTCCCTTTGGAGGCTGAGGTACTTGGTAAGCTCATAAAAAATTGTGCTAAATGGATGGTAATCTTATTCTATTATGTTTTTCAAACGGAAATATGTAACTATTTCAGTTCAAATATTTTCATAGGAACTATCTTTCTGTATCAGAATATTATCCTTTCGCAAATATTTTTAGGAGATAAAACTCATGATTTGGTAGATTACTACAACTTGTTTGGACACAATTGTGACTTATATATGAGCCATAACTAATTCTAAGTACATTTCTGGTCCACAGGCTTATTAATTTAATACATACATGTTTTAACATGACACTATCTATGCTCTACCACAAACTATATTCACATTATTACTACAAAATACTTTTATTTTGAATATTGACTTTTGAAACTTTAAAAAGAAGCAAATACATTTGCTATAACACACAAAACCATGTTAGATATTTCACATTATCAGCATAAACTACCAAGAGCTTCATCTCGAGTCTATGAATTAATGGGGGAAAAAAAACAAACCATCAATTATTTGCAAAGTTTTTATTCTGCTAAGGGAGTTAATAGATTGTTAGTGCTTCATTTTTTTTGCCCAAGAAAACTTAGAATTAAAAAATGAGCTAAATTAACTTGGAAGGAAAGTCACTTGCTCTAAATGAAAAGTCATGCTTCACGGAGTAATACAAAAATGCGTTTTTCTGCAGCCACACACGCTAAATGTCATCTTTGGGCACAGTCTTCTGAATTTTGTGTGGTTTATGATATCACTATGGCTACAATGGTGGATGTTAAGTATAGATAAATAATTTTGTACAGATTACACATTATCATTGACATTCTTGAAAAACAAAAATTCAGGGCCAGGTGTGGTGGCCCATGCCTGTAATCCCAGCACTTTGGAAGGCTGAACCAGAAGGGTCGCTTGAGGCCAGAAGTTTAAGACCAGCCTGGGCAACATAGTGAGACCCCCATCTCTACAAAAAATAAAAAGAATTAGCTGAGCATGGTGGTGTGCACTTTAGTCCCAGCTACTAAGGAGGCTGAGGCAGAAGGATTGCTTGAGCCTAGGAGTTTGAGGCTGCAGTGAGCTATGATGACACCACTGCACTCCAGCCTGGGTGATACAGTGAGACACTATCTCTTTAGGAAAAAACAAAAAAAATCAGTATCTAATTTTTTATTAAACATGCATTGTCAGGCTTTTTTTAAAAAACGTGTTATGGTTGAAAGGATTTGTTGCAAAATAAAAGCATTATCAAACAATAAAACAAACAGATTTACACCAAACGATTATAAATGTTAAAACTGCTGAAGCAAATGCCTGCATACCGTCACGGTAAGACTAAATCAGCCTTGATTTTCCACACACACTTCATATATGCCTAACATATCTTCTCACTGACCCTGCTCACTAATGGTTTGGCCTTAGTGGACCTGGCAGCCTACAGGCCAGACCACACCCACAGCATGACTGGTTGATGCAAGTAGACAGTAAAGGCAGCAACACCACATGCTTCTCTACCACCTCTGAGACTGGAGGTGGCTGGCTGGCCCTAGCCACTCTTGTCCGAATTTACTCCACATTAGTAGGAATGGCCATGTGCTGTCTTTGAAAGAGAGGTGCAGTTACCTTGCATCTGGGAAGGATGTGGAAAAGAGTTGGAACATGTTTTTGATTTAACCAAGTGTTAAAGGGAGAAATCTGTTTAACTGTACAGGCAGAATCTGGAAGTACAAACTGAAGGTCTATCAAATCCATCCTGGTTTATTTTAATGAAGCTATTAATAAGAATGCTTCATTAAAAACTGAAAAACTGGGACAAATGCTAAACTGGTGGGATGCTGGGACAACAGGTGTATAATGCAAGTATCTCAGGCAAACTGGGACTTATGATCAACCTGTGCCTGGGGAGACTTGAGCTGGGGGAATCAAGAGGCCTGGAAGTGAGGTGACTGTCTACACACCTACTTGGTATAGCACAATTGTTTAAGGGGTCGAAAACTACAATTGAGAGTTTTTGAATTAAACACAACCAAAGCAAACAAAAAAACCCCCAAAATCCAAAAAACAGGCCCCCTCAAACAGACGTCCTACTTTTCTTGATAAATTGGAAGACCCAGCAACACTGCATCCATCTTCCAAGAGGACAAGAGGCTGTAGTAGGCTACCAACTGCTCCTCACTATTGTCAAGAATAATGGAAAAGTACATATTTTTTTATGAAAGTGAAAACATTCTACATCCTATAATGCAAAAACTATGCCATGTCAATGAACAGAACCTGGCCAGCTTTTAATTACCTGCCTGACCCTGAAATAATTTGAGCTTGCACCCCTCCCCCACACCCAACTCCCTGCAAGGCTGGTTTTAATTCTTGTGTTCTTTGTTAATTCTTGTGTTCTTTGTGATAAGGAGCCTTGCATACTCTCCCTAAGAACTGAGAATTATGTTGACTCTGATCCCCACTGGTGGGCATTTCCTCAGCTTCTTGGCTAGGATCCATTAAAAAATGCACACCTGGGATCTCCTAATGTTTTCCCTTCACCTTTAATTTATGCCCTAGATGCTTGTGTTATGAGTTCCAATACACACCAGTCTAACCAAGGGAACCGCGGCATGCATTAGATACCAAATGGTACAACATGATCTGGGCTATTTGGGGTGGTCATATGCACAGTGGATAAGGGCTGTGGCTTTAGAGTCAAACCACATTCCCATTTACTTGCTTTGGGGTCCCTCCAAGCTTCAATTTCCTTATCCCTCAAGTGAGGTAATGATAACTATGTTACAGCATTGTTGCAAAGACTAAAGGTAATAATATACATAAAACAGCATAGTAACAAGCACACACCAATGGGTCAATAAATAGCAGCAATCCTTAGTTTGTACCTCAGGTATGACCTATGGGATGATGATCAAATATCCTCACCCAGCCCTTTTTTGTATACCCTCTTTGGGGGTATCATCTTTTGGGGATATGTTCCAAAAATTATGCAATAATTTCTATGGTTCCTACCAATGTGCTGTATCACTATCTGTGTTATATCTTAAGGAAATGCTGTTTTAAATCCTCAAGTTATGGATTATATATATATAATTATAGTGACCACTGGTTACTATAACTTTACAGTCCTAATTGTTTTTCAGCTAGAAGCAATGTTGAGTTTAAGTGACATATAAAAGGTTGTTTCTCTACAGAAAATCCCTGATTTTATTATACTGCATTCATCTCAATGTTGAGTTTTCAAAGCTTACAAAGACCACAGCCAGATCAAAACCTCGTCTAAGACACCAAATCCACATGTGCTCTTCCCCTTGAATTCTGATGAGTTTCCCATGAAAAGCCAAAACAATTGGTGATGTGGCATTGGTCATGAAATCAAACCAAATCCATCCTTAAATAACTCAAAAGGCCTTAGCAACTTGCACTGCATTTTTAGGAAGATAAAAATGCATGTTGCCTCTTTTATGTGTTCTTAGCTATATATCTATTTTTGAAAAGCTTTCATATAATTTCTAAATTTAGCTCCTACTTCCTTTTGACTGTGTCATCTGAGCTCCAGTCAGCATCTGATAACATTCTGATCTTCATTCCAAGGAACCTATACAGAAACTGCCTCTCAGAAGGAAGATAACCTCTCACTAACCTCTTCTGCGTTTGCAAACGAGGCGTGCACAAGGCAACCACTTCCTTCCCTTCTCTAGTTTCTCTGGGCACCACTTAATACACATTTTAAGTACATTAAAATTACCTTTACTTACTTGGTAGTAGGAATTATCAATCTTTCTAGAGCATCAACATTTTTTATTAAACCAATCTCTTACTAAGACAATATTAAAGGAAGAAATTCATCTCTTTTAACCTAAGGCAGGAGACTGAGGGGAGAGAAAACAAAAAGAAAGGGCAGTGAAGAGAGTTGGTGTGGTGGTAAGAGGTTAAAGATAATTGCATGTGTGTAGACAGAAATTTCTGAATTCTTTACACCTGGGTTAATTACCATTCTATAAAAATGCTCATCTCTTTTATTTTCCATTCATTAATAACAGATTTAACATGGATAAATTATATAGAGATATGAAAGCTTTTTGGTATAAAGGGAAAACATAAAGCAACATATTAAAAATTGCAAGCAGATAGCCTGGCATGGTGGCACATGCCTGTAGTCCCAGCTACTCAGGAGGCTGAGGCAGGAGGATTGCTTGAGCACAGGAGTTTGAGGTTGCTGTGAGCTAGGCTGACGCCATGGCACTCTAGCCTGGGCAATAGAGCAAGACTCTGTCTCAAAAAAAAAAAAAAAAAAAAAAAAATTTGCAAGCAGAAACAATCTGAATATATAGCCAGTAAACATAGCACCGTAGTGCTAACAATAGACCTAGTAAAGAAAGAATGTGTAGTGGGGTCTCAGACTTCCCAAGATCCTATCCATCCTCCTGTTTAAGACTTTCTCAATTATTCTTATCTTCTCAGGCCATTTACAGTCTTCATAACACACTTGTTGGGGACCAAGCTACACATTGCCTGGTACTGCTAGTTAACTGCTTCATGTTTATACATAGAGAATTTCCAACAATGCAGCAAGTTACTTTAGGTCAGGGACTAATATTTTCTTGTAGCCTACCACAAAGTTAGTGCTAGATGAATAAATATTTCTGCACTGGAACTGAGTTGTCTCCCTTCTTACACATTTGCCCAGAAATGTGATCCAATAAGACTGAAGAGAAGATCACATATGACTAGTACCGGGCAGAGGAAACTGTCCTGCCCAGGAAGCTGGGAGGCCTGGCTGGGCCTCTGGTATGATCCAGGACTAGTCTCTTAACCTTTCTATATTAAGGGTTGACTGCTATAACTGGAGTATTGGATTAGATGATGGCTGAGGTGCCTTGCCCTTCTGATTACACATGCAAACGTAAGCTGGGGTAAAATTAAAATATTTAACCAGGGGTATGACATGGATACTGGCCCTGAACTCTCCTTGTCATGTCTCATATCAACTTTATAGAGGTTCTGGATCACAAAGAGGCCGACATGTCCTGCGGTAGGACCAGAGCTGCTAGGATCACTCAAGGAACTTGGGGCAGCAGATGTAATATTATAATTTTTTAGAAAATATTTTGACACTGGTATGATCAGTGGTAGGGGCTGAATACTAACCCAGCATATCAGTAATACCTTAGAGTCATAAATGTGTTAATTTTATTCAAAAGTTATTATTCTTATCTGAAGGTCACAAATGCTTGCAGAGCTGAAAACAAAAAGAAAACAGAAATTTCCACCAATGCTATCAATAATGTATCTTTTTGATTCCGTTCCTTCCCATCCTTACAACGACATTTTTTGAGGTAGCCAGTCTGTAATTCCTGGCTTCTCCGCAATAGCATTAGTTCACCTTGCAATAAGGAGCCCAAACCATACTCTGTTCCCTGCTTTCCTCAATAAATAAAGCAGAAAGGCCAAGAACATATCTAACTACATCTTGGTTTCACAGATGAGAAAAGTGTTATTTTTTGTTCACAGTAAAATTCCCTATGACATGAAGCAGGAATAACGGGAGCCTGAACCTTCTCTCGACACAGCTGCGGCTCCGTGGCCCACCACCAGCCTTGGGAGCGAGCCCAAAAGAATAAATCAGGGAATGGCTCGGGAGGGCAGATGTTTAGGCCCCCAGCAGGCAGATCCACTGAATGGGGATCTCCACGCTAACAGGATCCCCAGGTAATCGGTGTGCACATTAAAGTTCAAAAAGCACTAATCAGGGCTCTTCAAAGTTGGTTGAACATTAGCATCACCTGGGGAGCTTTAAAAAAGACTGACATTTAGGCCCCACCCATGGAGACTATGATTCAACTGGCCTGGGACTTGGCCAAGATTTTTTAATGCTCCTCAGGTGGTCTACACTGATGGGACCTTGGTCTCTGAAGTAAGGGGCAGATAACCATCCATGCGGTGCAGGAAGAGACTAGTGAAACCCATGTGTTTTATGTGAAAATGAGTAAGATAGCAAGTTTTGCCACATTTAATGCACAGAATAACAACAGCACCCTGGCCTGTCTGAAGGCCACGTGTGGCGCCTAGGAGTCCTGAGGGAAAGGCAGGAGGTTCCCAAAGAGTCCTTACTGCTAAGTATCTCTGCTAATGTCTCCCCAGCTACGGAATTTACAGACGCTGTAATCTTAAATAGTAGAATCTTGACAACAGTTTATTATGAGAGGGGGAATAATCATAAAAACATTTTGAGCCACCAGAGGTTTCTTAGATACGTGCTGCAAACTACTTACAAGAATTGAATAACTTAAAGATATCTTAAAGAACACATTTTCCTTTTACAAAACTGCGTGTGTTCCAAATATACTTTTTTCTTTTCCATGACAAAGGGCTGAAGGAGCAGCCTATCTGGCAGAGATTTCTGTAAAAATAAACATATTTAATCTCTCCCTTCAAGGCCAAAGAGCATTTTAACAATGAGTGAGAAAGCAATTGCTAGGAAACTTGTGCTACAGAAAGAGCCTTTTGAAATGAATATTGGGAAATGTTTCCATTGTGATGTGATTTTGCTGTCAAAACCACTGTTAAGGTGTTATACTGTGAAAAAAACTGACCTATGCGTAAACTTTAAAAACTTGAGGAAAAAAATCTCTTGAAAGAATTTCAGTGGGGTTTTTAACCCATTTGTTAAACATGAATAGCTCAAAAACTTTCAATTAGTTTGAAAGAATAACTGACTGACATCAGTGAAGATGGAAATTTACTAGCAAAATTTCAATGAAAACCTTTGCATAATTGGTGAATGGGACTGAAAATGGGTACCACAATTTAGCAAGCACAGCCAATGATGTAGTTCCTTCCATTTATAACTACTTATCTTGTGTGATGTCTTTTTATTTATGAAATGTTAAAAATAAGCATTAACTTAAACTGAACTTATAACGAGGCCACTGAATTGCTGTTACAAAAAATTAATCAATTAAAAAATTACAATGTTTTATATCACAAAGAACTCAATTTTATCAAGCACAATTTTAATAAAAGCCAAAAATAATTTTTATTGATGGGGTGCATGTTAAAAAAGAGTTTTGGACCATACTCAGTTTAACAGTCTACCCTGGGTATTCAATAGTATGCCACTCCAAAATTGGAATCTGTAGTGAGGAGAGAGGAAGTTTGCACTGCATATTGTAGACAGTGATTACCAGCTGGGTTGGTGGTATAGATGAGGTAGCTGAAAAAAATTAGAAATTCTTTGTCCTAGAACGTGAGCTATAAAGAATTGTCTGGAACTCTGCTGCAGATTTGTTTAAAGATCAAGTGCAAAGGTTTAATTATTTTAGTAGTCAGGTATACACTTCACCAACTCAAAGAACCTGGAGAAACATTTTGATTCATATATTTTTTTTCTCCTAATGTTTTTCTCTCATACTATGGTTTTTTTACATGGTGAGTGCTCAACAGATGCTGTTGACAGAAGCCAACTGTTTTTTGGTGAAAAACCTATACCATATCAGCACTATATTAGGAGGATCCATTTCCACTAATGCAACATAAAATCACCATTCATATCATTGATAATGTATTCTGATATAATATCTATGATGGCCAGCCACCAGGAAGTGGAAAAATTATTAATTGGTATCACTGTATTATAAAAAGCCTCTGTTAAATATAGTACAGTGGAAAACTACTAGACAGCATTCTGAGTACCAGAAGACACCCACTTTCAATGTGTTAGAATTATCTGTTTCATACTCTATATATTAATATTTGGTTTTGTTGCTAGAATCATTAAACATCTTGATCCTAATATTATTATGCCTGTAAAAATGCCCATGTGATACAATGAAAACTGGTATATAGAGATTACATCTTATCTGATCACAGAAATACTGTTCCTACTTTTGTGAATTCTTACCCTTAAAAGCAAATCTTCAAGGAAATGGAAGAGCTGGAGGCAATAAGTATTCATGAACACTTTTATGTATCTATATACCTTCCCTTCCATTTCCTAAGAGTGTCAGGGTCTCATGTGACCTAAACTAGTTATATGTAATTGCCCTTGCTAGCTCCCTCTCAGAATGCATTAACTAGCAGAAGAACCACTGGCTCAGTGTCACGTGCTCTTCTCGCCTGAGGCACCCCTGCTCCGGGTAACTCTGAGGATATAGCACATGTAGGTCAAAGACGTCCTTTGGAGAGATTTAAACTGATCCCACACCGCAGGCGGCCTTTAGAGCACTTTTTTTTCTCTTTGGCTCTTCCAATGCTTTTCTATTTTTCAATATGGGGCACAAAAATCTCATTGAAAATTCAGCCAGAAAATTAAAAGTAAGACTCTTACGCCTCTTCATGTTCTCCATGCTATACCCATCACATACAACTGTCCTACTCATTGTACTGGAAGTATCTTTTGCTCCCTGCTTGCTGATTCATAACGGAGTTGGAAAACGAACAACGTGAATCTAGACTAAGCTTCACCTACCCTTACACTTTATTGTTCCTTAGATCCAGGTGTCCAGTAATAAAGCTCTTGCTTCTATTATTCACAAAGTGATTTGATTTGAAAGTTATGATACAGACTAGACAGTTAGGCTCGGCAGAGCTACAGGTATTATGCTGAGGTATTATACTACCAGGTGGGAAGAAATTGATGTGGTGTACCTGGAGGAGGATGCAGGCAAGAGATGCTTGGAGTCAAAGGACACAGGAACATAATATTTTACTGATATCTGGGTGAGAAACCACAGCATCCCTGAAGTTAATATTAAAATGTGTATTCACGCCAGGCATGGTGGCTCATACCTGCAATCCTAGCACTTTGGGAGGTTGAAGTGGGAAGATCAACTTGAGGCCAGGAGTTCAAGACCAGCCTGAACAATACTGTGAGACCTCATCCCTACAAAATATAAAAAAATTAGCAGGGCGTGGTGACACACACCTGTAGTTCCAGCTACTCAGGAGGCTGAGGTAGGAGGATCACTTGAGCCCAAGAATTTAAGGTTACAGTGAGCTATGATGATGCCACTGCACTCTAGCCTGGGCAACAGAGCAAGACCCTTTCTCAAAAAGAAAAAAAAAATGTGTATTTAGAAAAGCACCAAAGAAACCCCTAAAAACATCATCTAGGGAGTACTTAAGTCTATAACAAGTAGATATCATCTGTCCCCCTTCTTGTTAAGGTTAACTGAATGTGTACTTCCTAGCCTTATAGACTATTCTAACTTTAACATTATTCGACATCATTTATGGGGAATATCTATCTAAGTACCTACCTTTGTGCAAAGCACTGTAATAGGCACGTTAGGAGGTACCAAGATACAAATGGTTAGAAAGACAATTATGAAAAAAAATAACAAAAGGAAGGAACCTGGAAAAGAACATGGACAAAGAAGGGTTCGATTAAAAGGTACCCCCAGAATGTACATACCAGGGATATATGTAAATTCTTTTGGGAGCTATTCACATGTCCCTTAAATCCTCGATGCCTCAGAGGAGGAGGCTAGGTAAGCACAGTCACCTCGTATGGTTGTCAGGTTATTTACTGCGTGAGGCCCTAAGCCAAAGGGAAAGTTGAAACTGCACCCCTGGCTGCAAGCTGCTGGCCAGGCACACGTGAACTGTGTCCACTCCCAGGAAAGCCTTTCCTATCTCACACGAAGGCACTGCCCAGACTAAGCATAGGCCTACAGGGAAGGTGTCATGGAGATGTCTCTTCTCTGACTCCAAGTAGTATTTGTGGCATGTGCTACACAACTGAGCAGCTAATTATATACTGTCTTGTGCTGTTCTTGCTTTATATTTTTAAAATATCATCTCCTAGCTAGATTTTGCCTAAAGGGTAGTAGCATTTCTGTCCCTTGGGCAGTTCAACTCCCGAAGGGGACTCCCTTAGTTGCTTCTGAATGCCTATGTTCCAGGCACCTGTCTGGCTCAGAAGCACAAAGCGAGAAATTGGTGGGTTGGCACTCAGCCACTTTAGGTTAATAACAAATCCCCAGGGTGTGTGGGAAAAACTTCTCATTGCTTTCTAGGGTTATCTGGTTCATATCTCTGCCTTTGGCCATGTACAGACATGGGACTATTCTTGAAGAGATAAAACATATATTACATCCTAGGCTTAAAGTTTAGTTTCCACCTCCTCAGAGGCTCAAGCTGAAGATAAATTAGGAATTGAGAGGTTTTCCTGTCAAATATCTTTCATACGACATAGCAAGGACTTTGGAGAGTAAAGCAGCAAGCAAGGCCCATTTCCTCTTTGGGGAGGGAGTCTGGTCAGACACACCCCTACTTTTAATCCTGCATTCTATTGCTAGGCAGGCAATTTGCTCAATAAGGCAAACTGCAAATGTTTTATGCAACTGCCACCCTGTCTTTTGCACAAATACACTCCATAGAAGAAGAAGCTGATCCAATAGTTAAAGTATGAGAAGACTTGGCTGTTCTGGAAAAAATATCTTCTTCCAACATCTAGGCAAAGACAGTTTCCAAAATTCCTACAGTCTGATAAAATTAAAACCACACGGAAAATGGTGTTGAGGTTTTTGTTTTTTTTTTTAACATAGAGAAAAATATTTTAAAATATGTAATAATACATTTAGAACTTGGGTATTGGGTACCAATAAATAGTATCAGTTTTTGAAATTGAATGTCAAAATTTCTCATAGTGTTAAAATAGAAAATAAATAAGTAGTAATCATTACGCAATAATGACTTAGCATCACACTACAACTATTCATTTGTACCTGCTGAAATAGAGTAGTTTAAGATTTTTACTCTTGGCCCTTAAATGCACAGCAGGTGAGCTTTGATGAAGAGAGTTCAGTTATAATATATTGTACTTTCTCATCTTTGCTCTCCTGTAGTTTACAACCGTTCAAAAGAAACACTAGCTATTGAGAGATTAATTATGACACACAATACGAACTGTTAAATAAAAGTGGCATTTTAAAAAATTTATTTAAGTTTTGTGATTCTCAGCAGATATCTTTACGTCAACTTCAACTGAGTTTCTATGGTTTGGATGGTTTTTGGTACATAATTTTTAAAATTGGGGACTGTTCCTTCAAATACTCTATGACTCTATTTTTTTTAAAACAGAATACTGCAGAGTTCCACATAATTAGCCAAAGCTAATGCACCACATTCTGTAACACTAGTTTACTTTAGAAGGAATTGCAAACCTTACTTTGAGGACAAAGCCTAGGTCCACAAATTGTTTAAAATGCCCTGAGGTGGTCTGCGTCCTGGCCTAGATGCCGGGTGCAGGAAAGGTAGTGACTTCTGACCTTTCCACAAGGTTATCAAGAACTTTCTTCCAGTGTACCTGGTAGTGCAAACAGTCCTCAGAATGAACAAAAACCGGTGCCCCACCCCCAATCTGCCTTAAAAACCAAAAAACAAAAAACAGAAAAAAACAAAAACAACCTGACTAGGGAAATGAGAATAGTGAAGATCTACTCTTAGGTTCTCATGCTGATTAAGTTTTAAGAGAACTACATAGGCAAATTTTGTCCTCATATTGGTTGATTTTTCAACTTCAGATAAACACAACACATTACAGTAGTCCTCTTCAATTTAAATAGAAAACCATTTAAATAGAAAATGAGGGGGAAATGAGGAGGATACATTCCAAGACCCCAGTGGATGCCAGAAATCATGTATAATATTATACCAAACCCTATAAATACTATGTTTTTTTCCTATGCATAATACTGTACAGGGTGGATATGCTTGACAAAGGGATGATTCACATCCCAGGCAGGATAGAGCAGGGCAGCGTGAGATTTTTATGACCATATTCAGAATAGCATGTAATTTAAAACTTATAAACTGTTTCATTTCTGCATTTTCCTATTTAATATTTTCAGACCACAGATGACCACAGGTAACTAAAACCATGGAAAGCGAAACTGCAGATACAGGGAACTACTGCACTGGGCGATGTCGTCCCTTTGTAAAATTAAAGTGATGATTACACTTCCACCAAAACCAAAAACAGATAGCAACTGTATATTTATGCAGTTGTTACTAACTCTTCAGACTACAAATGACTAGTGAGGAGAGGAAATCTAATACTTTAAATCTAATGATTTAACAATACTGGGATGGGAATATCACTTTTAGAGTGCCATTCTGAACCAAAGTAGAGAAATATTTTATACAGCATAACATTATATATGTATAACCCTATATAGTAAAGACAGAAAAAATAGCTATTTTTGATTGAACATGGACCATGTATCAGACAGGCAATGTTCTAAGCACTTTACATAGAGTATGCATTTAATCCATACAACAACCATAAGATAGATACTACTATTAGCCCCATTCACAGCTCAGAAAACTGAAGGGGAGAGGGGAAAAACTGTTAAATAACCAGCCCAAGGTGACTCAGCTCATAAATGGCAAAGCCAATATTCATTCAATCCAGAGTGCCTGCATCATAATGATACATGAACAATGGAGACACAAGAAAAAGTTATTTGTGTATACATTTTAGATAAAGAGGCTGAAGATGGTAATTCTAGGTTATTGATATAGTGGGACTGTTTCCAAAAGTGAATGCAAAATAAGCTTCCTGGTAAGATGATTTTAAGGTATGGAGAAGAAAAAAGAAAAAAAATCTAAGATTTGAACATTCACTATTGTCAATTTATGGCCAAAATAACCAATCTAAACAGGTATATTTGGGGAATATGGTTGAAAATTATGGATTGGATGGAAATAAAGTGTAGTAAATTAGGCCTGCAAACCTTTTCCTACATTTTACCTCTAAATACTCTTATTTCCTGATCCCCCTGGATCTATCAAAGCTCTCTCCTACAATTCCAAGAAAATCTGATATCCTTTCAGATATTCTCTGATGGTATTATTTAGTCAAATTCTTGAAGTTAGGGAGAATAAGAACATAGTAGGATTTCTTTTCTAACAGTGAACTTTCATATCTGAAATGTGGCCATGTTTGAAACAGATTCTTCACAGCAGAGAAAACACTATTCTTTAGGCAATGTTATTCTGTTTGAAATAATGTTTAATTTCTTTTTTTAAATTTTACACTAAACCTTTAGGCAGAAAAAGCAAGCCAGGTTCCAGGGGGAAAAAATGTCTTATTGGCTTCAGTCTTTTAATTATCAATGCCAGAAGATAATAGAATAATGTCTATAAAGTAAGGAGGGAACTCAACAAAAATCTCAACAGGCAAGAAGGTATCAGCCATTCTTAAAATAATAAAAACAAAACTACAAGATATTTAAATTCAGTCAAATTGAGAAAACAACTAGTAGTAAATCCTGTATCTATTAACATATTGACTGCCACACTAGAAAAAACAATTTTTTTCTTGGGGCCACAGTGTTTTATTATGAAAATAGAATAAAAACTTTGAAAACAAAATGATCCTTTCTAATTTAAAGAAAATTTAATTAAAAACAAAACTTACTGACTTCTATTCATTTAATCCACCTTCTTAGAATTAACTTGTCAATATTAATTGTAACAATAAGAATGTGAACAAGTAAGATTTTCACGAACCAACCATAGGGTTTTGCCCAGGTTTTGCTTCACGAGGCCCTGGGCTCAAAACTAGCATGAATTAAGCCAGGTGCCATGGCTCATGCCTGTAATCCTAGCACTCTGGGAGGCCAAGGCAGGAGGATTGCTTGAGGTCAGTAGTTCAAGGCCAGCCTGAGCAAGAGTGAACCTCCGTCTCTATTAAAAATAGAAAAAATTAGCTGGGCATGCTGGCACGTGTCTGTAGTCCCAGCTACTTGGAAGGCTGAGGCAGGAGAACTGCTTGAGCCCAGGAGTTTGAGGTTGCTGTGAGCTGGCCTGATGCCATAGCACTCTAGCCCGGGCAACAGAGTGAGACTCTGTCAAAAAAAAAAAAAAAAAAGAACTAGCATGAATTAAATACAACTTCCATGGCAGTTAATGTGTTAAATCTAGTAGTACATATTGAAACATTAAGTATCACAGTTTATATATAAACTATTATACTATCAAACTAGTAAAACAGTAGTAGTAAATCCTGTATTTATTAAATCTAGTAGTATCTATTTAAACTATAACTATCATATATAGTTTTTATCTAACTATTACTATTAAGCTCTATCTATTTAAGCTAGTAGTAAAACCTGTATCTATACAACTAAAGTTGAGGAAATTATGTTTATAAAACACACTGTTAACACTATTCATCTTGATAATATAACCATATGCTGAAAGGTAGGTGAAAGAGGACATAAAAGTTTTCTAATTTTCTATCTTTCAAGGCAGTGAGTAAATAGATGAGCCCTAAATTGAAATGTACAATTTGTTTAAATTTTTATTTTTAGAGATGGGGTCTCTCTCTGTTGCCCAGTCGGGAGTGTAGTGGTACAATCATAGCTCACTGCAGCCTCGAACTCCTGGACTCAAGCAATCCTCCCACCTCAGCCTCCCAAATAGCTGGGACTACAGCCTCTGGCTACTGCATCTGGCTGAAATGTACAATTTAAATTTCAAAACTATGATGTTTTCTGTGTCTTTTACCTTCAGTTGTAGGAGGACCTTTTAGGAACTAATTTCGTGTGAGAAGAAATGGATATCTGAAATTTAGTGATTTTTCCTCAGGGTCTTCTTAATTTCTTTCTACTACTTCTTAGTTCCAGTAAAATTAAGTCGAACAATTATATATACGTAAAATATTTATATGGAAAGATATAATAAGTTAATCAGTCTTTCTATCCATCTGGAATGGTGTTCACCAAACGCTGACGACAGCTGTTTCTCAGGCATGGGATTATGAGTGACTGTTCAAAGTTGTTTCTTCATATGATTGACTTTTAAAAAACAATAGTGTAGCATTTTCCAGAAAAAGTAATAAAATCATTATTCTTAAAAAAAACATTGAAATGAAGCCAGGCAAAGTGCCCCATGACTATAATCCCATAATTTGGAAGGCTGAGGCAGGAGGATTGCTTGGGGACAAGAGTTCAAGACTAGCCTCAACAACACGGCAAGACTCTCTCTACAAAAAATATAAAAATTAGCTGGGCATGGTGGCACTCGCCTGTCGTCCCAACTACTTGGGAGAGGATTGCTTAAGCCAGGAGTTTGAGATGGCAGTGACCTATGATGATGCCACTGTACTCTAGCCTGGGCAACAGAGCGAGACCCTGTCTCTCAAAAAAAAAAAAAAAAAAAAAAAAAGCATCAAAATGATTTCTAAATCTATTGGCTGACACAAAAAATGCTAAAAATATAATATTGTAAAGTAGATTGTAAAATACCACTTTTAAAAATCTATATGCATAAATTAAAATCCCAAAAGAAATATAGCAAAATATTAAGTGATTATACCTAGCAGGATATTGGATGATTTTAATTTTTCAATTGATCTTTACTGGCATTTTCTGATTTGTCCACAAAGAGCTGCATTACTCATGCAATTTAATAGAAATAAATGTATACATTAAAAAGAAAACACCAACAATTTTCACTGTAGTGTAGCTAATATTTTTAACAGGAATTCTATAGAGAAGATGATTTGTAGATAGCACTTGTGGCTCTGATGAGGAAAAAAAAATTCTACTGTAAAAGCAAACTTTAATTTCTGAGCGCAGACTTCATTAAGGGATGCATGGACTGAACGCACACAGTGCCCTCTTCATGATCACCTTCCTTGGGGTACATACTAGCTGGGTGGGAGACTGCCCCTTCCCTTTCCCTGTTGCTCTAGAGCTTCCATTTCTAGTTCTCAGACTCCATCTTTCCTTTCCCCACAAGCCTTGTGCTGAACAGCAGTATATGCTCAGCTGCTACAGCAGCTGGTGAATAATTTCCTTCTGAACCATACGTTAACCAAAACTAGAAGTCTGACTTGACTAATTAAGACCTGTAAGACCTCATCAAGAGTCTCAATTTTTATAGTAAAATGGGGTGGCCATTCAAATATTGCTTTATTTCAGACAATCTTTCATTAGCTTGTTTGAGACTAAGATAATTAGAGTTGATATGATAACTGCTGCTCTCTGTAAATCATTATGCCTCTCAACTTTACCCAGAGACTATGAGCTACCAGGTACCCAAAGTCCTGGGCTGAGAGTATACTGGAAAGAGAAGGGCAAGGAATGTGACACTTCCAAATTACGGCCTTCATACTCAGGCCAAACTCTGCTTTGAATTCCCCATTTGATTTTATTTTGAATACAGGTTTCCCCAAAAAGGTCGTGTTTTCACTTTCTAACACGTGATGCCTTGTGGTACTGAAATCCTACTGGGACTGCTGTGGATATGGCAGCACACTCATGTAATGCCTGCCCTGAAGCATCACTTGTGCTGTAACTTGAATGGGGACCCATGAACTGGAGAGAACCAGAAGGGGGTACAGTTTTGATAGCTAGGGTTCGCTCCACTTTGCTTGAAGAAAACATCTGATTAGATTTGGGTGTGCTGAAAATTTTCTACTTAAAAATAACTACCTTCCTCTATAGTGGGCTAAAAGCTTTTAAGTGGGTTAAGTGCTGAAAAAATACATAAGAACTATTTATTTAATTAGAACATTAACCCAAAAGTGCCTCCCCTAATATTTTAGCATTCAGGTACAATGACAGAGAACTTTGTTTTTTAATACTTACGAGATTTCTGAGAGGGCCAAGTTCAACTTTTGACTGTCTGTTTTATTTTCTTCACAGCCAACTGGATAGTATAACCTTTCCAAATGACTCAGTGATTCATCTTTAATTCATTTTTCCTCTCTGGAAACCCAGACATTTTTTCTGCAAAATGCTCAAGTACATGTTTCATTTTTTAAGAAAATGTTACAGTTCCTCTGCCATTTTGGATGCATGGTATACTTAGTAAATGGTTGACTGGATAATGATTTTTTTAAAAGACATAGTCTGATGATATGAAAGAATTCATGTACTTCTAAATGGAATATTACCTCCGTCAAAAAACAATGAATGGATTAGCATGTAATAGGTGCAAGTTATTATCTCTGTTCTTATTCTTAAATTGGGTATTTGGTGCAGATGTGTGCATTTGATTGTTTTATAACTTACATATGTTATCTTTAGTCTTATATCTGAATCAAATATTTTGAAACAAACAAATAAATGAATGGGTGAATTATCAGCCTTCCATTACTAGTTTTATATTTTAGGTCATGACAATGTGCTAGTCTCAAGGGGAGGGGTAAGAGGGAGATGATTTGGGCACAGACCTTGAGTTAGCAGGGGTAGTTCCTTTATTCTTTGAGCCCAGAGTCACAATTCATGCTCTTTCTTCCCCTTCAGGGAGAGCAGTGGAGAGAGATGAAAAGGAGGCAGGAAGAAAAGCAGGCCAGACAGGCCACTCCTGAGTACCATACAAGGAGTATTAACTGTACTTTGGGGAGAGACACGTGGGGGAAGGAACAGCACTCCTTCTACCAGTGGCTGCTGAGCTCATGCTGTTACATGTGGACCCCAGACATTATGCCTCATGTATTCATGTTTTAAAAAAACTCAGTCCAACCAAATTGGACTGAAGCACATGTGTGCACACACACACACACACAAAGAATTTTCAATAATATTTTCTGCCCCCTATGGGAGTTTATGCTGACCTATAAGAGGGAAAAAAAAAGCTCTATACACAAAACAAAACCTTTCTTAACTGCTTTGTGGCGAGAGGCTGGCATTAAAAATAGACACTGGAAGCATTTAAGTAAAAAATTATCCAGCATCTCACACTGGAGTCAAATTTTGAGCTGAAATTTCCTACAAGGGCAAATGGGAGGAAAAAAGCCCAAAGCTCTCAGTGTATATTTAAAACAGCATGGCCACAGGGAAATGACTGGCAGTGGAACAATCATCATTCTGCAATTTTCACATAATAAATTGGACAAAATCACTGCAATTTGGTATAAACGTTCCTTTCAGGTATATTTCTCAGAGTAGGCATTATATTTTATTCTAATGTTCTTTTTCCCTCTTTACCTCCGACTTAGTTGCATCCTAGAATTTTTATATATAAGGAATCTATAATAATCATTTATGATTTGTTTTAGATTTCTCAAGAGTCGTGCCCAAATATTATGAGTAATTAAACACATAAATAAAATGAGTAAGTGAAACAAATAATATGTAAATTATGCCATCTTTTCAAAAGACACAGTTTGGCACTGCTGAAAGTCTTCCGACATATGACCTTCATTATATAGGAGTGACTAGGCACCAACCTTAAGTTTTCTTTTTAAGAACAAGGAGAAACTGAGTCATAAATAAGTTCTTAGCAGGAATGCTCAGTGGTTTCTTGGCAAGGTAAAGCTCTTCTAGTCTGTTTTCAAGTTGGGAGTGCCCTCTACTGCCCAAAAACATGGCTTCAGTTTTGGTTACCAGGAAGCTTTGCATGACATATGCCAAATTAATAAAAATAAGAATAGTCTTTTTAACTCATCTGCAGGTGTACAGCTTAGAAATCATTTAATAACTATGTGGCCTGTAAGTTTAATTTTCAATAAATCAAATCCCTCTAGGGGGAGTTCTCTGCCATGAGAAATTATATTAAATTGAACTCTTTGACCGTCTTTCCCCTTACAGAGAGCTATCATCAGAGCTGCAACACCCTCAGTCCCCATTCTGGCTTTCTTCAATTCTAACCCTAGCTATTCTTAGGGAAGGGCGGTAGTATCTTCTGCTAGCCTTGTCCTGGGATGGAGCTACAACCTGGACTTGAGGGCTCTAATCATATAGCAAGAACAGTTGAACTGAAACCATCAGATGAGTTCCCTCTTTATGGCTGGGTCAATCCCGACAGTACAGTGTGAACAACAGGGCACAGACTTAACAAACAACATTCCTTGGCTAAGAAAATGAATCCGGTTTTCATCAAAACCAGTTTAGACATGCTATTGGGTGGAATGTAGAAAGAACCCCAATTAATATTTGGGGATGGAAAACAACTCTGTTTTAGAGAAAAAAGATTTTTCTTAATTCTGATTTCTATTTGCTGTGTCTTAGAGATGCTTTGTTGAAGACTGTCTAGAGAAACAGAGAAGTCAGGAAATAGAGGCCATCATGTTCACAGCACACTTTCCAAGGCTGGGGAGGCTGAGACGTTCCCCTGGATCTCCATGCTGCTGACTCCTGGACCTTGGGATTCTCTCAGCTTTGGCAGGACAGCCCCTCGGTGACATTGAGACCCCCAGGTGTGTGGCCCAACACAAGCTGAGATGGCTTTTGGAATCCTGGGATACTGTGATAAGTATATGCATCTTTTGCAAGGCTCTGATGAGTATGTGTACCTTTTGCCAGGCTCCTGGAACTCCAGATACAATCTCAGCGCAAAGATATCCCTTATTAGAGCACCACACTGACCCACAGCAATGCCAGTAAAAAAGCTGCCTAACTAGATCCCCATACCCCCCAATCCCAGTCCCTCCATCCCTACTGAATGGGCTCAAATGACAGACTATGAAGTCTGGGCTCAAAGATTTTATTATGAATACCTGCAAACAGAAATAAACAGAAATAAAAGCACACATAGATTAAGGGATGTATAATTTAATTATGTTTTTGTTTAATGCATTACTGCCTTTTTAATAATACAATTGGAAAGACTTAAAAACCGGATCTTAAGAAGGTTAGATAGCATTACCTAAAATCAATCTAAACCATCCTTGGTCATTACTATGGCACTGAAACAAAACATGCGATCATCTCCCTGCTCCTCCTGCTGGCCTGATTTCCTCCCTGTCAAGGAGGTGGGGGAGTAAGCCATGGAGGTATCTGGGGGAAGACAGGTCCAGGCAGACTGACACAGCATTAGGTGGGAGAAAGGCCCTGTTCCAGAGACAGCTGTGGAGGCTGGGGCTGAGCGAGTGGGAGAGGGTTAAGGTGAGAGATGCAGGCCCTTGCAGAGCTGGCCTGGTTTCACTGGGGAGGTCAAGGACTAGTAAAATAATTTCTTTATTCTTCTCACAGAGCCCACCAAAATCATTCCCAGATAAGTGGGTGATGATTTTGCTGTCTGTAGAAGGCACCAGCTGTCAGTCCTGCCCCAGATGAGAATTAGCAAAGGGGCTTTGAGCAGAAGCATGAGTGGGAAGCATGCTGACCTCTAGGGTACGGTAGTGTGGCACATTTGCCCTATGAAGTCAGTGGAAATTGACCTCAAGTAAACCATTTATTCTGAAATTGGTTTTCTAGGAAAAGGAAGTCTGTGGGGAACCTAAAGGTTTGTTTGGAAATGTAATGAACATACAAGTATGGGGATGAATTTCCAGGCAACTATGTAATTTTGGGGCACAATTTAAGCAGCCATTTCTGGGCATGTTTTCTGCATGGGATCATGCCATGACTTTCTCATCAGACCGAGCCACCTAATACCCTAGCTTCCATTTGCAGCTCCCTCTCAGGGCCCTTAATTGAGAGCCTGGACGAATATGTGGCTCAGGGTGCGTGTGCTTTTGTTATCATACCAGGATCTCCTTGTAACTCAGAAAATTTTTGTACTGACCACACCCCACCATCCTGGCAGAATCCGACTGGTGCCAAATTATTCTCCTGCAATCTATCAAGGAGACAGTAAGGAACACAACTCCCAGGTCTGGGCTTGATTCCTTTTAGGGGGACTCACAAAGATTCTACGTTTTTGGGTTCCTAAGACATAAAAAAGAATACCAACCTCAGGTCATCAGACAGCCTGTTCCCCAGAAAGTTATGGTGCACTAATGGCCACTGTAAGCCCTCACCTGGTAGAAACAAGGGGAAGTTCCAGGGGCTTCACCTCTAAAGCAATGATCCCACCCTGGGGCAAGAGGACAAGACCAAGGCCAAATGAAAGAGGTAAGAAGGGGTTCCTTTTTCACCTCCTCAACCACCCGAACCACTCTGGACTTTTCCCCCATTAAAATGATGTCTAAGAAAAAGAAAGATCCATTCAACTGATTGGGTCATTATATTATTTTCTCCAGTGACATACGTGTTTTAACCACAGACAAATGCATAGGAATAAAATGAATCATCAGGATAAATTTTAATCAGGAAATTCCTGGCTTCAATCAGCTGTTGAGTATAGGACGGATTCCTAATATTCTGAAAATCACAAATTATTGGAAGAAATTAAAAATGGAAGATGTGAATTAGAATCTCAATATACTATCTGCTATCTGTATGCCCTTGGGCAAATTATTTATTAATAACATCCCTATTTTTAATGTATAAAATAAAATTAGTAATCTTTTTAAAAACTATTTCATCTACCTCATTATGAGACTATGGGGATTAAATGAGATACTATATATGAAAGTGTTTCTAAATTGCAAAGTGCTACCCTAACATGAAATTACTTTTTTATTTTTAGCATGTCAAGACTGTGACTGGTTGGAAATATAACTCACAGAACTAGAGATTTTAAAATAAGCCATTTTTGGAGGCGTTCTGGGCTCCACTTTTTGTCAGAAAATCTAACATGGTATTGCATTTCTCTCTTCACTGGTAATGTGTATTGTTTGTTTTTTGTAATGAACCAGTGTCAGAATCAAGTGTTGAACCTAAGTTAGAGCTGGGACTTCCTTTTTTAAATAAACTTCTTGATGGCAAATTCTTTCAGTGTATTATTTCATCAGAAACTTGAGATGGAATAATGGAAATTCCTTACTATCCATCTGGCATCACGAAGAAATATAGGTTAAATTGGTAAGTACCTGCTGAACACATTAGAAAATCTAACCAGTTCTTTTGTGGATATTATTTTTAAAAGTAGTTTTGCAGCCTGAGCAACACAGCAAGACCTCCGGCTCTACAAAAAAATCTAAAAAATTAGCTGGGCGTGGTGGTGTCCACCTGTAGTCCCAGCTATTCAGGAGGCTGAGGTAGGAAGAAAGACTAAGTCCAGGAATTCAACGTTACAATGAGCTATGATCGGGCCATTGCACTCCAGCCTGGGTGACAGAGCCAGACCCCGTCTCTAAAAATAAACAAACAAAAACAAAATTTAAAAAACCCAGTAGTTTCATGTGAGCAGGCTTATATCCTCATATGAACCCCTAAAGTTACTTTAAGGTACATAATTTTAAGTTCATTGCATAACCACAGGGCATGTATCCATCCTTCCCTCACAGTCTCATAGCCATCTCTTTATTAATAATTAGAAATATGACCTCCTCATCCAGAAATACTCAAAGAAGTAAAGACACTTACTACAAAATTTTACAAGATATAAATAATTTGCAGTGGATGGAGAGTGACCGGTATGAGAAGTCATCACCTTGCTTGAAGAAACAGTGGCATCTTGGAGGGTCTAGCATAAGAGGCCTGAAAACAGAAAGGTCTAAGCTGGTATAGATAAGCAGGTCTTAAAAACGTCACTGTCAAATAAAGAAAGAGCTGTTGCTCAGAGTGGGAGCCACCTTACAGCAGATCAAAGAGAAACGTGGCTAAGTGAAACTACAGAGAGTCAGAGGCAGGAGAGGAGGTGGGTGCTCCAGGTGAGCACTGTCAGTATGTGTTACCTTGAGGAAATGAGGCACACACACATGACAATGTGCTCAAAGATCTGAAGAAGGTCACAAACCAGCCTCTGCTGGCGAAACATAGCTCACAAGTGTGTTGTTTGGCCACACTTTGTTGGTTCGCATAATCTAATTTTAAAACTATTGAGATAGCTTCCAACATTAAAAATGGGGAATGCTGGGTGTGGTGGCTCATGCCTATAATCCCAGCAGTTTGGTAGGATCGCATGAGGCCAGGAGTTTGAGACCAGCCTGGCAACACAGTAAGACCCTGTCTTTAAAAGAAACACGGGTGGGGAGAATTTCCCATAAAAAACCTGATTTCTGCCTTCTCTTGAAAAATCAGGTAGCAAGTCAGGGTTGGCGATTCCACAAAGCAACAGCTGGCTGAAGCAGAGCTGCAGCTGCTCCCTTTGGAGGGACAGAGGCTTTCAAGCCTACAGTGATCCCATCAATCCCTCTCACCCTGCCTGCTCCATTCACCTGCACACTTGCAGGGATCTGAGTTGTTCTCACCCAGCTAGAACAAGCTGGTTGATTACGATAGAAAAAAAGATGATTGAAGGGGGAGATCCTTGTGGGTGTGCAACGAGTCCAGAAAGGCTTGGGCAATCCTGGGTGGGCCTAGAAGACCTCTTCAAAAGAATAAGGCAGAGAGAAAGAACTGGTTAGAAGGGCAAGGTATGTCATGAACGGGACAGAGAGATGACTGAACTGTTTACCACCTTATTTTCTCCTCGAATGCAGCAGAGAGCAAAGCACATGTCCCTTTTAATCTAACTACAGTGAATAAGGATCTCGCCTTGGTTAATCTTCCTGTGGAGAACAGCATCCTTAGTGTCTAACATAAATAACATTTTGTAATGTTTGAGAGTTAGCAAAGCATTTCTACATACATTTTCTTTCATTTAACCCTCGGCCACAATTCTATGGGCTATTGTTACTATCTCATGTTATAGAAGAGGAAGCAGCTCAGGAACTTTGCTGGGATGGAATTCAGACTGGACCAGGCTTTTGTCAGTACAACCCACAAACTTGGCACCCCTGAACAATGATCCATCCTGTCCTGAAAACACTGGACTACTTCACCCTTCCTGCAACTGCGGTCACTGACATACCAACACTAAACTAGTGATTTTGAAGGTTTTTCCTTACTAGGATAATCTTGCCCTGAGCAAATCGATCCCAAAAAGCTCAGATAGTCAGGAGTCTGTTTGCTCAGCCTGCAAGGCAGTGGTCAGTTACGTCTAGAAACATCCCTTATTTGTTCACGAAAGTCCTACAAAATATTTTGGCAAATAAATTCAGAAAGCCGGAAACACTAATTATTAGGCAGAGACAAACCCACAGTAATAACATAAACAACAAAGTGCCTTTTCAGTGCTGCTATTCAATGTGCATTCCTGTTGCCAGTGCCACGAAAAACACGATGGGAATGGCCCGGAGGAGATGGAAAAGGAAATGACTCCTTTAAAGACCATGTCCTGTGGGCAGAATGTTGCCTTATGATTTGCTATAGCAGATATCAAAAAGGAAGGGTGGGTAGTATAATTTGTAGGGAGAGAAAAATGGTTTTAAAAAACAGAGTTCCTTAAGAACACTGTTAAGGTGGGGCACTTACAATTAGTTCTTTAATGGATGAACTTTTTTTTTTTGTTTCCTTAGCTTGGGAGTGAAGAGTGGGTAGGTAAAATAAGGAGGATTTGAGGATTTGCTCAAGTGGTTGCAAATACCTACGAACTAGTCTGTTGTCAAGGCAAATGCCTGTGTAGGTCCTCCATGTGTGCATTTTGTACCTTGCACAAAGAGGCACCTGGTGGGGATCGAACTGGGGCCTGGAATCCAGCCGGCATGCTGCTGACCAAGCCATGTGCCTTGGTTAGTCAGGAGGAAGCCCCTTTGTGTAATATGCCTGCCCGAGGGTCTGGGGATGCCTTTTTTCATTTGTACAAAGGCACTCTAAGTGTTAGCAGCAGCCCTGAGCTTAGGTAAAGGTTTCTCCGTTTCAGTTTCTGTCCCTTCAAGATCATGTCATTTTAGGTGTCAGGAGACATAGTTGTGTTGGATGCCTGGAATTTGAGCCAGCCACAGAGGACCTTAGACCCACTGTGAAGCCATTGCCAAGAGTCTAATAATCACAGTTCTTTCTCCAACGTGTCCAGTAACGTCTTCTACAGAGCTTTAACATCTATGAACAGCACATTCTTCCTCCTCATTTAAGTTGAAAGAAGAAAGAAGCCGGTGCAGTGGTGCATACCTGTTGTACCAGCTACTCCGTAGGCTGAGGTGGCAGGATCACGAGTTTGAGCCCAGCCTGAGCAAAATAGTGAGACCTTGTCTCCAAGAAATAAAAATAAATAAAATAAAAGAATAAAGATTATAAATTCAGTGACAAGCTAGGTGGCAAAGGACTCACAGGCTCACCTGAAGAGGGCAACTTCCACTTCCCAAGCAAAGCACACACTTTCATGAGTCTGAATTCAAACCACCCTCACAGGTCTTCAAGGCATTTCACTAGAGTCTTAGGGTATAGCTCTCTTAACAAACAACCTCACTGCTGGCATCTCTGAGGCAGCATTTCAAACCCCAAATTGGCTTGTTTCCCCCGACAGACTGCCGGGATACAGATTCCTGGCCAAATGCAGAAAAGCTGGCAGCTCACTACCTCTTCCAGAGTCGGCTTGGCCAGGGCAGTGCCGGAACAATTGGTCTCATTCCCTTCTGAGATGACAATTAATTAGTGTGGTGCGAACAAGGAGCGGTCTATCCAGGGACCGAGCCTTTGCCCTTCTGAGGGCTGTGGCATTGGCCTCTCATCAGAGCCAACGTCTGCATCATGAGTTGCCCTGTGGACGGCTTCTGCCTCCCTTAAGGCAGTCTGGAGGGGGGCGGGGATGAAAGGCTTTCCAAGGCGTTCTTTGTTGGGGAAAAGGAAAAAGGAACGAACACTAGCAACATTAAAAATGCAACTCACAACCAGAGACAAATATTCGGCAGCAAAATGCAACGATACATTAGAGAAGACACTGTTCTAGACATGATAAAGGGAAAAAAGGACAAATGTTTCATTGAGAAGTGTCTCAGAGTGTGGCATGAAGAAAAATGTGTGGTGACAGAAATCCAGCCCCATTGAGGAAAATTCGAGCTCAGTGACAACATCCTCAGCATGCTTTATTAGGCACTAGTACCAAGTGCATGGCTCAACATGCTGTGAATGAGAACGCGTGAGTCACAGGATAGCACCCCCTCCCAGCTCTAGCCAGCAGCGAAGGACATCTCTTACTTAACTGTAGAAGAGGATGACTGATGACTCCCAGGGCCTTTCCAGAAAGGAACATAATATCTCACTGCAGCGATGGGTGAATTAAAACATGACTCTCAAGCATCCGAAAACTACTCAAAAAATAGAAATAATGCAACAGTCTTTTACCAAAGATTTTATATACCTCATAGGGTACCATCTCCCCTAAGCCACAGATGAAACCTTGTTATTGAGGTGGGGTGGGGAGTTTGATGAGCAGTCACGTGGAGACTATAAATAAAACCTCAGTTTAAACCTAAGTCCACAGATCCCTCACCTGCCAGTCGTTCTAAATCCTCTCCGAGCCAAGTGCAATGAAAGTGGTCATCTGTACTGGCTTTTCGGCCCCTTTCCCACCCCTCAGCCCCCAGCCTGCTGTGACATCCGCGCCACCTCCACTGCGGCTCCACAGGGCAAGAGCTGGCTGAAGATGAGCAAATCCAACGGGCCCTGTTCAGTTCTTCCCTTACTTGCCTTCTTTGTAGCAATTGATAATACTGTACTGACCACTCTGTCTAAAACTGCGTTCTTTTGTGATTTTCTGGTACTACTTTCTCCTTGCTCTACGATTCCAGGGGCACCTTATCCTTCCATCCAGGCTTTTCACCTATGCCCCAGGCCAGTACTTCCAAATGTCTGCTCCACGCGCCACCTGACAACTATAGGTACTTCTATCCCAACATTCCCCCACCTGCCTCCCCGCCCCCAAAGTTGGTCTTCTTCCTCTTTTATCTGTCACAGCCCAGGGTGCCCTCACTCACTGAGTCACCTCTGTCAGAAACACTGGACAATCTCGGCTCCTCCCGGCCTCCCACATCTACCACTTCCAATTAGTCTCTAAGTGTTCTTCAGTCACCTTCATGCTCATCTCACATTGCTTTCCTCCTCTCCACCTCTACTTCCAATGCCTTGGATCTGGACCTCATGCTCTCCGGCTTGGCCCACAACAACAGCTTCTATACTCATCTTCTCGCACCCAGGAAGATCTCTTTCAAATCCACTCCCCCCACTGTGATGGGATGATCTCTGGTGAACACAGACCCGATCACATCACTCACCTGCTTAAAGCGCTCCCACAGATCCCATTGATCTACAGGACAAAACGTTTCTTATTTGGACCCCATGGACCCTCCTAACCTCCTCACTTCCTACTCTGTGCCTTTAATCTTAGCCACACGAACCTCCTCTTGGCAAGCCGTTCCCCAATATTGGCAAGCCCATGCAGACATCCATGCTTTCTCTCTTTGACCTTCTTTTTGCCTTGTATGACTTTGTCTACCTGTAAAAACTGCTACATGTCCTTCAAGACCAACTCAAATGCCTCCTTTTCTCTGCAGGTTTTCCTAGGCACGGTCACTCCTATCTCCTCACTGCCATAGTCCACTGTGCATCTCCCCCGCCATGTCTGTCCCACATAGGGTCCATGAGTTCCTTGAAAACAAGGACCACCATTTTTCTTTTCTCCCGTCCTCAGCCCCTACTAAAGTGCTTGGCACCTCATAAGGGCTCAATAAATGTTTACTGGGAAAAAAAAAACAAAAAACAAAAAAACAATAGATGTCACCCTTTCCTAGATCTCCACAGGTATGTGTAACTTCATATTCCCTCTTTCTATCCAAACCTGCATTTATGAATTTACACTTAAAAGTTTATTTTACTCAACAAGGTCATTTCTAAGATGGAGAAAGAGAACCCAGCTAAGTTACATGGCGTGCCTAAAATCTGAGAGGAAATAATTGAGAGACCCAGGTTTTCAGATAAAAGACCTGTTTTTTCTCAATGATCAACAAAAAATTTTTGTAACAAACTTCCCTCAAAACAGGATGCCTATTGTATGGGTCATTCCTCCTCCCCCTACCATGGAATTTGAAATGTTCAATGATAGTATTCTGTGTGTCATTCCTGGGTGTTCTGTGTAGTTTTTTGTGGAAAGCCAAGATCTGTGGTTCCCTAGAAAGTAGAACTCAACTTATCCTCTGAGGTCATTCTTACCCTCATAAAGGGAACTGAAAAGGACCCAAATTCACTGGGACAGGGAAATATCACTGTCAGTCCTAACATCACCATTCTAATTGCTCTGCTTTTGTTTCCATCTCCAAGCCTTCACTATGTACTTCTGCTCTAGTAACTGTCCTTGCCTGGACCCTCCCACCAGTTTCCCAGTTGCTAATACCCTCCCAGTATGGTCCCATCTGGGGTTATTAAAATACTGGTAGCAGCATGTCCTTGGAGGTTTGCTCTGCCTACTTTAATTGTCCTTACTTTACTTCTGCTTGCTGCAAAGACCCCCTTTCTCCCCACTCCATCATTTTCCAACCTCATGCAACGCACACCCAATACCAACTGAGCTGGCACTTTTCCTTCAACATATTGTTTCAAAGGAAGGTTATTTTTTTTGGCTTAAAAGGTTTTCTCTTCCAGCGCTGGGTAAAAATCAGCAGAGATTCCTGTTCTTATCAACTGAGTGCTTAAGTAAACAGAGCAGGTGCCAAAGTCAATAGGCTATGTAAAATGATATTTTGCTGAAGATTATTTGTAATGGGGATCAACTGCTGACATGGAATCAGGGCTTCACACTTGAAGAAAAAGAACATGAAAGCGGAAAGAGCCAAAATTTCAAAACAGAGGGTAGAGGGTAGGCAGGATTAGGTTGCCTGTACCCATGTGGTCAGGCAAGGTTCACATTTTCATGTAACTGATTGGGGTGTCCTCTTCACGCTGGAAAAATGCTCTGTTTGTTCACACAGAGAAAGAAACACTCCATTCTGCCCCACCCTTATTTTAACAGATTCCCAGTGACCACTGTGCTGCCTGACCACTTCACCCCCTTACGACAGTCCCTTCTCAGAGCTCAGAGGCACAAGTGCTTTAGCAGAGGGATGAGGAAAGGGGCTGGAGTGTAATTAATTGTGCAGTGTCTGAATAACCATGGCAACGCATACCCAACCTGTTCTGCCTGCCAAGGCCCTGGAGCCACATGTCTGCTAAATAGGGTGTGCTGCTCCTGGCTTTCATACCCTGAAGGCACATTCACGACCCTTCCCCACCAGTGGGATTTAAAGTGTTGGCTCTTCCAGCCCTTCACAGCAACGTGAATTTACACCCTCTTTCCAGGTGCGTACATGTCTCTTGGAGCATCCCCGCTCAACTCTGGGGATATATCATGACTCCCAGCTCAGTGTCCTTTCTCCTGCTACTCTTCTCCTCCGTCCCTTGAAACACAGCAAGCACCTTTTTCAGCCTGCTCAGATATCTCAGTAACTGATGAGGAAATCTCACAGTTTTATTTTTACAATAATATTCCTGGTCAAGTATTTACAATTAGAGCTGAAAGAAACTGACATCAATCCTTCATTAGTACTTTGATAGCAGGGCATAGGCAACTTCATGTCACCAGTGGGAAACAGACAAAATAAGGCTGAAGAATTTAACACCTGGGCCATCAGTGGTAAGGCACGCCACAAAATAGTGGCTCTTTCACCATACCCCTTCCAGCATGTACAGGTGGAGGAAAGACCATCTATTTTCCCTTTTCTCTTTCTATAAAAATTGATGGTATTTTAGAAAAGGAAGAGAAGAGAGACAAATGTGGGCAAGAATTGTTATCAACCAGACTATGTCAATAGGAAGAAAATTTTAGAGTATACTATAAGCCACTTTCCTGTTTCATGGGGTTTTCCACCCAGAAGAACAAAGGGAATTTGTCAGCAGCAGTCAAGAGTCAGATCTGTCTGAGATGGAGTTATCCTACCATGTGGCTCTCCAGGTCTCTTTCTAACTTCTTAGTTCCTCATCTGAAAATGAGGATATAAGAGTAGTTATTTCAAAGGGATATTGTGGGGGTTACATGAAATGATGTACATAAATAGTATTAACAGGACCTAGCACAAGGCAAATGGTTAATATACTTTGTGGCATATTATTATGATTATTATTTATAGTATTGGATAAATTTTTAGATGCTGACTTCAGTAAGTGTGAGCATAAAATTTTATTTCCAAAACCATTTACTATGAAAGCGAACCGTGGAAGCCACTTTCTTGACTAAGAACTCGACAGTCTTCCTGACAATACAAATGGCTCAGTCAGCAGAGTCACAGTGATTCCAGATTTTTGTGTCAAACCCTAAGAAATCTTAATCAATTGGCAGTTTGAAAAATAAACCTATGAAACTCACAACTATAGGTCATACATACAGTCATGCTGTATATAATTCAGAACAGTGGCTACTCCTGTGTGTCCTATTATTCCACTAAATTTCAATTTAGGATCTTTGTGAAATTACTACCAAAAAAAAAAAAAAAAAAAAGACCCACAGGCACTATTTCATCAGGAAAAAAAAAGCAATTACCTTATATCCACCCTGTCCCATTTCTAAGAATTTTTCCACTATTACATAAACCACCTAAATGAATTCTGGAATGCCTCCAGGCAAAAGGACAGAACTTGCTGAAATCTGTTGATATGATAACGACAAGCCATCGCTATAGGTAAATATGAGTTAGGGGTTCAAACTATTTTTGAACCTAAATTAGAAGAATCTCTGATTTTTATTCTGCAGCCCAAATATAGAGTTATTATTTCATATGGATCACATGTCCCGTTATATCCTGTATATTTTTATAGCGCTAACATGTAGACCCGTAAGTACATAGTATGGAGGACTGTGGAGTTTGCTTCTGGAAAAGTACTTGTTTGTGTCATTTTTTTAAAAATCACTTTTAGTCCAGAGATAAATATGTTTAAAAGACTATTAAAGATGCAATGGGTAAAGAACACTGTCTCATGAGAATTAAGAATTAATCAACTTCAAGGTTAGACCTAATGCAATTGATACCCCTCCACTTATTTCTTAGGAACTATAAGTCTCATCAATTTCAAAATCAAATTTATGAAAACATGTGCTATGGGAATTATCAGGATATGTTAAAAAACGAAAACAGTGAAGATCTGTCATGGGGTGAGATTAAACACAGGTTAAGTGACAGTGATATGCATGCTTGGGGAATTATCTGTTCATTAATTGCTTCAGGTTTGGTTTGTTCGTGTTTACTCTTTCTCTTTAAATGGCTCCTGAAGCCAGAAAAAAATCAGCAAGATGCACAAATGTCCTATTTTCTTTGCCCTGGGTGCCCTACTCATTCATGAACACCTTTTAAAGAGATAAGGCCAAGGTAAGCATATTTCCTCTCTCTATGTACTAAAACCTATGCAATCATAAAGTTTGAACTCTGCTAGAGCAGTGTACCTAATGCAATCTAAAGGGACTTGGGGGGCAGACAGTATAATTTATAGGTTGGCATGGTATGCAGGATAATGGTATAGATCCTTCTTTTCTATTAAGAGAGTATAATTACAACATGTAAGATTTGCTAACCTAGAAATTCACAGTCTTGTGTGGAATGAAAAAGTTTAGTTTAATTGAAAAAACCCTACATTTTCACAGGACAAATAACCAGTCTTTCCAGTAAATGGACATTTCAAAAATAGGAAAAGAGAACATTCAATAAAGCTCTGCAGATAGTTTATTGGTTACTGTCTCTTCTCCCAGAAATGACTTCAGTGATATCATATGAAAGTGCCATTGTGCCTTTGTTTCAAGCTTACATCACACCAACTTGTGTTACAAGAATGGTCAGATGGCATCCTAATGAAGAAATTTTTCTGAAAACATAAAAATTCAGCAAGAAAACAAGAGGAGACATGAAAATTGGTGTAATGGAATGGAATCAAGAAAAATTAGGATTAAGATAGCAAAGGTAATTACAGCAGATACAAATAAATTAGAAGAAATATAGAGAACTAGTTAAAGACCAGTGGACAGTTTTTTTAATAAAAAGTCCCATTCATAAACAATAAAAATCAATAAAAGCAAACTGAAGCATCTGTGGTTTCTCGGCTAGAGATATAAGCCATGTTTAAAATCATAGTCCCCCCAAGAATGACTTTGTAGGATTATACTTTGATTTTGCTTGGTATACCTATAAAACTAGCTGATTATCTCATTTCTCCCCGCTTTGACCTCTTTGAAATAAAGTGGACTTTATATGAAAACACAGAACATGTTTATTATAACTAAACATGCAAAAACAAACATGATTACCCACGGCAAGAAAACAAATGCCATCATTGGTAATGTTAGCCCATGAAGTCATTTCAGGGCAAAGATGCTGAGTTTTTATTTCCTAGGGAAGTCAGTTTCATTATCTCCCAATAAAAATGCAATAAACTGAATTCTAGAGAAAAGTCTTCTGCCATTTGCTATAAATGTCATGGCAAGCTGTAATAAGAGAACTAAACAGGAATGAATCAATCAGAAGACTCTACCGATATCTTATGATTTCATTAAACACAGAAAAATATTTTAATTCAGCTCTTATATTTTATACAAACTTTGGTTGAGATATCCATATCTATATCTATATCTCAACCTTCCAGTCAAAAAAATAAGAAAAACAACACTGGCTATAGCTAAATTGCTGGTACAGTACTTGGCTCATAGATTTTGCTTACCAAATATTCCTTGAATGAATTAATAATCTAAACATCATTTATATTTGCTTTATATTTTAGCATCGGTAGTGCCAGCTTTTCAATTAAAGGCATTCCTGGGCCTACACAAGTACCTTCATTCTTTGGTGTGGGCAGAGGCTGTCATTTACAGATATGGTTTATCCTATAGTGCTGCAGCCTCCCTCTCACCCACCTGTTAGGAACCTGGCCACACAACAGGAGGTGAGCTGCAGGAGGACAGGCAGGCAAGCAATTGAAGCTTCATCTGTATTTACAGCTGCTCCCCATCACTCACATCACTGTATAAACTCTGCCTCCTGTCAGATCAGCAGCGCATTAGATTCTCATAGGAGCACTAACCCTACTGTAAACTGCACATGGGCGGGATCTAGGTTGCACGCTCCTTAGGAGAATCTAATGCCTGATGATCTGAGGTGGAGCTGAGGCAGTGATGCTAGTGCTGGGGAGCAGCTGCAAATACAGATTATCATTAGCAGAGAGATTTGACTGCACAATAAATGTAATGTGCTTGAATCATCCCAAAACCTACCTCCCCCTCCCCAACCCCAACATCCATGGAAAAACTGTCTTTCATGAAACTGATCCCTGGTGTCAAAAAGGTTGGTGACTGCTGCTACAGTGATCCTCCAACTCTGGAGGAACTGAAGAGGTGTCTAGGTTCTTGGTCCTGTGACTTCAGACTTAGCTCGTCTCTAGGAAATCCAAGTGCAATAGCCCAGAGCAGGGGAGAGGAACATTTTATATGCAAATGATTGATGTGCAGCGCATAGAAAGAATTAGAGGAGATAGAAATATACAGATATCTATGGGAAGGAAGATGTGTGCATATAAACTAATAAGTAATTAAGTAGATTAGCTTGACCTTAAAATAAACTGGGGAAACTAGGATTTTCTTCTAAAGTAAGTGAACAATATCAGTATTTCATATATAATCACTTACAATTGGCAGCATGTAACATCTGAATGAGTATTTTTTGATGGAGAACTTCTTAAGGAGGCTGGGCCTTACCCCAAATTTTAGAAACATAAACTCTTTCAACATGACTATGGCAGAAGAGAAAGGACAAAGAAGGACCATCTACCAGATTTAAGGAGACTTCTTTATGTAATTACTTTAAAATTATTTTTATGATATACACTCTGAGTACTTTCTAAATGGGTCTGCTCAGCAGGCAATTAAAAATTACTCCAGGAATAATTAGTCAGGCTGTGTATCAATTAAGCCTTTGTAACTTTTTCATTGTTTAACCTTGTAAAGCAATATTATGAAATAAATAAGAGAACTATTTAAACATGACCTCATACCAGCAGTTCTTTTAAATATTTGTTTGTTTAATTGAACAGGAAATTTGTGAAGAGGCTGGAAATAGTCTGTGGAACCAAGAGGTGTTAGTACCATCCGAATCCACATCTCTTCCAAATACCTTCTGTCCCCCACGCCCTCACCTCCCTCACCAGGGAAAACCAAGAGCTGACCTTAGTAGTATGATCGCCACCACCTCTGAAACTACAGGAAAAGCTGAGAAGTTAAGTGGAGCACACTAGGCAAGGCAGGGGAGTGAAATTCAGACCCATCAAGGCTCAAGTGGATGAAAAACCCAAACATGGAATTGGCTGGACTGTCTCCATCAGTGTCGGCATCGGCATCTTGCTACTGCAAGCCCTTTTCTTTACCAAACATGGAATACTCTGTTGTGAAATTCAATCACTTTCAACAGGCATCTATAACTCAACCTACACCTCCTAGCTTTGTAAGATCAGTGGTATACAGCTTTCTGAAATACCATTTTTAACATTACACTTGTTATCTAGCTCTTTGTTTAACCTGCAGAGATCCAGACCATCCCAGTACGCACGGTATTCCAATCTAAATGCACAGGGAGGGAGGGTAGAGAAGGGGGAGAGGAAAGAAGAAAGGGAGGAAGGAAGAAGTATTCTGCCTAAGTTCCTACCCTGAATGTTAATGTCTGTTAGTAACAAAAAAAAGACCTTTATACTCTTTTTAAAAGGCCATTTTCTTTTCCCCTGTTTAACTTAATGAAAAAACAATTTATAGGTAAAATGTGTTGAGAAGGCAATAAAGGGTTTTCCCCCCTCAGTTTTGAACTGAGGTTACATGTTTCACATAGCATTAGGCTTTTATTTTTATTTCCTTACAAACTCCCCAAAAGCTTTTTTAAACAGAGCTGTCAGCTATGTTTGTTCCAGTCCCTGATTTACAAAGAGCCCATGGATGAGAGAGCAAGTATCAAGTAGGAAAGTTACTGCAGCATTTCCATTTACAAACCCGCTTTTCCTACCCTTCCCTGCTTTTCAAAGCGGCCACAGGAAACCCACCCTCTGCTCACCCCAACATTGGCAAATGTCCCACTGGGAAGATCTACGATTTCAGGGGAAGGGATTGTTCTCAGCTCCAGCCCGATCATGGGATTGCATCTCCAGACCTCACAGCAGTGTGGATTCTGTGTTTCACTCTCCAACACTCGGATTCTCAACCCAGAGATAGGACTTTGACCATGTAACCTGGGAAAGCTTTTTAATATAATACCTAGCCTGACCCAGTTGAGGACCATTGCTCTAAATCCACAAGAATGAGTGAATCAGAGAAGCTAGGGTTTTCTGTTGCCCCAACTGAGCCCCCTCAGCCATTTAGAGCAATCACCACTACCTTCATCTCACCACCAGACCATGGGTTGGTATCTTCACTTCTCACTATTCCCTTAATCACCCTCTCTCAGTCAATCTTCTGCTCTCAGTGCACCACTGAAATGTCTCTTTCGGAGGTCTCCAAAGGCCTACTTGGAGCCTTTCCTCAATCTTCACCTTCCTCTGTAGTGCCTGACACCACTGGTCACCTCTTCCTTCTTGGAAACACTGCATAGTTCTCCACCAACCTCTCTAGACATGCCTCCTCTCTCCCCTTGGCTGCCTTCTTTCCTTTTACTGATGCCTATGGGCAAGCAGCCCCCAGAATCCCATGACCAGCCCACTATTCTCCACACCAGCCTCATTACCATCTTGGCCATACTCTGAGCTGCAGCTATCACCTGTGTGCAGGTGACACCCAAGTCTCTCTTCCCCAGCCCACACCCTCGTCAAAGCTCCTGAGCTTGGGAGCACCTTAACTCAAGTCACTCCTTCCCTTGGCCGTCTCTTGACTTTCTCCGTTTCTGTTACTGTCTTTCCATCTATTTCGGCCCCATCACACAAGCTATAAATCTCAGACTCTTGGACTGTTTTGTTCCTCTGCCCAACACATCAACCACAGCACCAGAGTCCTGTCTGTTCCTACCTAAAATGATCTTCCCATGTTGACACCCCTGATTTCACATCACCTGTGGGAGGTCCAATACCTGCTCTAAGTGCTAACTCCTAAAAGTTTTCTCCAAGCCCCCTTTGAACACGAGGCTTTTCTTCTCACCATCACTATTCTATAATTGTGACACTTTACCCATTGCTGATAAATTACGAAATGAAACCCAGAAATGAAGACCTAATGAAGGCATATCCTTACAGTACACTTAGAAGAGTTATCCTATTCATTCCCTTAATGGATTTGTTTGCTTTGCTTTGACTACTAATGACAAATTTAATAATCACATCACATCAATCCCACACTTAGATCCATTTATCTGTTTGGCTACACTGTGTCTAACAAAAAGTGTATCGAGTTTAATAAGCTATTTGAAACCTGAAAATATGATTTAAAGAGAATCACCTCCATTTGTATAATTTGGAATTTTTGCTTTAAAAGTAAAGAAACAATAGTTACCTTTCGCCTTAAAGACATCGACCCTAAATCCTGGTAACCATAAAATCCAGATTTATAAGAAGATCTAAAGCTTACAAAAATTAGCTCCATTCAAGATGTTCGTTTGTTTTCAGAATTGGATAGAATGCACAATAGCACTTTTTCAATGGAAGCCAAGATTTTTAAAATGGTATTTTAAATTACCTTTAGGCTAGCTCCAGCCAAATAGAATGCCGTAAAGTATGAGACCTGCTATGTAGGATGAAAAATAATTGCATGAACCTACCTTGCAGCTATATTCTGGGTCTCAAAAAAAAGGTGAAGCTCTCACTGCCTCAGCAAGCCACTTGTGAGCTAGCAAAATTATAACTTTTTGTGCTGGATTTAGTAAAAAAAATGTAGTGGCAAAAACATTTAACTTCATGAGCAAAGAAAAAACCCCCTAAGTAAATGCACAGATGTCTATAATTTATCTGTTATATCAGGAAGGAAAGAAAAGGAATGATTAAGTATAGTTTCATACAAACTTTTTCAAAGGAGTTTAACTTTATATTCTTCCCCATTTAACAGAAGCCATAAAATATTCCTAGGCTGAGATTTCATATCAAGGCTCCCCTAGAGCAGAATCAATATTTCTCAGTAGCACAGCCCACAGGCACCTGGAAATCTGCAGGCTGGCTCAGGGAGGGTCAGCTGGGGGCTAACAGCTGGGGTAGGTAGCAAAGGCAGCTCTGCTAGGGTTTGGCTTCCGTGTGTTCTCTTGGTCCTGGGGCTCGGACAGCCCACCTTTCTGACTGGTTTCCCTGCCAGACAATGCTCTAGGGAGGCACCGCACATACATTTTCGCTAAATGCTGCCAGCGACCTAGAGAAGCAGATATTGTTACCCTCGATTTATTAATGAGGAAACCAAGTCTGGGAGAAAGTTAAGTAATTTAGTAATTTGCATAAGATTGGGGAAGTTGGTTGGACCCTAAAGACTACCCATCTCGCTACCAGTGGCTCTTGAAGGACACTGACTGTCACCCCTCAGGGGGTGGGTATTTTGGTTGCTACAATGATTGTAGAATGCTACAGGGACTGAGTGGATGGGGACCAGGAATTTTAAATGTTCTGTAACACAGTGAACAGTCCCCACTCAAGGAAGAATTGTCCTGCCCCAAATGCAACAGTGTCCCTATCAAACAACACTATGCCACGATACTCCTGGAGTGTGTCCATAGAGGGAGAGAAACCACCATGAGAGGCCTCTGCAGGCTTTGCCAACTAATGTCATCAACAGGCTGGGGTGGCATAGGGCAGCAGGGAACTTCCAGTAACATGAGGGTCTATGTGAACATACATGAACTTCTTCTTCATCAACAGCATGTAATAACAAAAGGTGGAATCATTTAAAGAAGACTTTACTAAACACTTGAGGATAGCAAAATTAGACAAACAGACTAAAACGTAAAACTAAACAATACGGCTTTTCCTATCCTGGCTTCCAGCCTTGATGTTGGGCTTCTCGTTCACACGGACTGCTCAGGAAACCACACTGATGAGACAGGTGGTGTTCTGGGAATTAAGACCTAGAACACCTACAGTTCCTGCGTGGGACGGCTTCAGTCTGCCCCTCCCATTCCCCCTTCTGCCCTGCTCCCGGTTTGGACTACATGGGCATCAACAGTGCCCCTGTGGCCTCGGGCTTTCAGCTGGGTTCAGCCACTGGGGCGCCCTGGCAGGAGACTGGAAGGCAGAACATTTATTCCCTTGGCTCCTTCCACTCGAGGTTGCCTCAGGCTAGATGCATCCCCCAGTGAAGTTCATGGCTCCGCTTAAGGCAACAAACTCTACTCATCTCTCACGCTCTGTGGCAGGCAGAATGCTGGCCCTGCAAAGAAATCCACATCCTACTCCCCAGAACTTGTGAATACATTACTTTACATGGCAAAGGGAAATTAAGGTTGCAGATGAAATCAAGATTGCTAATCAGCTGACTTTGAAGTAGGGATATTATCCTGGATTATCTGGGTGGGCCAATGTAATCACAAGGGTCCTTAAGGTGAAAGCAGGAGGCAGAAGAGGTTAGAGCGATGTGATATGAGAAGGACTCAGCCCCTGCTGCTAGCTGTGAGCACAGAGTAAGAGGCCACAGCCAAGGAACACAGGTAGCCTCTCAAAGCCAGAGAAAGCAAGAAAATTGATCCTCCCTTAGAGCCTCCAGAAAGGAACGCAGCTGTACTGACACCTTGATTTTGGCCCCTGAGACCCAGTTCGGACTTCTGACCTCCAAAAGTCTTGTGTTGTTTTAATCCATTAAATTTGTGGTAATTTGTCATAGCAGCAATAGGAAACAAATACACTCTTTTCTGGTCCTTGTAACTGTTCTCCCTTTCAGGCCCAGGGGAAGGAACGGACTGTCTGCTACCAGATCACCGAATCTCCATGGTGGTTCCTATACCTCTACCTTTGCAGACACTCACTTTACAAACAAACCCTGCTCTAGGGCATGTTGAGTGTGCTCTTTCTGAAATTCTGAATCACAGGCCCCCTCCAACTTATCATTGGCTTGTTCCTGCTAAGAGAAAATTAACCCCTTTCACTCTAAGCTGCAAACAGAGCCAAATTTATCAAAACCTAGGATGCCTCTACACTTGTCAGTAATCTATCTTTTTATTTTTTAAGCTGAACAAGCAGCTCACTTTACCATTCCACACTTCTTTTCCTACCTGGAAGGCCACAGAGGCCAACCATCAAGTCGAGAGTCAGTACGAAGTCAGTCCATGTAATTTATATCATGGGAATAAAAGGGTCATTTTTTTCATCCTTACCTATGCATTTCTGTGAAATTACTGAACTTATACAGTAAGGAAGCTATTTTCATCATATAATCTGTACCCTGAAACTTTAGGAACTTTCTGGCTATATCAGATATCAGCCTTGGTTAGAAAGATGCTATTTCAGGATAGCCCAGTTAGACACTGTAAATACCAAGGAGCAAAGAAAGCCCCTGGAGCTCTACATGTAAGAAGCAGCATTACCAACCACATGACACATTTAACTGCTGGGGAGAGATGACTGAGTGGTCAATGGGCCGTGGCTAGGAGTGTCATGGGAACGAGGCCTGACCACAAGGCGCCCAGAGTTCTAGGCCCAACTCTGCCAGACACTGACTCTGTGTCCCCTGGCAAGACAATTCTTTCTCTGGATCTCAGCTTTCTTCCATCCGTAAAAAGGAAATTAGATCACCTCTAACACTTGTTCCAGCTCTCGTGTTCTGTGAGTCTATGAAATGCTGAGTTCAAAAGTGCTACAAAATGATAATAAAGACTTGGGTGAAGTTGACTATAATTAGTCTTAGCAATGCACATTAATTCATTTATTCAGTCAATGGTTACTGAAGATTTATTGTGTGTCAGGTACTATTTCAGGTGCTGTGAAAAAAATGATGATTATCTATCCCTACCCTTGAAGGGCTTACTGTTTAGAAGAGGAATATATATATTAAACTGTGAAAGTTATTACATTAGAAGTTTACATGAGGTTCAGTGGGGATACAGACAATTGTGTTTGATTCTAACATTCTTAGAAGGGGAAGGAATAACCATACTTGATAAATTCTGCTTCATAATAATTATTATTTATCACTAGCTGATAAAACCAAGCTGGGCAGTGATTTAAAAAATAAAAATTAAACCACATCATCACAGCCAAGAAGGTTATTTGTGATATCTTGTCAGTTTTTACAGATTGAGCAAATTGTCAAATTATCAGTTGTATATACTAATCATATTGATGGACAAAATAACCCAATCAGGAGCACTTCTCTAGAAATTTCACACAGTAACTTCATAGATGCATACAGCAATGAGTTATAAAAAGAATATAAAAATAAAGACTGAGTAGTTCTTAAAATGTAAATTAAACATCACTGTATTGGGTTGAAAATGAATGTAAGCTTAGAAATTAGCTGATGTAACATTTAGTCAATATTTTGTCTAAATTAAAACAGAGGCATATAAAGTTGTGTTTTTTATTGAAAGATAATAATAGTCATCTAGAGTTTATTCTTTTCTTTTTCTTTCTTTCTTTTTTTGGACACAGGGTCCTACTTTTCTTTTTCTTTCTTTCCTTTTTGGAGTGCAGTGGTGAGATCATAGCTCACTGCAGCTTCAAACCCCTAGTCTCAAGTGATCATCCTGCCTCAGCCTCCCAAGTAGCTAGGACTACAGGCGCAAGCCACCAAGCCCAGATAATTTTTTATTTTTTGTAGAGATGGGGTCTCCCTACATTGCCCAGGCTGGTCTCAAACTTGTGGCCTCAAGATATCCTCCCACTTCGGCTTCCCAAACTGCTAAGATTACAGGCATAAGCCACCATGCCCAGGAGTTTATTATTTTCTAGAGTTAGTTAATGCACTATATTTAAAGAAATATATTCATGCTTTGCATCTTAAACTGAGAATTAAAAGATGTTCTCCATAATGAATTTTAAAACACACAGTTACTGAGCTTGAAGAATGTACCAGTTGAAAACAGAGCTCCTTTAGTAAAACAGAATATGTTCTGAACATCCTTCCTATAACTCTCACCTGTGCAAACATCAACCTTTTATCACCCTCGCCACCCCTCACTTCAAGACCTCGCTCAAACTCCACCACTTCTGTATGACTTTGCTTGAGCATCCCAGCCCCCCAGGAACTCTCCTACACACTCAGAGAACACTCACAGTGTCAATCAACACAGAAGGACTTTTTCTGGTGGTTTAACTATTTGTTTGTATTCCCTCAACTAAATGGAAAATTCCACAGAGGCCTGCACCAGATTCCAAACTTCCTCGTATTTCAAGTACAGTTTTTCCCTTTTCTAAACTACTTCGAACTTACATTGTTTTGTTCCTTGTAAAACATTTAAAATCCCTTTTAGATCAAGGCTGAGTACAAACAGAGAAACAAAGATCACCAATAAGGACCAGAGCTGTGCCCCAGACACAGGTAGGATCTTAATAAAACATTATTAATTAAATGATTGAATTAAAATGTTACAGTCAAATCGTAACTTATTAAGATTATATATTCACCTGAAACAAACCCGAAGTGTGCAAATGAAGCAAAGTCAAGAAGAAGGAGGGCATGGGCTCAAATCCATGGTGTGAATCTGTCTCCAGCTGGCCCTCAGGAGGGCAAAGGCAATCTTCCTTTGTGAAGGGGAGGAAGAGCAACAATAGCTAGGTGTGGAAACATCACATGCAGGTGCACACAGGCAGGAAAACAATTCTGACTCTGAACTGTAGTCATCCCTATGCACTGGCTCATCCAATCTGGATTATTTCTAACCACAGTATTATGGAAGAGGACTAGAGACAGGTCTAAAAGGACATGCAATAATAAAACTTTTCAAAGGTCCCATCATCATTAAGCCCCCCTAGAAGAACTCAAATAGGCTATGGGCTTAAATCACTTACCAACCCTAACCAATAATTGAGCTTTGCAATGTAAATCAACCCAAGCCTACCAGCTCCCAAGCACAGATAACAGCCCTCTCAGACAGACCTCATTAGAGCCAATTTTGCTTAAGGGTGGTCAATAGTTGCCTATGCTGACCGCTTTTCATAGATATGATAAAAAAAAAAGTATCGGCCGGGCGCGGTGGCTCACGCCTGTAATCCTAGCCCTCTGGGAGGCTGAGGCGGGTGGATCGCTCGAGGTCAGGAGTTCGAGACCAGCCTGAGTGAGACCCCGTCTCTACTAAAAATAGAAAGAAATTATCTGGACAACTAAAAATATATATATAGAAAAAATTAGCCGGGCATGGTGGCGCATGCCTGTAGTCCCAGCTACTGGGGAGGCTGAGGCAGGAGGATCGCTTAAGCCCAGGAGTTTGAGGTTGCTGTGAGCTAGGCTGACACTACGGCACTCACTCTAGCCCGGGCAACAAAGTGAGACTCTGTCTCAAAAAAAAAAAAAAAAAAAAAAAAAAAAAAAAAAAGTATCAACATATATCAGGATATACTTGATATAATGATACATATATATCATTGCATAAATGAATATACCATTCCTCTGTGTACATGAAACAACAGACATATACTTAGAAATAACAACAAACGGTTATACTTTTCAAAATAACCTACTCTGCCCAAACCAAACATTCTTGGTGTTCAATGTTGATGGTCACATTTTGCACATCTACAATAATGTTTTTTAAACAAAAAGTCAGCCCTCATTGAAACAGACCAAACTTTATGAATCATAAATTAGAGGATACTTCATGATTTGTAGCATAGTTTAATAGACTTTCCTTTAATAAGGAAACAGTTTATTAAATTTCTTCTTGAATGATGACATTTCCCCAAATTAGCTTTAAATATACAATATTAGCTTTGAGAAATATGAATGCTAAATACCAGGAGACAAGCTGTGTTTATGGACTCAGTCCATATATTTCATATTATGAACATTATTTTCAACTGTCTTTGTCAATATTTATTGCTGTAAAATCTTATTTCTAAATAAACTAATCATGTAATTATTCATTCTATCATCATTTCAATAGGAAAAAAATAGAAAGAACTGACATTCTGGAGAGGAAATTTAGCTGTATAATCTGTAAGACATGTCTGATTAAATGAAATAAGAAAATTATATTTTCTACTCTTCTTCAATGTTAAACCATTTCCATTTCAGTGGAAATAACTAGCCCCAAACCCAGTGCTTAAGGAGAAAACACCAGAGGAAGAGTGATAAAATTAACAGGTCATAGTTTCCTGTGTTTATCACAGCATTTTCAGGGACATATAAAATATTTATAAAAGAAGACTAGATGTATAAGAAAACAACCTTTAGGTTAAGAAGGTTAAATAAATGTAATCAGCTTATGGAGAATTTTGAATTATTACCTCTTGAAATAATTTAGTTATCTGAATTTGGTAAATGACCATATTTGCTACATTTAATGTAGAAATGAAGACAAGGATTAAATCTTAAACACTAATGACATCACTGCCCTGCTAAAACATTCATAACTGCTCTCAAATGCTTCTAGGATAAAATCTAAACCTCACAATGCTGCCTATAAAATGCTCCTTAATTTGGCCACTTCCTACCTGTATAATTTTATGATCCACTACCCCTCAACATGGCCATGATTCAGACTCCTCTAAATGGTCCTCACTGCCCTGCCTGTGCCCAATCCCATGCCCTTCCAGGAATGCCCTTCCCGTCCCCATTCCTCAAGGCCTGGCACAGGGTCCCCTTTGCCACTAGTCTTTTCTGGCCATGCAAGTTACAAAGAACTCAGATAATATTTAGAATTTTTAATGTGATAGACGTGTGTGGATAAAAAATTTATAATTTACATATCTACATGTGTATAGAGATAGATTCTCTTCTAAGTAGTGTTTTCATAGCAGGGACTTTATCTGTGAGGTCTCTGAAGCACCTATAATCAGAAAACATGCCTAGGAGAACAGGACAAATAACTGTTTCCCTCCATTGCTTGATTCTTTTCAATAACTCTTTAAGTTATTATGCTGATCTGACAGCATTTTAAGACTAGGATAAAAAATGATCTTCTGCATCAAGGACGCTATGGGAGCTTTATTAGCTAATGGGAAATTTTTAAGTAATTTTCTTTGAGGATAATTTACTTATGGGACATCGATAAACATATTTGTTACATATAAATGAGGTTAGGGAAGAAGTTTGAAGCCTCCGAGAAAGTTTCATGCCTTTTTTGATGCTAGCTTTTTTATCCACCAAGGGCTAGGCCTTACCCCAGCCGTGTTCCCCTTGAGATAACTACTTGCTCTGTCAAAAACAACAAATATAATAACCCAAATGTCCACCAAGAGGTGAATAGATCAACTGTGATACATCCCGAATTCAATATTACTAAGCAATGAAAAAAAGAAAACAAATTACTGATGCACACAAGCACATTAAAAAAACTCAAAAACATTATGTTGTGTGTGTAGACAAATCAATCATACTGTAAGACTCCATTCCTATGGAATCTGAGGACAGGCAAAATGAATCTCTAGTCACAGAAAGCAGAAAATTAGTTGCCTAGGGATGGGAGACTAACTGCAATGACAGGAACTTTTTAGGATTATAGAAATAATCTCCATTTTTAAAACACTGGTGGTTGCACTGTATGGACATTTGTCGTAACACCTCACACTGGACGCTGGAAATGGGAACATTTCATTGAATGTAAATCATACCTCAAATAAAGTTAATTAACAAAAATTTTTAAAGCTTAGTTAATGACACTGCCTACAACATAAACCATATTATAGGTCATACATGGTAGCTAAAGAACTAAAAACTAGGTGACAAAAGACAATTCAGTTTCTTTTTTCTTCTGGTACCATTCCCTCTTCTTAAGATACAGTCCTCTGGGTCCCCCAGAAGAGAGTTACAGTCCTCTACCCAGCACTGTTCTCTTCCCAGATCAGAATCACTGCTCAGCACTAGTATTACCAGGGATGAGAGAAGCCGGCCCAGTGGTCTGCTCAAGTGAGACGGATTAAATGTAGAACTGAGAAAAAATCATTTTCAAAACACCCAGATTGGCTTAAATTTCTCCTTGCTTCTCTAAAACACAAACAGTTTGTGTTTTGATTTTTAGGGGTAGGAGGGTGGGAAGATCTGTTATGAAATCTCAGAGAGGTCTTCAGCAGCCGTGGGCTTTTCTGATCCCTTCTAATACCCTCTTCAAAGGCAAGCTATTTAAGTACTGCCTCTTGGTGGCTCCTCTCTCAATACCCTCACCTCGCTCTGCTCCCAAGTTCTGACTCCGCCAGCAGCTCCCAGATGGAGTGATAAGGACCCGTTACTAGTTCCAAGTATGCTAGAAAAATATCACTCATTTTCTGATCTACAACAGAATTGCAGAATTTTATTATCTGAGTGGACAAATACGAAACCTATGGTTCTTTAACATCAGAGACCAGTGCCATAAGAGAAAAATTCTCCTATGGGACAACTTAAGATTTTTTGGACTATCTGAGCAGTATTTTGTGGTGTCGGTGGGGTGGTTATTTCCATAAATGGCCATATGTGAGAAGGTAAGGATGGAGACTGAAACTTTGGACTAAACACTGCTATGCTATAAATTATTATCTCACGTATACTGAAGTCAAAGTTTTATTTTACTCCAAAGCTAATAAGGAATGGGTTTTAATAGTTTCTCTAAATCAAACGAAAGGAGCATGTGTGTCCAAATTTTCTTGAATAGGAAATGTTATTACTTGTTTGTCAAAGTCTTATAACTTCCTACCATATTATATTGTATACTACTCAATATTTCTTGAGCATCCATTCAGCCCTGAGCTAAGTAATTGGAATTATGTGATGTGCAATGCAAACACACTGTGATTTGGTTGTAAAGCCAGCACTTAAAAATTACATATGGTCAAAATTACACGTGAAAATTCCTAAAATCACTGTCAAATTACCATTTAAACTACTAGGATCTGAGTTCTTAGAAACTTAAAAGCCAAAAAAACAATCATTTCTTTTGTTTCTGTTAGCATTTCAGCTGTAGCTTTCCCTTCCCTGGAGCAATGGAAGCCAATGTTCAGCTTCAGAGGGAACACTATGTGTAAATCAAAACCACCAAATGCAAAATGAGCATATGACACAGCTCTACTGTATAAGAAACTGTCCCTGACTTCAGGAAACTCATAATACAAACATGTATTTCATAAGAGATGCACATTACAAAGCACATTTTAACACATTTCAGCACGTTTACTTCTTGACCACAAATGTGTCTGATTGGCACGGAAGAGATTACCCTCCATCTCACAGATGTGGACACTGAAGCCCAGAGAAATGGAGACAAAGCCCAAGGTCACACACACAGACTCCCAAGGTTTCTGACTCCTGTTTCTGTATTTTTAACGGCATACCAGCCTCCATACAGGTACAATGCACACACAAATGAAAGGGGCTTATGTATACATGGAAACCAGCACAATATACCTGAATGCTTTGCAAACTGATAGTGCACTTTCTCAGGGGCAAGAACCAATGAGGAAAGACAGGAAGTCCAAGGTGGAGTCTGGCAGGAGGAAGATCTGGCTTGGAGGAGAGTAAGAGGATATTCTAGGTCATGAGAATGTTCCCACAAAGGAACTGGAGGGAGGGAATAGCAAGCAAATTTGCTTTGCTGGAAGGAAGAATGCACTGGAAAGTACAATACAATAAGGTTTTGTATTCATCCCCTGGGGTCTAATCCTGAGGATGTTACAACACTCAAACACCCCACTTAGCTAAAGCTAGTTGAAGAACAGAAACAAGATTGCAATAATCGAGGTAAGCAGATGTTCACCAGCACAAGGAAATATCTCTGCTCATACAAGGTGTAACAGCTGATACCTACTTGGTGGCTGGGCACAAAAAGGAAATGAATCTTATAACATCTATTATCCTTTTTGAGGCTTTACTTTACCCCCAAGGGAAATAAATGCTTATGTATTCTCTAACGGGATAATGCCAAAGATGCCTCTTTATTTCATATTTATTTTCAGTGTTCCTAGGTGTTGAAAATTTTACCCCAAATCAAAGCATATATAGGAATTCAAGCACTAAGCTGCTCTTCTGTTACTGCAAATAATGTATTTAGGAGTTTGTTGGCAGGTGTTTTTTTTTCAGTAGTATTTCCTGAGACATAAGAATAAGGAAGGGGTGGGAAGGACTTGGAGAAGGGAGCCGGGGAAGAAGGAATAATGTCAGGAGGAAAGACAGTGAACGTTGGCCACAGCACTGCTTCTGGGCCAAGCAGCAAAGGGATGAAAGAGATCCAAAAGCCGCTGTGCCCAGGCAGTAAGTTAAGGACATAAACAAAACATCTATTGCACTTGCGTTCAGATTTCCGGATCATGGTGGCTCTCCCTAATATACTTAAAGCCTTCTGTTATTCCTTTTTCTTAAGTATGTAAAACTGCCAGGCTGCAAGGGGCACATCACGCAAATGTCAGGCTCTGAGTTAGCTCGGGTGAGTCCAGGAAGAAAGCAAAATGAGTCTTTCTTCCTGGTCCTGCTTCCCTTCTCTGAAACCTCCTACCTATTTCAGACCTAGGCATAAACTCTTGGGGCAGTGGGCCACGTCCTTCCACCTCCTCCTATCTCCCACCTCTTCTCAATCTATTCCATTTTAACCCACTAGCCTCTAGAACATGCAGATAAAATTCAATACCAGAAACTTCAAAAGACAGATAACTGGTCATTTCAAAAAGTCTAGAGAGACCCTTTGGGGCCAGGATCTTTCCCCATGTCCCTTAAAAACCCTTGAACTTTGGTAACCACTACTTCTGCTTACATTCATGGTGGCTGGGCTCAGCAACTCATTTAAAGTTCAAAATAACCCTCTCAGATGAAGGAAAGCTTATGACCAAAGGGAACTGGGGGAGCATGAGATAGTGAGGAATCTCTCCACCTCTCCAATCTGGTTCAGTGTGATTTATTTGACCCACTGATATTATCAAAAAAACAAATTCTCTAGTTAGGCTTGAGTAAACAGCACACAAGGGAGAGAGTAAGAGATGACTTCATCGTTGCTTCAGGTAACTAACCTCCCTCACATTCCTCAAATCTGAAAATGGTCAGCTGGTTACCCTGCATCCTAACTATTAGGCTCCAGGGTAACCAGCTGTTAGAAATTAAACAGCTTAATTTTTGTCAGAAATTAAATCCTCTATACAGCCTATGTGAACCTCTTTAGTCAAAGGGCAAGTAGTTATGTTAACCCACACCTTTGCCTTTAGAATAAGTGTAAACATAAATGTATTTTAACTTTTTACCAGGCTCAGAAACAGTCTGCTGTGCTGTCCCCAAAGATCTTTGGCAAGAGCCACCAGGCAGGTCGACAAGCTATTAGGTTGAAAGCTTGGGTGTTCACCACAGGCAGGTCCATCTTCTCATCTGCTAATGACTTTATGGATTTGCTTCCCGCAAATATGATCTCCATGGAGCTCTCAGGAATGGGGAAATGCTTTGGAGAAAGTCCACTTTCATAGATCAGAGCCAAGTTTAATGCCAATAAAGAGCTTCAGAAACTGAGCTCATGAACTGGCCCCCGTTTCCTGGTAATGAGAAGGAGAATCACGGAAACCACAATGCTGAAGGCATCCCTTTATACTTCAATCATGCGCACAGTGGGAACCTCACAAAGTCAGTGATATATAACAGTTAAGGCCTTGCTGGACAGCAGAGGTTCATGGAGGTCAAATAAAATAAGAACCTTAATTCCCACCCCACCCCCATTGCCTACACCACGATCAGATTAACTAGTTTAACTCATCATTGCTAGTTTTGGGAGGCGGAGGAGAGGGGAGAGTTAACCTGAAAGAGGGAGAAAATAAAGAGAGAAACCTACATACAGAGAAGTGCATGATATGCAGAATTTCCCAAAAGCCACATATCATCTGCACAACTTTCTGCCATATTTGTATACCCCCAGGATTATAATTTACTTCATATTTTAAAAGACACCTTATATCAAGACTATAAATAAAAAACAAATATCATTTACCATATATACCTCCCCATAAACATAAAACATAACTCTTGATCTTTAAAAAAACAGCCCCTTAAGTAGAAAGAGGACAGGCTCCAGTGAGCTCAGACACAGAAGGCACCTCCTCTGGGTCCCCTAGGAGGAGGTGTCTGGCCAGGATGGAGCTCTTGTTCCTGTGGGCAGCAATAGGACCTGCTGACGGAGAATGAGGGCTTTTCCATCTGGCCTGGGTTAACTTTCTAGCGCCAACTACACCCTCATCTGGGAGAGTTTAGGCGAGTTGCTTAATCACTCTGTTCCACAGAATGACAACAAACTTCCGTTTTACGGTGCTTGTAGACAGCAAATGAAATACAGCAATGTACATAGAGCACATGGCACTTCACCTGCTTAATAAAAGGGGCCTATTATAACTGTTGCCGCTGCTGGTGTTGTGACTCTAAAATGAAGATAAGCAAACATATCTCCTTTACAGGATTGTCCTAAACCCATTGTTTTCAGCCAATGTTTATTAAAGGATTTGTCTCCTAGGTGCCAGGCATTATGCTAAGCACTGTATATTAGTGCTCATTTGATCCTTATCTCTTTGAGCTTCCCAATAACCCTATATGGTAAGTATTATTAGTAACCCTATTTTACAGAACGAGAAAGTGGGATTTGCCCCAGGTCACTTAGTAATAAATCAGAAGGCTGGCTTCAACTCCAGGCTCTGGGAAAGCAATTAAAAACTGTGGATGGCTGTAGGAGTGGGAGCTATCTACAACAGCAATACCCTCAACTTGACTTTCATTATCTCTCAACCACAAAATAGAACCTTAAAAGGCCAAAATTCTCCACACAGAGTAACGGAGGAAGAATCAATTAAAATAGATGTTCATGTGTATTACTACATCATAAATTAAATGCAATAAACCCTTTCAGCTAGATTGATTTTCAGCACACTAGCCAAAAAACTCCTATTTGCAAGCACTTGAGATTAACCATTTTCAATACTGACATTCCCAATGATTAGAGTGCCCTGAGAATGAATGGGCAGCTGCAATTACTCCATAACATTTTTCTATACCCAATAGTGCTTCTAAATGCTTGTCTTCCAGACCACTTCTCCCCAAAGAATAGGCAAATATTCTACACTGTCATATAATTAATTTATATTCCCTATTTCATGTCATAAAGACTGTCATTATAAAGGTTATTATTATTACTGGCTTTTCATGGAATTTGTTCTAGCATCATAAATACCAAGTACAACAGTATCAGAAGCAGATATAGCTTCTTCAACGTCCCATGTGACAGGAAGAATAAGTAAAAACCCATCAGTTCTTTTCAAGGGACACTTGAAACTTGGAGCTGAATTGCTAGCTAACAAGTTAATATATTTTCAAGCATGGATTCTGCACATTTGATGAGCGACTGCTGTATTATTTTTCAAATTAGCGGACTCTAACAAGTGGGAAAAAATATAAGTGAGTAATAAATGTGTATCTTCCCCCAAAATGAAACTTGTTATTTAAGGAGGGGTGTGGTAACAATTACTATAACCTGCTTTAGTTACTAATTTTCATATAAAACTATTATGATTTCATTATATACTTAAAATAATAAATTCATAAGCATTTGATTGACTAGTATGATCTCTTTTTGGTTAACAGGAATGACCCATTTTCATTGAGACAAGGGCAAGAGAAAATGGATTTAAACTGCATTGCAAACAACAGAGCCCCATCTGCAATGCCCATTTCTCCTTGTTATTGTAATTCTTTATTTATGGCCTAGCAGTTCAAGTTCTACTTCCTCCACAAGTTTGTCCTAACTACTCCCATCCCTGAATGTCCAATGAATTTTCAGTCCATCCCACTGACAAAAGTTTAATTTCTAACTCTCTCCCATATACTATTTACTTCCCCTTTTACCTGTTGGCCACACTTATAATTATCTTGTCCCTCTTTCCCCCTTGCCTGGGTGTTCCATGAAGACAGAGCAGGGAAGGTCTCATTCCACCCTTTAACCCCAGCACCTAGCACAGTTTTTAGAACATGGTGTTATGTTCAACAAATAATTGTTGAATAAATGATTGCTTTTGTTTAGTCTCTACCTTGACTGCCAGTTCCCAGAAGTATCACACGGATAGAGTTCTGGTTCTCTGGTAAGAATTATGCAAAGCAGTGGAGCAATTTTTTTTTTGTTTTTTTGTGGAAACTCTTCCAAACACAAAAGTCCTACAATCCAACTAGAAATTTAAACTCTATCTAGGGAAAATGGCACAGGGTAATGGCAGAAAGGGGAGGAGAAGGGGAAGACTGAAAAATTATGTGCTTTTAATTTAAAATAGCTGAGGTTTGGATGCCACCTCTGTGCCTTACACACTGTGTGACTTGGGCAATTTCATCTTCTTGGGCTGGATTCATCATCTCTAAAATGGGGATTGTAGCATCTCCTGGATAGGATTTTTGAAACGTAAATGCTCTGTATATAAACCACCAGCAACTTTCTGGGTCATAAAATGCACCTCATGTGTTGGTTTCCTTGCCTTTCCCAGAGTCACTTTTCAACCTCTAATTATAAGGATTTAAAGAAAGAGGATAATAAAACTCCTGAAAAAAGGAGGGGGAATGTAAGAATTAAGATGCATCTTGGTGCTATTAAGCTAAATATCTGAGATAGATGTTTTAAAGACTATAAAAATTTGGGGGTAAGATTTTAATTTAAGATGAAGAAAATGATAAGCCTGAAAAGTAATGACAAACTAAGAGCATCTGAAAAATCTTGAAAATACAGTTTTAACTAAAATTCTAAAAATGACTATTTTTAAAAAAATTTTGTGTCAAGTTATCCTGAAATTGTTCTTATTGGATGATGGATTATTCTTCCTAGACATATGAGTAGTACCTGTTCAGGCTTACTACAAGGGCAAATTCTAGCTTTGATGATTATTTTCCTGATAAACAACTACTTAATATCTAATAGATATTTGTGGATAAGGCCTAAAATATTTTAGAAATTATACCTAATGACTTTATTAATGAAAAAAAATGTATTCTTGCAAAGTAGCTACTTGAGGGGCAGATATGATAGCATGAGATTCAATAGAAAGATTTAGGCTGTGGCTATAAACAAATCAGACCAGATCTGCAACATCTAACCAGTTCATTGAGGTTAAAGGTAAAGTCTACCTTTTGGGTTCTGATAATGGCTGGACTTGAAAAAAGATCCCAGTCAGCTGTATTTTACAGACCCTGTCTGGTTTTCATTCTGTGTGCATTACATTTTCCTTCAAGGAAAACACAAAGTTCAGTAATTCATTAAGTGTCCAAGTGCGCCACACAGCACATCACAGAGGAGAAAATCAATTACCACTTCAAGGAAAGGTGATAGGAAATTATCTCGTAATTGATGGTATTTAGAAATGTAATCATCAATCAGCCCTTCAAATGAACAGGGAAGCTTGATGGAAACCACGGTCCCGGGAGAGACCTGCTGTGACAAAAAGTTGGTTCATGCCAGCTTGGAGACACATCCCCAAACTGCCTGGGCCTCAGTTTCCTCTACTATAAACACCAGAGAGCTCAGAAAGATGTCCCAGCTGAACCTTTAACATATATGGATGCATAACAATTTTTATTGTTCCACTGAACTCCAAATGGAATTATTTATATCTTTTCTCAGTTTAGATAACCACCAATAAATCTAGAGCCCACTGGACCATATTTTCATTTTAGGAAGCCTACTTCATTAATTTCACATAGTTCCCCACATTTTATTTAGCTGAGTGTGAAAAAGAATTGGCATTCATCATGGAGAGCATTGTGTTCCCTCTTGGACCAATTCATCTTCTGTTAGTTTAACCCTGCTGATACAGGTGTGTGCATGAAGTATGTTTTGGACTTTCTGGTGCATGAAAAACATGCTTCCCAGGGTCTGCCCCTACATGGCAGGTTTGTGGCTGAAGACAGCGCTTTAGAGGACCATGAGCAAGGTAGAAACTGAGGCTTGATACATTCTGGGTTTGTGCTTATGGGTGTGCAAAAACAGCTTGAAGGCCAGGAAAGTCACCTTGAAGTCCTGGACCACGGCATGTCCCTGCCAGGCGCATGATGTGAGTCAGCATGCTCCTTTCCTTCCCTGCTGGAGGTCTTGGCCCAAATGTCAGCATCTCAGTAAGGCTGACATCTTACTTCATTCTGTACAACGTGCCCCATCCCCCTTACACTACTATCTATTTTATTCCCATAACTTGGATCTTTTTCTAACCCACTGTGTAAATTACTGTGTTTATTATTTATTGTCTGCACCTCCTCATACATGCACAGCTACGCAGATACACACTATGATGTCAGCTGCACAAGGGCAAGGGGTCACTGTCTGGTTTGTTTACTGATGTATCTCGAGCACCCCAAACACTGCCTGGCATGTAGCAGGGGCTCCAAAGCTCTTTGGTGAATAAATGAACAGTGTCCCTTTGGCTGATTATTTTTTAACAGATGGAACAGGCTGGTTGACCCTTTTAGTCACAGCCTGTGTTCTGCCCAATTAAATTCTTCCACTGAGTTTTTACAGACACCAACCAAAGGTGCACAGAGGATTCAAACTCTGAAAACTGCTGCTGACTGAATCAGTTACCAAGAATTCTTTTAAATGGTATTATGTGTTTCCTGAAATGTCTCTGCACATAATTTTATGAAAAACAGACCCTGCTGAGATGTGAATTGATATGAGGTTCTTTTCTCTTTTCTCAAATGTTGAAAAAAATGATACACAAAATGGGAGATGAGAATTGCTGTTCCAGATTTTATATTTAAATGATCTAAATTGAACACAGAATCCTGAAAAAATAAGTCACCCTGGAGGCAGTTTGACAAAAGCTTTGACCTGGCAAATCATAGTTCTAGGAATTTATCTAAAGGTTGCAACCAAGCAAGTGTAAAAAGGCTTTCAAGAATTTCACTGCAGCCTTGCTTACATTAGCGAACAACTAGGAACAACTGAAACGTCCAACAACCTGGGTTGATTACGCAAGCTGTTTACAGTCATACAGTGAGAAAGTCCACAGCTACTACCACAGGACTAGAGAAGACAGGAAAATGGCATAAAAAGATAGTTACAAGGAGGTTCGCAAAAATGAAATGCTGAGATCTAATTTTTGGTGAGAGAGAGTGAGGAAAAGTGTAGAAGATTGGAAGGATACTATTTCAGAAATATTCATTGTAAGCCTACCAGGAAGTGACATTTGATGAATTATTTTCTTTTTTACTTGTCTATATTTTCAAAAATTATTTTTGTAATAAATAAAAACTATTTTAAAGTGCCCTTGTACAGATGAGATACACAGGAATACGATATTGATTCAGAATGAAACTGAGTGTTTAACTTATTCATGATTTTCACACGACTAAGTCTATTGTTTCACCATACACATCTATCAAAGGCATGATTAACAGAGCACGCTTCTGGGGGAAAAAAAGGCAGCAAACTCTTGAAATCAAAATGCAAACACTTCAGTTCCCATCCTACTAACCCAAGAAACCATCTTATAAGAAAACAGAGATGATTAGCAAAATAAATTAAGATGTTTAAGTGATTGGGAAAACATAGTAGCTGGAAATATAAGAAGTAGGGACATGAAATACAATTAATGTCCCCATCTATTCATCTCTCACTACAGTGACACAGCCTTTGTCCTGACTCTCTCCACGATGTGCTCCCAGCTAGCCTAGCCTGTGCTAGCAGCGGGGAAGCAACATTGTGCTCTGTAATATGGGAGTCTCAGCATGGTTTCAGCAGCGTCGAAAACACCCAGACACCTCATTCACCTGCACTCGCACTGCCTGGTTCAGAGAGAAGAAACAAAGAATCGGGGTCAAGTGCTTTTCTTCTAGATGGGCTGAGGAACAGTGGTTGCTTCTCACAGGGAAAGAACAACCGTTTTTTCTCAAAGCTTTTGTTTTACACCTGCTTCAGTACTGAGTCTCCGGACCACCTGTGGACCAGAGTATGAACAGAGTTTTCAGTGTCTGAGGCAAATGGGCTCCAGTCTATGCGGCCACAGCCCCATCTTTGCTGCCTCCATCCCTCCAACCCCAAACTGTCCAGGCCCTGTGCCCTACCCACCCCCCACCAAAGTAGTTAAGATAACTCATGAGGTAGAAACTACCAAATTTGTTTAACCCTTTCATAGGCTCTCAAATTCTTCTCAAGATTTTGGTATTTCAGGAAAATGGGTTTAACTGAAGACAGGAAGATGTCTTTGACCAAACAATATGCTCTCAAAACAGAAGTAGAGGGAGGCTTCTCTAACTGCAGATAAAATCTCTGAATGGGTAGCTGCTCTAGGTGAGAAGCAAATCATGCAACAACTGCCAAAAAGAGACAGCCAGCCCACTAACATGCTCAAAGCAACTAACATTTCTGAAGCTTCAGAAATACTCTCAGGGTTGGAGCTGGGAGAGAAAAAAAAAGATTCCTTCCATGGGGTGATTCCTCCAGCACTTGCTTCTGGCAAGTCCCTGTGGGGATGTGAAGCCTTTTTCTCATACAATCTGCCCATAGAGCCAGCTGCTTTTAGGACCGCGATGCACCAGCTGTCTCCAATCAGTCTGCTGGCCATTTTGCCCAACTTCTCTGCTCTGCTGTATTGCAGAGGAAGAGAATAGGTAAATTAGGAAAGCAAAAGGGGGCTTATTTTCATGTGGGGAAAAATGTTAATGTGTGAAAGGAAACAATGGTGAAGCAAGCTGTAACAAAAGCGAAATTTTCCATAATGGTGAATAAGGTGTTAAGAATCTAAGTGGGGATCCTGGCTGCAAAGACCAGAGATGCCTGGAGGATACTTTCCTCCCGGCACCAAGGAAAATGAGGCTAAAACTCCACCTACACCTCCTGCCATCAGTTAGTGGCTGTGCTTAAGGAAGCTTATCCTACCTAAGGAGGACAGGCTATTGCTGTTACTCTTATCGTGTGGCTGGCATTTCTGGTCCCCCACTTACAGTCTAAGCTTAGGTCAGCATTCCCTGAACCATAAATGTCTCCTCTTACCTGGGCAGGGCCATTCCGAGTTAAGAAAATGGTCCGAAATTAGCAATCCCTAACAGGGGTCAGGGTTCAGACAGGTAGATTTTGAGGAGAAAGTACTATTCTCTCATTTGTAGCTTTGTGATCTTAGGGAAATCTACCACCTTCTCAAAGCTGTATCTAAAAAATACACTCTCAATTCAAAACTCAAACCATAATGGTACCTACCCACTGGGTTTCTAAAGACTAAAGAATGCACAGATTCCTGGCTCACACCAAGCTATCCAAAGTCAAGGATTATTACTGTGACAATAACAACAGTTGAGATGGAGTTTAGAGATGTTTTTGTCCCACAACTTTATTTTATAGCAAAAAAAAAAAAAAAAAAAAAAACCTGGAGCTCAGAGGAATGAAGAGATGTACTCAAAGTCTTGGTCTTCATCGGAACTCCCCAGGGCCTTCACACATGAGTACCCTGGCAAAGGTGTAAATTCTGCTCATGCTCAGAGGTCAGGATGCTCATGGAGTCGGGAAATGGCAAGACTAGCCAAGCACACAGCAAAATAACGCTGAGGACGAAAACAAAACCGTAGGAACAAACTGGAATTCTAACAGAGCTTTGCTGAAAAGTAAGGGTCCAGTAACTTTTAATGAACTGTTTTCTTTCTACTTTTTAGAGGAGGGAAAAACAAAAAAACAAAACCAACAGGATCATCCCTGTCTAGCACAACTCTCCCAAGAGTTAACTGTGTTTTAGTAACTGAGTTGAGAAAGGGAGAGAAAACATAAAAAGGTATAAATCAGATTTTTTTTTTACTTTCCCAGTAGCTATAGCATTCTACATTTATAGGCCAAAAATCTATACTATGCCTTTATGATTTTCAAAACAACCAGTCCCCAAATTGGAGGTGGCTGACTCAACAGGAATGGAAAACCCCCTTTCCAAATTCATTAATATTATTCATCATTTTGGACAGTTTACATTTTCCTAAAACTGGTATTTTTTTAAAAAATCAGAGTGAAAAGATCCTTCCATGTGGCATTTAAGGCAAATAATTTTAAAAATTTAAAATAATAAAAATAAACAAAATAAAAAATTTAAAGAAAAAAATTTTAAAAAGAGTGAAAGACAACTAGAAGAGAAAGAAAAAGAATAAAGGACCAAAAGTGTCACCATCTTGACAATATGTCTTTTGTTGAAACTAGATTCAAATCCAATAAATGCTGATATTAAAAGAACATAAAATTCTTCCCCTCAAGGTTTAAAAGTTTAATATAACTTAGTCACCTATTAAAATGCTCTAATATACTGTCCCCCACATTTATAAAGAAAGGCAGTGCCATTTTTTATTTGTAAAATTAAATAAATCTGGAGAAAACTGTCAGAAAATATATTTATGTAACTTTATTAAACTGAATTTTTTAGCAGTCACTAAATTCTGCAAGAAAAAGCGTGTTAGTGGTTAATCTCTAATATTCTAACCACTTCTCCCCACAAAGTGGGAGCAGTATGAATTGCTACAGTTCAGAAAGAATGCCCTATAGACGCAGGGAATAAGTTTTGAATTCTTTTTAAAAATGGATTCTGTTGGCTTAAAATAAAGGGGGCTAAGTTACCAGGAAAGATTTTGGTTGTTGGGACAGCCAAATATCTGTCATTTACAAGATAAATGAAAGAGTAAATAATGTAAAACAAACTTTCCTGTGAACTGAGTATTGTCTTGGGCTATATAAATCACAACAATAAAAAAGTGCTGTGGAGAAAAGCTACCAGTCTGGAACCTTCTCTCTCCCTGACTGAAGCTAAGGATAAAGCTTAGTACTTTAGTCATCCAAAAAATAAAATAAAATAAAATGGAGAGGCAGTTGCTTAGAAAAGCTGAATGGGGTCTCCCATGTTTGGGAAAGAGCGCTGAGCTTGCTCTGAGACTGATGATATAGCAAATACTGGGAGATACACTCAATGCTACTAAAAACTGAAGATTCATTTCTTACCTTTCAAGGTAAAGATCTTAAAGCAAATATACCTATCCTTTCAGTCTATAATTTTAAACCAAAATAGATGGGTACTTTTTTTTTTTTTTTTGCTTTTCTTTATCAAAAAAAATAAAGAAATAGTTTTTAGGACCTAGACTTAGACCATTAGGCTTGAAATAAATCCTCAGATTGTTTATTTGCTTGCTTTACTCCTTAAATTTCTACTGCCCAAAGACAATAAGAAGTTTGCAGCTCTATATGTGGTTTTGTGCCCAATGACCTAGGTAAGGAACACCAGATAAACTGGGGACATTTTGCTAGAATGCACTATTAGTTGGCTTCTATCAGCCACAGCTTAAGATTCAGAGAATATTCCTCTTAGTTGAAGTAGAATGTCCATAGTATTATTCTTCATATAATATATATTCTTAACAATAATAAATCTTAATATATATTAGATGTTACAGTAATATAATCATTAATATATATTATTATATATATGTTATATATAACCTATATATTTTATATATACACATGCACACTTAATATTATTTTCCAGGCCTTCTGTTGTACTTTTCCTGACTTTTATCACTGCACCCATATCCTCTCAATAAGCATTTACTAAAGACTTATTATGCACCAAGTATTAGTTCATGAATAATTCCATTTCTTAGCAATCATTCTAGATAAACAGTTCTCAAAGTATGATCTGGGCATTCCTGGGGATTGCTGAAATCCTCGAAGAGGCTCCAGGAGGCCTGATTACTTTCACCCTAACACTAGGGCATCTCGTGCCTTTTTAGCTCACATTCTGACTGTGCAGTGGTGTTTTCCAGAGGCTATGTGACATTGATGATGCCATCGTTCTGAAAGGTAATGGAATGTGTGTTTGCATATACTTGTTTTGATGGAGTCTCAATTTTAATTCTAATAAGGTAAATATGAATAGACATCAACCCTATAAATAAAAGCACAAATTGGGATCTACAATAATTTTAAGAGTGTAAAGAGGTGCTGATATTTAAAGACTTGTGAATCCCCATTCTAGATCACTGGCAATAATTCCTCCTGCTACTATACAGATTTCAGACTACTAATTCTCAGGTGACTCCTGGAACTCTTAGCCTTCAACTAATTAGGAAAGTAGAGTAGTAATAGCTCAGATAAACAACTTTACTGTGTGAGATGGGGTAAAGGCGGCAAGGGAGAAAGCAGTTAGCTGCGAGAGTGAAAATATTTTAAACGTCTATTCAATGTCACAACCCTAATATACAGCTTTATCACTTAAACCTTAAAAATACTTATTTTGGGTTATCCTGTGCTTGGGATTCTGCTTGCCTTTAAAAAAAAAACTACTTGAGTCTTGAATCGGTACTGAATCTGTTTATTCTGCACGTGGGACACTGGTTGAGAAGAATGTCAGCTTTTGCAAAAAAGCTGGGTTTCTGAGAAAGATGAGGAAGATAATCATTCCTGTAAATCAGAGCAGCAAAGGGGGGCCTCTCAACTATTCACTAACAATTAGCCCAGCAGAGTCCGTTAAGTGTCTGAGGTATCAAAGCACTAAACCCATTTGCTCCCTCAGAGTGGAGAATGAGGGAGTATACTGAAGAGATTCCATTTTCAGCATGAAGTTTAGAATCAAGTGAGAAAATCAGAAAAATTTCACATTCTTCCTGTAAGTCTGCACCCCTCTTTGTCATTCTGTTATCTTTTATGTCCAGAGTTTCCTTTGAAGTACCATATGTCATTTTTTAAAAACACTTCAAACAACTTTTGATTCTTTCGCTTTAGTTATGATATACCTATTTCATTAAACATTTCAGAAAATTCCTTAGTCCTGTCTAATCTCTTACAGAGGTGTTTATTTATTTCTGATCTGTTTCTAGCATCTTGCCTTTATTTGTAAATGTGCATTCCAGGTATTTTTGGAATATTCTCAAAGAAAGAGCAATACCCCCGTGCTTATTGAGGCAATGTCGATCCTTCCAGCTTCCATGTGATGCTGCAAGTTCATTTCCAATTTGCTGTCTATGTTAGGCTCTGGATACTAGACAGAAATGTTTTTGGTTTTTTCTCTTCCCTTTATTATCATAGTCTCTAATGAGTCCTGCTTGCTGTATTCAATTAGTTTGCTTCTCTTTGTCAAAATAAGTCACTGTTTATTTCTAATCCATTTAACTACTATTTCTAATACCTGTTCTTTTGTTGTTTTTTCCCCCAAAACTTTAAGTTACACGGCCTAGAAATTTTAATAAATTGCCATTTTATCCCATTTTGGAGTTTTTGCCTTGATCTTTAGAATAATTTTCCAGTAACTGGAAATGTTTCTATCAAAGTCAAAGTCAATTTGTATTAATTTTACATGCAGAAATTCTTTAAAACACCAAATCATACACACTGAACTAAAACAAGCAAAACTACAAATTAGTTGTTACTTTTATCTACTTGTTGACAAAACACATAAAAACTCATCCTTCATATAGATTGGTTTATTTGTAGTTTTTCTACTTTATTCTTTAGTTTTTTATTAACATTTGTATTTGAAATGTTTAAATTTTGAAATAATTTATCTGAATTTTAATGTATACTATAATAATTCTGCTCCCAATGTAATTACCTATTTGCACCTATCTTTGCATTGGTTATTTGGGTAGGTATATCATACTCCTTTTTAGAATCCTCCATAGTCCCTCTGTCAGACCCATAAGAAATGTAAGATTTTGATTGGAAGAGGCTTCATAAATTTGCCCAAGCCATAAGGCATTACTTAAGTTGTGCCTAGGAAAGCTGTAGTAGCAGTCATTTCCTAAAAGCTCTTATTTCATCCTGAAAATAGAGGGGACTGAGAAATATGAGAATTAGAAACATGTCATAAAATAGCATCGCTCTAGTAATAAAAATGCACTGAGGAGACCGAACAGGATATTCACTCAGTTTTCACAAGAGCTGACATCTTTGTACTAGAATGATTTGCCCAGAGACTGGTCAAATGGGAATATCTCATTCCAAAGTCATGGTATAATAAGAGAATTCTTTTAATTTCCATAATCTGTTTCTTACTTTATTTATCCTTTCAGAGCTTCTTTAACTTTCTAATTCATTAACGTAACATTCAAAGATATAACGCACTGAAGTGAGCACATCAGAAAAAATGAGCAGCTTTAGTTTTCCTTATTTTTTTTTCCTGTAACCATTTTGCCATTTATTTATCCTCATCCATATTCCCAACTAAATTATTTTTATCTTGCCTATTCTCAGTGGCCAGCCCCATCACACGTTCTCTCTCTCTCCACCTCTCACTAGCTTTTGTAGCAGCAGTTTTTTTCTCTGTAAGTTTAAATAGATTTTGTATATTTTTGTTGAATTCTTTCCCTTATCCAAAATAGGGTTGTTTTTTTTGGGGGGGGGAGTAGGTGATAGGGAAATGATTATTTTAATTTTAAATCCTAAAAATATAATAATTTACTCACCTTGCCCCCAACATATACATTTGGGAGAAAATTGAGTGTTTAAGTTCATTTTGCAAGGCTCAGGACATGCTGCCATCGCTCTATGAACATGACTATATTACGCTGTATGCATGCCACCTGTGTACCTTCAGCAGCACTCCAGCCTCAGGACCCTGCCTTTGCCGCTTCTCTGAGGCCCACTCACTGCCCTCAACTATGTGAAGAATACACTTTGCTTGCCCTATTGGACACGTGAGGTCAGAGCTTTGAAAAGCATACTAGTTCTAACAGCCCTCCACACCAGCAACACAGAACACGCGAATATGGGCACTGCTGTTCATTCTTCCATTGTGATTGGGTTCGAGCATATTCCAAAATTCCCTTCCTTTTGCATGTCAGCTTCCCCCCCCCCCACTTCAAGCACATTTTAAACTCTGAGCAACTGATCCTTGGGGACAAAACTCTTTGAACTAGAGCTTTGAAGCCAGGTCATCGTCCCAGGCATGAAATAAGATGAGAAATAAGCCTTTAAATACTAATTTCAAAAAATCCTGCCTTTTTTCAGAAGCCAAGATTCTGTAACCAGAAAGCCTCCTCTTTTTTTTTAAATTTTTTTTGCTTAATATGTCTTGAGCACCAAGTTATGTTATTATTTTAAAACATAGTGGATTCTAATTTCACTTGTCCTTCTTTGGCATCTAGGGAATCTTAAATCCAGCCTTGTAAATGGATTTTGACTCCACTGAGCTCTCTAAAATGTTATCTGTCACACCTGAGGCCTCTGCTCTCCCCTCATTTTATAGTTAGGCCTTCCAGCCCTATGGTCAGTATCCACCCTCCTCTCTCCCCACCCCTCTGCAGCACTTCACCTGCCATGGGTAGCTTCTACCACCCCGTGTGCCATGGAAATACATTAAGTAGGCTCACAGCTCTGCCCCCACCCACTACAACTGATCATCAAATACAGAATCCACAGAAAGAAGGACATCGTCTTGGATTTCTCACAGGTTCAATGCTGAGTTCTATCACATCCACAGGGGTTTCTTCCAGGTCAAAGCCCATTTCCATGCACAGCGTTCAGAGTGATATGATGTTCCATCTTACAAAAGTGAATTTCACAAACACAGTCCATTCAGAAATATGAAGTCCCTTGGCATTGCAAAGAGTGATTTTTAACAACAGTCATAAGCAATGTATTCTTAAAAACCAAAGCTGAAGAGCATTATCGAATATCAACATGGCCTGAGTTTTACTCTGTGGCATTACTGATGTGGAAATCAAACATAAGCTAGTCACTCTTACTTAGATAATGCTTCATTTATGGGGCATAGATAAGAATCTATGAGGAGAGTAACAACACTGAATGATCCCTTTTGGAAACCAGTTAATAATACAGATTTTGAAAAGAAAGAAAATTCCATGTCATGTTTTGTAAAGGAACAACATTTTGAAGCTTTTCTTAACCTCTTGAATAGGAGTAAAATTAAGGACAAATGAGTGAAATAGATGCATATTTGAATGTTGTATATAAGAGAACTTCATTGAGATGTCACAGGATTTTATTGTTCTATCCCCTTCCTAATTATCTAAAGGTAAACTGCCCACTTCATGGATAATCAACTAGGCTTAGAAAGTTCAGTCTGCTCCAACAGGGGTGAGGAAAAGAGGTGAACTAGTAGGTCACACAAGTACTTAAAAACACAAATTTTAAGTAAATGTATGGGTTCTTGTCTATTTGGAACCTGTAGAGGAATTCAAGGAAATCAGGCCCTTGCAACTGAGCTATTAGATCACACAGCCTCAGCATCCATCAGAGGTGAAGTCTGGTCTCCTCGCAGGGGCCCCAGTCTTGTCTGACACCTTCTCCTCCCCACTCTCACCTCAGGACTGTGCTAAACTCTCAAAATATATTTTCTCAGATACATTTCTGGAATGCCTCCCACATACCAGGCACTGCGTGAGGGCTTCACCATTCTCCTAATCCTCACAACAAGCCCTTCAGACTAGGCATTCTGTCCCCCCATTGTAGAGCTGAGGAAGATGTGGCCTAGAGAAACGATCTACATGGCAAATAAGTCACAAAGCTAGCATTCCAATCTAGGTGTGTCTAGTTTCTAAGCTCTTGTTCCTTCCAGAATGCCATGGCATTCGTGCTATTTCTCTGTTAGCTGTACCACATAAGGTGTTACTATACCCTTAAAATATAATTAAATTTTAAAAGGTTTCATTTAAAAACAAATAGTAAGAAGCAGTATTGCTAACAATACATTGATTTAATAGAATAATTTTGAATGGATTGCTTATTTGTGGGAAGATAGCAAGATAGCAAGAATAGGTAACAATTGCTGTTTTCATTGGTCATGTATTAGTTTCCAGAAATGTTTATTTATGTAATAAACTTAAGAAGAATGTCAATTATACCTTAATAAAGTGTTTTTTTTAAATAAAGTAACATACAATTAAAAAAAAGAATAAAAATGAAGAAGAACTGTAACAACATTTATGAGTATTACTTTGTGCAAGGCACTCTGGTTATTTCTTCACGTCTATTATTTCACTTAATCCTCCCCCTGTGAGTTAGCTGTTTATTTCAATCATTCCCCATCAACAGAGGAGGAAAGGGAAGCGCAGAGAATGGAACTGATCTGCCCAAGACCACAGCTGGCAAGTGGTGGTGTTGACACCCAAATCTCGGTGATGGGGATCTGACTACCCCTGACATTCAGGGAACTGACTGTGTCCACACGGATGGCTCTAAAGGAAGCCTCAGAGCTGAGTGGGGAGGGGGAGACACTCCCAAGAGAACCTTCCCTTGGCCTGCAGGGTCTCAGGCCCTCAGAAGAGTCCAGCACAGCCTTTTGGTAGGAATACAGCTCTTCATACCCTCTCTTCCTCCTCGTGAGAGATGACAAGGAACAAAGAAGACTTGGAAAAGGGAAAATACAGAAAATTCTCAAATTAGAAAATACCTAAATTTGTGCCGTTTCGTTACAGAGTGGTAAGAGACATGCTGGTTGGAAACCTGCTCGCAGCTTTGATAAACAAATTTTTGGGCAGGGGAATTTATTAGCATTTATCTAGTTAATCCATTATTCTATTTTTAAAAGTAGAAATTTATAACCAAAGCTGAATTGGAACATTTGTAAATTACTTGACAAATCTCAGTAGCTACTTCCTTCTAAAGAATACAGAACTCAGTCACTTAAAAATACTCACTGAAAAATTATAAACATACTTAAAAAAGTTTAGAGAATGATAAAACGAACCCCCATAAGCCCTTCAACAATCATTGAGATTTTACCATACCATACTATCTGCTTCACTTATTCTATCGTTTAATTTTTTTTTTTGCTAAATATTTTAGAGCAAGTCTCATTTGTCCTAAAGCTGTCATTCACCTCTATGTGCTTCAATACATACCTCTAAAATATACAGACATTTTCTTATACAACCACAATGTCACAGTCATGCTTAGTAAAACTAAGAATAATTTCTTGGTATGCTGACTGGTCCATATTCAAATTTCACTGATTATCTAAAAATTATCTTTTTCTTTTTTTTTTACTTTTTGTTGTTGTTCAAATAAGGATCCAAACAAGGCACACACACTGAATCTTGTCTCCTCTAGTTTTTAATCTAGAATAGTCCCTTCCCCTTATCAGGCCATCAACTCAATGAAGAAACTAGCTCGATTATATAAACCATTTTTATTCATTTCATGCCCCCAATTATTTACTAGGTGCATCAGAACATAGTGGACCTGACAGATACCTTCTAACTCACAGTTAAGTTTTTCAGTTCCCTTACTTTCAGTCTTGGAAGAGGGAAATGACAACATGAGACACATCATACAGGCAGCTGGGTTTTGTTTTCCAGAAGTTATCTACATTAATAAGGACTAAACATTAATAAGGACATGTTACTACAATGATACTTAATTACAATGGGAAGCACACTGAGGTCCTATTGGAGACACTGGTTGGAACCCAGCCAAGCCACCCTGCTGCCCCATTACAAAGGAGGCACCCGCGCCAGACCTGGGTAATTCTCTGCAGAACAGAGCTGCCCATTGTTAACTATGGAGTCTGGGGAATTAGTAGGCTAACAGACAACTGTGATGCAGAGGAAAATCAGTTTGCTGGATCACAGAGTGTGCTTAGCTCATTTTCTTTGTCAGGGGTTTTTAATTATTTATGATGAAGCTCCATTGCATGTTTTGTAATAATAATGAAGTCTTAGTAACATGAAACCTTACTGTAGCAGAGCAAAGCTATTAAATCTCTGCTGAGAGCAGGGCCAGGGAGCCAGGGCTTTTTGTGACCAGCAAGGACTACCAGGCCTGTAGACAAAAAAGTAAGAGGTGGCCAATTCTGAACGGCAAGTCCAACTTAGTCAGTGAAGCCACCAGGGGCAGTGCGACTCTGGAATGGCTTTGTGCTTCCATGCGATGCAGCTTCTCCAGGGTCTGCCCTACCCCGCTTGCCCTTTGGTGCCCTTCTGTGCCGGCTCCTGCCCAGGGCGGGTGAGCCTGGACGGCAGCCCCAGGCAAAGATTCCTGTGGGTTATCTCCCCTGAGGTTCTCATTAAGATCGTTTCCATTTCACACTCCTGGTTTATAGTCTATGAACTGAAACACCAAAAAAGGTATGTGTGAGTGAAGTGAGGGCACTCAGGGTCTGAGCCGCGGCCCAAGGTGGCCAGGTGCACGGTGTGAGGCTAGAAGGTGTGGGGCCCCACTCCCTGCTCCCCCATAGCTGTTTGTTGTTTTTGGTTTTTTTTACCATCGTTAACAAAAATCTAGTGAACAATTTGAAAGACTTTGTCTGGAAAAAAAAAATGGAATCCAAGATATCCTTCATTTAGAATAAAGAAAGTGAATGGTAACAGGGGCCAGGAAGGTGGGATGAAAAAATTTATTCAGAATGATCATATACCCTTAGTCTACGGAAGAATGATATCCTTAGAGGTAATAAAATACAGCCACTCTTAATTACCTAGAGGCCAACTGTTCCATCACTGTTAATCCAGGCCACTCTCCCTCTTTCTGTCCAATCTGAAGTCATTATGTGACATGCTGTGCAGTACTGTTATTTAATGCTAATAAAAGACACAATCTGTTACACACTCACTACCATCCTTCTTACATTAGTTTATGGGTTCCCGGGGCACCGGGACTGTGCTTAAATCAGCCCAGAAGCTCTGCACACAGCAGGCACTCAGTAAGTAGTATCTTTAGCAAAGAAAAAACCTAGGGAGCCTCTCTGTCCTGCCCCATCCAGGCTACTGCCTGTCCAGGGTATGCTATAGTTTTTCCCACTGTCACACTTATCACACTACATTATAAATTGCCCATGTACTTGGCTGTACCCCCAGCTAGCAGTTTAGTCACTCAAGAGCAATTTATTCCATAGTTAAATATGTACTGCTTAGCACAATTCATGGCTCAGAGGTGCTCATTAAATACCTTGAATGAATGAATGGATGGATGGATAAGTGCAGAGGGCAGAGAATGAAATTTGTAGCACAAAAAAGCTACATTTGTCAAACAAATAATATACAAAAATAAAAATGGATCCTTGATTCTGCAACTCAGAAATAAACTGCTAGTAAGAGTTTATTATTATATATAACCATCTGGTATTTTCTCTGTTCGCTTACAATATATACATTGAAGTTTGTTTCTTTTATATATTTTTTAATACAATACGACTACACTATACATAACATTTTGCAACCTGCTTTTTAAAAAACATAATAAATACATCATGAATGACTTTCCAGATTAGTACATATAGTTCAACTTCATTGTTTATTTTAGCTACACAGAATTCCAAAGAGTAGCTGTACAATGATTTAACTATTTTCTTATTGATAGGTATTTGGGTCATTTACAAATTTTTACTATTATAAACAATGCTGTACTAAACCTCATTCGTGTGTGTGTGTGTGTGTGTGTGTGTGTGTGTGTGTGAGCGCCCTGCTTTTTACCAGGCACTGGTACTACACCCTGGCAACATAATGGTGAGCAGATTCTATCCTGCACTTGATGAAAGAGACAGGCATTATTCAAAGAATCACATTACAGATATAGAATCACAAAATGGGATACATGACTAGAAAAAAAGAAATATGATCGTATGAAAGCATCTCATAAAAGAATCTGGAGGAACGGGGAGGTGGGCAGCACGTGCAAAGGCAGTGCAGATGAAAACATGGCAGAGGTCAGGAGCAAAAGACCACCTGGCTGGACCCCAGAGAGCAACGGTGGACAATGGTCTCTCTGAATGCTTTTCTGAGTGTTTCAGCCACACATTCATTTACAAATATGTACTGAGCACATATTATATGCATGGAACTGTGCTAGGTGCTGCCAATTCAGCAGGAACAAAGATATGATCCCTTCCGTCTCAAAGCTTTCATTCTAGCAGAGCAAATTCTGCAGGGTGGAATTGCTAGCTCAAAAATACACACTTTAGATTTTTTACATGCTACTGCACTGTCCATTCTGGGCTGTGTAAAGCTCTTCCAGGACCCACTCATTCACCGGGTTAGGAGAATGCTCAAAGCTTTTTCTTAACTGAATTAGGGTTCCTTGGCCCAACATAGTTCATTGCTAAGTCAATCAGTGATCATGGGGTCTCTGAGATGTCCAAGGCTGCTGAGCTGTTACAGGCCAGAGTTATTTCACATTCTGATAGAACTACCCACACAAACGCCATGGTCAAAAAAGATCCTCTGACACTCCATCAAGGGACACTAAGATATTTTATTATAATATTGCTTATTGCTAATTTGAGGTTTATGAGATTTAGGGCCTATCTGGAGATTTTAATTATTCATGTTATACCTGTTCTCCCTTATCATGGAAAACTATGGGATGATTATACAGAATCTCACTACCCAGTATAATGGGGCAGGCTGATTGTATCTATTTACCTGTGGTTAGATACTGGGTGCACAGTCCTGCTCAGCAATTCTTTATTCATCTCAGGTTCAATCCCTTCCACTAATTCCCAATTACCTTCGCTCCATGCAGTCTTTTCCTTCATTTTTTCCCACAATCCTGACCCCCAGGATTCACTTGCTCCCATCTTTCTTGGCAGAAGATCCTGCCTACCAGTTCAGACAAAATTGAGTACGACTGTCTATTAAAAGCTGCCTTCTTCTCAATACTTTTAACTTCACCAATTCTCTTTTTGCTCCTAGCAGTTTCAAAGCAATGGGTGTCCTGCTTCTCCAGAACTTTGTTTTATTTGTACGTCTTCTTATACTATCAACAGTTTCCCTCTTTACCAGCCAACTTCCACTGACCTACAATCACACTCAAGTCTCTCCCCTTAAGTTAAAAAACCAAACAAGCAACCCATATAAAACCACTTGTTTGAATCCCACTTCTGGCAGCTTCCTCCTCAGGCTGCCATTTCTCCTTCCACATCCATCCTCCCCTCTCACTCCGGCTCCTCAGTCTTGTTTGTGATCAAGCTCTGGGCCAGTAACACCCGCTGTGTCCCCGTGCCACCCATATTCTGAAAACACAAACTCCCACTGCCTCCTTCTCCTGCACAAAGACTCTGGGCGGCCCCCACAGCAGTTAGAATCAACCCCGGCAGTGTGGAATTTGAGACTCTTCACAATCTGATTCCCTCACCTCCCACCACAAAAGCTGCCCCATCATGTTGTCTTTGGTCCCTCAAACTACTCAACTTTCCTGGGAACTGCCCTGTATTCTTATTCTCTACCTTTGCTCATCATTTTCACACACTCCCATTCATCTGTCTAAACCCTCCCATCCTCAGGACCAGAGCAAAGATCACCTGGCAGAACCTGTCCTTCCTCCTCCTCCCCAGGCAGAGCTCCTCTTCCTCCTAGGCTCCCTCAGTGTCTGGCATAGGTCTGTGTCCCTCAGGCAATGGCACATTCCTTGGAGGCAGAGACTATACCTCACTCACCTCTGCATTCCTCACATGGCTACCCTAGAAATCCTGTTTTGAACCCATCTACACTATACTTTTACAATTTCAGTCTAGTTCTCTTAGTCCTTTTGGGCCGCTATAAAAATTGCATGCACTGGATGGCTTATAAGCAACAAATATTTATTTCTCACAGTTCTAGAGGCTGGGAAGTTCAAGATCAAGACACCAGCAGAGTCAGTGTCTGGTGAGGGCCCTCTATGTCCTGGTTCACGGATAGTTGCCTTCTCACTGTGTCCTCACATGGTGGAAGGAGTGAGTGAGCTTCCTTGGGCCTATTTTATAGTGGCACTAATCCCATACATGAGGGCTCCACCCTCATGACATAATCACCTCCCAAAGGCCTCACTTCCTAATAGCATCACCTTGGGGGTTAGGATTTCAGCATGTGAATTTTGCAGACACACAGACATTTGAATCATAGCAAGTTAACTTTTCTGAATTTTTTATTTATATGTAAATGGGGTTAATAACACCTCTTAGCATTAAGTTTATTAAAACTCACTAGATGACACAGAACAAAATTTTTAGGATTTTCTTACACCTAAGGCAAACATAAATATATGGAAAATATGTCGTTAAGGAGTGTTTGCTTTCTATCACACACAATTATTTTCAAATAATATGCTTCATCTGATGAAAAATATCACTTTCTCATACTTATATATGTCTAAGTTTCAACTTATAATAAAGTTGCTTTTGAAATACTATCACTTTTACAAAAGCTATTACTTAACACAAAAGAATGCTTTTCAATACTATTATTTTGGCATCCTCCTTAATCTAAAACCCCACTCTTGTTGCTGACTTACATGATAAACGCTTTGATGTGCAAAGTTGGGAGGAGTACCTTAACGGGTTACAATACTTGGTCTGACATGGCACATGAGCTAAAATGTTTACTTTTAAATTGTAAAACATAAAAAAGGAAAGCAAGAATGGTAAAAAAAAATAAAATAAAATAAAGGAAAAAACGATCAAAATGGTTTCAAAACATTCAATAATTCACAAATGTTATCAGTGATGAGTTCTGATCCCAGACTTCAGAAAGGGGTTTACAAAACCTAAACTAGAATAGAAGAATGAATATGCCAACTGGGTCTGGACAGAACAATAAATCTGAATGGAGACTGCAAAATTCCACCCAGGTTTCTCCTTAACGGCCCTGGAGAGTGTACAAGTGCTTCCCAATCAGCCAGCCCAGCTTCCCCGACCCCAAGCCACGGTGACTGAGTTAACCTATTTCACAGCCTTCTTTTACTTCACTTACTACTTCACTTACCACCCCACATGCAATCTTGGAGTTTCTGCTTTAATAATTTTGCAATTTGACTCCGGCCTCAGTATCATGCACAGCTGATACCCACAGGAGGAAGTAAAATTCATAGCTGCCATCAATCCCCAGCAGACATCAGGGTCTGCTGGGTGAACAGATGAGCAAGGCCTGGAAGGAGTGTCTGGTATCTCAGCCAATCAGGACAGGGGCCGGAAGTTATCATGAGCAATGTCCATCAGAGGTCATAAGGAGAGAGGTCAGCCGGGGTGGCAGGATCAATACTTGTGGCTAAGAACCAGACTAGGCACAAAATAAGATTTGAGGAACCCAGGTCCCACTCCCTATAAGTGGACCCGGTCACAGGACTCGGGCCACAAGGATGGACCTGACTGCCCAGGCTGCCTGATGAAAGACACACCCTAGAGCCAGGTAGGCTGGGTGTTAAGAGTCTAGAGCCATCCCAGACCCATTCTGAAACCTGAATAACATTTCATCTCACAAAGCCTATGTTTCCTTATATATGGAAGGGACAGTAGCGGGAGTGTGAGGAGTAAAATGGAACACTTACAGGAAGCTCCTAGGACATCTGGTACCTAGTGGGGACAAACAGCCTGGTAATAGTGAGGCTCTCCTTAAATGATAATTCTCTTGCCTTTGCCCAGGGGCTAAAGGTAACTCTCCTACTTAGGCTCTGTTTTCTCATACCTAACAGCCAGGCTACAAATGCCTTCTATGTTTTAGGGAAGCACTAAAATAAAACAAAAACACAAAAAGTCCGGTCAAATCATTTTCAAATTAAAAGCAAACCATAAAGGCCCTTAACAAGGACATTGATGGGATTACTTCTGGACTTTCTGTGTCAGTTTGGATCATCTGGCTTTTCAGCAAGCCAGATCAGACTTGCTGATCTAAGATAAAGCTGAGCGAGCCCCTCTGCGTGCTAGGTTGAGCACTGTGCTGGAGGGAGTTTGTGGAAGATTAATGACATATCCTGCTCCTGCCTGGATGGGAAGCCTGGTCTCTCTTATGCTTTTAATTTAGTAAATAGCTGACTGTGGAGACCATAAATAATCAATTTCCAGTACATAAAGGGATCTGGGCAATAGAGCCGATGGAAGTTCACACTTGCTTATGTTTTAAGAACAAGGTTCACAAAATAATTAGTGCTTAGGTCAAATACTTAGCAAGTCTTTGGGGATGACTCAAAGTTGGCATAGCCTAACATTCTTTTAAGTTTCTTTGACTCCAGAATGCTGAACCACATCAACACATTTGAAAATGATGCAGCTGTTGTTCTTTCTTGCATAAATTGGTCAGAACAATGTTTGCAATAGGATCACCAAAGAAACAGCTAAATCTGATACGGGCTCATTTCAAAGAAGACACACAAAGAAACACATACACACACACAAACTGTAAGGAATTGAAATGCAACTATAATACATTATCGAATAGTGACAATGCCTATAGGAAATTTTCTAGTTTGTCTATAGAATTCTTTTGTTCAACTAAAGAAAACCAATCTCCTCCCTCCCAAAATGATTTATCATAAAAATGTGCTGTACATATTTGTTTACTCTATATTCAAAAGTAAAGAATGACCCCTTATTTCAAGTTACTCATTCTCTAGTACCAAGAAATAATATGTGGTCAGATATGAAGGATGATTAATCGAAAAGTTCTTCATTAATTGAACTTGAAACTTTGACTAACAGTGAGTTATCAGATACATTTAAAGCATTCATCACAGTACCATTAATGGGAATTTTTACAATTATCAGCATCACTATTATAAAACAATACCTGTATTTACAACTATAAAATTGCTTCTGTGATTACTACTATTGTTCTAATAGTCTGATTAAAATCAGAGCTGGGCTCCCTTTCTCAAAAGGCAATCTAAAACCCACTGGATTAGAGTCGCCGGTAGCTGGGGTCAGTGTTTGCATGGTAATTAAGCCCTGCAGGTGATTCTAAAGCTTACCACTGCCTCAGGCTTGAGGGACCTTTTCAGACCCTACAAAAAGAAAGGATAAAACTTCAAAATTCCTCTTTTGGAACATGCAGCAGGGCTGTACTATTTTACACTGGCAGAAAACCATATGAGGTAAACTGCACAGGGACACTGGGCATAAACTTGCTTATTCTCACCTAAAGGTTGATGATGCACTTGCAAAGAATTCAAACTAAACCCTTTAGCTATCAATGCCATTAAATGCTCCTTTCCCATTCAGGAAATTTCTGTCCAAAGGGATCCTTGAAAGAGTCCTTAAGGACTATTGACATCTACAAAGACATTTTCTCTTCATCAAAACTTACTTTTTAAATGAAATAACCAATGCATTTGACCATATCTGACATGGAATTAATATTCCCCAAAACAAATATGCGCCAGTTTAATGATTTGAAAATGTCACAAATCTCTGGAATGAATCTAGAGGAAATTCTATGGCCACTTAAGAAATGAACTACATCATTAGTATTCAAAAGTGTAAATTAAAGTATCATTTTCACCAATTAGACTGGAAAGACTTACAACATGAACAAAACTCACGACTTAGCGAGGATGTGGTAAAAACAGGCAAGTTCAGACCCTGCACTGTAATCTGGTATGATCTTTCTGGATGGCAATTTAACAATCTTTATTAAAAGCCCTAAAAACATGTATATGTCTTGACCCAGCAATTCCATTTCTAGCAATTTATCCTGCAAGGATATTCATTATGGCACAAGTGAGAAAGTCAGTCAGAAAAAAGTATTTGTGGTTTATACCTGATTTTAAAAAAATCACTATTTACATAAGGGTCTACACTCCTTTATCTGTAATCTGAAATCTCAAATATTTCTAAGAACTGAAAGTTTTTTTGTAATTCATTTATGGGGAAATGTGTCTTGCTGCAAGGCTACTTACAATCTTTATTCATTCCACTAATTTCAAATATTAACATATTTTGCTGCTGAAATGTTAACATATTTGACTACAGGGCACTACCCCAGACCTCAATGGGGGTTTTATTTAATATATAACATACTATGTATTTCTCATGTTATCTTTCTAAAATCTAAAAAAAAAAAACCGCTTTTTTGAATTCAGAAACAAACTGTCCCAAAGAGTTCTGGATAAGGGATAGTGAACCTACATTTATATGTATATAGTTAAATCTCAGTATGTATAAATATCATAAAATTCACAGTGGCCTTCTCATGTAGTGAGATTCCAGTGATTTTTTTATTTTCCTCCTTTACTATGTTTCCTGAATTTTTACAACAGGCACATTTATCTTTATACTTACAAAAATCAATGTATTTCCATTTTGGAAAAAACATCTTAGCATTTATAAAAACAATCAAGCTTCTTAATTTCACATATTGTATGTTCACATATTAGAGCTATGTGTTTTATAATTCACAGTCAAGTAGTTTTTTTGCTGCATAAGCTTTCCAACTTTCTCGATTTGTGACTAAATTTTTCACCGACTTGTGCCATTTCATCAACCCAAGACTGCAGCAGTAGCTCAGACACCTTCCCCGGCTCCTAACAAAGATCACTCCCTGGCAAATGGTCAGAAAATGACAGACGTCCAACATTGTCAGATGTATCACTACGTGCACCAACCCAGAATGGCAGGAAGGAGGACAAAGAGGGGGAAATGATGAAAGGAAGAAAGAATATCTACATTTTCATTTAGGAAACTTTTCCTCGACTGCAAATTAAAGAATTAAATAATCTGTTGAGTATCCTGATTCTCCAATGAGACTGCAAGTCCCTACACGCAAAGCACATGGCTTGCACTTCCTCTGGCCCTAAGAGAAATAAATGAAAAGTACTTAGTGGGGTTTTTATAAATTATTTAACTAGATGTTAAATGTGTGGATTAATCAAAAATATACAAAAAAAATAAAAAGAGTGAATAGTCAAGAAATAGAGGTCAAATGGATGGCTGTAAGATCTCACAGTTTAAAAGGCCCATAATAATAGTAGTATCACGTGATCAGCTCTCTCTGATTAAAGTCTGATGCATTCATTCTACAATATTTACTGAGCCTGACTGTGGGTTAGGACCTTTGCTAGGTCCTGGGGACATAGCAGTAAATTTAGCTGACTGAAGTGGTGGAAAGACAGAGTGGCCACAGGTAACTCCACTTACTCTTTTGCAGGAGGAAATTAAATAGGTGTGTCCTTAGTACCAAAGGTGTTTATGGAGTCAAGTATATGAGCTGCCTTTTGGGAACTGTTAGTACCTAACTCTGGTTTTAAAATCTAGCCCCATAAACTTTTAAATTGGGTGACTTGGGGCATACATTTTAAACATTTTTCATTTGTAAAATGAGAATAGTACTACCTACCTCACACTTTTGAGCATATTAAATGAAAAAACAGACCCCATATTGGGCCTGGAAGTGCTTGGCAAAAGTAATTTCTCTCCCTTTCCTTCCCTCTGCCTTCCCTTTTCCTTATTGGACTGCCAGCCTTACTTACAAACACCCTGGAGTCTAGATAACAAGATACTTTGACTATCAGGGAAAAGCCAATGCTCCTTGATCTCAGCAGTAACAACAACCCATGAACCCCTTCAGGGGCCCACCTTCATCTACGTTCTTGTTGTCTTCGGTCCTAACAGAGGCCAGGCCACTGCTCCCAGGAAACCTCTCCCGCACCTAACCATGGGAACTCACGTCTCACTCTTGGGTCACTGCCTCTTCTGTATCCTTAAACAATTAGCAATTTCTTCTCAAATATTCTGCATTTTCCCCAAAAGACTGTACATTTCTCCTCACCTGGTACTTTCTGGGAAGAATTCAACAACCACTTAGTGGACACTCACTATGCTGACGTTACTATCCTAAAAGTTTTGTGTCTATATTTTCTCATTAATGCTCACACAGACTATATGAAGTAAACACCATTATTATCCTCACTTGTTGGATGAGGAAGGCAGAGTGTAGAAAGTTTAAGTAACTTGGTTAATGTCTCATTGTCGAAATCCTATTGAAATATAAGTTCTTGGACCTTCTCTCCAAAAGTCAGCCCTCTGATGATCTCATACTGCCTCTGGTGGCACAGTCAGTTATTTCCGAGATCGCTCTACTTTGGGCAGTTCTGGCATCACCTGGGAGCTTGCTAAAAAAGCAGAATCTCAGGCCCACCCCAGATCCACTGAAATACAAATATGCATTTTAATGAGATCTTCACGTGATTTGTACACACATTAAGGTTTGAGAAGCACTCTTCTAGAATACAAAATTACTATTCCCAACCCCATACTCAGTTAAGATGACCCAAAACTGCCATTGGACTATGTGGTACCACCCTCTGTGCAAATCAGAGAAAAGTAACCCTCCCCTCATCTGCATATAGGGTTTGACAAAAAGATAATGGTGTTGTACAAAGAAAAAGGTTCCCCTTCCTTGGGTCCACCATTCTCCCCCATGGCTGGGCACAAACTGCACAACATCTACAAAGGCCATTTGTAAAGTATATGGTATTGGTCATTTTTTACAAGAATCAAGGTCAACTGAGGGATAACTGGATCCAAAAGTGTTTTATCTGATAATATCCAACTTCAGTGAGATATGTTGGCTGCAGTGTACTATATATAATTAAACAGCTTGATAATCTCATGCCATTACCCTCCATCAGCAGGCTGTTGTCTATATTATAGATAAGGCAGTAAAATGGCTTTAACAAAAAGGTCAAGAGACCAAAGAGGGGGCTAGTACCTTCAAGAATGCATATGGAAAACAATCACCTAAATAGCTGGACTCTTACCATAGAATCACCATAATTAAGAACTTTTACCACCTCCCAGACAAGCCAATATCTAGGACACTCGGTGTAGCGTTCTTTTTAGTTCAAAACCATTATACTTTTACCACAAAGGAAGTCTGCACATTGAAAGCAGCAGATAACCTATCAACCAATCTAATACTACTTATTGTTCGCTTCAGCGGTGATATCAAGTTTCTTGACATATGCCAGTAATGCTTCTCCTCTCAGTCACTTTTCATTTTGAACAAATAATACAAGACTGTAAGAAAACTGCATAATCATCTTATAAAGTAGTTGTGGCAACAACTTAAAGGTATCTTCTTAGCAAATTCACTTTAAGAAACACAAAGTCAGGAAAATAAAGGTTTTCAAAGTATAAATTTACACTGTATCTGCCAAAATTAGTACTTGTAGCTTTTGATGAAGCACGTTTTTATCTCTTGAAAGGAATGCATCATAATATGATGTACCACAAAAATGTCGCTATTTTTTAAAGTACATTTCCTTGCTGATATTCATGTTTAGATACATGCACATGTACTCACGAAAATCAAGAGTTGGTTAACAACATGCTAATTTAAAAAGCACACTTATGTAGCGGGTGTAAATGATCTAGGGTAAAAATATAGCAAAGAATAAGACTACAGTTTCTTAGAAACAACAAAATTTTAGGCTTTGATACTCATTTAGATGAACAAAACTGTTGCTTTGCCAAATACTAAACAATTCCTAACCTAAATTTCTACAATAGCAAAAAATAAGTGTGTCACTGAAATAACTTCTCCAGCATCGTGAAAATGAGAAAGAAGAAAAGTGCTAGCATTTCTCACACTCCCATTCAATCTTCATGAGGCATTCACTTTCCTTGGTTCAAACAAATATCTTCTGCCTCCCTAATTGAAAATAGATGCATTGTTTTAAAATTAAGAAGGAAAATCATGCATTGCTGGGATTAATAGAACAAGGAAAGTATTCTTTTGATGCCTTGCCAGGAGTTAACCAAGAACAGCCAAATGACCAGCTTCACAGCTGCCTACTAAAACGCGTGAAACTACGCCACATGTGTTTTATGTGGTGGCTGTCAGTTCCTGGACATCCTGCTCAGGTTAGTCTAAGCAGCCGAGAACAGTTTAGAGAGAGGCTGCTCAACGGAGTTCACTCGTGTGTTTGGACATATCGGTAATGTTGCGTAGGGTGCTCAGTATTTACTTTTTTAAAATCAGCCAAATTGGTTTCTGTTGACTAGCATATGAGGTACTCAGTAAACACGTGTTGAATAACTTAATGAAAGAACATTATCTCCTTTTAACAATGGACCACACTTTCAATTTTTCCAGACTACGTAATTTAATTCTCAAAACACACTGTAAAATAGGCATTATAATCACCACTATTTTACAGATAAGGAAACTGGAATTCAGAGAGATCAATTTGCTCGATTTCACACAGTGATGCTGTTGTAGAGGTGGGTTTCAAATCCAGTTGTGTCTGACTCACAAACAATTGTGTTCTTATGTAGTATACCACACAGTCCACAAAACCCATCACAGTGAACATCTGTTCATTCATTCATTCACTCAACAGAGTAGATCCATATGTCAAACACTGTGCTAAGTTTAAACAATTAAGGCCCAATCTCTGCCCTCAGGTGTTAATTTTCTTCCTTTCTTCCAATTTTAAACTATGTAGATTAGCCGAAGATGGACTGAGCTATAGATGTAGAAGATGTGGATGAGCTAAAGGTGAGCAAAGCAACTTTTGGATGAGATGGGCCAACAAAGCAGACAGGCCACAAAGCATGAGCTGAGGGAACATTATCCAAAGGCGGTCATTATATATGCACAACACAGAGAGGATGCTGAGCTTCCATCAGTTTTACTCCCATACACACACACACACACACACACACACACACACACACACACACACACACACACGATACATAATGCAATCTCCAAAGGTCATTGCTAATGCACGATTATTCACAAGTGTGTGCGTATGTATGTGTAGATACATACATTTACAGTTCTGCCTGTGCTTAATACTCCCGCTTCACCAAAATAGTTGCTTTCCATTATCTGCATTAGGTACGAATGAACAATAATTTCACATAATAGAATTAAAATACTATAATTAACAAAAGGGGCAAAATCAGCTTTTATTACCTTCTGACTTAACTTTAGGTCTAACACTGAACTACGTGAAATGGTCTATTTTCACAATAGTGAGAGATCACAAAACAAAAAAAGAAAATCCAGGTAAGCCTATTCAATCTGAATGCTACAGATAGTGAAGATACGCAATAGGAGGGGTTTCTGATGCCAAATCTGCCAAATTTGGGTGGTGCAGAGCCATGTTGGCCCAAAGAGGGATCAGTGGAAGGGGAACGTGGTAGAACTCCACTGCACCCAGATCACAGTCCAGCTCCCACTCTTGTTAAAGGACATGCTAAAGCGAGAAAGAACGTGACCCCACTGAATAATAACGAAGCCACACAGTAGCCACATCACCCTTCGTAAATGGAGTCATTGATTTTTTAAAAATGCCATGTTATTAATCTAGGAAAAATAAAAGTCCTCATACTAAGCAAGCTATGCTTCCAACACAGGCTGAATAAGAAAATAATCTGAGGCCTGGAGAAAGGGGAAGATATTTACATTACAGAGAATAATTAATTTATTTAGATTTACCCTAGGAAATTTACTCACTAGTTAAAGAAATGCTTTTCCTTAAAGGTCCCTTTAATTGCAAAGGAATAAATTCAGCGCTTGTGCAATCCTGCAGAAGAAAACCAAAGCTGAATGACTTATACTGCCCAATATTAAAACTTGATGTAAAGCTTAGTCATTAATAGAAAATGGTAGTGACATAAAGATACACAAAACAGATCAACAGATCAGAACAGAGACCAAAGAAACAAATTCACACCTATACATTCACTTGATTTGTGACAAAGGTGACACTATTGCCCTGAGTAAAGGATGGTCTTCTTTTCTTTTTTGTTTTGGAGACAGGATCTTGCCATGCTGCCCAGGCTGGTCCCCAACTCCTGACCTCAAGCATTATAGGCGTCAGCCACCGCACCAGGGGCAAAGAAGGGGGTCTTTCCAATAAATGAATTGGGTTAATTAGACACCCGTATAAAAATAAAAATTTTACCTCGTGTCATACTCTGTAATACATCTGAAATGAATTTTAGTTCTGAATGTAAAATGCAAAACAATAAAGAACTTAAAGGAAAATCCAGCAGATTATCTACATGACCTTAGGCAGGCAAAAATTACTTTAAAAGGACACAAGAAACACTAATCAGAAGGGGGAAATGATAAACTGGACTATATTACAATTAATAACTTTTTTTCACTGAAAGAACCATTAAGAAAATAAAAAGCAAGGCAATACATTTACTCAACATGTTAGGCAGATAGCGAGAAAACTCGGGCTATGTTTGGGACAAAGGCAGGCAGGCGCCTCACCTTGGTGCTGCCATGAGCAATTGCCACACCTGGGGAAGGAAGACAAGGGGGGATGCTCCCTGTTGGTGCTGCCCCACCTTAATCCTGTCCCAGCAATTGCCATACCTGGGGGAAGGAGGAACCTCTACCAATCTGCAAAAGAATGCAGGGAATTCCTAGCCAGAGGGCCAGGAAGCCCAGGAAGCCCAGGCACAATAGGATTTGGAAAGTGACAGAGTAGCCTAAGGCTAATTATCATGTAGTTAACTGTCCATCAAAGTGGTTCAGTGGTGAGGTCTGAACCACGAGGAGGGCCCAATCCAGACACCACAAAACAAGACCCCAGACCATAACCAGGGCCAGTTTGTAGTCTGTGAATGTATCTTGCTCTTGCTCTGTAAACCTATCTTGCCCTTCCTCAATAAACTTCGTTTCATGGTTTCCTTGCTTTTGATGTGTCAGGTCATTCTTCAGCCAAGAGCACACCAAGAACCAAGAACAGACAACTGTTGACCCAACAAACAAAGACACAAAACAATAACAAATCAGACAATTCGACAGAAAAAAAAGGTAAAAAGTTAATGTATTTTATAGAAGATAACCACATAGTAAAATATGAAAAGGTGTTCAACGCACTTAGTTTTCAAAGAAATGCAAATAAAAACGTGATACCTCTAATCTAGCCATCAGAATAGCTACTAAAACAAAAAAGACTAATAATACTAGCCACCACAACATCTAAAATAAAAAGACTAATAATACCCAATGTTGTCAAGGATGTGAAGCAACCAAAATTCTCAAAGACCCTTGGTAGGAGTAAATTTGTATGATCATTCTGGAAAACTATTTGGCAGTATCTACGTACTAAAACTGATTATATGCATTCCTTCTAACTCAGCAATTCCAAATCCTAGGTACGTATATATCCCAAAGAAATGCATGCTTGTGTTCACCAAAAGACAGGTACAGGAATGTTTATATTTGCATTATTTGTACTAGCCAGAAACACCCAAATTTACATTAACATAGCTATATAAACAAACTATAGTGTATTTCATAAAATGAAATGTTATACAACTATGCTGTCCAATACAGTAGCTGCTAGTCACATGTCAATTTAAATGTAAATTAATAAGATTAAATAAAAGTAAAAATCCAGTTCCTCAGTCACACTAGCCATGTTTCAGGAACTCAATAGTCACATGTAGCTAGTGGCTACTGTATTGGATAGAGCAGATAGAAAGCATTTCCATCATCACAGAAAGTTCTATGGGACATTGCTAATACATAGCAATGAGAAAAAATGAATTACAAGTACAAATACATGGGTGAATTCCACAAACACAATGTTGAGCTAAATAAACCAGATATAAAAGAGTGTTTACTATAAGCCTCCATGTATACCAAGTTTGAACACTAACAAAACTAATCTATGTTATTAGAAGTCAGGATGGTGGTCAACTCTTTAGGGCTTGGGAGTATTGAATAGAAGGGAACGTGAAGAGGCTTCTGAGGTTCTGGTCATACTGATCCAGATCAAGAGATCTTGATGCAAATGTGTTCACAATGAAACAATACAACAGACTCAAAACTGATGTGTGTACTTTTTTCATATGTAACTTGTACTTTAATAAAAATTACCGAAAAAAATCAGCCTCAGTCTATTCCTGAAGTCTTCCTTTGTTTCAGAGTCCTCCTTTGATGAAAATGAACTCTCATATTCATCTTAGATACGCAATATGGGATGCCTTGGGATTATGGATTAATTTTAGCCAAGAAAAAGGGATAAAAAAAAATCTCATATTCATCTTCTATTTTCACATGGCTGTCATGGGCATAAAATGAATAAAGAACTGTGGCTAGGAAGTATTTGCAAGGCATTAAAAGAGAAAAGAAATTATAGAAAGGGATTTTGAAAGTTATATAGTTACTAGAGGCGCAGTGGTGGGTACAACTCCCAACAAGAGTCCTGGAGGGAAGAGAGAAAGTGATAAACCAATCTCAGAAGAAGAGCTGGTTGATTCATCAAGTTGGCCATGAAAAGTTCCTAGGTTCCTTTACACCTTACATTAAAAAGAAGAGAAAACTCAAAGATTTATAGAAGCAAGATTAGAAAGTTTCCCCATGAAAAAGCACGGGTTGTCTTTAGTGCTCAATAGCCAACAATCCAATTAAAATCACTGTCACCCACAAAAACCTGCATCTGATATTGAACTTTGAACACTAAAGAGAAATCCTACATAGATGTAAATATTGTAATGATTTATGGGATTTGGAGGCAAAGAAAACAAATTCGCCATTGGCTTAGAGACTATTGTCTAAATTTGTTGTTATTGTCTTTTTTTTTATAAATACAATGGAAAAAGTTCAAGAAAGAAGCTTCAAATTATAACAAAATAATATTAACAATAGCTTCATCTCTTTGTTAGAGTCTTGGAATTGGAGAATCAGCATTAAGAAAAATAGTGCTGGAAAAGGATTTCGGAGGTTGTCTAGTCCCTCTCTCACTTTATTTTAGCAAAACTGCTTTAAATAATTTCACATGTTAAAAACACACTCTATTTTTGAACACATCTAGATAAGGAGATTTCTCCACCTCCTTAGGTATCCCGTTTCAATGACTGTCACTTTGAGGTGACTCTGAAGTTTTCCTTATATACCTCTTAAATCTGGTCATGCTGTGTAAGTTATTTCCTGTTTGTTTTATTCTTAATAAAGACAGAAGGTTAGTAGTATTCTCTCCATAATGACAATTCATTTTATAATAACTTCTAAACTTTTAAAAATCATTTACAAGACATTTTCACATACATTATCTATTTAAGCCTTGAAACAATCCTATTATTATTATTTGCCCCATTCTATAGATGTGGCAAGTCAGGCTTAGAAAGTAAAGATAGTACACTTGGGGAGAAAAATGGGACAATCTCAACCAAGGTTACTCAGCTATATTCAGTGCTTTGGCTCAAACTCAGCCACCTACTTCATACATAACTAAGTCACTAACCCCTTTAATTCCTCCCCCACCCCAGAATAAGAAATTATATTTTAGGAAAGGCTTAGCAAATGCTAAGTAAAATTGGAGGGCTTGCGTCTATAGAGTAGCCATGTGTCACTTTATTTTCTAAATTGACTGTGTGTTTTTGCAGTGGAGATTTGTGATTTGTGCCAGCATCATTCCTCTTCTTCCACTAACTGTACCCAGATTTCCCTCAGGGACTGTCATTCAAATTGTTCAGACTTCCTCCATCCAAAGAGCTAGAACATAAACCAAGCTAGACCAAATGGGCACGTTTTCCTAGGAATGTGAATCTTGGATGGGTGACAGAAGACAGAAAATGGCCAGAGTTCAATCCATCTCACAGATGAGTTCCCCAGGCCTGCTCTGGTTTCCAAGAGCTTGTCCTTCAGCTTCTCCTCATCTCTCCCATATTCCCATAAATTCTTTTTCTACTTAATTTAGCCAGTGTTGGCTTCTGTTGCTTACAAGCAGAGACCCTTGACCGATACAACCCTTTAGAGCAATAGATAAAACATATATATTTATTACTTCTGCCTTTATTATACAAGTGGGAAACATTAAAATGAAATCAGCCTCTTGGCATTTTGTAAACTAAAAAAATTCCCTCATGTTGAAAAAAGTAGTAATTTTTAATTCAATTGATCAAAGGCAGGAATAAGTTAGCAAGTGCTCCAGAATCCTGGCTATGTTAATCTTTTAGAAAATGAAACTTAGCTTCTGGGACTCTGGATTTTTCAGGAAGTACAGAAAACTCACAAAACATCAAATGTGTTTAAAAAGGTACTTTCCTGTGACAAGTCTTTTCTTATAATTGTCCAGGGAAGGCAAAAAGTAATGCAGCAATGCATCCCCTCAGTGACCCTCTACGCCAGGTGAAACGCAAACAGGTATAAGGCCTCAGAACTCCTGACTAGCTAGTCAAACACCTGTAGCCTCAGTGCTAAATCAGCCCTGGTTATCAGGACTTTCAAGTCTAAAAGTAGGTATTGGTTTACAAAGAAAAAGGGAAATTGTCTGTGCAACATTAGCACGATGCTGGGTTCTCTTCAATAACTCTCTTAAATTCACTGCATGAAGAAACATTGAATCAGATTTTCTTTTCTCCTGAGACTGAAGAGAGCAAAGGTCTATCAAAACTTTGAAATTGTCCTAAGAAAACCCGATTTCACAGTTCACAAAAATTATAAGCCAACTATAAAGGGATACCAGGATCTGCTATCTGGAGTAATCCACTCAATGAACAAAGGCTCCTATAACATGTCTGGCATGTTGTGGAGGAAACAAACAATTATTAAACAAGAAGCCTGCTTGCTGAAATGTAATTTGCTATCTGACTGAGAAAATAAGGCACGCACATATGAAATAACTAACAAAGAGCAATGCAGGAAAAACACAAACTGCCAGGTACAGCCAATTAAGGCACATAAAAATCAGGGGTTCCAGGCTGGGCGCGGTGGCTCACGCCTGTAATCCTAGCCCTCTGCGAGGCCAAGGCGGGTGGATCGCTTGAGGTCAGGAGTTCGAGACCAGCCTGAGTGAGACCCCCCGTCTCTACTAAAAATAGAAATAAATTATCTGGACAACTAAAAATATATACAGAAAAAATTAGCCGGGCATGGTGGCGCGTGCCTGTAGTCCCAGCTACTCGGGAGGCTGAGGCAGTAGGATCGCTTAAGCCCAGGAGTTTGAGATTGCTGTGAGCTAGGCTGACGCCACGGTACTCACTCTAGCCCGGGCAACAAAGTGAGACTCTGTCTCAAAAAAAAAAAAAAAAAAATCAGGGGTTCCAAACCTTAGGATCCACTTCCCAAAGCTGTATTTCAAGACAGTTCCTTATTAACACAGAAGCTTTATATCTCTTCCTTTTTATTAAGAGCTGATTTCAGCATCAAAGCAAAGAATCACCGAAAGAGTATGTCTGTATAAGACAGGAAGTCATAAAATAACAGTATAAAATTCTTTCTTTTGGAACTAAGAAATGAAGAGTAATCTAATGGTTAAATGGTTTGCACCCAGTGGAGGTTAAATGTATCTTTTGATTCGATCAAGTGACAAATATTTAAGCCCTTTTATCATTAGCTATCTACAGTTATGTTGGGGGGGGACAAAATAATATTTAGGAATAAACAAACTCCAGCTCACCATGTATTCAGAAGTCCTACAATGTATATATTCTTTCACCTGGGCTGAGTTCAAGCAACTCACCTATAAACATTACTTGTTTGGCCAAGAAAGTCTAAGAACAGGATTATGAATATATACCTAGGGAAGAATTAATCTTTATTTTGGTAAAAGTTTGCAATTTATTACAATTGATTACAAGCTCCTTTCTGAATCTGCAATCCCTGAAATAGGGTGAGGTTTATAAAAGAGTATGCAATGCCACACCATTTGGTCCCCAGGTTGGGGCCTGGACTCCCCTTGACCACTGCACCCTCTGGCCAGCTAACCAGGCAGGATTCTCAATTCAATGTAGCAAGACTTAAGCAAGAGCAAACGAAATCCCAGAGCTCTGGTGTGGCATTCCCAAAGCTAGAACTAACTTCATAACAAACAAAACTGCAAATAATTTTCCAGTTCAGAAATAGGCCATTTCATTTGTAAGCTATGTTTTGCTTTATGAAATACATGAGTCCAAAAGCAAGTATAATACAAAGTTATGCTGGACAGTATTGGAAAGTGTTTTTATATTTATGCTACTACCTATAGATTATGGCCAATATAATGGTAGGTGCAGAGAAGCTTTTTTTTAAAAAAGCCAAAATGGCTATTTATGGTTATTTATTTTATATCTTTGGTGGCACAAAATAAATCAGAATGTGGTGCTTCCAAATAACTACTAATCAAATACACACCAAAACCTTTACACTATTTATAAAATAAAGCACATATAGCTTTGTAACCAGAAATTTCTATAGAAAAATTCTAACCAAAACATAAAGTATTCTTATTAAATATTATAAACACAAGAAAATAAAATTCAAAGTTAGCCTGGATTCAAAATCTTTCACAAGCACATCGTAAACCATTTTCCAGTCCTCCTCTATAAGAATTCTGCTCAAGCTACGTTGGCCAATTTCAATACCGTATGCATATTCCTTCTTCTGAACATTTCCTCTAGCCATTCCTTTTCCCCAAAGTGCTCCTCCCTCAGACATGCCTTCATGATTGTAAATTTCTGCCCATCCCTGTCTAAACTTCTCTGCATCTCTGGCAGCACAGAGCATTTATTCCTTTGTACAGAGAGAGATTTCAAAAGTTGATTTGAACCATCTCAACAACTTTGGAGCAGAAGAGGAGACTTTCGGTTGTTTATGCTCACAAATGATTTACCTAGTCATGAAACAATTTTTTTTTTTTTGAGATATTTTTTGAGTACCTGCAATGCAAAAGATACAATGTTAGGGACAATGAAGGATACAAAGATGGAACTGGCATAAGATTTACTTTCAAGGAGCTTCGAATCTAGTCAGGAAAGTAAGATCAACACACAAGTCACCATATTCAATACAAGCTAGACAATCATAAATACTCCACTATGGGTTATGCTAAAGAAGAATAGGGTTACCTAGCACTATTGTAGGGGGAAGAATAGAGGAGAACTCTCAGAGGAAGTGGCATTTGAGTTGAACAGGAAGGTGATGACATTATTTTCTTAAAGGCCAGGAAGTTAATGGATAAAGCAAGCGGAGAGTGATATATACATATATCATCAGAATATACATGATGTAGAGAAAATGGAACAAATGAAAAAGTAATTCATATTACAAATTAAAGGGGATTAAAAATAGCAATTTGGAGGTCAACACACAGTAATGTCACGATGTTAGGCAGTCTGTTATCTGTTAAGTATCCAAGAGACGTGGGAAGACTTTACAGGATAATTATGGTATCTGAGAAAACCCCATATTATTATAACTTTTTATGATGTCAACTTATAACTGAATAGTATTCAACACAATAAAGTATACTTAATTAGAATTGACATGAAGAGCTCAAATAACAGGGTTAAATATTCCTCACTGTGTTATATGACTAAGGCATTAATTCCACCCAATCTTCTACATCTACATGCCCGTATAATAAACCATCTTCATATGAAAATCAACCAACAGGGCAGGATCCTGAAGGATTCTTCTAGAGCATCTAAGAAAAAAGATTTCTGGGGTAAAAGTATAGGTAGATAAACAAGCAGTGTGGTATATATGTAAAAACATATATACATAAAGCACACACATGGTAACCAGAATTCACCAGCCCATCATATTATCAAGTGACTACAGACAGGGAACATCACTGGCATTATAAAAACAAAACAAAACAAACTCCAACAGAATTTTCTCACAATTATAAGGAAACAAGCATACCACCTATTTCACAAACACTGAGATTCCTTAGTGGGGAAAAAACCCCAATGCTTTAAAATTTAGACCACTTAGATATATCCATGCAGCTTAATCTGGTTCAAGTACCATGGTCCTGGGCTCACAAAATGTCCAGCTCTTTTTCACTCTTCAAAGTAAAAGCAGGAGGGATTATTTGTGAAGGGTCTGTTACTTACGGAGAGACTCCTGTTGCCCATGGAAAACTAAGTGTGATAGTATTATCTATTAGATAAAAAATCGCCAGTTAATTTCAAGAAAACATCCAGGAAAAAGAAATGCCTGATTTTAAGATGATTTGATATATTTAGATGGTAGCAGATATATTTCGATGGTAGCAGAGGTGAAGGTACACAGAATTCCCTTATTTTACCCATAGATCCATCTTTGTGAGGTAAATCTCAGTCTATGAGTCACAATGGGTATCCCAACTTCTTGCTATTACCTACTGATCCAGGTAAATGGAAATATCCTTCACAGTAGATTTGTCAACAGTACTGAGAGAATGAGAGTTCTTATTGAAGGCTCTAAAACAATTACAGGCACAAATGCAGTGTTTTATCAACGAAAGGTGAGGCTTACTGTAAGATGAGCACCTACCAGACTGAAGGAGCAAAGACTAAGTCCACGCAGGATATACTGATTAGTGGGAAGGGAAGCCAACAGGCTACAAAGACATTTCCACAAATTCCAAATAGATTTCCCTTCCCCCAGGCCGGGGGCCTCTGCAGAGGCTGCCACACCCTGGGTGTAGCTCCAGTTCCTGCCTAGGAGCTTTCTGAAGGGCAACTGCAGCATAAACTCAAACACGGGGCCACTCTCAGATGTACCAATCTTGTTTGGTACCACATCTACGTAATATTTAGAGGGTGAACAATTATAGCATTGTTTTCACCTGGGGTAGTGGAGGGAAGGAGGGTTGGGAGGAAGAGTTTTCTATTTCAACTAAGAGGTAATGCTGGAGGATATTGGAAGAGTTTGCTTATTTTCTAAAAAGCTGAAAATTTAGATTTTTTTTTTCTTGAATCCTTTCTCAAGTGATTTTAGAAGTTTCCGTTACTTTAACACAATTGCAGGGAAACATGTTGGAAACGTGTGACAGATGGGCCCATTTTGAAATAAAATGAAGCCTGTGGTACTACTGAAAGGAAGTCACGAAATTCAAAATTAAACCAGATAGGATGGTCTTAAGCTGTTTTCGTTCTTTTTTCAATGAAGCACAAAGAGTGGGAAGCTAAGGCAAGGCTGCCGCCTCTTTGAATTCCCCCACTTTGGTCAAACTGTATGGTACTTACAAGCTGTCTCCTTAACATAACACACTCCCCAAATCTTAAACCTCCATGTATTTTTATCGTTGAACATCCAAATATGTCTTTCACTGATATCACTAAGAATATAGTTCTAATTTTTTATAGGTGTAACTTTAAAGGTTTAAGAAAAACACAGTTATAAACAACTTAATCCACTTAAAATCCCATTTAGGATGAGATGAAAAATAAACATTTCAAAAACCCCCTCTGCGTTCCAGACATGATAAGAGGCCACTTGTACTACTGTATTGTGTGGATCACTCTGCCAGCCGCCCCAGTGAAGAGTCACACCTACCTTATTGTGCTCATACTTGTAGGGGATCTTGAGTGTGTCCATGGCTCTGATCATGGCCTGCATGGCTGTGAAGATGTTCTGATACACCAGCTTGGTGAAGCCCCTTTTGTCTTCATCAGAGTATCCAGACCCGTGGATGATTCTCATCTGCTTGATAAACGTACTCTTGCCACTCTCTCCCGTCCCTGAAAGATGACAATAGCAGCTCATCAGACCGCAGCACCTTCTCAGGCCCCCAGATGACTACACTAGATACAGTAGCTTGGATGTGACATCCCCAAGTGGCCTGCAGAGAGAAGCATCACTACAAGGGGATAGGGCACCCACAGAGAACACTTAGCAAATTAGAGAGTTGAGAGTCCATTTCAATGGCAGATGAGCTCAACAAAACAAAACAAAAACCTGTCACCTCTTTGGAAGCCACTCAGCATGGAATTTTGATAGTGATTTGTAACTATGTATCTTGTAAGAAACAATGACAACAGCATCTTTGGAACATAATAAACCCTGATAAAGCTCTCCTCCCTAGAGAATACTTGAACTGCTTCCAGACAATGGGCTGATTAGCCAGGATCTGGATCTGGAAAAGACAATGCACTTACACAAATGCTATTCGGAGATAAGGAAATAAAGGCCTGAAAATTCCTAGACATTTTCTCTAATTTTAAAATAGGGCATATGGAGAGCACAGTAGCCTGGTAAGATAAGAATAAGGATCATTTTTCTAGACAGCAAGTATCCACTTTATGTATTTCTAGAGGGTTAGGCTGGCTCAGTTATCACCTAGTTCAGGAAAGCCACAGGGGTTCTTCTTCCCTCTGCCCATTCTTGACTAATAACATGATACAGATATTTATTGTTATTAGATTTTTTTCTTCTGTACTTTCTCATTTTTCCCATCTTCACTATTCCTTTTCTGTTATCACAAGCCTGAAGATAATCCCTAAAAGAGCTATAAATGTCCATGGGAAGAAAGAAAGTGAGAAAAATGAGATCATTTCACTGAATGACATTATATTTCTGCTACAACAAATCTAAAACTATGAATCTAAAAACCTCATTTTTCTAAATGTAAGTGGCTATTTTCATGTCATTCATATGTCATTTCTCACTCCCTTCCAAATTTCCTTGAGATTTCCAAAACAATAAATGTCTCTGCCTTCCCCCAACAATGTGAAGGAAATGAAAGTATCAATTTGTATACTGAATATGAAAGAATAGGATGAAAAACATTATTATGACCAGGGTCCTGAATGCCATTTCCTCACTACAAGGCTGACAAGAAGGAATAGAGGGAGAGAGAAATAGAACTAGGAATACAACATCTGTCCTAACTCCATTTTGTTTTTCTGATGGTTGGATTTCATTACTATCTTTACAAACAATCGCAAAATTTCAATTAATTATTACAGTTTTCATAGAAGTACTCTTAAATGACTACAGATGTCTTGGTAAACACAACCCTCACACAATTATAATGAAAGACAATTTCCAGCCCCAGAGTCCTGCAGTAGCCGATTTCCTTTATAATCTTCCTATTACTTTTAATAATGTGATCTGAAATTCCTTGAAATATAAATTAACAACTGCAATGTAAATGCTATGAGCCCATTTTAACAGAATTAACCCAGAGTTAAAAATGAATATTTAATAATCCCAACCACAAATACTGGAGAAACATGTAAGTATCTAAAAATTACCCTGTCTAGTAAAAATAAGCTACAAAATTGTTTCTCACCATCAATCAACAATTTATAGAAAGAAACTAGTATCTCTCAAGCCATTAGAAGTATGTAAGAAAAAAATCCAGGTTGCTTCTTTGTTTATTATAACTATCTCAAAGCCAGAGGCTTGCTCTGAGGGCCCAGATGTCGACATAATCATCAAATCAGAATGTTGGCCAGTTTTTTCCATGGTAAGAACAGCAGAAATCTTAATTTGTGAGGTTAACAGTATGAGAACAAAAGAAAAGAGAATCAGGCAGTAAGGCCCTCTTCCTCCTGGTCATCTGAGAAATTTTTATATACTTACAATCCAAAAATAAAAAAGCAAAGAAAGTAGAAGATGAAATATAAACTATTAATACATTGACTTGTGCTTCACTGAAATTACATTAGGCAGGAGCAGTCAACCACTCGGCACCGCTTTGAATCTAGTCACCAAGCCCCTGGGCACCGTTTCCACATGCTGGACACCACACTAATGCAGACTCCAGGTAGAAGAGAACATATGACTGATGGATGAATGAATGGGGGGAAAATAAGAGGAAAAGAAAAATAATTTTAAAATATCAACTCTAAAAGTAAGATATTTTCCTGTTGCCAGAAACACATCCAGGGATCCTTTCTCTACCTTCTCATCTTGCTGGGTACCCCCAGGGGGACCAATGGTAGGGATTTCATCAACAGCTGTCTTGTGCTCTGTCTTGTGCCTGGGGTTAGCCAAGAGGAGGCAGGAGGAGGAGACTAGAGAACAGGAGAAAGAGGAAGGGACATTGATCCTCCAGCTCCCTCCCTGCAGGGCAGTACAATGTGCCATGTCCCCTTCAAAAGGCCACAGCTGCTGTGGGTGGCCCCCTCTGGGTTCCAGTAACCGCTCCCTCCCCTAGCCCAGCTACTGTTGGCCCCAGGTTACTACACCAGCCCTTACAGGCTACCTATGCCTGGTCCGTGCCTTTGTAAACAGTCATTTTATAAAACTCTCCTCAGTCACGCTGTTAAGAGTGTGCCATAATCCTGCTGGAACTCTGACTAGTACAAACGCCAAAAGGAAAGCAGGGGAAGATTAGTAAGATGAAGGACAGAGAAGGAAAGGGAAAGGAGGGTATCCTCTCTTCTTCCTCTGTCCTTTTCTCCATAAATCTTATTTATAAGGTACTCTCCAGTTTATAAAGTGCTTTCTATTCAGTAACTCATTTTCATGACTCCCTTCTGGAGGTCAATCACGGTGAAGAAACAGGTGTCACCCAGTTAAAAAAGGATAGAGACCAAACCAAATCCAGGGTGCTATTAATAACTGCTAACTCTTCCCCAAAGTACTAATAATACAGTACTTGTCTGCCAGAGCACGTGCATGTGTGCATACAAAACACACACACACACATTCTCTGTCTGTCTGTCTCTCTCTCTCTAAGACTAATCTCCAAGATAGACAAGGAGCACAGGGGTCTTCACCTTCTGAATATCCCCTCTCATAAAGGAAACAGAAAGAAATTTGTGTTCAACCCCTTATGCCTTACAAGCATTTTACAATACACTGTTGTTTTATCCTCTCGAGTATCTGTGAGATAGGTGTCTTTATCCTCACCCCAGAGAAAAGAAACGATCTTAGAGAGCTGAGGCAATACACCTAAGGTGACATGGCCAGAACAGGCAGCACCAGGGCTCAGGCCCAGTCTTCAGATGCCCAGCTCAGGCTTAGCACGACTTTCACAGGTTCACACCTACCCTAAACCCAGGATAATTCATTGCTACTGCCCACAATCTACAAACAACTCAACCCAGCTTTGACTATACCCAACATTTATCCATTAAATCTAATTTTGGATTTCTGGATACTACTTCAATTAATGGGGACCCACTTTGAATCCTGGTGCTATTTACCAATTAACCAGCCATCCCTTCCAGGTAAACTTCCCTCATGGCCTTAATGCTCACACTTTGATTTTATTATACTAATGCAGTAAATTCAAAGTGAAGGCAAAGCTTCACATATGAGAGAAATGTATGTGATACAAATGCTATAGATATAATGATAAAAGCAGTGAATTAAAGTATTACTTAGTCAGGTGTGGTGGCTCATGCCTATAATCCTAGCACTCTCAGAGGCTCAGGCGGGAGTATCACTTGAGGTCAGGAGTTCAAGACCAGCCTGAACAAGAGTGAGACCCCATCTCTACCAAAAACAAACAAAAAAAATTAGCTGGGCATGGTGGTGTGCGCCTGTAGTCCCAGCTACTCGGGAGGCTGAGGCGGGAGGATCACTTGAGCCCAGGAGTTGCAGTGAGCTGTGATGACACCATGGCACGTGCCCAGGCAACAAAGTAAGGCTCTGTCTCAAAAAAAAAAAAAATATATATATATATATATATATATATATATATATATATATATATATAAAGTATTACTTGGTACTAAAATTGAATTTAGCCAAAAGAAAGTACATTTGAAACCACCTTTACAAACTGATAGAGGGGTACAAGAACTGTGGTAAGAGTCTAGCTAAAAATAAGGCACAGACCTAGCTAAAATTAATGATAATAATTACCCACTGTCCCCTGTTTGCTTCTCTACAATTGTCACTCTGGAGCCACATAGCTGGTGGTCATAAAGATTCTTAGCTTTCTCCACAGATAACATCGCCTTTTTGAAACCTAGGGGTAGCTTCTGGAATATACTCCAGGTCCCGTGTTCCAGTGGAATGGCTGACCCACCCAGACCAGTGGCCCATACCGAGGAACTGATTCAACTGGTCTTGTGACCCCCACCCAAGAACCTGGTCAGCCAAGAAGACAATTTCTAGAACCCTATGGTTCTGCCCCAAACCCGGCCAGTTAGCAGACTCAACTGCCTGTGCCAAACTGTCTTTAATAACTCTGTCTCCCCAATTCTTGGTGAACTGGATTTGAGAAATTTCTCCCATCTCCCCGCTTAGCATTATGCAGAATAAACTCTTTCTCTGCTGTAAACTCTGCTGTCTTGGAGTAGTGGCTTCCTCTTGGGCAGCAACACAGTCATTCCTCAGTATACATGAGGGATTGGTTCCAGGACCTCCCCCCATACCAAAATCCAAGGATGCTCAAGTCCCTGATATAAATGGCATAGTATTTGCATATAACCTACATGCATCCTCCCATATGCTTTAAATCATCTCTAGATTACTTATAAGACCTAACACAATGGAAATGCCAGGTAGACAGTTGTTATATTATCTTATTTGTATTGATTATTTTATATCATTTTTATTGTTTTTTAAAAATATTTTTGATCCACAGTTGGTTGAACTGCAGATACAGAACCTGCGGACATGGAGGGTGGACTGTATATGGGCTAAAAGATCAACGGAGCAAGACTTAGCCTCTTGGTTCCAGAGTTCTATCACGGAGACAAATGAATTGTTCTTAACAAATGTGTAAGCCAAATTTCATGTATTCTTCTTCTATTTTTACAGAATTAAACAACAATATCAGCATTTTAAATGGACATTTTAACAATTTACTCATGATTAGTATGAAAAAAAATTTTTGGTACGATTTAAAAAACCCAGCTGTTCCCAAATTATGTAAAATAGTGTTGTTTCCTAAGGGCACATGAAAAGTACAAGAAACTTCACAATTCTCTATCCCTGAGTGAAAGAAAGCAGACTTTTCTATGTGAGGACGGCTTCGTGAATTCAGTGATGACTAATGCCTTTTCAGGGCACAGGGTAATAAAAAGCACAAATAACTCTGACCAATCTAAAGAAATACGACTCTGTTTCCGAGATCACTGTTACAACAAAATCTAGTAAGGAGCCCTTATATAAAATGTCCACGGTGCAGGGAGCCTCTCATTTTTCCTAATTTAAATGTATCTTCAGTCAAGTCATTTAATAACTTTAACAAGCAAGTTAACACACACAAGGGTGTGAGTGCCACAAAAATCCCTGCTCTGTCCCTCAGTGGTGTCTATAAATATGGCTAAAAAATGTCCCCAGGAAATACATTTGTACCTTCAGGCAAGTACTCTGCCTTTTCTTATCCCAGCTCCTCAAAATACCCAGAAATGAGACTATTTAAGAATCATGCTATTAAAAAGGCCACTTTATCCAGCATGCATAATTGGCTGTGAGGGATACTAATTTGTTTTTCTTTCCTACTCACCGGATCAGGATAAAGTGTAGAGAGCAATCCCCAGTTCATTTCACATCTCCTTCCATCAGAACAAACATCAAATACAAACTTAATATCCTAGGACAGAGTGCATCACTTTGCAAGCTGTCAGAAGGCATCGTTAGACACACATACACTCACACATACGCACACACAAACACTCTGATGCTTCCATTTTAGGCTTTCTTTGCCAAGACCTTTTGAACGCAACGGGATTCCCACATACAGGTTCTGCCACCAACTCATATTTATCTATCCAGTTCACACAAAGTATCTACACATTTACATTGATTATTTTGCCCATTTGTACAATGTAATCTGCAAATAGTTCTGTCAAAAATGACTGCTTAAATCCAATCATTGGTTACCTTCTTAATGGTAATAAATTAGCATTTAGTGTTGAAAGTAATCGTGGACTTACTGGTTCCTTCTCTCACACTTTAACTGGATTCTTGGCTCCTCTCTTATCAAAAGAGGGCACAGGACAATCCACACGTGTAAGTATTGCTCAATGCACTAAAAATGTCAGTTACTGCTGTCACTGCTCTGAAGAACTTTGGTGTTCCATTTACATACAAGGGCCCTAGAAAACAATCACTAAACACTTATCAGGAACTTCACCTGGTTAATCCCCTTTATTCTGAAAGAAAGGCAGAAAACACACCCTTAGCAGGGCCTCTCACAGGCTGAGAGAAGCCGATATCATTCTTTTTTTTTTTTTTTGGTTCCTAGGAAGAAGAAATACCAAACAGAGTTACAGAAACTGTGGTATTTAAAGTTGTACAATGAATATATTCGTTTCATCCTGCCAGGGCCTTTCATGACTGTATTTGGAGATATTGTCAAACCATCAGAAGTCTACATCTGAAGACCTTAATGAATGTGAAGGCTCGGGCCAAATGCCCCTGCCCTGTCCTTTTGATTGGCTGCCACCCAGATAAACAACAGCTCAGAACAAAGCCCAAGTCTCACAGAGCTGAATTATAATGCAAGTAACTGTACTTCAGGTCCACTGATTTAGGCCAAGAGTCTGAAATATGGAATCTCACACCACCAACGCTGAACTTGGGCTACTTCCACATAAACTTGGATAAAGCAGAAACAGAAATTTCAAGGAGGAATTTTCTACCCACAAGTACATCATCAATCCACACCTGCAAAGAATTAACAGCACTTAGATAAAAGTGATTTAATAACACTGAGTCAAAACGTAATCCATGTGTTCTCCACACTCCTGGTTACATATACATTAAAATACACGTATTCTGTTTTCTGAATGTTTTCCTTCCCTTGGATTGCAACCTACATTTGAAACTGAACAGCTCTAAAACCAAAGTCACCATAATTTCCTCTCTTCAAAAGACTGTTCTTTGAGGGCAAGGATTGGGTACACTTAACTATTTGTCCCCAGCATGTGGTCTGGCAGAAGGTCCTCAGACAGTTTAAAATTTTTAACATAGAAATTAACTGAATGTAGCATCACCAACTACAAGTGGAAACCGAATAGGTAAATTAGTAGTAACCAGAATTACTAATAACAACTAATCCAACTAAGTTGATTTTAAGGAAAAAACAGGCAAAATGCATTGAATATTCACTTATTTATTGAAAGTATTGGAAGATAATATAGTCCTGTGCTTCTCAAAGTGGTAAAACCTTCCCTGAAAAGTTGCCTGATCATCCAAGGTTACTCAAAGGTGCAAGAGCATTTTCTTGGCATGTCCACAGTAAACATTTCTGTATTAAAAACATCCACTAGCTGCACAACCTTCTGAATATAACTAAAAACCATATATTTATACATTTCAAAATGGTGAATTTTATGGTATATGAATTATATCTCAATTTTTTTATTTTAAAAACTAACATTATTATAATTTGGAGATGAATAGGAAGTCTGCATGCATTATCATGCTAAAACTTTTTCAGGTTACTTTGAGCCAACCTGCTCAATCGTCCCCTCCCATCCCTCCGCCCTCCCCAACAAGAGTGCCTCTCTTCTGCCTCTGGGTGCATTTTGGAGAAGCCATTTGAGAAGCCCCCAACTCACTGATCTTACAAAGGAGGGAAGTGACTCATTCAAGAATTCTGCTGGGTCAATGGCTAATTAGGAAGACGAGAGACTAGAATATACCAAGGTCTCCTACCTGTCCAGAGTTCCTGATATTGTGTTCTCATACACTAAACATTTTTCCTATTTACAAAAGTTATAAATATTTATTAAAAATTCTTCTGAAATTTGAACATTTTGGTATATTTCTTTCCTTTTTTTCTAGGTTAATGTGCTTTTTCTGTTCTTGTTCTAAAATAAAACTGCAAAAAACCTGTATTGTTATTCTTCACTTAATATATTATGTTAATTATTCTATGATATTAATTATTCCTCAGAAATAGTTAATAATGATTACCTGAAAGATCATAAGGACCTGTGATAATTTAACAATTCCCATCATCACACATTTTTAGTGTTTCTAATTTCTTACTTTTATAAATGCTCTGATAAACATCCCTGAACAAAAATCCTTACCTGAATCTCTACTTCTAAGAGAGTATCACAGAAACGTGATTAGGCACAAAGATGTCCTGTGAAGGCTCTGGCCGTCCTGTAGCTGTAACAGTTGGCCTAGCCACAGACTCTTTTCTTATCCCATTTTTAAAAGAAGTACATTTTTGTAATACCTACAATTTTAGAGATAAAATAAAATTTTATTTTAATTTACCCCTTTACTTGAAGGAAAAAACAAGCTTCATACTTTTCTTGTCCATTTGTATTTCTTCTACAAATTTGCCTTTTTTATTTTAATAATTTAAAGACTTGCTGGTTTTCTTACTGGTTTTCTTAAACAATTTAGTTTTTAAAACAAAATTAATGCTTGGTTACAAATATTTCCCCAATTCATCATTTTATTTTCATTTGTTGATGAAATTTATTGCATAAATTTAAAATTTGTACCAAGTTCATTTATCTAAGTTTTCCTTTGTGGTTTCTCTGTTTTTAACAAAAATAAATGAAAGTTATACATATCTCATATACATTTTCCTATCTCAAACATAATATATTTTACTCTGTCTTTTACGGTTTTACCTTTTAAACTTAACCTATCTATACTTTATTTGATGTGTGGTGTGCAGAGATTTTTTTTTTACAACTAAAAAAACTTTTTCCCCAAATCATTCTATACTTGAAAATCAAGTTGTCATAGAAGTATTTCTAAATACAATGGAGTGTTTGACCCCAACAAGAGGGTTTTTTCATACCCCCTAATGTGCTCCCAAATGGTGATCAAAAAATGTAGGAAACATTGAATCTCCTAAAGCATCTGACACATTCATTCTGTTCCCTCTTCTTCCCCTTCTTACACAACTAGCAAATCAACATTTCCATCCCTAAACATTAGACTTCTGCTCACTGCCAATTTACTTTAAAAACTCTCAAGAACAGTAGAAAAAATATTCTAGGATGTTAATGACCTTAACCTCTCTTCTACTTCATAAATCTATTTCTACCTACATAACATGTTATGCACATGGGACCTAATCCCATTCCTCCTCTTTATAGCTCTGTGGCCTTGGATAAGTTACCTGTCCTCTCCAAGCCTGTTTCCTCATCTCCAAATACCACTACTTACTTTATAGCTCTATGGCCAGTTTTCAATTAGTTAATACAAGTAAAACAGTATCTGGCACAAAATAAATAATCAATAAATACTAGTTATAATTTACAATGAAAAGTCAAGTGGAAAAATGAGAGAACGGTCTCAGACAGAGCTGGGGGGGGGGGCGCACCAAAAATTCAGCAATCAAGAGAAATAATATGTTAATGTAGTGTTTTTAAATTCATGGATTTCAAAAAATTCTCGAAGAACAAAATAAAGACAGGATCGTTAACAGTGTTGTGCTGCACTGTATTAACACCTGGGAAGCTGCCTTTAATTCTGTGCCTGTGGCAAGTACCTTCACTCACCTTACTCCAGTCTCAGCCCTGACTAAAATTCTCCAGCCCCCAAAATAACTGAGATAACCACTTCCAGTATCCCAATATTCAAATCCATAGTGTTAGGAGATTTTTTAGCTTGAATTGTTTATTCATAATTTTACTGGGTGTATGCTGCATGCCATACACCCTTCTAGGTATCAAGGATATAGGACAGATACAGTTATTACTTTCACAAAGGTAACATGTAAGTGTGAGTAAATGACATACGGATTGATAGATGAATAATAAAATACTTGATGGAGATGGATGCTACGCATTAAAGAATTAAAGGATAATGAATCCATACTATCCTGGCTGCTGCTTTAATTTGAGAGACTAGGAGAAGCCTTTCTAAGAAGGTACATTGAAGCTAATATCTGAATATTCAAGAAACAGCCACAAGAAAATTAGAAGGAAACAGCATTCCAGGCGGTGGACCAGCTGACATGGAGGCCAAGGTGGGAGCACGCTTAGCTGGCATGTTGGAGGTACAAGAGTGTCAGTGCAGCCGAGAAGTACTGGGTGGCAAGGAAAGAGGCAGGAGGTGAGGCAGGAGCACCGGCTGCAGAAGCAGGAGCCAAGTCACCTGGAGCATTGCATTTTAGGAAACCAATTGGATTTTATTCTAAGTGCACTGGGCAGCTTTGGAGAGTTTTAACCAGGGAAATGATATGGTTTGATGTATGGGAAGTAAAGAATGGATTGTAAGGATGAGTTAGTAGGGTATTCCAGTAAACCAAACAGAATATCATGGTAGTTTAGACGAGGATGGCAGGAACAGTGATAGAAGTGACATATGCTGGACTTGAGTAGTAAAGGGAGAAGATGAAATAGGAAAAACACCTAGATTTCTGGCCTGGTGGATGGAAGTACTATGTTCTTAGTTAGAGAAGCCTGAAGAGAAAAGGGTTTGGCAGAGAGAGTTTTAAATGAGTGTTCATTTCAAGGAAAAGCCCTTTTTGTACACCTAAAACGGTCACTGCAAAGACGAGTAGGATACCCAGGAAATACAGGATATGATGTGTGTCCTACATTCTCTGGGCTTCAAACAAAGGAAAGGACACAGCCATGACTGAGCGGCTTATGCTAATGTGTAAGTCAGAAGAGACTGCAAAACCTGGGTTATAATTTCACCTCCTATGAGATAAATCTCTTTAGCTAAAGAAAAAAAATTTTGGGCCTCAAGATACATTCACACACCCATACACTTGTTTATTTATAAAGTAGCACCACTGCTACATACACACTTCTTTAGAGAAAACTGGAACTTCACTGAGAAAACTGGAACTTATTGGAAAGCATGAAGATATCATAAAATATCAAGTCGTAATAATAACAACATTTTACAAAGTGGGAACCCTTCACACTAAATATCCACCCACCGAATATTGATTTTTTTTTCAGATAATAAAAAGCGTGAACACATGCAGTCTGGATCGTTACGTCACACATGAACTGCATACTTTTAAAATGCAGCGGATGGAAAATGACAAGATGCACTTTTGAAAAGCACTCTGAAGTCCTCGTCAAACCTGTAAATACTTCCTCAGAATAGAACGGCTCAGGTGGCCCTACCCAAAAGAGAGCAACAAATTAAAGTGACAGCAGAGGAAAAGGCCCAAGGTGGATGTGAAATGCCATTTCCCACTCTAGTTCATGTTCATCAGCAGGTCACCTACAGGCAGGTGGGGGGCATGGAAAAAGCCTCAGCTCAAGTCAGGGGCCCTCCCAGCCCTGCCCCACTGGGGAGAACGATCCCACATGGCCACTCGGCCTCTGAGAGCTGGAAATGGCAAACTGGCCTGGAGAATCTCAAGGGTTCTCTCCAGCTTTCGGATTTTATGATTATTCTCCTTCTCCGGATGTTGTCATACAGCATTAAAAACCATTGATTTTATTTCTCACAAGGCCAAAAAAAAGAAAACAACACTTTCCCGATTATTTACTATATATTCAAATAATAATTCCAATGAGTTGACTAAAAACTATATAGTAGTCTTCTTTCAAGGTTAATATGTCAAGATTTTTTTCTTTTACTCATGTGGCTCTTCACGTGGACCCTCTAAAAATAATTATCCTTTGAGGTAGGGGAATTAAGGTGCTAGAGGGAGCGAGTCATGTACTGCTCTAATTAAGAGAAGCAGTGATCTGGGATGTAGCACAAAACACACAGGTTTTCAGACTGCAGAACATGGCATGCTTTCTGAGCTAATATCATCCCAATAATTTCAAATAATGACACAGAATACTAAGAAGGACATGTATGCTCCAAGCCTTCCTAGTATGGATACAACTACAAAAGGATCTGAAAAATAGAATGTGTTATAAAATACAATAGTTACTGAGTCTGTTCATGTTGAGTAGTTATTGACCTTTACGAAATTTCAGAAGTCCACTGTTCATGTGACATCCGATATTAAGTTAAAATGAAAACTAAACTTAAAGAAATGTTTTCCCTTTCCTTAAAGAAAAAGAGCATGATTAAAACACACACAAACACACACACACACACACACACACACACACTTACAAACACAAACCAAACCTATGCATTGTTAACATTTTTAAATTCTGTCTGGGGGGGTGATGTTGATCAAAAACCATAGTACCTGCTGGGGGTCTCATTATTGGCAATAATACCACCCAGCAAGGATTCTTGAAACTAATCATTTCCAAATGGCTAATTTGGGAGGATTCAACTACCCCATGGAGAGATATATTAGGAAATCATTTGGGTTCTCACTTCCTCCAGAAACATAAAACAAAAATAATTTTTAAGATTTAGCTTTTGTAAAAAGCTGGAACATTTACCACAGGAGGTACAAACTAGTTCCTCTGTAGTCAATACTCAGGGAACACAGAAGACAGGTACATGCAATGTCTATTCTTTTAGGTTTGAATTACTGCAAAGCAAACCAGTGATGCTTCTTGTGCATTCACACACGCTGTCCAAAGAGAGGGGCAACATCTGGCACCACCAGCTTTGAAGTCAAGGCAATTTTACTAGCCAGTTTAAAAAGCTGCCCTGTGGCTTGTTTCATTAATTTAAATTTTATCCTCTAATTTATTTTGCCTGATGGCCATATGTTTCTCCAGCGTTCAATCCAGTGACGGGAACAGACATGCAACAGAATGGTACTGGAGCAGGGCTCTCCCTTCCCATCTTTTTCCCTTCAATATTTTCAGAAATAGCAATAGTCAACCTGAGCCTAAAATAAATAAGTGTCTTTTCTCTTACTCTTAAGTAACTGCACATGGAAATATACCTTCTTCCTGCAAAGAGAAGAATCTCTTCTCTTTGCTCAGAAGGATCACACCTAGAAATGTATAACCAGCAGGCAGGAAATAAGGGACACTCTTATGAACAGATTTGCTCCTTGAGGAAGTAAAATGAAAGAAAGCACATGGGTGTTACAGAGGGAATGGCCTGAGAAAAAAGGGTAAAAATGTTTTCTGTCTTCAAAACCCCCTTACCCTTTCGTTGAGAACTAAATCCTACATCCCTGCATCAGGCCAGTGGTCGGGAGGGGCAGGGAAGTGTCCATTGTGCTACAGGAGACGGCTCAAGGGAATTGTCCTGGTGGAGGCCAGAAGATTGTTGTAGACGAGGACAGTAATGATAGAACATTTAAAACCTCTCTACTTCTGCTCAGAAGCAGGACACTGGTACTTTAAGACAGGAGTCTGCCAACCGCCTCATTTGCCTGCAAATTAACAAACTCCTCTTTTCTTGTCCTCAAACCACTTGTTCTCGTGCTTCTGATATGCCCTTGTGGACAAGTGCCTGAACTTTTGGTAACATTGGTGCATTTTATTAATGTTTAGTAAGGCTTGCACATATGATGACTTCCTACCATTTGACTGATAAAAGGGGAAGTGAAACCAATTAGCTTCTTAATTTAAACGGAGCCTCTCCTCTTGCTCCACAACCCATGGAACTGATCCAAAAAACAGAAATTACAGTTAAAGGGGAAGAACATCATAATCCAAGATAATGTATAGCTCTAGGAATGGATCTTGGTTTAGGACACATGATGCAACAAATGTTGTTTGAATTATAATAGTTTATACTCAGATGTGATTTTCATAAACTGATCAATACAGAAATACATTTGAGGAAACATAATAAAAGTGGTTTGAGTAAAAAAAAAATAATAAAAAAAAACAACTGTTTCCCCTGAAATGTTATATCACAGAAAAATAATTAAGGCATCTCATGAAAGCAATGCATCACATAGATGGTGCTTGCTTACTTGCACCAATGAAAAAGTTAACAGAAATTAAATCAATTAAATGCAAAACAGTTAAATTATAAAAAAAGGAAGTAATGAATCACTAGCTTTTGCTAAGGGGGGTGAAATTTCCAAGCATTTGTAAAATCACATACAGAGTTGGGGCAGAGCTTCAAAAACCAAAAGCTTTAGCCTAATACTAACACTAGAACAATGACTTGCTTATCCTGTTGTCTACCTATAGCTTTCCCAAGTATACTCACCATCAATATTTTTTTAAGCCAGTTAATACACTACATATTAAATGGAATAACTGTTGCAGTATTCTAGATCTTCCACAAACCAGAGTTGAGAATATAGAGGTGGAGAAACTTCCCCTGACCAGGTATTATTCCTTTTTGTTCATACATTCTTAATAAATATTACTGCTGAGGTGATTAAGTCATTACTTATTGCTTGTATTGTACTTTAACAGGTGACATAGGAATTTTACAAAGTACGAGTGACAAACTTTTTTAAATAACAGCTTTATTGATAAAATTCACATACCTTATAACCTAAAGTGTACAATTCAATCGTTTTTAGTATATTCACAGATATGAGCAACCATAACCACAACCAATTTTTAAACATATTCATCTGGTAATAAAACTTTTAAAGAGTTGTCAACATCTTAGTCAAAACATCAGACTACTTAGTTAGAAGGCTTGCTGCTAAATGGATTCCCTCTTCTTTTGGTTTTAAAATACACTCTTCCTCTGGCATTCAGGATTTGTTCCCGGGAGCCCCCCAAGGGTATCAAAATCTGCAGATGCTCAAGTTCCTTATATAATACTATACATAGCATTAATATTTGCATATAAACTATGCACCTCCTCCTGTATATTTTAAATCATCTCTACATCACTTAAAATACCTAATGTAATGTAAATCCTATGCAAATAGTTGTTATATTGTTTTTTATTTGTATTATCTTTATTGTTATTTATTTATTTATAAATATTCTCTATCTATGGTTAGTTGAATCCATAGATGTGGAACCCTAGAATTGAGAAGGCCAACAAAATATATTTGTATGTGGGCTCTGGTGTAGTCACTTTGTTCTATTTACACGTAACGCATGCCAGAATTTGGATCTGATTCAATAGCCTATGAGATATCCTTGAAAGTTTCAGAGCAGGTGTGATCTCTGAAGATGACAGATGCATGGCATGAATGGACAATTCGATTTCGCAGGGGAGAAACAGAACAAAGGAATGGGGCCCAAGAAAGCTAGTGCAAAGGTCACGGAATGAGGTATGAGCCTGAATTTGTGTAGTGAAAATGAACAAGAAGGACATACACAATATTGAAGAGACAGAACAGGCAGGTTGTGGCTGTGGTCTGTGGAGGGCAGCAGGGCTGGAATCCAGGAGACTGGGAAAACAGGAGTGCCTTTATCACCATCAGGGATTCAGAAGGAAAACCTGGTGTAAGGGTAAAGCCGATGGGCCACTTATAGGTGTGTCATGTTGGCAAATGCATTTCCAGGGTGTAGAGGTATGGTTCTGGAAATCCTCCTCCTGGGACTGCAGAAGGGAAGCATTGCTAGACATGCACAACTGAATATTCAGGCAGGAGACAAAATCATCAGGGACGTCAGGTGACACAAGGTTTCGGACGTGGTGGAAGGAACAGTGGGAACCAGGTAGATGAGACTGAGAGTGCCCACTGTCCTTCCACAATGCAGCCAATGGCTGTGTGAAGGAGGAGAGAGCAGCTTTGAGGGGTCTCGGGTGGGAGGGCCTGCCCAGGTGGACCTGGGAGAGACAAGGGTACAAATCAAACCTGTCCTGCCTTCCAGTGCCACCTACCTCTTTCCTACTGTTCTTTACCAGCTATGTCCCTGTGCCTTCCTACACATAAGGAATGAAGGGGACAACAGTTCTAAAAATGTTCAATAAATGCGCACATTTATGGTCTTCTGTGGCAATGGCCATTAAACTCCACCTCAGGACCTCACTGGGCCAGAAGTAAGTTTCTACATTCTGTTAATGTGTGCAATGGCAAGGTATGAGTTGTGTGCCTTCCGTTTGATCAGAAAATTGTGATCCTGCATCTTGAAGAACTGAACATATGTCTTCAAACCTCCCTAGGAATATTTCAGTCACCATACTGAATGTTCATTTATTTTTACTAAAGTTAACTAAGACTTTGGATAGGTGAAATGATGTCCCAAACTACTGATGATTGTAAAGTCTTATGAATTTTACCACTTTAGGACAGCATAAAGCATTAAGTATTTCCAAAATACTAAATAAGACTCTACCTTTCTTTCTCCCAACTCATCCCCAGAAACCAATAACACAGAAAGCAAAGAAGAAAACAGAAAAATCCAAACCACAAGTCATTAGCCATAACACATAATCAATTAGGGAAAAAAAATCATTCTGGAACTTTAATTTCAACCTAGTTTTAGAGTAAGTAATTATTCCATCCAATGAGAATTAGTAAGTTTTCAGAATCAAATAGATAATGTCTTAAAAGGAGAATACTCTACAATCATAATATGTTGGGTGTTTTGAGACATGGCCATTGAACTCCTTTGCATATTAAGAATAGAAGACTATGTAGCAAGTCTGATTGCTGCAGCCCCTACTTTTTAACCAAATCAAAAAAGTGATTCTTACTAGATTACCTCACACTTATGTATTCACTGATATCCTGACACTTAAAGATTAGTGTGACCATATAATTTATGATCCCCAAAGGATAACTTTTGAGAATGAAAGGGGTACTATTAAAAATTTTAGTCTAGGACAATATGTGTAAAGCACAACAGCCCTGGGCAAACTGGGACATATATATGGTTGTACTATCAATGGAAGGAAAGGTTATAACATCATTAAAAAAGCTAAAGAGAAGCTATAAAGCGGAAGAATACAGAACATGGAATAAAAATGAGCAGCAGCACTAGTACACAGTCCTAATATCCCTTGGGGTAGATATTACAGAGTCAAGAGCTCTAGGTGTTGACCCCTTACGTCCCCCAGAAGTGACACTACTTAAAGACCTCAGACTGGTACCTTCATTATCTTAAAAAGAAAGTAAGAAAAAGGGTTCATATCAAATAGTTTGTGCCATTTTTTTTTTTTAGGTAATATCTTATTTATGTGATTACAGAAGAAAATGAGAAGCCTAATTCCCTACTGGATAATTGATTAGGCCATCTTACTAAAGTATTAACAAGTAAGATAGTCCCACAAAAAATGGAAGAACTGATGAACTTATCTTTATGCCAGCTCATACCATAGAAGAAATTCTAAAAAACCGTATGAACCCCCATGACAAACCATGCATTAAAAATTGGACCTAATACACTGAAAGAAAATATTTGCAAAAGACTGCAAAGAGTGAATAGTGAAATTTTTAAAATGTAAATGTATAAAAATCATTTGCAAATTGTATTTTTTTAAAATCTGAAAAGGGCAACCAAAAAATTAATAACCAATTAAAAAATAATTTACCCTCATATTTTAAAAATGACAAATTCAAATGGCAATGATATAATAATTTTTACTTAGTAAATTCGCAAAATTTTTTTTAAATGATCATATTCAGGATTCAAAAATCTGGGGGAAAACTGGCATTCTACATACACCAATGGGGGAAATGCAAGTAGCTACACAGCTTTTTAGGGAAATTCAGCAATAGCTACCATATCTTAAAATATCACATACATGCCTGCCCCAGTGATTTCACTCCTAGGGACTTTTCTCAAGGAAATATTCATGTATTTTGCAAATATTAGTTATAGGATATGTATCCCATAGTTGATTGAAACCCAAACATTCAACAATAAGGAACAGGTAAAATAAGTGATTGGCCATCCATATGATAGGAGACCATGAAGCCATGAAAAATGATATTTTAATACATTTAATTAAATCCTGCATGTTTATGATATACTGTCAAATAGAAAGAGTGGGTTACAAATTCATACATAAACATCACACCAGTTCTTGAAAATTTGCACTTACATACACCTGTGTGCACATAAAATATTACATACAAAAAGGTAGGGTGAAATGATTTACAATAAAGTATTAAAAGTGATTATCTCTGGGTGGTAGGATTGCTATTCCTAATTTATATTTTTTCCAATTTAACAAACTGAAGAGGTGTTACTTTATAAAAAGAAAAAAGTTGTTAAAAAGAAACTGAAAAAGATACATTTTACCCCCTTACAGAGGACTTTACCTCACAGATTTAAGAGTAGATAATAAAGCTAAAAGTCTTTAAGTCAGAAGACATCAAAGATGAGGTGGTTTGGAGTCCTATTTGGAATTCCCCAAGACCCAGTCTTGTGAAGATAAAAATGAGATAAAATATATAAGAAAATTTCAAAGAGTGGTTAAGTATTATAAAAATATATATAAAAATATTATATAAAAGACTGATTCTACTCATGAGCCATATGTAAGATGGCCTACAATTAGCAGAATATGTTTGGGGTTGTTTTTCTTATTAATTTTGCACTCTGCTTTATGAGTACCATGATGCACTTGCAAGATGGTTGGTTGGACAGAACATAAACTGAACTGGCATGCTGGATTAAAACCATAGCCCTCTCATCATTAGCCCTATTCTAATCCAAGGACACAAAAAATAATAGGGCATTTCCAACTGGTTTCCTGGGAAATTCATTAAAAAGTAGGAAATCAATCACCCCCACTAAATATACTATGCATAGTCCTTGACCTCAGGACCTTGAACACAGTAGAGACTCAAAGAAAAGAAGTTGATCAATAATGATTTTGCCCACTCCCCAAAAAACCCATGCATACAAAATTTTCAAAAATAAATTAAGAAGTTTACTAAAATATGATCAATAGCTGTGTTTGAGTTGTGAGAAAACAGGTGATATTATCTTTTTCTTTATATTTTACAAATTTCTAATGAGCATGTATTAAATTAAACTTTAAGCAATCTTTGCAAATCCCAGAAATCTGTTGCAGTTGGACCCAATCACTAACCAGCTGTGATTGTCAAGGAGCCAATTTACCTATCTGGGTTCCAGTTTTTTCAGGTTTATCAATGAAAGGCTGGAACACACCAACTGCTGATGAAAGACACTGAAAGTGTCTAGCACAGTAGTACGTAACGTTCTACGAGTGATGACTTTTTAATGGATAGGAACAATATCTATAAATAAAACATTATTTGTAGAAGTTCTACTAGTTGCAGTTAGCACTAAAGGCTAATAACCTCAAATGCCAGATATTTGGCATTGTAGAACGCATTTCTGACCTCAAAAGCGCTCATGTCAACATAGATTTGAAGCCTGTTCTAACCCATGGAACCAAGGAAAGGGCTCAGAGTTTTGGTTCATGAGCCAAATTTCAGCCTCAAGATCATTTTAAAGCCAAGCTACAAACCACAAAAGAAACGCAGCGATGCTAACTACAGTATATGCTATCACATGTTCAATGTGTCTGGAGAAAGGGAAAAATATTATATATCAGATTTGTCTCACATATAATATGATATGACATAGTCGGCAAAGAACATTAGAAATGCTTGTCTTTTTGGCCATTAAAATGTTTGAGCAGTCATGGAAATAATATGGACCATAATTCCCTCATATATACAACAAGAGGATCAAACTGGATAAACTCAAAAGTGTCTTCTCTTTAATGACATAAATTTCTAGTATGCACATTCATACAAGACCATCCTTATTTTAAAGTTTGATTTCCCCTACTATGCAAATTAGAAAACATAAAGTACCTTTATCATGGGAATGACTAACTTCTTGTTTTAAAATTGCCCCATATCGGCCGGGCGCGGTGGCTCACGCCTGTAATCCTAGCCCTCTGGGAGGCCGAGGCGGGTGGATCGCTCAAGGTCAGGAGTTCAAGACCAGCCTGAGCGAGACCCCGTCTCTACTAAAAATAGAAATAAACTATCTGGACAACTAAAAATATATATAGAAAAAATTAGCCGGGCATGGTGGCACATGCCTGTAGTCCCAGCTACTCGGGAGGCTGAGGCAGTAGGATCACTTAAGCCCAGGAGTTTGAGGTTGCTGTGAGCTAGGCTGACGCCACGGCACTCACTCTAGCCCGGGCAACAAAGTGACACTCTGTCTCAAAAAAAAAAAAAAAAAAAAAAAATTGCCCCATATCACATTAGGTAGCTACCAGAATAATACTTTAGAAAGAACATTTAATAGTGAGAGAATATATTCATCATATATTAGAGGAGAAAACAGGCAGGCAATACAAACAAATGGTATCTGTTGAAAATCTACTGATGCATACAGAATATACACATAACAATATAATATCTGGCCAGTAGTGATAGTAATGTTTTTTTCTTTAATTTTTTCTGTATTTTCTAAATTTGGTACATTTGAAAGTAAACTATTTTTATAATCAAAACCCTTGATAACAGTATTTTAGAATTATTCTAATAGGGCTCACAAATCTTCAGCCATACTAGGTCATCTGGCTCCATCATTTAGAAGACATTATCACCAGCAGAGGCTGTTTTATGAAACTGTGTATGTAAGATGCAGTTCTCACTTAATCCATTCTTCCAAGGCACCCCGTCATCCACACACCATCAAACTACCTCACCCCAGCTACCCGCTTTAGACCAGACACCAAACCATTCCTCTTCCCTCCCCCACCAAACTTACCATTCAGCAACCCACACTCTGAGGCCCCTCTGGTCAGGCCAATGGGGAAGATGTTTGGGAGCAAATGGAGCTCACATAACCCTCCCTAACTACCTTCTCTTCCTCTGAGGCATTGCTCCAACCTCAGTCACTCATTGTAATGCAAAGAGAAATCTGGCCTGCTATTCTGACACCAACTTAGCTTGCCCAGTGTAGAATTAACTGTGTGAAGCACAGTCGAATAATCAATGAACATTAAGATGACACACTGCCTCTTTAAAACATTTGTGATTCCATAATCACCTGTTTGTGACTGGAGTCACAAGAACACCTGAATAATTCGGGTATTCCAAGTCTAAATACTTTATTAAGCACCTACTTCCTGAAAGGATATAAATCAAAAGATTGCAAAGGAAAAAAGGGAGACCCACTCTGCTACAAGTTCTATCCATGAATGCCAAGGGTCTTGGCCCACCCCAGAGGAGAATGCAGCAAGGCAGGTGGGGAAGGACAAAGGTCTGTCAGCTTTCCAGTTCCTTCTGAGTCTGTCTTCACAGTGGGACTTCCTTATTTGTTTGAAGTATTGTAAATTCCGAGAACATCAGGCACACCCATTCTCAAATGTAACTACAAAAACACACCACAAGGCCAAATACAAAATGGTTCTTGGGCTACTTATTGGGGACCATTCATCAGATAAGGCTGATTTTATTTTACATGTTTATTGTGGCACCTTCACAAAAGAGATAAGAACACTTTATTAAATATCTACTTGCCAGCTTTGAAAACTTAGTACTCGAAACAGATATGAAGTGGCTGTACAGTTGCTTTACTCAAAAAGCAAGAAAGTAGTAAACAGAAAACAGATTTTTCTTAAATTCCACACTGCTTTGTTACCACTAAACTGAATTTACTGCCTGAGGTCATGTTTGCCTGGGTTGTGATTATACGCAAAACCTAGGCCAAAGCTGCCCTCCATATTTGATGCATGTAGCTTTTCAAGAAAGTGTAAAATGTTTATAAGACAGAAAAAGCCTTCTTACTTTAGAAAATGCTTTAAAATGCTTAATTACCTAGGTTAGAGGTAAGCTACATACTCAGGAATGAAAAATAGATCCTCTTAGGGTAAAAAAAAAAGGTTGCCCTAATTATACACGGATGATCTAATTAAACTGTCATTTACAATTCATTAAAGCTATTAATAAATTTTAAATGGGAAAAATGGATAATATAGTTAAAATTTACAGTTGTGTTAAGACCTATTAAACATAAAGACAGCCAAGAACTAGTGATGAAATTCCCTAAGAACACGAACTTTGGACCTCATTCAACAGACTCTTACAAGGTCTCATCTGAAGGCTCTAGACCCACCTCCTGATTTATAAATGAGGAAACTGAGGTCTACTGAAGTTAAGTGAATCACCCAAGTTTACATCCTCTAACTTTCCCACCACTTATAAGGTTGCCACATACTTCCTGAATTGCATGCATTTCTCAGTCCCAAGAGAAAATGCTAGCATGCCTTGCTGCTGTCAGTGGAGGAAGAGGGCTTAGGAATCATTTCTGGAGCAGTTCACAGAACAAAATGTTAGAAGGAAAGTTAACTGATGCAAAATATTAAAAGGAAAGTTGACTGATGCAAAGGAGAGAAGACCAAATGCTGGGGGTGGTAACATCACTAACTAACTACACAACCACCATGCTGCTTGTTGGTGTTGTAAGAAGACAAGCAAAAGAGACTAAAGAAAACAGAAAATCTTTATGAAGTCTGATGGGTCCAGGAAAACAGTTCCTAGGAATTTCAAGGTGAATAGAATATTTTTATTCATAATCCACCTGTCGACAGAAGAAATTTTTCACTTAAACTAAGAGAGTATCCACTTAGTGGATCCACCAAAACAGCAGAGTAACCACTGTGTCAGTGAAGGATTAAGAGTAATCGAAATAAACTTCTTTCCTAGCTCTGTGAATCATGCATTTTCTTCTTAAGGGTCCCCATTTCAAGAAGCCAAAAAAATACCTAGGCAAAGGAAAGTCTATCAAAGTCAGATCACGCTGTAGCCCTAGTGAGCACCTGAATCCTAGAAACCCATGTACAAAGCCTGGATGTATATACCTGAAACCACCTTTACACATTGATAAAAGGGTACAAGGTGAGAACTATGGTAAAAGCCTAGGTAAAAATAATAATAATAATTAGCGACTGTCCCCTGTTTGTTTCTCTATAATTGCCACTCTGGAGCCACATAGCTGGTGGTCATAAAGATTCTTAGCTTTCTCCATAGATAAGATCCCCTGTTTGAAACCTAGGGGTAGCTTCTGAGATATCCTCCAGGTCCCACATTCCAGTGGAGCCACCCGTACCAGCGGCCCATACGGAGGAACTGACTCAACTGGTCTTGTAACCCGCACCCAAGAACCTGGTCAGCAAAGAAAACAATTTCTACAACCCTATGGTTCCATGCCAAACAGTCAATTGGCAGACTCAGTTGCCTGTGCCAAACTGTCTTTAAAAACCCAGTCTTCCAAATTCTTGGGGGGGGGGTGGATTTGAGAACTTTCTCTATTGCCCCACTTAGTGCTATGCGGAATAAACTCTCTGCTGCAAATCCTGCTGTCTCAGTGTATTGGCTTCCTCTTGGGCAGCGAGCAAATGAACCTGGTTGGGCGGCAACATACCCATCAGCATGTGCTCCATCACTGGACTGTTGAAAAACCAGTCTCCTGAAACAGGCAACTCAGAATAAAACAACAACAGCAACAACAACAACAAAAAAAACCCCTACTCTGTACTGCTGTTAACTACGTTGTTTTACACAGTAACAGTATATTTCTGATGACTTTTAAAGTGGTTGCTAAACAGCTCACTGGTATTATAACAGGAAGCACAGTGGTCTCAGATTCAGACACTACTATTAGCTGTGTGGCTTTGGGCAAGCTATGAAACCTCTCAGTCACTTTCTTCATCTGCAAAATGAGGAACAGGACATCTATCTCTATCTCAAAAGGTTTGTTTGCAAGTGAGAGGCAGGTAGAGAGTCCTCAGCACAGGGATCAGAGATCACAGCAAAGTAAAAGTCTCTAACTATTATTACGGTAAATAAGGCCATTTACAAGGTAGCCTCACCTGCCTCCTTAGGCCACACCCAACTTCTCTCAGGGAACCACCATTCAATGCTCCTTCAGACCTGCAGGTTCCCTTTCCCCACATACCCTTTTCTGCCTGGCAAAACCTCCCTCATTCTTGCCCTTTATGTTGGCCAACTCCCCTGACGCTGGTTGGCTGCTCCTTCTATGTCTATTATGTGATTACCTTTGGATTGTAATTACTTATGTAAGGAGAAAGACCTTTATTTACTGGAAGGAGGGGGAAGGGTGAGGACCAGCCTCATCACCAGGAGGCAAGCCAGGGGGCCACTGGCAGGGCTTCCCAGAGCCACAGGCTGGGGAGGGCCCCAACCTAAAAAGAAGAGAGGGCAAGATTTCAAAAAGCCATGAGCATGAGCTATGATCCTGCCCTGTGCCAGCACCAGCCCATGTTGTCTCTAAATTTACTAAACCTCACCAAGGCCAAATGTGACTCGTGTGTGTTGAGTGTATATGTTCATGCATACACGTGCATGCACCCACACACACACGCAGCAAACAAGAGACAAAGTGTGTGACATGAGGATGGATGTTTGGGAAGGAATGTGTAATGCCGGAAGCACTCGACTGGTATTTAGTCTGTTATACCTAAGTGTCAGAAGGGCAGCTACAGCCCATACATGCACTGTGTGGGTTACAACTCTCTACATGCTCACTTACTTCCCCAACACTATGCAGGTCTCATAATGGCTAAGGAAACAGTAAGTGGGACAGTTTAGAGCACCGTACATTCCAATCTCCTGGGAATACAATTAAACTGCACATTCTTATTCCTCAGTCCAGGGGTGGAGCCTGACATTTGCCATGTCCAACCAGGGGCCAGGCGATGCCCACACTGTGGGGCCACGAAGTAGCCAGGACTCAGAGAGTGCAGGTGCTAGAGCCAGATGCCTGTGTTCACAGCCCAGCTCTGCTATTTAATAGCTGTGTGACTGGGAGCAAGTTACTTAAGCTCTCTGGGCCTCCCTTTTCCTCCACCTGTAAAAAGGAGGAAATCAGTACCTACTTCATAGGGTAGTTATTGAGGATAAAATGAGTGAACATGTACCACGGGCCTAAAAGAATACTTGGCATAAGAAAATGCTAGATAGATGCTAGTGTTATTATAATTAATATTTATTTCTGAATATCTCCTGCACCTATCATAACAGGAACAATTCAAAAAAGCATAAATTAATGTTTTTGAATAATATTATTTGTGAATAAATTAACAAGTTTATTAGATAGTATGAACAATTAACAAAATAGAATCTCCATTAAATCCTCAGAGGACTGTAATAAAAAATTGATAACACTTAAAACTAGTCATTTAAAACTGATAAAAAAAATTGCATTCAAATCTTCCACCTCTCTAAATTCTCACTTGGCTTCAGCTTACGATCCCAACTCCAAGACACAAACTGTTGGTACTCACTGGTCAGGTATGGCCTTTTGCCCTTTTCCAGCGAGGGAATGAAGACTGAGGCCTGACCTGGGGCTACCCAGGAAAGGGGGTTACAGAGAGGTGAGGATGGAGGCAGGCAGAGAGGAAGCAGATGACTATGGGATCCAGCCAGGAGACCAGCTGAGACCCCGAGGGCCATACCAATCTCCAGTGCTGGCTCAGGCCCTATGGATGCAAGAATTAGTACAGGGCCCCAACAAGCAGGCAGGACACAGCAAAAAGAACGATGACCACTGCTATTCACCGAGCATCCACTATGCGTCAGGCCTAAATTATGCCATTCATCCTTGCAATAACTCTGCAAGGTAAACTTTATTTTCCCCATTTTGCAGCCTAGGAGGCATCCCTAGAATTGTTTAGGAAACTCATTATCCATCCTTAAATGAATAACTCAATAGCAACTGACCCTGGAACCTTAGGACATGGAGGGGCTCGGCTGAGCAATAACTGATCAAGAATCAGCAGCTCCGTCTGCAGCATCTGCCCCTGACACTTCCAATTTGGGATTCATCCTGGAAATCAGTTTGTGCACATGATGTCTTGATACAAAGGGCACACCTCTCCCACATGACTGTAACTTCTTCCAGGGTCTACCCAAGCGGATCTTACATACACCTCGAGGCTTGTGTTTCAAATCAATTCCTCCATGTTTATTGAAGCAGCCATCTTCTTGTGATGAGATAATAGACATGCAGACAGAAAATTCATACTATAAAAATAGAAAATGAGGACACTGGCCAGGCACAGTGGCTCACGCCTGTAATCCCAGCACTTTAGAAGTGCCAAGGCAGGAGAATCGCTTGAGCCCAGGAGTTTGAGACTAACATGGGCAATATAGTAAGACCCTGTCTCTACAAAAAAATTTTTTTAAAAATTAGCCAGGCACGGTGGCATGCACTTGTAGTCCTAGCTACTAGGGAGGCTGAGGCAGGAAGATTTCTTCACAGCCCAGGAGTTTGGGGTTGCAGTGAGCTATGATCACACCACTGCACTCCAGCTAAGGGTGACCGAGTAAGACCCTGTCTCGAAAAAGAAAATGAGGACACAGATGCCAAGAGGTTAAATAATTTGCCCAAACCCACAAAAATACTAAATGACAAAGCTGGTGTATGAACCCAGAACTGCATGATTCTAAAGCCCAACATAGAGCAACAACCATAAGTCATGAGGCTGGACGCCAAGGTAGCTCTGCCCAGGCACAGAGGTGAGGTCCCAGGGTGGGGCTTCCGTCCCTGTCCCTACAGGCAGAAATAAGAAAGAACATGGGAGGGCCAGTGGCTCAGAGGCCAGTGGAGAGTAAGGCAGATCGTCACAGCAGTATTCCACAGTGGGAACCAAAGAAGAATTTAAATTCTGAAACAGGTCTTAGGCATGCTCCCAGGTCTGGGGCTGAGCAGAGTATTCCCAGCAGATATGAACTATAGCTCGGGGAGCTATGCAGGAGCCCATGCCCAGTACAGACCCACCATGGGTCAGCCACTCACTCAAGTCTAAATGCTGCTGTTGGAGCAAGGAGGGGATGACACTAGCTGTGGCGGGCGCCACCAGTATCTCACCCCAGGCCACTACAGCTCTGGGAAATTGGCACAGGTGAGCTGGAGAAAGGAAAGCTATTGCTCCATCTACAAGGAACAACGAACGAGGGGCTAAAACAGGTCCATCGGAGCTAGGAGCTTCGTTATAGTAATACTTTTAAAGAAAAATATTACGAGACTCGCCTGCAAACTCCCCTCGCGGGCAGGAAAACTTTTCCCTATTTTCTGTCTTTAATCATATTCAAACTCAAAGAAAGCTCCACCTTGGTTCACAACCCTGTTCTCCAAGTCCCTCTCAAATCCCCTGCAATCTGGTTTTTGTCTTGAACTCTTGAAAGAAGCTACCCTTAGAAAAGGTTCCAGATTCATGCAGCCAAGTTTTGCCCCATCTGGTATAAAACCACCCCACCCATTGCCTCTTCCTGTACTTTATTTCTTACAGATGAGCCTTCCTATTTACCCTGACTTTTCCCTTATTAAAAAAACCTCATCATATCTGGGTTAAACTACATACTGTAATGGTCTCACCAGGTTCCCTTTAGAAACTCTGCTCCTCTGTAGGCAATTATAAATGATTCCATTAAGCTCATATTCATGTGCTGGTCAGCTCCAAACTCGTTACCAAATTCTCAACTCCTTACAAGGGAAATGTCCCATTTGGGGGAACTACCTCATTCCCTATCTGCAGTAGGTTAAGCTTGCTCACTTCTCAGTGCTGGTTCTCTCCTGACTCGTTTCTGTGCCTCCACAGTAGACGGCTGTCTCTATCTGATGGGGGAAAACCCATTATAACATATTTTCGCCCCGTCCTTGAAATACACACAGGCCAGCAGCCATTTGCTCTAGCAAGCCTTCCCCATTCAGCATATAGCTACATTCCCAGGCCCATTTCTATTGTCTATTTACTGAAATTCCAATATCTGCCTTCTCATGTATTAAAAACAAAAACATCAGTACAGATAAACAAGAAAATGTTTACAAGTGGTTATCTCTAGGGAGGAAATGGAGAAACGGAAGGAAGCTTTTACTTCTCATTTTATGTATCTCTGTGCTATTTGAAAATTTTTTAACATGAATGCACAGTACTTAATTTTCACTAAATAAATACGTTTATGAAAGAACCCGTTAACTAGTATAAAAAGATGTATGTATAGAGATAGTCGTTATGATGTTCACATGGCTGGGAGAAAAAATAGTAGGGGTAGAAAAGAACAGGTAGACACTGGAAACACCCAAATCAATCAATAAATAGGGCTTTGGTGCAATAAATCAGAGCACATCCATAAAACAGAATACTGGGGAGCCACTAAAAATACTATACTGTCATTGAAAACATTACAATATATTAAAAGCAGGTTATGAAACAACTTGCACAACACTTTCACAGTGGGCTTACAAGACAAATTAGTCTCTTTGCTTTAAGTTTATGTACTTAGCTGTTTATCTAAAAATGTTATCATCCAGGTGTTCACCCTCTTTGTATAAAGCCTGATTTGTTCTCAGTCTATGCTTAGAATAAGCTCCTGAACCAGGATAGCAGGGAAGGGGTTCCTTTAAGGAGGAAAGGCTGCACAGATGAACTCAAAGGCCCTTTATGCTGCCCAATCTTGTGGGGAAGAACACTAACGAGGTTATGTCAATGAGTCATCAGATCCAAAAGATGTGAATGATCTCAAAGAAAGTTCACATTTTAAAGTTTCCTACATAAGCTTTTTGAACATTCACTCTGCCCCTAGGATCAGTCCACGTGACACAAAGCAGGTCTACAGGCCCAGGGCGAGGTGCACAGCTTCCTCTGCCTAATCTCAGGCTTTCAATGTTACAAAGAAGGTCTGCTCCTCACCCTCATTCCATCTACTGTCTGCCCCAAGGCATTTTGATGACCGGTAGGATAATCCTGAGTGGGCAAAAAGATAAAACTCAAATATATCCAATTCTCTGTTTTTTAAAAAAGTCTCCTGGGAAGGCTGAAATTAAGAGGTTTAGGTAGTATCTGTATTTTGTATTTCTCTATCCCACTTAACGTGAGAAAATACACCTACATGGGGTTGATTCAAAGCAGGAAATATACTCAGTTTTTACAGTTAAGATAAAGTTTTTGTTGCTATTGTTCTAAAAGTTACACGGGGGTAGAATATGACCTAGTAGTTCTACAAAACAGAGAAGAAAAGAAATCTTTTTAACTGCACTTTCAAAAAACTTTCCCTGCATATGTCAAATCCAAAATAAAAATAAAAAAAGTACATAGATTTAATAAGCTATCTTATATCTCAATTTTTAGTCATTCTATAACAAAATATTGATGACACACACACAAAAAAGGAAATAAGTATATTAGCAGTATCCAACTGTGCCTTTATTCCAAACTTTATTCTTAAGTTTATTATATTTCATTTTCAAACAGTTAAAAAATGAAGAAACAATAAGAATTGCAGAAAAGAAATTAAGTTTTAGCTTTCATTAAGTTATTCTTTACTTATCAAATTTCAATACAAAATAGCCATTAGGTATTTACCTAGTATCTTCCAGATTCAGTTTACCATGCTAAATCAGAAATGTGTCATTTGACTACTACTAAACACAACATTTGTTTCACTCTTTGTATTGTTTAATAATTCATAGGAAAAATCTAAGAAGCCCATTAATAAATAATAAATGAAAACAAAATATCAGATTTCATCCTCGTGGGTCATATCAAAAGACAAGAATGAGACTGGGAAAACCTGAAAAACACCTCCAAAGAAGGCAGAGAAATATTAAGTACGTTTTTGAGAACCGTATTTAAAATGAGCAAATCTCAAATTCACTGCATAGAAGTTTTAATAAACATAAAAAAACTTGTTTTCAAGTTAGATTGTGGGCAAAATAATATATTTTAATAAAAGTCATATCATGCTGAGTTCCCAAGTGCATCATCTTAGAGAAGCCCACTAGGTGGAAATCACTGCTAACAATTTGGAGGTGAGGAAACAGAGGTCAAGAGGTTAGGTAAGGTAGAACATTCCTAACCTGCTAGTCTGGGAGTTAGCCCCGGCCTGAGTGCACCCTCAGAAAGACCCATCCCTGGAGATATAGGGCCAGTAAACTCTCACAAGTTCTTGAGATGATTCTAATGTGCATCAAAGTGCAAGAACCCCTAATTTTCCCCTCTGTCTCTCAACAAAATCATCTCTGCATGTTTATGTTGTTTCTATGTTTATAATATAAACAAAATTATTTGTATGCTTTGAAAATATTAATAGTTCAGTGTCTTTAAGGCAATAACCAAAAATTAGTGTAAATTAGACTAGAAAACTGCACGGAGGAGAGGTGAGTTTTCCCCTTTGGCTTTTCCCAGAACGAAATCTAACGAAGGCTGCCCTTGCAGTGTACAGATCTGAAAGGGATGAGCTGGAATTAGAAATGGCTTCAAGGGCCATTGAAAGATCTCCAAGGGGCACTATCATGCAATGAATCATTGCACACCCAAACCCAGCGGCGGGCCCTCTTTCTTAAAGCAAAAACAAAATACGTACAGATAATTCATCTGTGACTGCTTTGTTAAGTAATCTTCCTATGGTATTTAATCTGCCGGTGTTTGAACAGATAATAAATGCTGTGGCTATCAAAACTAAGGAAGTAAATCGAATACAGCTGCTGGCAATAAGACAGAACCAAGTGACAATCACAATGAACTCTGCACCATGAACTCTAGCCTGCTGCCGGCACAGACAATTTGGCCCTTGGAATTTACCATCCCCAACATATATTCACTGTTAAAGAAACAACCTATTAAGTTGTTATCTTCCCTCAGTGTCAGAAATATTTGCTTAATTCTCTATTCCTATCAAATTCAAATATCGGGTCACAAATATTTCATATCCCACTTAACTGAGTAGCACAAAAACATTATGCTCTCTTCCAGAAAAGAGATTTAAGATGTCTCTCAAACTCTATCATGAAAAATGTTTCATTTCCCTATCATTTTAGTTTATCATGTGATCCTGAAAAGTCCAGTGTCATCCTTTGCTTGCATTTGATACCAAGAAATGGTCATACCATCACAGAGACAGGGTTCGGCTGGGGTTTCATTGAAAGAGGTAGCGTGAACTAGATTTCCACGCTCTCTAGAATATTTTGTCTTTTTTCCTCCTAATTTGTTCAGCTCAACCACATGCCAAATGGTGTTTAGTGAATTCCAGTTAAGGGAAAGTCATTTTCCTTTCATACAGCAGTGTCAAAGCAAAGAAAGTCATACTAATATATTGCCAAGCTACCCACAGTGCCACCATAGTAGGGCTTAGGAAACAGAAGGACAGAGCACTATAATTTTTAGACTTGTGTTTCAGAGGCATCTTGATGCTTGATCCAACAGGACAGTGATACCAAGAGTGGAGCTAAACAACACCGTTGAGCATAGCATCTGTGTGACCTCCCCCATGCCTCAGAATTTCCTGGCCAGTTTAATATCAAACCCTAATTAGATCAGCACTCTAGAAAGCCTGCCATATTTCAAAGAATGTTAGAGTTCAAAGGACAAAAAATGAAGATCCCAGAGCTGCAAAAGGCCTTCAAGGTCCTCTACCTCAAACTCTTCATTTATTACAGACATATACATAAACTAAGGCAGAGAGCTATTAAGAGACCAGATTAAATCCACAGAGCTAGCCTGGCAACAGGGTCTCTTGAATCTTGGCCATAGCGCTATTAAGCTGACAAAATGTCACCAGTCATTCCTGTGTTAACCACCAACACAATAACAATATTGCCTTCCAGAAGGCAATAATGGTGTCCAAAGAAAATTCCATATTAGCACTCTGGATAACATGCTCAATTTTCATTAAATTTGTTCTTGACTATTACATTTCTGTTAAATCAGTTCTCTCCTGCATAACCACTGAATAAGAACTGGCCAGATAATAAGCCTGAAATAGTTTAAGTTGCAGGCATGACACACTTTATTTACATCAGCAAAGCTGAGAACGTTCAAACTCCACAGCAGTTGCTCCAAGATAAGTGGGAGTGGGGAGGCTTTCTAGAATCTTTACTCCTTAGTGAAATCATGAAAGAAAAATAGGAAAGTTACATAACTGCATTTAAGCTCTTCTTATATATAATGCTATACTTTGTTTCTACTCATGCAAAACAAATTTGAGTAATAGTAACATTAAGTTCTATTGATGCAAAATTGGGTACACCAAGAATTTTGCTCAATAATTCTCAAAAAGCTTACCTTAATTCATTCAAAGTTTGACTAGTACAAATATGAAAAGATTAAAACAGGTATTTCATTTGCCTACTTCAAATCAGGTTAATTTTATGGATTAATCTAAACTGTTTTTTTAGCTGTTATAAACATTTAGTTTTACAGGAACATTAAACCTTTAGATTTACAAGACTTAAGAGAAATGCTCTTTAGTTATAACTCTACCTCAATATTCAGTAGACTTTTTGTTTTAGTTTGTCCAAAATTATCATCACATAAAGCTGTTTGACACAATGATAACAGGAATCACTTGCTTCCATTCAAGACCAAGAGGTGATGCTTCCCTTCCTGTGGTGATTCCTACCATGGAGATTTCTCAGCTATCTTTGCGGGTCCATGAATAGGGCACATCCATGATAAATAAAATCCTTCATATGAAATTTTTTTTATTTCTTAAGGTATTTTTTAAACAGATGTCTTTTTTCATTACTGAATAGTTATAGCAATAATATGTATATTGAGCATGTTTTATGTACCAGGCCTTGTTCTAAAGTGTTTTATACATGTTAACTAATTTACTCTCCCAACAACCTTATAATTAGGTAATATTACTGTTTTAAATAGAAATCCACTACCATTTTCCATCTTAAGCTTACTAGACCTGGAAATTGAAGCAAAATGTACAGCCCCCAAAGAAAGAGAATCTGAAGGTAACCACTAGAAAAACAATTCTTGATTCCTTGTACAAATTTACATCCCTAGCCATCTTGCCATGACCCTGTCATGATCCTGTTATACACTACAAATGCCCAGTTTCCTTTCTCATGTTCTTGGAATGCAGGAAGAGCTGAGAAAAATGGTTTCAAACTCCAGAAGATTAATGTTTTCCTTTTAGTACAAGAATCTCGTACTTTTAAAGTTGTACATCCTATGAGAGGATCAATTCCAGGGCAGACATTATAACCCTCTTGGATTAGCACTGCTCAGTTACTGAGTCTCTTCTCAGCATTCTAAATTCTAGTTCACAGCCTCCCTTGAAGAGTACAGAGCCCCAGGAAGGGTGAAGAGGGAAAATACCCTCTCACCCAACTCTCAGCCAAAGGAAGAGAACCTTGGTAAACTAACAGTAGGAGTGTGGAGCTGCACATGCAGTATGTACTCAACTATGAATGAGAGCCCTTCCTGTGAACTGCTGGGTCCCAGGACTGTTTCTTTCCTTAAAGACAAAAGGTGAGAGAGTTCTGTAACACCTGCACTGTAATACAGAAATTCAATGAAATAGGAGAATGACAGATACAAAAAGTCACACTTGGGGAGGTATCATTTATTTTGGGTTTTGAAATAGGAATGTGACCAAGTGACCTCGATGGACAAGCAAAGGGAATAACATGAGTATCACTGATACCATCTAAGATAACATTCTGAAGCAGTATTTACAATAAGATGACAGATGTAGCCTCATTTGAGAGTATAGCTGTAGACAGAGTGATAGAAATAAATGTTGGCAGTGTAGAAACAAAATAATAATAACAACAGTTACAGCCCTTGTCCCCGTCCCTGGAGGCATTCATCACCTATCTGCACTACATACAGGGCAGAATCACTTTTGCACAAGAAGCAAATTATAAGAAGTGAAAGCTCTCCACAGTAGGGGTACAGCAAGGGGAATCTGCTTGTTCTTTTCCAAATAGGTCAGATTCACAGAGGCGATGGCATTTCATGAGTAACTTGGGTGAAAGAAAAGTCAGCTATCTGCAAGCTGAAGAGGTAAGGAAGGAGGAGGCTACAGGCACCAGGGGGCCCATCTTATTTAACATGGTGCCGGGCTGGCCTCTGGCATCACAGGATGAAGAAGGAACAGTGTGGTCCTGTACCTGCTAGAGGGAGGGCTCTGGGGGAGCTCAGTGGCCAAGTCCAATCAGAAGGAGAGAGGGCAGGGTATGTTTAGCCATGTGCTTGTCACCACCAAAACGTCTCTGCTGGCCATGCTGCTTGTGTGGTATGTCCATCTTGTGGCAATTTATGTAGTATGGCAACTTGAAGGAAAGCCACATTTTAAACAGCAGGCATTTTCTTACAAGATCAAATACTATACTATTTGTCTATGTTACCTTTATAAATTTATTTCTTAAAAGACAAATTCTGCCTTTATAATGTGGACAAATCACTTAACATTTCTGAGCATCAGTTTACCTGTAAAACAGGAATAATAGAGTAGCAATTAAATGATAAATTTGTTGGGAGGGTAAAAAGCATAAATACTAGAAAAGCCAGGAAGAATCCGAACAGACAAGCCTTGCAGGGTTTAGATTATGTGCTTTTCGTCCAATCACATTTCTACACCATTGTCAATCATGTTTATGTAATGAAGCCTCCATAAAAATCCAAAAGGACAGGGTTCAGAGAGGTGGACACATGGAGGTGGACAGGAAGGTGAACAAGAACTTATCCACACGCCAGAAGGGTCACACACACCAGCTCCTCAAAGACAGAAGCTCCTACACTCGGGGCCTTTCCAGAGCTTGCCCTATATATCTCTTCATCTGGCTGTTTATTTGAATCCTTTAAAATATACTTTGTAATAAACTGGTACATGTTTATTTTTAAAAAAGTGTAAATACTGTATTTAGCTTGGTGTCTGGAATGTAGTAAATTGTAGCAAATGTTGGCTATTGCTTTTTATTTTGCATTATTTCTCAAAATCCCTTCAAGGACTAGAACTTAAAACTCTATGTAGGCCGGACACGGTGGCTCACGCCTGTAATCCTAGCACTCTGGGAGGCCGAGGCGGGAGGATCGCTCGAGGTCGGGAGCTTGAGACCAGCCTGAGCAAGAGCGAGACCCCGTCTCTACTAAAAATAGAAATCATTTGGACAGCTAAAAAATATATATATATATAAAAAATTAGCCGGGCATAGTGGCACATGCCTGTAGTCCCAGCTACTCGGGAGGCTGAGGCAGAAGGATCGTTTGAGCGCAGGAGTCTGAGGTTGCTGTGAGCTAGGCTGACGCCACGGCACTCTAGCCCGGGCAACAGAGTGAGACTCTGTCTCAAAAAAAAAACACACAAACAAAAAAAAACTCTATGTATTGATCTACCTTTTCAATGATCACTTTATGGGCTGTTTCCATCGTATCCTACTGCCAATACAAAGAGACTAGAGATTAGTTTTCACAACTGACCAAAATAAAACATAACTAGAAAAGTACATCTATAGCCCCAAGCCATAAAACATACTGCTAAAATTATAATAAATGACTTTCAGATTGCACAATATTGTGGAGTACTTTGGCCTATTCACTAATGTGAAAAATGCATGACTTCCTTTGGAAGTTATGGAACTGACAAAATGTAAGAATGATTATATGTAAGACTGATAAAAATATTTTTTAAGGAACTAACTTAGGGTAAATTATTCGCTAAGGTTAGGGATTTTTTTTTTTAACTGGGCCATCACTTCTTGGCCAAGATGTCTGTTGCTAGGGCCTCTAAGGTCAGTCACAATCTAATGTCATTAACAACTAGGTAGGTGAGGCAAATGCAAGAAGCCATGGGTACAGTGCGGGGCAAGAGGGAGCAGTAGAGACTGTGGCCAATCAAATGCAGCAGGGAGGAGAGGAGACCACTAGAGCTACACAAAACAAAATGCACCCGCAGACTGATTTCAATCCCAAAAGTAGCAGTTTGCAACCCCTGACAAACTCCTCAGTTCTTCGATGATTTCCCCCTTTATCCAACACAGAGGTACTCCAAACTGGTCTTATACTTAGTATTAAGTACTAAGACAGTTCACTGAAAAGAGAAATAAAGAAAGAAATCAGCACTCTATTGTACATGTAATGTGAGCCTCGATATCACTATTTTTCAAAGGTGTGGTATATTTCCAAGGTGTGGTTTATAAACATCTGCATCACAATCACACAGGGAGAGGGTCCCAGAGAGTTCATTATTTAATAAGTTTCCCAAGTGATTCTTCATACACTAAAGAGAACCTTTTTGTCCCTCCAATAATTAAGTTACTTTGTAAAATTTTTCTCTTCTAGTCATTGTTCTGTCATTCCAAAGTCTCTTGCTTCATTTAAGTTTCCCAACTTTCAGTCTATGATAAAACATTTGCTTTTCTTCTGGTATATGCTAATCCAAAGAATCATTAGTTTGCAGCCATCTGTTTTATCTTATTTTCTATATACAGCTTTTATTTTTTATATGTTTTAGTTTATCCTTCATACTTAGAGATAATGTGAAATTTGTAAGTATTAAATAAATGTGTGACATTCAAAATCTCCATAAAATACAAATAAAATCTTTAAATAAAAACAGATTGCCATTCTAAGTTAGGATATTATAAAAATAGTTCCACAGATAAATTCTCTACACTTTCATTTGCAAATTTTAATCTGCATAAAAGTATGTTTTTCAGGAAATAGCTCGTCAGTTTTTAATATTTTTATCAAAATATTATAGCACAATCTATTTCCTTCACTTACTGCTTTATACCTTCAATTATTTATTTCTATAATTACTTAGAATCATTTTTTTCTCTCTACTCAATATTTAATATTTAATATTTCACCATTTAATATTTCACAATATTTAATATTTCACCATTATTCAAAAGAAAGTATTAAAAAAAGTCAGGAGTTTCTCCTCTCCAAATAACTGCTAACAAATTTAACCTGTTTATACTAATCGGTTTTTCTACAGAGAAATTTTTAGAAACTAAGGATGTCAAGATTCAGACCCAAAGAAAAGGTGGCACCGTAATTCTGGGAATCCTCTGTATTTTGCCCACACTGCACCCTCTTGGGTTGTAAAATGTAAATGGTGGAAGCTAAGTGAGTACCTGTTGTATCACCTCCACCCTCCAAAAGAGGAACAAAGGTAGATAATAAATAGATTCCCTGCCTCTTCATTCAATACCACTTATTTCCTTTTCTATTCACATAGGTATAACATTGAACTTATTGAGTCAGTTGGAATGTAAGAATTATCCTTAACCTTTTAGGTATTAGAAAAGAATGGGTACAGCTTTAGTCTTCTTTATTATTAGGGTCAAGGAAGCTTTAATGCCACTTAAAATGCCCAATGGAATCCTTCTGCTCTTTCTTTTCAAATCTTTCTTTTCCTTTAATTTCACTACTCCCTTTATTTCCTTCTCTTCCAACCCTCTCAAAAATCAAGAGACTGACAAAAGGGCTGATATTAGTTGGTTATGACAGACATCCCTTTCTTTTCTTACTTCAAGTCGTAACTTTAACTTAATACATTTGGCTTGACTGTTCTAAGAAATTCATTTTAATATTTTTAAATATAATTTTCAAATGCTTTAAAACAGACTTGGGATTTTGTTTTTATTCAAGAATGGAGAGGCCAACAGATCCAGAGATGACAGCCATTGAAAGGACAGATGCCCAAGAGGCGGCAGCATCCCACACCACGCAGGGCCACACGGGGGAGGACCAAGGTCTGTGAGGGGGCAGAGGGAGTGAGGAGAGAGCATGGGCCAGAGCCTTTACTGTGGTTTTCTCAGGAAGAAACAGGCAAAGCAGGGTAGAATTAGGATTGTCTAGTTTGGATAATTTCAATGGGCTCAAAGGTGTAGGGATGTAGTAGTACCTGGCCTTACTTAGAGTGAGATTACAGTGGGGAAATAGTGACGCAACCTGTGAGAGCTAAAGGGGCAGCTGGTGGGTACAGCTCTGAACTGGCTGGTTTGCATATGAAAAGCACACTCACAGGGGAGTCACTTGTTAACCCCAGGAGTTAGTTAGGAGGGGCCCTGTCTCCAGGATTAGCAAGGTCTCAAATGCCAGATCATTAGGAATACAGAAAATAAGAAAATATAGTTAATATAAAATATCATCTGTAAAAAACCTTATCTAAATTAAGACCACAGACAAGCCAAAGTACCATTTTAGCCATTACATGAACTTTCCCTTCACTGGCAGCAGGATAAGTAGAAAAATGAGAAACTTTAGAGTTCACGTCCTTTCCTGTATTTTTCCACGTCTGTCTTTTAAATGAGATGCTAATGAGCATAGAAAGCATAGAAATCAACCATTTCTTAAAAGATATGAGACAATATTTACATGAAATAGCTTTTATTTATTTATTTATTTATTTAATGGATTACTTTTTTGAGACAGGGTCTCGCTCTGTCACCCAAGCTATAATGTAGTGGTATGATTATACCTTATGGCAAGTCCCAAACTCCTGGGTTCAAAGGATCCTCCTGCCTCAGCCTCCTAAGTAGCTAGAATTACAGGTGTGCACCACTGTGCCTGGCTAATTTTTTTTTTTTTTGTAGAGACAGGATTTCACTATGTTGCCCAGGCTCTTCTCAAACTCTTGGCCTCAAGCGATCCTCCCACCTTGGCTTCCCCAAAGTGCCAGGGATTACAGGCCAGAGCCACCATACCCAGCCATGAAATATCTTCAATACATTTTATTATTTGAAACACATAGTTCAGATTCCAACAGTTTAAATCACTCTTCTATTTAAATGTAATGTCTGGTAACATTTTTATATACAAAATTAAAATAACAAAAGGAAATGCTTTTAGAACCTAATTGATATTAGCAATTTGAATTTATACTCACTTAAAATCAACAATGGAAAATAACTATAAAATCAGATAAAACATACAATATAATTGTTTTAAGACCACAATATAATTGTTTTAAGACAACAGGCAGCACAGGATACAAATAAAGTAAATCCTACAATTGCCCCCAAATAACCGCCTGAAGCAGTTTCTACACAACAACATAGCAAGGAAGATCCCAAACACAACCCAGAGCTCTCACTGGGCGGAGAAAACAGAGATCTAAAACTCAGGAAGGCTGAGAAGGATAGATTTCACCTGACACATTGCTGGAAAGGAGAGAACGGCACAGAGAAAGAGAGAGAGAGCTCTGAAGAAGTGCAGAGGGGTGTCCTTGAACTTTCAGCTCAACAATTATCCATGAATGAGCAGCATGAAACGCCATGAGGCTTGGGAAAGAAACGCAGGAAAGAGCAGTCTGAACAATTTCCAAAGTTCACACAGATTCAAGATCCCACCAGGACAGAAACGGTTACTGAGTTTTCTGAAGAGTATCCCCAGAGTTGGGAAGTTTAAGTAACTAGAGAATACAGGCTACTTTAAACTTACTCTAACAAAGCCTAAAAGCAAACCTAAAAATTATTGAACTAATCCCAAGTAAATTAGCTGCATGACAGAACAAAGTCTACCACTATTTAAAGGAATCCAAAAAATCCAGCAATCAACAATGTAAGATTCACAATGTCTGGCATCGTATCTAAAACTAGTAGGCTAATAAAGAAACAGGAAAAGATGACCCATAACTATGAGAAAACTAAATAAACTTAGACCCAGGAAAGGCAAGAATGTTGGAATTAGCAGGCAAGGATTTTTTTCTTAAAAGCTATACTAATTAGGTTCCACAAGCTCAAGAACATAGAGGAATACATGAACATGATGAAGAAAGGAATATATATACACACATGTATATTTTTAAAAAGCCAAATGGAACTTCTAGCACTTAAAAATACAATATCTAAAATAAAAAATACAACAGATGGAAATAAGAACACATGCAACTAAAAAGAAAACTTTTGTGAACCTGAAGACAGAGCAATAGAAATTATCAAAAATGAAACAGAGAGAAAAAAGACTAGAAAAAACAGTCTCTGTGATGTGTAGAACAATATCAAGTTATCTAACATACTTGGAATGTGAGTCCTAAAAGGAGAGAAGAGAAAGGTAGAGACATAAAAAGAAAATATTTTGAGAAATGTCTAAAAATCTTCCAAATCTGATGAAAACTATAATACCACTGATCTAAGAACCTAAATAAACATCAAGCAAAAGAAACATTTAAAAATCACCTAAGGCAGTTCAAAGTGCTGAAAACCAGTGCTAAAGAGAAAATCCTAAAAACAACCAGAAGGAAAAAGACACATTACATGCAGAGACCCAACTATTCACTGCCTAAAAGAAACACTTTAAATATAAACATAAAAATGGTTTTTAAAAGTGAAAGGATGGGAAAAAAGATACGCCATGCTAACATTAGTTAAAAAGTTATAGTAGACATATTATTATCAGATGCCATCAATTGTTAATGCAAATAATATTGTTAAAAATGAAGATAATTTCATAATGATAATGAAATCATCTTTACAAACTGATAAAGGGGTATAAGGTGAGAACTGTGGTAAGGGCTTAGTAAAAATAAGGCACAGGCTTAGCTAAAATTAATGATAATAATTAGCCACTGTCCCCTGTTTGCTTCTCTATAATTGCCACTCTGGAGCCACATACCTGGTGGTCGTAAAGATTCTTATCTTTCTCCATAGATAACATCCCCTTTTTGAAACCTAGGGGTAGCTTCTGAGATATCTTCCAGGTCCCAAGTTCCAGTGGAATGGCTGACCTACCCAGACCAATGGCCCATACCGAGGAACTGACTCAACTGGTCTTGTGACCGCCCCCCCCAACCCAAGAACCTGGTCAGCAAAGAAGACAATTTCTACAACCCTATGGTTCTGCCCCAAACACGGTCAATTAACAGACTCAATTGCCTATGCCAAACTGTCTTTAAAAATCCTGTCTCTCAAATTCCCAGGGAGGTGCATTTGAGAAATTTCTCCCATCTCCCCACTTAGTGCTATTCGGAATAAACTCTCTGGGCCGTGCGTGGTGGCTCACACCTGTAATCCTAGCACTCTGGGAGGCTGAAGCAGGAGGATCGCTTGAGGTCAGGAGTTCGAGACCAGCCTGAGCAAGAGCAAGACCCTGCCTCTACTAATAATACAAAGAAATTAGCCGGACAACCAAAAATACATAGAAAAAATTAGCTTGGCATGGTGGTGCATGCCTGTAGTCCCAGCTACTTGCGGGGCTGAGGCAGAAGAATTGCTCAAGCCCAAGAGTTTGAGGTTGCTGTGTGCTAGGCTGACGCCATGGCACTCTAGCCCAGGCAAGAGAGTGAGACTCTGTCTCAAAAAAAAAGAAAACTCTCTGCTGTAAACCCTGCTGTCTCAGCATATGGGCTTCCTCTTGGGCAGCAGGTGGCAACAATAAAAGGGTCAACTAATCAAAAGTATGTAACACTCCGAAATGTTTAGGTACCCAATAACAGAGTTTCAAAATATAAGAAGCAAACAATGACAGAACTGTAGAGAAATAGATCAGTCCATAACTGCAGTCAGAGATTTCAATATCCCTTTCTCAATAATTAATAGAGCAGTGGTAGGCAGAAAAACATCAAAGATATAGAAGACCTGAAGAACACTATTACCCATTTAACCTAATTGATATTATAGAGCATTTCCTCCACAAAGTAAACATTATTTTCAAGTACACAAGAAACATTTATCAAGAAAGATCATATCGACCATATTCTGGACTATAACGCCAGTCTCAATAAATTTAAAAGGATTCATACAAAATATGTTCTCTGATTATAATGGAACTAAATATCAGTAAAAGACAGATATCCAAAAAAATTTCCAAATATTTCCAAACTAGAAAACACTTCTAAATGACACAACAGGAAAAAAAAGAGAGAAATTAGAAAGAACTAGGAACTGAATAATAATACAATATACAATACAATATATTAAGTGTGAGAGAATACAATATATTAAGTGTGAGATGCAAGATGCTACTAAAAAAGTACTTAGAGGAAAATTAGTAGCATCAAACACCAATATTAAAAGAAAAAAGAAAGGTCTCAAATCAACGCCCTTGGTTTCCACCTTAAAAAACTTAAAAAAAAAAAAGAAAAAGAAAAAGAGGAGCAAATTAAACCCAAAATACAAAAGAGAAAAAAATTACAAAGATCAGAGTAGAAATCAGTTCACCAATTAATAAAGATAAAAATATATCATCATCTCAATAGAAACAGAAAAAGCATTTGAAAAGATCCCACATCTATGCCTTATAAAAACTCATCAAACCAGGAATAGAAGGGAACATCCTCAACCTGATAAAAAGCATCTACAAAAAACCTACAGCTCATATCACACTTACTGGGAAAGACTGAACACTTTCATCCTAAGATCAAGAATAAAATGAAGATGTCCTCTCTTACCATTTTTACTAATAACATACTAGAAGTTCTAGACAATGCAATAAGGAAAGAAAAAGAAATGCAAAGCATCCAGACTGGAAATAACACTTTATTCACAGATGATATGATCATCTGTATGAAAAAAATCAAATACAAAAAACACCTAATAGAACTAATAACTGAGTTTAACAAAATTTAAGGCCGGGCGCGGTGGCTCACGCCTGTAATCCTAGCTCTGGGAGGCCGAGGCGGGTGGATCGCTCGAGGTCAGGAGTTCGAGACCAGCCTGAGCAAGAGTGAGACCCCGTCTCTACTAAAAATAGAAAGAAATTATCTGGCCAACTAAAAAATATATATACAAAAAAATTAGCCGGGCATGGTGGCTCATGCCTGTAGTCCCAGCTACTAGGGAGGCTGAGGCAGTAGGATCGCTTAAGCCCAGGAGTTTGAGGTTGCTGTGAGCTAGGCTGATGCCACGGCACTCACTCTAGCCCAGGCAACAAAGTGACACTCTGTCTCAAAAAAAAAAAAAAAAAAAAAAAAAATTTAAGGTCAATATTCAAAAGACAATCCTATTTATATACACTGGCAATGAACAACTGAATATTAAATTTTTTAAATACCACTATAATAGCATCAAAACTATAAAATACTTAAGGATAAATGTAACACATGTGCAAGACCTGTACAAAACACTGCTGAGAGAAATTAAAGAAATACAACGTTCACGGGTTGAAGGGCTAAAAATTGTTATGATGTCAGTTCTCCCTATTTTGATCTAGAAAGTTAATTCAATCTCTACAAAAATCCCAGAAGGCTCTTTTGCAGAAACGGACAAGCTGATTATAAAATTCATATGGAAATGCAAGGACTTAGAAGATCCCAAAGAATTTTTAAATAAAAACCAACAAAGTTGGAGGGCTAACATCTGATTGTAACAATTATTAAAAAGCTACTCTAATCAAGACTATGGTACTGCCATTGAGATAAACAGATCCATGGAATACAGAGGCCAGAAATGGACCCAGATATATACAATTATATTTATATATATATACATATATATATATAATGACAATTTATACATATATAAAAAATGACATTTATTTATATATATAATGACAATTAATTATGGACAAAGTGCAAAGGTAACACAGGGAGAAAAGATAGCCTTTTCAACAAATGGTGCTGGAACCACAGGATATCCATATACATAAAAAATAAACTTTGATCCATATTTCACACCATCGATAAAAATTAACTCAAAAGATTTTCTCCTATGTTTTCTTTTCAGATGTTTATAGTTATAGGTTTTCTATATATCTAGAAGAAAACAAAGTAGAAAATCTTCATGACCTTAGGTTAGGCAAAAGATTTCTTGGCTATGGCACCAACTGCAAAGTCCATAAAAGAAAAAAACTAAGTTAGATTTCATCAACATTAAAAACTGCTTGTCAAAAGACACTGTGAAAAGAATAAAAAGACAAGCGAGAAAACATTTGTAAACATACATCTAGACTTATATCCAGAAAATATTAAGAACACTCAAAACTCAACAATAAGAAAACAAGTAATCCAAAGAAAAAAATGGGCAAAAGATTTTGCATTACAAAAAAATTATACAGATGGCAAATAAGCACATGGAAGACTACTCAACAACATTAGTCATTAGGGAAATGCAAATGAAAGCCACAATGAGATAATACTTTACACCTATTAAAATAACAAAATTTTTTTTAAAGACTGACCATAGCAAGTGCTGGCAAGGATGTGGAGCAATGGGACTCTCACACATTGTGATAAGCACTGTATGTGTATGTGAAACTCTCACACACTATAAAGTTTTAAAAACCACTTTGGAAAACAGGTTGGCAGTTTCATAAAAATTTAAACATACATCTAACATGTGTTCCAGCCATTCCATGCTTTCGTACTTACACAAGAGGACTAAAAGGCACATGTCCATATAATCTATACATGAATGTTCACAGCAGCTTCATCTGTAGTAGCCAAAAACAGGAGGCAATCTAAGTCTCCACCAATAGGTGAATGAATTTAGAAAATGCAGTATATCCATACAATAGGATATGTCTCAGCAAAAAAAGGAGCAAACTATGGATATGTGCAACAATATGGACAAATCTAAAAATAATTTTACTGAGTGAAAAAAGACAGGCAAAAGTGGACATACTGCAAGTTGCCTTATGTATAAAACTCTATGAAGTGCAAATTAGTCTGGGGTGACAGGAATCTGATAAGTGTTTCCCCAGAGAGGAGGTGGACAGATGGGTGGAAGCGGGATACAAAGACGCACAGGGAACTTTTGGGTTTAATGAATATATTCATTATCTTAATGGTGGTGATGGTCTCATGGATGCATATAAGTGACAAAGCATCAAATTCTATACATTAAATATGTGCAGCTTACTCTATACCAATTACATCTAAAAAAAAGTTGCTACGAAGTGTTATTATAACAAACTATAAGGGCCCATCTAAATTATCATTTACTGGGATATTATCTATAAGTGGAACATTTTGCTACATATGTTTTTGCTTATAATAGGAGTTTACTAAGTTGAAAAGCATACTTTAAACTTTTTAAAGGTAATTATTCCCCAAAGGAATAAAATTCATTTTCCTTAGACTTGGTTTACTACAGCAATGCCTCACTACAGCAGAAACACTGAATCTTATTACTAGCCAAAACTTCACTGGAGGGAAAGTAAATAGGGCATTAATAAACATTAAGGCAAAGTTTATTCATCATAAAGTCACGAAACTCAATGCTAAGATACCCATGAGGGGAAAGAGATAATGAATTTGTAGAAAATAATAACATGCAGCCTGTGACTACAAAACTGCTTCTTGAAATGAAATAATGCTTCGTGCTGGTGATGGACTGTGGACCCCCCCATCTTCCTAGTCTGTGTTCTTGCTCAGTAGCTCCAAGTGCTTTCTCAACAGAGGTCAAAGGCCTTTTCCTCTGACTGCACTGCCTGCCACGCCCACTGCCTCTGCTATGGTCTGCATGGATTCCTGCCCCGAGTCCTTTATTGGCCTGGGTGTGGGCAGTACATCAGCTGCCGCTTGGACCCCTCTTTTACAGCCTCTCTCAGAAACTCATTCTTCAGCACTCTCCCCACGGGCTGTACTTTTTCAGTTCTTTTAAGAATTCCTTCTGCCTTTCAAAACCTGGACTTTTACCTTCATGAGAAATTGTGAAGGTGAACCACCTTTTTTTAATCCCCAAGTGCCGCTCAGGAAAGAAGATGCCATACCAGTGTTGCAGAGTGGGACGCTGCCCCATCCTGGGTGCACTGACACTCCTGGTGGTCTGACAATAGCTTCTCACGTGGAGGGAAAGATTCTGTTTCCTAGGTCAGATCCAACCAAGGTCACTCCACATCATCAAAGTCATCTGTCCCCAGGATACAGCTTTTGATACTTTAGGCTTCCGTCATCTGCTGTGTCTACAACCAGCCCCTCTCTCCATCAAAATCTAGGTCCTAGTCTTGCTGACAGAGCTTCATTCCAGCCTTCTCTGTGTTCAAAGTATCCTTTTCTTGTGCTCAAAGTTTCCCCTTCTTAGCCACTCTTAGATCAACAAAAGGAATTCAAGCACTTAAGCATGCTACAACATGGATAACCCTTAAAAACATCATGGTAAGTCAAGGAAGCAAGACACAAAAAGCAACATATTGTATGATTCCATTTATATGAAAAGTCCAGAATAGGCAAATCCATAGGCATAGCAAGTAGACTAGGTTATCAGGGGCCAGGAGGAGGGACAGGTAGCGGTGACTATTAACATGCACAGGCTTCTCTTTGGGATGATGGGCATATTCTACAACTAGATAGTGGTGATGGTTACACAACTCTGTGAATATATGAACTACTGAATTGTACGCTTTACAATTACATTTTATAATTCAGCAGTTAGTATACTTATAAAACCACTGAATTGTACTTTAAGATGGTGAATTTTGTTATATAAATTATATCTCAATTTTTCTAAAAAAAAATAAAGAACTAAAACTGTAGAAAGGCAGAAGCAAAGATATTAAGGATGTTGTCTGCTTAGTATAAAGTATTCTAGGGCCACTTCAGATGAAATTAAGTCCCTACAGGCTAAATGAACCACTAAATTCAAAAGGTGAATTATATTCCTCTTTTCTCTCTAGAGAATTCAAAAAGCCAAAGATTTCAAGTGTTTTCTAATTCTTATACAAATGAAAATAAATGTATCAAGATGCCTAAGTGTTCATTTACCATACAGTTTCCTTCCTCTTGGACTCTAAAGTCTATCTGGAACAACCTAATGCAATAGCAAAGCAAAAAAAAGTAATTTAAATTAGACTGTTAGACAAGGCAGTGACATTCGATGTATTTAATGCATTTCCCAGACACTGTCTCAAATGCTTTCCATTTCCCAATCAACAACACTGCTCTGTTCTAATAGATCTGGCCATCAGATGTAATTGGCCTTCAATTACATTTCATTCCAAGTTAATCTTCGTAAGTGTACCAAACCACAGGAAAGGCCATGCTGTTTGCCAAAGCAGAAACACCAATATGCTGGGCCTCTTAAAGAGAACTCAGGGAGAACAACAGGACCAGCATTCACTAGGTGAGTAATCCCTAAGTGCGGGGATTTTATGGGAAATCACCTGGTGTGGGCAATTTGATTCCACTCCCACAAAGCCTGGGGGAAGTGATGCCACCGGCATATGCAGCTACGTGAGAACCCCTTAATGGACAGTGCTCTTCTCCCCGGTGATATGTGATTGCAGAGCACAAGAGCTTACTCCAAATAAAAATATTTCTGATGAATCACGGTAGGACTGCACTTTCTCCCTGAAGAAATCAAAGTATACCTACTCTTTGAGGCTTGGCCTTGGTCTGTTATTTCTAAGCTCAGGGAAATACTGTAACTCCTTCATGAGGCAGCCAAGCAGTACATTGGGTCTTGCTCAACTTTCCAATCGCTCCCGCTGGCTTTGTCACCTGCAGGTGGGAAATACAACTGTGGCTCTCTTAATGATTTCACACTCCTGTGATTCCCTGTAATTTTCTAACACACCCGAATTACCATCCAGGGCCCTAGAGCAGCAATTTAAGAATTTCTCCTGGACTGAAAGTTAATGCAACCATCAGACTTTCCAATTTCAACTCAGGAATTAGCTTGTTTACTGCCCAAGATCTTGCCTCCCTATACAATTAGCCCAATGTGCCTGCCAATTTACCATTTCCTGATAAAATAAAATGAAGGCCAACTGGTAAATAGAAAAGTCATAAATGTAGATGTTCATGTGAGGCAATAAAAAACTTAGAAGTCCTATCCTTCATTCACAGTAAAGGAGAAAATTGGTGGAAGAGAGAGTATACTAACACAGATATAAATAGATTATACTTATATTGTATATATTAGTATATGAGTTTTACTAATATACTAAGAGTTTTAAATCTCAGCAAAACGTTTTTCAGTAGTTTCAGCAGCACTGGAAAACATCCCGGCTTACTTTCTAGCCACATCAACAGTTCTATCCTATAGATTTTCCAGGAAATCTGAGGCAGTTGTCTTTAAATATATAAAGGCACCACATTCATTTTTTCATCAGGCAGGTACTGAGCACCTACTAAAGGTAAGGCAAAAGGAGTGATATGTTGTCTCAGTCTCAGGCATGTATTGCGTAGATAGATAGAACCAGTAACTGTTTCTCTAACTCATCAAGTTCTTCATGACCAACTTTGTGAGTTAAAGGTTTGAACTTTGTTATGAAAGCGACTCGGTCACAAACCCCTCCTTCTCTACTCTGCCCTGTGCTCCATTACAAACTGCCAACCTGCATTACCTCTGCCCTGGACACAAGTTTTCTTCCCCAATCTGATTCACTGTCATCAGAAGTTACCAAAAGGCCGAAATACACACATCGTAAGAGAAGCTCTCAGGGCCTTTCAAAGGCAGTAGTGTAGGCCATAATCAACACTTAGGTGATGGCAGGGGTAAGTCCTGCTCCTGTTCTGCCAATATACCCTTGAAATATTGCCTCTAAAAACGCAGACTGCAGTTTGGCTAAGAGGTTATATACATGTACATACAGTAGGAAAAGAAATACATCACCTTCACTTTTTTCAGGAAACAATAATAAAAGGGGAGGTATATTCTTTTTCTGGGTGTTCCACTTTCACATTTATCCACGTCTTACAGTGAATACATTCCTTGGAACATTATAACCCAGTCCTAGTGAAGAGCTAAAAACAGTTGATCAATAACTCATTTTTCAATTTGGACCTAGAAGGTTTGGCCATTTATAGAACAAGCATGTATTTCAGAGCTATCTTTTAAAATTGAGACATGTCTCCTAAATGTGCTAGCATAGAGTTTAAAAAAAAAAAAAAAAAGCCCTACACCCATGATTTTTCAGATTTCAGTGAGTCCACCTTTGTCAAACAGAACTTTCTACAATCATGTAAATGTTCTTCATCTATTTGGTCTTTATCTGTGTTCTTTAACAGTGACTACCCACACCTGCCTATTGGGCATTTGAAATGTAACGCAATTGAGGAACTGGATTTTTCATTTTTATTTTAGTTAATTTAAATTTAAACATCCACATGTATTTAGTTACCATATTAGCACAGATTTAGACAGCTGAAGTTCCTGATACAGGGGAATGAGTATCACGGAAACAGACTGGGTTCAAGTCCCAGCTCTGCCACTTACTACCTGCTGACCTTGAGTAAGCTATTTAAAGTCTCTCCCATTTCCCCGAGGGTAAAATAGCATGTTACTGGCAGAAATGTTATCAAATTAAATATGGTAAAGTAAGCAAACCCTCTTTTCAGTCCACGTTAGTTCCTCTGCTGTCAATGGCAACACAGGTCTGAAGATAAAATGACACCTTCCCAGCTGATGCTCCTGAAGAGAAAGTGACCAGCCGACCAAAGCCTGGAATAATAAACTGCTAATGGTAGTTTCTTTCTAGAAAGTGAAACTGAAATTTTCCATCTCTATTTTACTTTTGTACTCCTTGAATTGTTTTTTCCACATATAACAAATTTTACTTTGATTAAAAAAAAAAAGAAGAAGAAAAATACAGGGTTAATAGCCCTAATCCAAAATGCCCCAAAATCCAAAACTTTCTGAGTGCCTACATGCTGTTCAAAGAAAATGCTCACTGGAACATTTTAGAGTTTGGATTTTCAGATTAGGAATGTTCAATCAGTATGTACATAATGCAAATATTCCAAAATCTGAAAAAAAATCAGAAATCCAAAACACTTCTGGTCCCAAGCATTCTGGATAAGGGATACTCAACCTGTAATTTAAAAAGTGTTACTCCAAAGTTTTGACTTTTCCTTCTGGTATTCTGAAGGCAGGGATACTGGCAAGGAAGACATAATTTACATGTCAGTTCATCAGCCCTTGAGCAGGCAAAAGGGAAAGGAGTGTGAAACTGGTGGCCAGTCCATAAGCCTCTGAGACCTGCCCAGGTGCCATGTGGTTAGTTGTTAACAAGGTGAACCTCGTCTCCTGCCATGGTCCACATTTCCCCTGTCCATGCCAGCCAGGGAGACACACTAAATTACCCTCAGGTAATTTTCTTTTAGAAATCTATCAGTAAAGGTAAATGGTACCCTCACTTCTTGTAAATTAAACATTTATGGAGGCAACTTGACAAAACATGTACTTAAAAATATTCATTGCCTTTTGATCCAGTAATTAGATTTGAAACACTTTGCCACAAGAGGTAGAAAATCAGATAATTAAGCAAAGATGCCTACATAGGAATGATCATTCAACAACTTCAATAGTACAGCAAATTGGAAACAATCAAATATTAATTAATAGAAAACTAGCTAAATAACTATATATTTATATAATGAAATATTACGCAACCCATAAAAATGATGTCGATTTATTCTAATTGATGCAGAAAGGTGTTCAAAATGTTACAAAATAACACATAGAATAGAATAGCATCAGTGAAGAAAACCTATGTAATTTTTATATACTTGTGTATATGTGTTCACAGGAAAAATGCTTAGAAGGACATAAACTATAATGTTAAAAGTACTTTTCACTGGAGAGTAGGAATCCAGGTAATTTGTCTACTTACCGATCATCTGTCACATTCTAAATTTTCTCCCTGTAATACTTATACAATGTTAAATAATAAGAAAGAAGGAAGAATAAATAAAAGGCGGCAACTGGTATTGATTTTATAGTTAAGTTCTGCCAAACCTTCAAAGACCAAGTAATTCCTACAGGATTTATACTCTTCCATAGCACAGAAAAAAATGGAAAATTTCAAAATTCATTTTGTCAGGCTAGCATAACAAAAGCTATTAAAGAAAATCTATGTTATGAATACAAACATAAAATCATGACAAAAACAGGAACTAAAATTCAGTAATATATTATTAGAATAACAGGGATTCTAGTATTCAAGAATGCTTAATATTAGAATACGTAGAGGCCAGGTGTGATGGCTCACGCCTGTAATCCTAGCACTCTGGGAGGTCGAGGTGGAAGGATCCCTTGAGCTCAGGAGTTTGAGACCAGCCTCAGCAAAAGTGAGACCCTGTCTCTACCAAAAATAGAAAGAAATTATCCAGAGAACTAAAAATAGAAAAAATTAGCTGGGTGTGGTGGGGCGTGACTATATAGTCCCAACTACTCAGGAGGCTAAGGCAGGAGGATCGCTTAAGCCCAGGAGTTTGAGGTTGCTGTGAACTAGGCTGACACCATGGCACTCTAGCCCAGGCAACAGAGGGAGACTTTGTCTCAAAAAAAAAAAAAAAAAAAAAAAATTAGAATACTTAGAGAAATAAGTTATCACATAAGTCAAAGTTGGAAAACCAAATAACCATGTCAATATATATGTAGTATTGACTCTATTCTTGATTTAAATGCAAAATAACTGTAGTAAGCCAGGAATAAAAGTAACTATCATTAGTGCAATAATAACATTAAATTGGAGATTGAAATAAGGATGTCTGCTGTGGTGAAAATCATTGAATATTATACCGGAAGTTCTTGCCAAAACAGTAAGAATTAAAATGATACTTTGTTAAAAAAAGAAATAACTGAAAAACTATTATAGAATTAAGAAACAAATATTCCACAAATATTTATTGTGCAATGTACCATGGTAAACATGCACAAAAGGTGCTAGGGATGTAACAGTGAATAAAAAGAGGGACCTGGGATATACTTTAAAGCCTAATAATGAATAAAAGAAAAATATAAGTTTCTCATACTCTTTTTTTACTGTGTTCACGAATAGAACAAATGCAGGCAACATCAGTTTCCATTTTCAGGCAATTCAGTAAATGGGCTTCATAAACCCACTTGTAAACGTATAAAAAATCAACAGCTTTTCTATAATGAGCAAACAGTAGATACAAGATATAATTTAAGAATAGTCTTATTCACTATAGCAAGCAAAAACAACATATAAAATATCTAGAAATAAATTTAACAGGAAATGTGTAGGACCTATATAAATAAAAGTACAACATTTCACTTACTGAGGTAAAAAAGAGAAGGCGTTCAAAAAAGAAAGGAAAAAATAAGCAAAGCATACCACGTTCCTGGATTGTAAAAGTGTAAATTTTCCCAAAATTAATCTGTATATTTAGCACAATCGCATTAAAAATACCAATGGGATTTTTTTTTTTTAGAAGTTGACAAAATGATTCTAAATTTCATGTGAAGAAGAAATGTGTGAGAATGGGCAAGAAGCTTTGCTCCTAAAGAGAACTCACGATCTCATCTCCACATCTTCAGGCACAAGTGGGCTGAGAGCCTGGCTCTACTCCAAGGCCCCTCTTCCTGTTTTGCAGGTGTAGCTCTAAAGGCCGGGGCATGTTTTATATGCAGCCAGTGTATATCCTTGTCTTTGTCAACCACTCACTTTGAAGCAACTCCTCCCAAAAGGTCTACTGTGTGAGACATGGCTGTCAGCACAAAGATCAGAAATTCATTAGGATGAGTTCAAAAGCACACTGAGATTCAAGTCAATTCTTTAATGGAAACATGGAAGGCGGAGGCCAGGGAATTCATTTTCGGGGTCTTCATGCTCAATATTAAAGATTTCTAGGAAACAAAAACATTGAGCAATTAATGCAAGTCTTTATCTGGCTATTATAAGATAATAAGGTAAAATTCAATTTTCTCATATGATGAATACTATATATTTAGATTCCTAAGAGAACATGGAAATCAGTAATATTTAGTAGTTACATTTGCATTTCCTTTAATTTTTAATGGAATCTTGGAATATAATTCATCCAATCACTACATCCTCCCAGTGCTTCTCAAGTTGATGAAAATTCAGCACACATGAGCTTGGTTAAGCCTGTTTTACAGACACAGATAATGAAACTTTAAGAGATGGAAGGACTTGCCATATGTCACTAAGCAAGTGAGCTGCAGCTGAGGCTGGGGCTGAGCTTTCACTATCTGGGTCTGAAACAGGGGTCCTCCCAATATCCCCATTCATTTCCACAGCCATGGAGCTGATAAGATCCAGAGTGTCATAAAGTTACGAGCTTCTACCCCTAGGAACAAAGTCAGCTGCATTCCGTTCTGAAACTACAGGCCCCAGGCCCAAGCCTGACCAGACAGCTGTCTTTAAAATTTCAATATCCATTGCTCCAAAAGGAACTGACAATAATAACTAACACACACCATGCTTATCATGTGCCAGAAACTATTCTAAGGACTTTAAGGACACATACTCATGTAATTTTTACAGCCCTCCTTATGAAATACAATCATACCCAATTTACAGATGATAAAACTGAGGCACACAGAGGTCACCTAACATCCTGCAGACCAGAAGGGCAGCTCATGGCAGAGCTCAGGACCTCTGCTCCAAGGCCTGTGCTTTCACCCAGGGTGCAAGGCTGCCTAGCGCCGGCTCCATGCCTGCTCACACAGATCTCCATCTCTCTCTACACCCCACGGCCAGCTAAACGGACTTTTCTGTAATAAGATATGCATAGGATGGCCCAACCTAAACTACCTGTGATAAGACCTAATTAATACAAAGTGCAAAGCATGGCTAATTGCATACAAAAATAGGTAAATCTTCATTGTACTTTGTTGCACAGCTTAAAATACTCTTGTACAGTGTTTGGAATTATTCAAACTATAAAAACCTAGCCAGAAATTAATAAAGTGGACTGTGAAGTCTTAGTTCAGTTTCACCTAACTGTGACAACCCCTTTCTGAATTGATACAGCCTTCCCTTGCTCAGAAGGCCCTTGCTGCTCCCTGCCTTGTATTGTGTATTTATTTATCTGGTTAGCAAAAACACAAGTTCCCTGCAGGGGCCATCCCATCATAGAACCTGGCAAAATCCTTTGTACATAGGTAAACTCAACACATTTTTGGTGATGACGGATTAAGTGGAATAAAAATTTTTACTGTGGCACACAAACAAAAACATTTAAGTGCTATAAATAAATCTTGGACAGTCACATTTAAGTCATTTAGACAATTAAGTTCCCACTACCAGTAATTTCTCTAATTCACCACAGCCAACATTTATGGAATGCTTACTGGGTACCAAGAACTGCAATGAGTGCTTTATTCAAACTGTATCAGTTATGCCTCACAACAGTCCTATGATAGTAGTCCCTTGATATAATTATCCTCATTTTACAGATGAGGAAACTGAGGTTCAGAAAAATAGAGCAACTTATCTAAGGTCCCACCACTATTAAATGATGGTAGTAGGATTCAAACCTGGAACCTCTGCTTCCAGAGTCTGGGGTCTTAACCACTTGTTTCCCTACCTACCCTGTCCCTTACCCATGCCCCCTTCCCCACCAGCATAAGTCAGACCACCCAGAAGGTTTTTACCTACAGTACTCCTCGTGATCTCATTTCTCAAACTACACTTTTAACACTATCAGCCTTTTTTTATGGAGGGCAATAGAAAGAATAATCCTATAGAACTTACACTGCAATAAGGGCTTGTCCTGCATATGACTCAGTGTGTTCTTTTGAAGACCCTTCTGAGAAGTGTCCTTCTGATCTTGGCATCAAGAAGAGCAGTGCCTCAGTTAAGCAGTTTGTTGCAAGGATACTACAAATTGTATAGATGATAAGGCTTCTGTGTTATGGCAGTTGCTAGAGAGCTCAGTACTCAATTTGAGGTCCACTGACATTATGTGCATGTATCATTTCATTCTGGTTCCATTTATTATCTTCCAGTTGTTCTGACTCTTTTTCATCCACTTCTAATTTACATTAGCTTATATATAATGAAAGCATCTTTAAATGCTTTGGGGACAAGATAGAATATAAGTAAAGCACCCAGTAGATGTTCAGCTCATTTTCAACAATCAAGGCTGAAGAACATTTAGGGTTAGGAGAAGAGTCCTAACCAGAGTAAAAACTGGCAGCCCAGGGACTTTACCAACCCCAGGCTTGTTTCTAAAGTCTGGACAGTAGTTTTAAATTTTTTCCATTAGCTAGCAACATTTAAAATCCAAGAGATTTCACATAAAGACTAGATTCCTTGTTTTTCTGGAAAAACTGGAAGCTCTGACAACCCTAAAAACCTGTTCTCCATACATAGCAACATTTAAAGCTGAACAACAGCTTTGATGAACCATGACATTTTAGTTGGCCAGAACTCCACCCAGACAGTGTCACTCTTTTAAAGCCACCCACCTGAATCCCAAAGCCATTTGACTTTGCAAGCCCTGGACTAAATCAACAGCAAATCAATTCCTGGTAGAGAAATCTGCAGCTACAATTATTAGGCAGGATTTTCTAGCTCCTGGGGGAATCTGCTTACCTCCTTTATATCAAAAAATGGGATTATTCAGAAATTAGGCCAGAGAAAGGCAAAATGTGACCCACTGGATAAAGGCATCTATCTATTTATAAAACCTCCTAAGCTATCCATGGTGCTTCCTTGAGCTGTCAGCACTAACTCCCTAGCTTTCCCAGCCCTTCTCCCTACTCCATTCTCCACCCTAACCCCATCTCTGCACTGCTGTCTGCCTGACAACAGAGACCAAGGCTAAAGGCAAAAATGGCACAATCAAGTCATCACTCTCCAAGGGCTCCTATCCCACCTAGACTGTCTTCCTTGACTGCCCACCTGGAGGCGCCATAAACACAACTATCCACATTTCCCAAGGTCAAAGCAAAACCAAGTCCCTTCTCGAAAAACAACTGCAGTTGCCATTGTTTCAACCCACAAGCATTTAGAGTGTTCATACAGAAAAGCCGAAATTTCCCCTTTCAGGAAGTTCCTGGGAGGAAGTCAGTGCCCTGAAGCTCAGCCACTCCTCAGACCAGAGAAAACAAAGGCGATGCTGGCTTCCATTCTCCGGAAGGACTACAGCATCCCAGACCAGGAAGCAGGACCGTGAGGATGTGAGAACATTAGCCAGGGTGCAGGGCTTCCCTGGCAGCCTCCGGTAGTAAGAGCCCCTTCACTTTGTTTGCATGTTTGAGGAAGGGTCATGGGCTTTTTCTTTGCATTTCTTATATCTAAAAACTTCTGCCATATTTTGATCAAGAATCAACCATGAAACTAGTTGAATATTTGAATGGGATTGTGGGTGTAGTTATTTGTCATCCCACCACAACTTAACTCTTGTCCCAATTCTTTGGAAACTAGAACCCTCCACCAGTGGCAACAGCAATCCCTGGCACTCTAGTAATAGTTAGTAGTGATGTCATGGTACTTGAGGAAAATTATTCCTAACAATGTAGTCCACAATTGCTGAAACTCTCTCTCCTTGTTCCTTATATTATTTTAAAAGTAATACATGTGCAGTTAAGTTTTCCCAAACAGAACCACGGTAAAAAATGGAAAGTAAGTATCTTTGGGCCGGTATTGCCCATTTCCACTCCCTTCCATTATTATCGCTTTTACAGTTATCCTGTGGTTATCAGCTTAACTAAATAATAGGCTTCTATCTCGATTTGTCAACCTCAGACAGTATCTATTGACTTACTGCCTCCCCCATATCTAACTCATTCACACTTATTTCACCTCTATTTCATCTTTAGTTTTCTTGATTATGCTATTTTTAGTTCTTCAATCAATTCTGATTCCTGTTTCAACAGCATCACTCAGTATTTCTTGACATCCCACCATGTAACAGAAGGAAATGAGCATCTCAACCCATCCCCGTTTCCTGCCTCTCTTTTTCCTCCTGCCTTCTAGCCATGGACTTCTCTCTCTGCTCTTCCACTCCCTTCACACTGCCAGGTTTTAAAACCTTGGGTTATTGTTTTTTCTCTAGTTATAATTACATCTTTCTTGTCTTATATGAGGATTAACCAATAAACTATTTAGCTACATCTACAGCATTATGATTATGTAAACATTACTTCCCACAGAACCAATAGCAATGCTCAACTCCCAGAGAAGGAAATATAATTCTTTATCAGTGAACCTGGCTAAACCTCAGAGTTAAATGGGTTCTCTTTTCTTACACTCCATTAAATGCTCAAAATTATACTATAGTTTAGTTTGCTTTTACTTTCACCTTTAAAAAAAAAATGAACCAACTCTTCAATATCCCCCTGTCCAGGCTTTTGTGTGTGTGTGTGTGTGTGTGTGTGTGTGTGTGTGTGTGTGTGTGTGTGTGTGTGTGTTTAATCAAAACTACATTCATATGAACTCAGCAATATCTGGTGTTCATCCCTTTCTAGTACAGAAGTGCACGTTACTAGGAAAGCACAGGCCCAGATGCTCCAAGGTGTGTGCCCAAGCGGGGAGATGACCCCAGGTGAAGAGATGACTCACTTAGCATGGCTAGTTTTTCTTTTTTTTTTTTTCCTCACCATATGTGCAGGTTTGATACATGATTTAGCATCTTGGCTACTTGATTTTTGTTAATGCCTCTTTGTTTAAAAACAACTACAACATAGAGTCAAACAATGAAAAACACAGTCTTAAATTATGTAGTTGCCAATGTTATGAAACAGAAAATAGGTCACAACATTGAGCAGAGAGCAAGTTGCTTGTTCCTGGAGATAACTTATGAAATAGACAAAGTTACAGGAGAAGCAACGCTGCGCAAGAGAAAGAGCAATGGTTTGGAGATAAGACAATACTGAATCCCAGATAAACTACTTTCCTTGCAGTGTGACCTTAGGCCTTGGGAGAGTTGGTGTCAGGCCTCTCTGAACCTCTGTTTCCTAACCTAGGTAACAGGCACAGTATCATCTCCTTTGCAAGAGTACTATGAAGGCACAATGAGATAATGTGTATTAAGCAACCAGCACAGTCCTTCACGCTCATAGTCAGTGCTGAGAAATACCAGATCTTGCATTTCCAGGATCAAGTGTCTCTCAAAATCACTATAATAAACGAAGACCAGGCAACGAGCTGCAGTATTTATTCAGGTCCTCGGAAAGTATAGCGGGAGGGGACCAAGGGGCATGGACAGGCATTATTAGTCTAGTTAGTCATAAAACTAAAGAAAATGTACAAAGTGAAGACAAGACACACAAAGCTAGACAAAAATTTGGTGAAGGATAATGTTATTACAAAGTTCTTTTATAATTAGACTCTCTGGAAGATTTTTAAAAATAGCCCCTTCCTTGATTACAATTCTGAACTAGACCTTATCATATTAAGATATTTTGACATGCAACATATACCTTACCACGGACAATTAAAAGACAATTTCAAAAGACATTGTTTTAATAGTTTAAAAAAAGTCCATAATTCACAATTTACCCAAATTTATGGTTTAAGAAAAAAGAAAGATTTTGTATGAATCACTCTATAAGCTAGATTAGAAAATCATGAATTCTAGAATTCTAGAAGATGAATACTCCCACACTTTGTTACATACGTAATAAGAATCATGCACAGAAACATGGTGCCACTAAAACTTCTTCCCCAAAACTGTGGCAATATTTCAAGCTCCACGTCTCTCCGTTATATGGATTTTGTTCTCTGGAATCTAAACATTCTCTTCTTTCATTGCTTTCACCTGCTTTATCCATGCTATATCAGTGATTTAAACCTAAAATGATTTCTAGCCAAAAGAATATTACTAGACTCCTACACTCTTACAAAAATAGCTTCTATCTGAAAGTGAGTGGTGAGGTGTTAAGATCTGGACCACCATTTAAATACATAAAATTTTTCATATTTGATTATATTAATATATAATATTAAGTGAGCCTTTATTTCACTGGCCTTTCCCTATTTCTCCATAAACCTGCTTTGCATTTCTACCCACTGCCAATATTCTGCCATGTAATAATATTTCCTTGAATCAGTCAAGACAAAGGGAAAAGAATGAGTATTTAAAATGCTCTCTTTTAAACTTCAAAAGGAGAACGGGAGAGAAAAACTAAAATCAGTCCTTTCTGTAATACTTTCAACTATTTAGAAAATTCACTTCATCATGTATCTTCTGAGCACTGCCCTTGTAGTAGACTATGCACTACAGGCTGTGCATTATTCAAAGATACCGAAGACAAAGTCCAGTTATGCAGGAGGTGTGGACAGCCACAACACCACAGGGTGAGTCAGAGCCAGGCAGGTGTAAATGCAGAGGCACAAAAATACCATCTGCGGTGAGTCAGGTAAGTACACAGCTGACTGTCCACTCCCAGGCTGTATATTCTGTTCTGTTCACAATCAAAAGCACAGTAGGCTGAGGCGGCTTTAAAATACTCATCCCTTTTGCCAACCTCATCTTAAACCTCATTTCCCTCCCATTTTCTGATCACTTCTCGTGTCCCTAGTCTTAAGGGAAAGCTATTAGGCACTTCTCAAGAACTCATTAACCAGGTGTTCACTGCTGCTCCAGAACTCTTTCCCATATCACAGAAACTAGAAAGCGCTGGGTTTTTACTCTCCGGCTCAATTTTACCTTGATTATGATTCTGCATCACTTCCATATGGCTACTTAACTGCCTAACCATCCATAAGAGTGATTATAAATGGTGGAATTATGAATTTAACAACTGTTAATAACTGACTTAGTAGGTTTGAGGAGAGCGCTATGCTCCTTGAGGTAGGAAGGCCTCTTGGTATTTGATTCCAGGTAGGAAGCTGGGTCACATCTAACCCATCCCAGGCCAATGACTAGCCAACCTATTGTTAACTCCTGTTACAGAAAGATTACACAACCTCTACAGAGTGTGACTACCATTACTGGTAGGCATGTCATACACACTCATCATGTTTGTCTATGTGCTGTGGAAAGTCTTTTCACTTGCATTTTTAGAATAGCAGTATCACTATTCTCAGAGTTTTATAAAAAGGAAATGATTGTGGTCTTCATAGGGAAGCGTGGGTTCAAATTCCACTTCTGACACACAGTTTTAAAAAAAAAAAATTAGGGAACCTTTTTTTTTTCTTTTTTTTTTTTGAGACAGGGTCTCGCTCTGTCACCCAAGCTAGAGTACAAGGGCATCATCATAGCTCACTGCATCCTCAAACTCCTGGGGTCAAGTGATCTCCCTACCTCAGCCTCCCAATTAGCTAGGACTACAGGTGTGTGCCACCACATCTGGCTAATTTTTCTATTTTTTTGTAGAGATAGGGTTTCACTCTTGCTCAAGGTGGTATTGAACTCCTGGCCTCAAGCGATCATGCCACCTCGGTCTCCCAAAGTGCTAGGATTACAGGCATGAACCACCATGCCCAGCCATAATTAGGGAGCCATTTAACCACTGAGGTTGCCAAAACAAAAAAAATATTTAAGTGAATCTTCTTACCTAAGGAGCAGGAAAGTTAAAAACCAATCAATTACAGTAATAGCATTATGGGCTAGTGAAAACCCATAGGAATTTTCCACATGGAGACTCTCTAGAAAGATGTAACACGGGGAAGGGGGAAACCACAGTCTTATCTTGGAATTATTATACAGAAAAACATTAGCCTTTTCTAAGAAGTAATGTGAACTCACTGAAAGCTTTTACTGAAGTACAGCACCTCAAAGTTTCAGGGAAACAAAAATGCCATCAAATATTCATTGCACAGTAGTGAAAAGTGCATTCTCATTAATGAATCCTCTACCTTTATCCAATTTTTTGATTCTGCGTTTAAAAAAATAATAATAATAATGGGTGGCTCACACCTGTAATCTTTGGGAGGCCAAGACAGGAGGATCACTTGAGGCCAGGAGTTCAAGACCAGCCTGAGCAACTTAGCGAGACCACATCTCTACAAACAGTAGGGGAAAAACATTAGCCAGGCATGGTGGTATGTGCCTGTAGTCCCAGGTACTTAGGAGGCTGAGGAAGGAGGATCTCTTATGCCCAGGAGTCTGAGGTTGCAGTGAGTTATGATGACACCACTGCACTTTAGCCCAGGCAACAGAGCAAGACTCTGTCTTGGGGGGGGTGGGGTGGAGCTAATACAAGTATTAACAAGATAAATGTTTTAGAAGAAGCTTCATAGAGAAAATACTTAAATGGGTCTCCAATTGGTACCTATATAATGTACCAATGCTTGAATTCTTCAAATACTTATACTACCCAACACTCAGAAAGGATTGAAGAAATTGTACAAGTAATGCCTACATAAAAATTGGCATTTTGGTTTTAACTTAGCAGCTAATTCTATGCAATATTATGAACTCATGTATGGTAAGAACATTGACATAGTATATATCTATGGAGTGCTGAACATCAACATCATACTCTCACAGAAAGCAACTGCATCATTTTTAAAGGTTCTTATATAAGGGGGCTGACCTATTGGTAGGCAGCTCATGCTGCTAAAAAACCTAAAGTGGTTGTACGGATGTAGCTCTATCGCCTCCCAAATTCCTGTATGGGTAGCCTCTACTCTACAACCTTTCTGTGCTCACCCTGCTGGGAGACAACTGCTCCAGGCCCTTCTCCCATGGACCCTGAGAGGACTGGTATGGCCTTGGGTCTCTCCAAAGAGCTAGCTGCCTCACTCATAGTTAGTGGCCATGCCCTTTGCTTCTTTCTCTCAAGGTCCCCCTGCTTGTGGCACTGGGTTTGGCTGATTTACGAGCAGCTGTTCCATAATCATTTTCTGGCATTCTATGGAAACACAGCAAATGTACTAGCGACCTATGCGCTTAAAATCAGCATCACTCAAAGGTCTAGCCTTGGTTTGGCACCATCAACAGGAAAATTTAGTGATCCAGATAACCATTCACTCTATTCCACTCTCTTAGTGGGTTGGACTCCTTCCTGGTCTGAAGTCACAGTCTGAACTTACTGTATTTTACTATATCCTAGAGAAGTCCACTCCAAGATACCTCAGGCACTGAGATTTACTGAGATTCCACTGCGTGTCAGGCATTTTGCTCAGCACTGGGGGATACTGAAATATAAGATCTAACATTTTATCCTTTTGTCCAAAGACTATCTCCCTCTCCTCAAAAGTCACCCTGGGTTTTTGCTGTATATGCAAGTAGAATTTTAGAGGGAAAAAAAAAAAAAATCAATTGGATCAAATTGGTCAGCTAGCCAGGCAGGGCACAAGGAGACAGTGTTTGAATATCAGTTGAACTACCTGTTTAACTGTGTTTATTATGAACTACCTTACAGAGATGATTAAATAATTAACAAAGTCCTTGGAAAAGATAAGATTCCCAAAAGAATAAATTCATTTTAGTTTCTATAGAGCTCTTTTACAAACAAATAAGTCTTTACTGTCTTAAAATATCTTTTTAAACATCTTGAAAAAAAACTTTTCATATAACATCACCTCTCTACCATATGGCCCATGGAGAATGGACAGGTAAATTATCAAGTCTATTATGAAAATAAATAAGGTCAAAATTTGAAAAAAAAAAAAAAAAAAAAAAAAAAAAAAACCAACTTTGAGTAACTTTTTACGTGATATTTACAAGAATCAACTATAGACCTAGAGTGGACTTGTTTGAGCTTCTGATGCTCTCTGCCACCACGGAAGTGTCAAATAATGTTCAAATGCATGGGATGAAGTAGTTCCCAGGACAACTATGTAGTCCCAGAGACTTGTGGGAATACAGCTGCAATGCTAATCCCTATCTGGAACCTGGGGTTTCTTATTCAGAAACTCTGGGCCTGGTCCCAGAAACCTGCAGTTTTAACAGAAGCATCAGTGCAGGGGATTCCGTGCAGGTGCACTAATGCAGGGCTTCACTCCACACTTTGAGAAACTCCACTTTACGAGGCACAGAGCAGAGCCAGGGAGAGAAACTCTGTGATTTACTTAATATTGTAATTGACAAAGGGACCAAGTTCCTGACTGAATAATGGAGCAATCCTCAAACATCTATTCAAGTATTTAACAGTGGAGGGAAGAAGGCAGAGAACTACAATCAAAATGGACTACCATTTGAGCAATCCAATGCAATGGCAAAAAAAATGGCAATTCTACGGCATGGACATATATACTGGTTCCTCCTAAATGGTTTACAAAAGAGTCTGTAGAGTTTTGTTTTGGTTTTCCTTTTATGGAAACCAACATCACACTGTATAATGGAAGAGATTGAAGATATTAATTGTGAGCAGTCATCTTTGCAGAAACTCATATTCTACAAGTAGAGAATATTTATATGCCATTTAAATATTACATACTGTTAATAAAGTACAAGGTGTTAACCTTCATAGCATAAAACATAGTAATCAACTGGGTGTTGTTACATTAGTACAAGTATGATTTTCCAAAAACCAACTGCCATGCGATCCAAATTCATTTTATTATTTTTTAATAGAGATGAGGTCTCGATCTGATGCCCAGGCTGGAGTGCAGTGGCACCAACACAGTTCACTGCAGCTCGAACTCCTGGGCTCAAGCGATCCTCCCTCCTCAGCCAATCCAAATTTAAATGAACTTTGATCTTCTGGACATAAACACGAAGACTTTCTTTTCCTTTTTTTTTTTTTTTTTTTTAATTTTTATGAACATTTTGGCTTTTTACAGCGTTACTATTTGAAGCAGTCATAAAGGTACCTTATCCAAAATGTACAATCCACCTCCACTGGTGCTGCTACTCCCTAGAACTTCCTAGCATTGCCATCAATATTTAAAGTCCCACATCAATATTTGCTTATTCTCCAGCCGCACAGATTATAGCTGCCACCACCTTTCCCTTGCCACATAGCTGCTGGGAGATATCCTGCTCAGACCTGCTGTTTGCACACGGACTCCCCATCCAGCAGAATCCTGTTGCTCTAAGCAACACTATTAGCCTAGCAGAAATAGCCATCCTCTTTCTAAGTAACCTTTGAATCTTACTGAACTTCACACTATTGTGTACCCTGGTACAGAGATTTGGATTTGACAGTTGAAGGCTAACTGTGACTGTTGCTAATGAAACTACAAAATAATCTCTATAAAAACAGGAACCCTGAGACCTACTCAAAGGTCAAACTCTAACTGTAAGTTTCTAACAGAGGTCAACACGGCCCCTCCCATCACTGCTCTTTCTCACACTGCCTGTGGGTTGTTATTATTGTTTCTTCCCTTTTCTTCAGAGTTTTAATCATGGTTTTTCAATTATTTACTTATGTGTATACTGGTAATTTTTTTCTCTTCTTGTTTGGAAGCTCCATGAGGACAGGGATCTTATTCTTTTATTTATCATTGTACTGATAGCAGTTAGCACAGTACCTGGTACATTGTACACAGTAAATAAACTGTTCTTAAGTGACGGAAACTATTCAAGATATTAAAGGTACAAACCTCTAAGTCCCTCGAAACTGGCTACTACCATCATGCTTCTTCAGTCTGGTCTGAAATTTGAGGGCCGCTTGTTCTTCCTTGCTCTTCATGTTGGCTAGCCCAACTTAGTTTTCTTTTTTTTTTTTGTTTGAGACAGAGTCTGGCTCTGTTGCCCAGGCTAGTGTGCCGTGCTGTCAGCCCAGCTCACAGCAACCTCAAACTCCTGGGCTCAAGCGATCCTCCTGCCTCAGCCTCCTGAGTAGCTGGGACTACAGGCATGCGCCACCATGCCTGGCTAATTTTTTCTGTATATATTTGTAGTTGTCCACATAATTTCCTTCTATTTTTAGTAGAGATGGGGTCTCACTCTTGCTCAGGCTGGTCTCAAACTCCGGAGCTCAAACAATCCACCCACCTCAGCCTCCCAGAGTGCTAGGATTACAGGCGTGAGCCACCGCTCCCAGCCCCAACTTAGTTTTCTATTCTTGGCCTGTCGTCATGCTGTTTGGGATAGCAAAAACAATACTAATTCCATATGAAGTTCTGCCTTCATGGCATTTGGGCTTATCACCTGCAAGCAGCACCACACAGACTACAAAAGTATCAATATTATCTTGGGTGTCTCTCTGGGTCTGCAGAGTCACTGGCACATGGAAGCTTCTAGATGCTTGCCTTCAAGGACCTCTGAAATGCCAGAAGTCAGTTAGACTGGAAAAAAATTCTTGCAGCTGACAATTATATACAATTCCTATGTTTTGAGAAATATCACAATAACATATGCTGAATAAAACCAGACACTCTGATTCACTCTTCTAAGGTCAGAAAAGGACTGGACACCATTAATCTAATAGAAGCATCTAAAGGTTTTGCAATTAAGTAACACCATGTCCTTGTGAATATCTCTCAGCAGTCCACCTGCTTGATCACAGCCAGAGTTCTAATCTATATATGCGTCATTCACTCATTCATCCGGTCAATGTTTACTAAGCCTCTACACTGTGCCAGGTCCCGTTCTAGGTACTTGGGATCTAGCAGTACACAAAACAGACAGAACTTCTCAGGGAGCTTCTAATAGGAAGGAGACAAATATTAGGCAAATAAATGTACAGGAAATAAAACACTGAAACCAGCTGGGCATGGTGGCACATGCCCCTAGTCCCAGCTATTCAGGAGGCCGAGGCAGGAGGATCACTTGATCCCAGGGGTTCGAGGCCAGCCTGGGCAACACAGGCAAGTCCCTGTTGAGACAACTTACGCAGAGGCTGAAGAGAGAGGAGGGAATGAGCTATGCTGATTCCTTGGGAGCAAAGCAATCCAGAATACATACTGGAAGGTCAAAGTCACTGAGACAAAAGAGAGGCTGGTAGGTTCAAGGAACAGCAAGGAGGAAGGAGCAAAGTCAACAAAAAGAAGAGCAGAAAGATGATATCAGAGAATGGAGGGAGACAGTGGCAGAGAAAGCATAGGGCCAGTAGGCCCTCTGCGATTTAGCGTCAACTCAGTGAGACAGAAAACCCCCAGAAGGTTCTCAGCAGAGGAGTAATATAGCTGCCTCACGCTTTAACAAGATAACTGTCTGCCCTGGGAAGAATACTAGGAAGGAGGTAGGCAACGGAACTTCCTTTAGTACTTGCTCTGCTGGAAAGAGTATAGCTTTTATTCTACACTGCAACCTAAAGGGATCTAGTAGCACATTGACTAATCTGCCAAAGGATTTGATCCAGTATCTTTTCATCAATAGGAGGACAGAATTGCTGCCTTCACATCTTTCTTCTTTTGAACAAGCATGATACATCAGAAATGGGATTCAAGGCCAGGCACATCTTGGTTCACTTATAGGATGGGGAGCATGGAACAAGTTATGTTTTCCCCTTAATAATAAATAAATGATGAATATACTATTTATGAGTCAAGGGACCTGGCAGAGTGTGCAAGTGATGAATAAAGGATGGCTGGCTGTTACCATTATTATTATTATTGAATATCCCAATACTTTGTCAAAAATCCACATGCTATTAAGGTCAATGAAGACATAGTAGCATCTTCCTCATTTACTAATCTCAATTGCCAAACCACCCACGGGAAACACTCTCTTCAAAGTACAATACTAGAAACTTTTTCGAAAGCTAATGCAAGTCTAAATACTTGTGTTTTGTCAGGGTATTACTTCATGAGATTTAGCAAGGATGGCAGTAATTACCCTAAGAAGATGAAAGATGAATGTCAACTATGGACTTAGAACTCCATTATCCTTAGTGATGAAGATAAAATGCTGTTCAATCCCAACCCTATGCCAGAAATGACATAAGATTTCCTAGATAATTGCTCTATTTTAAATTTTTTAAAATAAATTCTCTTTGTTAGCAAAATTCTCTTTACAAAAATGGAGTACATTATTTTTTAAAGTAACTTCAATAGCCAAATGTTTGATAGGCATATTTTGTAACGGTTTTTAGAAATCCATTTTCATCCATCACTTTGTCTTTATAGAAGCAGATACCTCTGGTTGCATACCCAACATCCACTTCTTAACCCTTGCCAGGCAAAGCCCCAAAAACTTTAGGGTATCCATCCTTCTCTTACATGCATCAAGGGATGGCAGCTCTGCCCTAATTCAAGGCTTGAATCCTGAATTGGACCACAGCTGCAGTCCAATTCCCCCGGTGACTGGGCTGAACCTATGAGGCACTTCTGACTGTGAGACTCAGGTAAGGACCGAATATGGATACTGGTGATAGTGATGTATTGGAAGGGCTTTGGGGAAGTTTTCCTTGCTCTCAAGAAGGCAACACCAGGAGAGAGAGACTTTCTGTCCCTAGTTTTGCTGCACCTAGCTGCAGAGCTGGAAGCCCTGTGGCCAGCCTGCTAAGCGCCTAAGGCAATGGAATCCCAAAGAGGCTGAGCCAGAGCCCTGAGCAGACATCTGGAGCCTTTCCCACCTCTGGGCTGCTTGTTACATCAAAGAATTCATTTCTCCTTGCTAAAGCCAATTGGGTGTTTCTGCTACCAGCGCCTACTAACGCATTTTTTGATAGATGACAACTAATTTTTTTTAATCCAGTATTACAGTTGGAAACTTGTTTTTGATAAATGACATCACATTTGCACAAATGAATAAACAGATGACCTCTCCTCTTATTTACTCCTTCTGATCATAAATGTAATATATATTGACCTCTAAAAATAATTCTTAAATTTCATAAATAAACTGAGTGAAGTCTGAGATTTTTTTTAGTGTCTTCATTTTTTATTAAACTTACATGTACCCTGGTTTGGCATTTATTTACAAAAGCTAATGAAAGCTCCATGCCTACATTTACTCATGGTATTCTGATAAAGAGATTGGAAAGATTTATTGCAACCTCTGAGCTGTGCTTTCGTTCTGTAGGTATTCAGTGCCTCGTGTAATTGCAGGATTTTTGGTGAAAATTAGTCTCTTTTGAGCCTTTTTCTGAGTCCTTCCCAAAAGCACTAGGCTTTTCACACTTTACCCTCCATTAGCATTTCAAGAATCCTGTGGGATGTATGTGTATATGCACGTGTGAATATGTATATGTGCTTGTATGTACCTATTTACCAGTACACATGTATGTGAATCCAGTGTTATCAGAAGCTCTGTTCTTGGAGACAACAGACTAAGTATAAAGGGGTGTTAGAATCCAAAATTTCGAGTAACCATTTCACTAGATGATTGCTTTCCTGCAAAATGCTTTCAAATGGTTTCATAAAGGTTGAGTTTAGTTATGGTATGCCAATAAACAGCATTTCCTCCCTTCCAGCACACACAGAAAAGATTTTTATTTGCTTGCTTTCTTGGACACACATGACCTAAGAATGCATTCTTTCCATAACTCCACATTGACCTTTTTCGTATGTACAAAAGGAAATCTCTACTGCAGTCACTTATCTCAATGCCAAATGAAATTCCTTCAAAATGTATTTAATAAAGTCCTATTAATTTCATATTTCAAGGCAATTTACTACTCAAACTACAGTAATTGCTTTCAAGTATCCACGACAGAAGCTGTACAAAGTGAAACAATAAATCTTGGTGACAAAACTGCTTCTGTGCTAGTTTGAAAATATTTCCCGCTTACACTTGACATATCACTTGCTCAGTCAGAGAACGCTTCAAAGCAAAGCGAGTGGTTTTGAATAGAATTTGGACGTTCAGGTGGCTTATGTGGTCACTTCAAGCTAAACTGATCCAACACCAAAGGTGACCTATTTCTGCTTTACTCCTTTTCTTTCAGTGACGTTTTCCACCATAGCAAACAGAATGGATTAAGAGATGGAAACCATTGTGGAATGGATATGGCCACAAACACCAGAAAAGGCCTTAAGTCACATTTCAACAATAAATACCACAATGCTTAATTAGGATCAGTACACTAACCAACACCAGGGCAATCATCTTTTCCAATATTCTACCTTCATATCTCCATTGCCCTGCTCATTCCCTTTTCAACTCCTTTCAGAATTCCCTTGTTTTACCTCTCTCTTCACTTTTATCTGTCATTTCCCTCTACAAAGTAGAACTATGCAAGAAACACTTAAAATTGGGTAGTCAATTACCTTACTTTCCATGATAAAAATGAAAAGTTTTCTATTGGGCTTCTGGCATTTATGTCACACTCAAGTTAATCATGGATTGGAAAGACTAAGGTGACCAAATGTTACACTGCCTTATACGCAGGCTTTTTATTCTACAGAGGAATAACAAACATTAAAACTTATTTTTAAATTTTTTAAAAGCCTTTGGACTTTTCAGTGACAGACGCGCAGTAATCAGGCCAAAGGCTCAAAAATGTAAGAAAAAATTCCTCAAAAATATAGAAAATTCTTGATCCAAGTAACCTCTACAAAAGGTATGGAAATTATTTTGTCTAATTTCTCAAAAAGTAGCACATCTGAAACAAAAAAAGGGAACATGTGGATTTTAGGTATTAACAGAATTAATTTCTATTATTTTTCTATTCTAATTTCAAAACATTCCCTATTCTCTACAAAACACATTTCAATATTGTTAGCTAAAATATCTGGCTATCTTAATGGCAACATTATATATAAAACATGGTGCCCTTGTTTTGGATTAGAAGCTTGTTAAGTTAAATGCAAGTCAATTTAATTTAGCTCTAAATAGGTTCTAAAAGCCCAAACCACAAAATTTATGGTACGTCTTCTCTCTAATGGAGAAATGTGCTTTGGTATTCAATGTTTTTAATAAGCTATCAAGAAATACTAACAGTTGATATATAATACATGTAGACTATATCAGATATTTCAGCATTTGTCTTCAGTGTAAGCAAGCAAAGCACATAATAAATGGAATATAAACACACTGTTGATTTCTGTGTACTGATCTCATAAGTACATAAAAGTACAGATAAGTTTATAATTTATTATAAGGTACTCATAATATTGCTTGAAATCTTTCAAAAGAAAAAAGAATAAATATTTCAAGACTAGCTACATGAACATATAACTAAAATATTTGAAACGATTTATATAGTTAAAATGGTTAATAAAAATCATGTTTTAACTAGTGAGGTATGAAAAAAATCAATGGCAAAATCCTTATGAAGTGAGAAAACATTTTATAATTTTCCCTTAATGAAGCTGCTCTGTAAACCCAAATATACTGAGTTTGTTTTAAATGAGGTATATCTATAGTTATTTCTGAACACCAAGAATATGTTAATATTTTTTACAGACTTAATAAGCCCTATCATTCTGTTTGCTTTTTCTTTTATGATAAGAAACCTATGAATCTGTTGCTATTCCTTCAGAACTTTGTGGAACATTTTTTCTATCCTTCCTACTGGGCTACTATAATCTCATATTCACCCATTTCATGATGTGTTATGGGTTTCCAGCACCCACATTAATTTCATTTTTACCAGCTTTTACTTCTATATCCACTTATGATCCACCTCAATCACTAACACTCCACACTCTTCTTTCTCCCTGTGTTTAACATGATCCACAATTTTCCCTTATTGTCTAGCTTGAGTTAGATGTTTTGCAGCATCTGAGCTTACATTTATTTCCATCACCCTTTAAAAAAATCATTAACTTCCCTCCTATAAAGATTAAAACTCTACTTGAAAAATCCAAGGCATTGCCCTATTATAATTAAGGCTTTATTAGCAGCTTTTTGTTCTTGGCCTAAATATGGACTATATGTGACTAACTCTAGGATTGGCTGAAACTTCTCTTCTTTCAAGGTAGATATTCTAACATTTGAATATTCTTACTAGTAGAGTAAGTGCCACTTGGTTTGGTAGGTCCCCTCCTGTCAAGAATATTGGAAACTTTACATAAGGGAGAAATAATCTACCGAATTAAGTCACTGGTATATGGGGTATATGTGTTATGGCAGCTCATGTTACCCAATTACAATGCTGTAAAATGGAAGTTAACAGTTGCATAGTCTTTACCATGTGCCAGACAAATTCTAAGTACTCCACATATATGAACACATATTTTAATCCTCACAGCAATGATGCTATGGATGAGATAGTACTATTAATATCTCCATTTATAGATAAAGAAACTGAGGCAGAGAGAAGCCTTGTAGCCTATTCAAGACTTTATAGCTATTAAATGGCAAACCTAGATTCAAACTCTAGTTCTGTGACTCTAGGGTTCAGGTTCTTTTTTCTTTTGAGACAGTCTCACTCTGTTGCCCCAGCCAGAGTGCAATGGGCATCATGATAGCTCACTGCAACCTCAAACTCCTGGGCTCAAGTGATCCTCCTGCCTTAGCCTCCTGAGTAGCTAGGACTACAGGCACCCCTCACCATGCCCGGCTAATTTTTTATATTTTTAGTAGAGATGGGATCTCACTCTTGCTTAGGTTGGTCTCAAACTCTTGACCTCAAGCAATCCTCCTGCCTCAGCCTCTCCAAGTGCTAAGGTTACAGGCATGAGCCACCACGCCCAGCCTAGGGTCTAGGTTCTTACAACTGTGCTACACTACTTCTCTTAATTTCTATAATCTGAAGGAGTATTAATATGACTAAGATGGTACAACTAAAGGTGGGAGATAAAGGGTGGGGAATGGCATCACCAAGAAATCTTCAAGGTATAAAATTAAGGTGGCATTATTATTACCATAATATTCTTAGATGAAGACCTAAACTTGTTGGCTACCGAGAATTTTCATTTCTAGAATTCATTAGAGACTTCAATTTGATAAAATGACAACAGGTTTTTTACTTAGAAGATACCGTTTGAAGGCCGGGCACGGTGGCTCACGCCTGTAATCCTAGCACTCTGGGAGGCCGAGGAGGGTGGATCGCTCGAGGTCAGGAGTTCAAGACCAGCCTGAGCAAGAGTGAGACCCTGTCTCTACTAAAAAAAAATAGAAAGAAATTATCTGACCAACTAAAAAATATATATATAGAAAAAATTAGCCGGGCATGGTGGCGCATGCCTGTAGTCCCAGCTACTTGGGAGGCTGAGGCAGGAAGATCGCTTAAGCCCAGGATTTTGAGGTTGCTGTGAGCTAGGCTGATGCCACAGCACTCATGCTAGCCCGGGCAACAAAGTGAGACTCTGTCTCAAAAAAAAAAAAAAAAAAAGATACCGTTTGATAAATTTAATTCCCTAGATGTTAAAAATTAAGGAATCCATGTGGCTAGCCTTTGCCATACTCTCTATTTGCACATAGAAAGAAGAGTAAAGAACGTCCTATTTATAAGGGCAATGTCACCTTATTCGCAATTCCTCTGTCTACCGCCACACAATCAGGAATCCATACAAAATGGCACCATTCAAAGGAGTAGAGCCCACAGAGCCTGAGAGGCTGCAGAACCGACAATGGTCAAGACATGAGAGCTCTTCAACATGCACGTAAAAATACTTTGCTGCTCCCAAGGACTATTTCTGCTTCTCTTGAATTAACTAGGACTTATGGTGGCTCAGAGCTTTATTTTATTTTAATTTTTAATGCTTACAACTTAATAGGAATATAGTATAAACAAAAATGTGCTGATTCTCACTGCAAACATGACAAGCACAAATATTATTACTGAAGTCATTTATACCCAGCTATCGGCAATATGCAATGGTCATGTAAATTAAGATTTTAGGATGACTTTTTCTTTGATTACAAACATAAAATTTAATTTTGTCACCCTTATATTTCAGAGAATCCAGACTCAAGTCTATACAATATTCTGATCTCATTAGTGAATAAGCAGTGTTTGTAACAATCATTAAATGGTTCTTCCCTTGTATAGATATCACTCAGACAGACATAGTATTAAAGATCAACAAATCAACAACAGCTGCATAGTAATGATAACAACAGCTAATTTTTAGTGAATATTTACTCAATTTTACAGCTAGGCCCTGTGTAAAATATTTAATACATAATATCTGGTTTATTCTTTACAACAATCACTGTGATTATCTCCCATGTTATAGATAAGGCAGCTGAGCCTACTTTTATCTTTTATCTTTTGAGTGACTTTTATCTTTTATCACACAGACAACAAATGCTGTAGTCAAGATTCAAACCCAGGCTGCATGATGCGGGAGCCCATACCTTTAGCCACTATACTTCATCCATCCTAAAACATGGCTTGCCAGTTGTCTCATCAAGCATTTAATGGCAACATGGAGGTAATCTGTCTGAGTATCCCCAAGGCCTCCATATTACAGAGTCATCTTTTTCTATGAGATTTAAGTTAGAAGGGCTTGTGCCCCCCTCCTCCATTCAACTAGCATGCCCTCCCACCCACCCATACCTCCAGAGATTCTTGAGGGCTTAGTTGCTATTCTGTGACCTCCAGTTCCAATTTCCTGCTGCCACTGAATTCTCTGGTTCCAGGTTGCCTCTCGCCTTCTGCCTGCTGTGCTCTTTCCCCAACATGGTTTGGCATCTGGACCTCACCAGGTAAGGTACAGGTGCAGGTAAAGTCAGGTGCAGGTACAGTAAGGTGGGGTGCTTAGTCTTCTCCCTGTGGTCAAGAGCTACGCCAGCTTGACCCTGTACAACGGCTTCATGCAAGAGGCTACTCTACCAAATCAATAAACGCACAACCTGACGGAGCAGTCTGCAATTCAAGGCTGGAATTGGCCTACATCCTCCCTGAAGACCCAGATTTGCAGTGTAATCGTGCCAAGCCATTAATTGCAGGCACCTAGCGAGCAAGGGCAGTCCCTAGGCACCACTGCATCTCAGTCTCAAAGAGCATCTGAAGAGGAGAGTTTGCAGTTTCATGTAGATGATCATTATACTGCTAACAAATATGGTTACTGACTTCCTTAGAAAGAAGATAAGCCTCATCAGGTGAACTGGGCCAAGGAACTAGCTGAAAGAAAGACTGCTGTATTTCCTTAACTGAAGGCACTAACAACAGCCAGCAGAATCAATCCACCAATTCCTCCCCGCCCGGCACCCTCGTCTTACCCTCCCCCTCCCACACAGGCACGGTAGGGCCGAGGAGCAGAATACCAAGCTCTCCAATGCCCCAGCACAGGAAGGGCAGGGTCCAGCCGCTGGGCTTCCTGTTGAAGGCTGCCTCAGGCATTCCCACTAACCGATAATGACACGCTCACAGTTCACCAGCAAGAGCACACACCAAATGAGGAGAAACAGCACTGGCATCCATCTCTCATGCTGCCTTTTTTGTCTGCAGCATTTTTTATGTATGATTTAAATGGGACCTACTTTTACAAACAGATTTGAAGTGAGAAGTTGGCTTCTATGAAACACCCAAAACATGAATTGCAGAAACCACTGTCGAACGCTGAACAGCACTCCTCGACTCTTAGTAAATCTGTGCTCCAGTTCTTATCCAAGTTCCATTTCACTTTCACATCTGGATCGTCACGGCAAACAGTTGAATCTGACTTTATAGAAAATACACATATACCACTTCCTTTATAGAAATGTCTTCAAATTCTCTGATGAATGTAGTTCCTTAGAAATTATTTCCTACTGCATCAGTGTATATGAACAAAAAGTACACAACATGTAAGATGAACCAAAATATGAATTAGGTTCACAGAACTGCTGAATAAAATTATTAGCATTATTTTGTATTGTATAAAACCAAAGTATTTACCAACTGTATTTAAGAACCACTGCAATAAGACTTGAAGAAAAACATGAATTTATAATAGAGAGTCATCAACCTAGCACATCTATAAAATATCTGTAAAGGTTTATTACTCCTCTTCTAAATTACAAACAGAATCAGCAAGCAAAATAATTTTGGCTTACAAGATTCAATTCTAATCATCTAACAAAAGAATTTACTCCATCCGGAAAGTTACGGCCAGCGTGGATCGCTAAGGAGGATCTGAAATAGAAAGCAAATTTTTTTGATTTAAATACTTCCCCTCTCTTCTACTAAACAAACTCTTTAGGCTTGATGGACAAATGTTTCTGCATTTTTCTAAACCCAAACTCAGTACTTTAACAGCTGATAGGGAAATTCATTCACCCACAGGAGTCAGCTATCACAGAAAATATTCTCTAATAGTGGAAAGATTACATAATGCTTATCTGCACAAGAACTAAGGAATCAGGTCTCTGAAGACAAAACTGGTGTAAAGACTGTATTCTCTTCCCAGGTGACTGGACAAAGGAAAGATTCAAGCAAGCCTCTGGGGAGCTATTTATTTCAACAAATATTTACTGACCATCTATGCTGGGCCTAGGACTGTGCTAGGAGCTGAGGGTGCCTGGATGAAAAGGAATAACAGAGAAAGGACTTGTTTCTTACTGAAGTTCTAGGCCAACTCTAAAATCAAATTTCATATACTACCCTGCCAAAAATCACCAAATATGGAAAACTGAAAGTCAATAAAAATGAGGAAAGAACAACTTCCTCGAACAGTGGGTTAGTCCCTAATGGAGAAAAAAAATAATGTTAATAAAGCTCTAACATAAAGTAACACTTAATAAAAGTATCTAGGCTTCCTTGAGCCAAAACAGATTAATACCTCATCAGTTTTAGATCACAACTTAAGAAAATATGAAGTCAATCTATTTAAAAAGTACTGAAAGCACACATTAACAGAGAAATTTACTTGTACAACAAGTTACTTGTTTTAGAAAACCACCTAATAAAAGCTCAAATATTAGAGGACATAAACTATTAGTGACCAAAATCTAACATATCACCTTAAATTACAAATAAGAGAAGCAAAAAGAGGATAATAAGCAACAATTTTTTTCCTGAATTGAAAACTATAAAAAAAAAAATCAAACATAGACTCGTGAAATATAGGCACCAAATCTTCTGCCTGTAGAACTTGAAGAAACATGTCAGTCTGCTAGCAAGTGTGTGGACGACCTAGCAGTTCAGACACAGAAACAAAAGGAGCTTTAAGGTGTCTATACACATATCATTAGAAAAAATTACATAGCAGATGCTAGACCACATTTCTGTCTCAGGAAAGACCATGTGGCCCAGAGGTAAGGGATGGTTTTTCTGTCAATTTAGGTGAAAGTGGTTGCCACCAAAACAACCACAATTGCAATAAAGAAAGCTTGTTTGATGATACATGCAGAAGATGAGAAGAGTAAGCGGAAAATGAATACATAATTACAATGTGTCACCTTGCTGACAGAGAGTATACCAAGAAGCATAATAATTCTGCTATGATTACGTACCAATAATTAAACTTCGAATGTGGGAATGATAATACATAGTTCCAGTAATGTTAATTAAAGATTATTTTAGAAAATAACTATAAATGCTTGCTCAGACTGAGCCATAAACAGAAAACCAGAAAATTCTTACTATCTTTTAATTTGGTAGGACTTACTAAAGTAACCTCTTCTCTTAAAAGATGCAACCTAAAACCCTTACAGAAAAAAAATGTTTAAAAGTATGTAATTCCCAGTGAGATTCAAAATATTTAATGACCAAACAGCATACACCTGCCGATCAGAGCCGACACACCAACCAATCAAAACAAATGCACCAACCAATCACAATAAACACATGGTTAAAAATCAAAAAACAGCATGATAACCCTGCAGTAACCTTGTGACTAGTTGGGTATCAGACAAGCATGCAACTTTGTCAGAATACAGAAAATAAAGAAATTAATTAAAAGCATTTATGTCATGACAACTATTTCTATAAAACAAGAAACTAAGGGTCTTGAGTTTTGATGAGAAATAGAAGGCACTGCCTCTAAGTGTTGACTACAGCACCAAGAAATATCGCCCCCATTATTAGAATGCCCTTAGCAGAGCTGATATCCATGATCATAAACTACTTTCAGGGGAATTACAAAAATAAATGTTAACTTTGAATTTTCATACCTCTTTGTACTTTTTTTCTCCCCTAAGAAGCCATGGATTGAGTTGAAATACCTAGTTTTCCTCTGGCCCCCACTTCTATTAATTGGAGTCTTAGCCCAGAGGAGAAGAAACATTTACTGAGACCCCCTTCACCCTGCTTGGCCTCATGGTCCTATTTACTTTTCACAACCACCCATAAAAGAAGGTATTGTTTTCCTTAGTTTACAAATAAAAAAGCCATGTCTGAGGACTAAACTTAACCAATGTTCCAAGACCGGTAAGTAATAGGTCGAAGACTCAAAATTGGAGGACTCTGTTCCACAAGCTCACATAACCTCTCCAGGCCACTGAAGACAGGGACTACTGGTTTAGTATTTCATCACAATTTTCTATGTTTCAAATGAAATCACACATGTGGAAGGATATCATGAAGTGTATATTTACCCAGAAGGTAAGGATTCTTCAATACAAGGCCACTAATGAAAAAACCTGATACCATTTTTCTGTGACTTCCACTTTTTTCTTTGCATTCCTTTGACTTAAGCCGTCAACCATTCCACATGATATTATTCACTAAGGAATGAGAATGAATCGGAGGAAGACACAGCTCATCCCCAAATTCACTAATTGAGAAATAACCCCCTTATCACTTACTCCCCCTAAACCACCTCACAGAATCTATGCACAGAGATTATACCAGTTGTCAAAGGCCAGAAAGGATCCAAAGTCAACGGATTGTGAAAGGGAAATTTAAAATATTTACAGACTCAAAGAGAAAAACACAAGAAAGACTTGCTGAAAAAAGAATCAAGAATCCTCATTTGGTTGCTGGTTTTACTAGCAGACAGAGGCCTCTTCCAGCAACTTCAGGCCTCTCTGGACACCTAACCAGTCCTTGGGTACCGAGGCAAACAATGGCTGCAAGGTCCTTGATCTCCACACGGCCTTTTCTAAGCCAGCCAACTTTTCAAGGATGAGCCAGAATACTGTACATTCTTTGTGATGCTCCCTAACCACGCTGGCCCACAATTCTGCCCCTAGATAAATTCCTGTATCTGACAGTGACTGTACTTTTTCAACCAGGAATCTGAACCCACAACTTAGACAATCTGACATGAAGGAATATATGAAATTAGTACTGAATGGGAAAAAACAAAGACATCCAATTGTCATTAGATACCCTTTCACACTAAAATTGATTTTCTATCATTCTCATACTGACTACCTCTCATACTTTTCTCCCCACCTAAATGACTGATCCTCTCAGGGCCAAAAGAAAGTCCTATCAATTAACCACAGCATATAGCAGGTCTCACATAAATACTGAGTGGTTATTTCACATAAAACACCAAAGAAAAACTCCGTATCATAGGAAGTTTTTAAAATGCTAGATTTTATGAGTCAAAAAAATGAAATTTGGGAAAGGGTATTCAAAATAAAAGGGCTTTGACAATGTAGAGGAAATTTAGCAACTGGGTCAAAAATTTGTTTTAGCCTTTATGATTAGAAAACCAAATTTTTATCCATAACATAGGAAATCCATATATAAAGCAACATGTTAAAAAAAAAAAAGAATAGAAATCCCTCAAGGAATGAAAAGTACCTTCAAAATTAGATGAGGTAGCCCTAGCTATCCCAAACCATTTCTCATTAGAATTCTCTCTCTTGAGCCCTTTTCTCTATTTTTGTCTTAAAAATAAACAGAACTCATGGTCAGACATGGTGGTTCATGCCTGTAATCATAGTTCTTTGGGAGGCCAAGGCAGGAGGATCACTTGAGCTCAGGAGTTTGAGGCTGCAGTGAGCTACAATGATGCCACTGCACTCTAGCCCAGGCAACAGAGTGAGACTCTGTCTCAAAATAAAAAACAAAACTAAAAAAGTAAAAATAATACATAATAATAATAAACAGAACCCAGAAGTCCTTGAAGAAGTCAGTTTTGCTTTCTTCCATGGTATTCTCCTCTTCTGTACCTGTAACTGTGGCCCACAAGGACCAAGCCACTGATACCTTCAGAGACGTAGAACCAGAAAGTAAGCAATCTTTTTGTGGTAGAATCTTTATCTTAGACAGTGAAATTAAGAATGACAACCTGGAGTTTGTCACTGGACCACACCATAAACTGCATTTGTGATATACTTTACCAAGGTGGAGGACAGCAGCACTTCACTGACTCACTGAGCAAATACAAAAGTGTAATGTGTGGCAAATGCTACTAGGGAAGAAGATGAATTACAGATCCCACCTTCAGGGATCTGATAGTCTGGTATGGAGGAAGAGATGAGCATAAATAACCACAATTACAAGATGGTGCTGACTGCGCCCAAGCCACCCAATACTGACCTCCTCCTACATGTACCTGGACCTCTCTGCCTAAGGGCTTTTCCTCCAAGTCAGGGATGGCCACTGGATAAGCCAAAGGTGTCAGGAATTAACACAGCCCAAAGAGCCCCCAACTACCAACCATCCAGAGTTGGAATATAAATACTCCAGCTGTCTTACCCTTCAGGTGGAACAACTTTACAGCATCACTGTTCTCCAAAATGGGGTCTGTGTACCTATGTCAACAGCAACATTATCACCAGACACTTATGAGAAATGCAGACTCTCAGGTCTCACCATAGATCTAAGGTCTGGACCCACATTTTAATGAGGTCCCCAGGAGATTCCCATGCACGTTGAAGTTTGAGAATCCCTGCTTGACACTGTCTCCCACAGCGTCTCCCAAAGTGTGAGCTCCAACTGCCCACTGCCATAGCTGGTTTAATGATACACCTTTATTGGCTGCCTTCCTTTAGCTATCTCACTTCTCCACTTGTCCATCAATGCCTCCTGAAGATACCCAAAACACACAGACATGGGACAAACATAAAATGTCATGGGAGTCAACAGAAACTTCTACTAGCAGAGAGATCAGAGAAGAGACTGAGGAATAGGTAGTGTTTGGGATGGGCTCTGAAGAGTGGTCAGGATCTGCAGAGGTGGAGGAAAAGGCATCCTACTAGCATGAGGGAGAAGAAAGAAGAGCAACAAAGATGTGAAAATGGGGCAGAGAAAGAAAGGGTTCTGGCCCGAGTTCAGCCAGAGTGTCAGACACAAAAAGGCAAGCAGTCAGAAATGAGGCTGGAAAGGGAGGGTAGGATCAGACCAACTTGACGGACAGAGAAAGATATCTGGCCTTTATTTTGCAACTAATGGGAAGTAACTAATAGTTTGGACAGGTGACAAGCATAATTAACATAGCTTAAGAAAAGTAACCTGAGAGCAATGTGAAAAATGTAGGGAGTGTGCGGAGGTAATGTCTAGATTGCCCCCCACTGTCTGACACTCTGGTAAGCTCAGCCCACTGGGGAAGTGGGGAGGGGTTGCTTGGCCCAATGTGGAGAAAGAGGCCCAATAGTACCTGAAGGGTAAATAACAGTGTTCTATATGCCTCATTCATGTAAGTGACCAAAACATATTATGCAAGAAGCAAAATAATAATATCACTGTGCATTTGGATAGCAATTTGGTGTTTTCAAGGAGCTTTCACCAATATCGTCCCATATGCTCCTCCCAACAAACCTGGTGCAGCAATGCCTGGGTCAGGCTGCAGCTCCAACACTCTGACTTGGAGCACTCCAGAGGAAGACCACCTCCGGGTTTAAAGATTCACTTGGAAGACTCATAGGACTCGGCATATAGTCCTACTCACAGCTACGACTTATTACAACAAAGCAAAATCAGCAAAGAGAAATGGTGCATGGGGAGAAGTCTGGAAGAAACCAGATATGAGCTTCCATGGCTCCTGCCCAGTGGAGTCACACTTAAATGCCCCCAACCATCAGTTGTGACAACACACGTTGATATGTTGTCTACCAAGGAAGTTCGCTTGAGCCTAGGAGTCCAGGGTTTTTATCAGGGGTCAGTCACAGAGACACTGTCTGCCTAACCCCTACCCACATTCCAGGCTCACAAAGGGAGAGCGGGTGTTCAGCATAAACCATACTGTTTGTACAAACAGTTTAGGCACCATGGGCTACTCTAATCAGTTCTGGAAGTGGTGGGAACACTCCCCAAATCCAAGTTCCAACACCAGCCAAGAGCCAAACTTGCAAGCAGACTTGCTATGTTAACTCTTTCCAGCCAAGAGCTGAACTTGCAAGCAGCCTTGCTATGTTATCTTTTTCCTGCACAGGCTCACAAACAAATTCTTGGAGCTTCCATTCCAATTACGCTATTGATTTAAATGCCCTGGCTACTTACCAGAGGTAAACTGGGGGAGTTTTGGATACGTGAAATACAAGAATATAGGTAGATGCAGATATGCCAGTTCTACTGTGATAAATTTGTTTTAATCTGTCAGTTAATTTCAGAGAATAGTAGGCTATAAAACAAATCCATTATGTGTGTATAATAAGAAATATAATTACATATTTCCATCTAGCTGCAATTATATCAATAAAAAAGAAATATATTGCTCCCTGCCTCACAAGATCCCAATTCAACAGGACTGTCTTCTTCCAGTGATGTAGAACCAGCCAAAAAAATTTTGTCTTTTAAACACACACAAAAAATACTTAAGAGAAAAATACTCTACCAGCCAATAAGGAGTAAACCTACTATTGCTTTCTTTCCCTGTTCTCAGCTTATGTTTAACTGGTACTGCCAAAAAATAAATCATCTGAAATCCCAGGACTAAAACATTCCTAACCATCATTCAAACTAGGACCGTTGCCTTTCCCTTCATTTTATCATGCTTTCAGAAACAATGCTTATCTTAAGGTCTCGTGAAATCTGAATTTGTAATCTGACTGCAAAGTAACGATGGAAATTGAGATGTTTACATATATGTGCTAATTTAAAACTTCTCAAGTAATGAAGCCGGATTTGAGACTTCTAACTTACAAGTAGAAGATTTTGCAATGTAATGCACAATTTTCTTAACCTCAGAGTTATGGCCTTGGCTTGATGTGATAAAAGATCACATGAGGTTACTGGATGCATTTCTTAGCCTGCCAGGAGTACATTTCAGTTGAGGTTGAGCATTGTGTGCGATGTTATTTCTCATGAAAATGAGAGATGAGCCGAGCACCCTTTGCGACCTGGAATTGTTCAGCTGTGCCAGGGTGCTTAGCCAATGCAGATTCTTCCTGCTGTGTAATCCTGGGCTATTCTGATGATGGGTTTTACCTTCAGAGGCTAGACTGCGTTTGTACCAAAAAAGCACTGGTATAGAAACTGAGTCTTTATGGTTTCAAGATAGGGGAAGTTTGTCTCTAACCTATTCATCACGCAGGTACTAAAAGGCAAGGAACAACCATGAGGGGAAAAACATGCCAATAAAAGAATGAGTACTAATACTTATCCCTTTATCTTTCATTTTCAGCTGGAAAAGAACACTTGAAAGCAGAGTAAAGAGCAATCTGAAAGATTTTTTTTTTTGGGCAAACAAAGGACACTTTTGAAAACGAAAACCTTTAGACTAAAATATTCAATTTTTAATAAAATAATTTTATAAATACAGATTCTAATGCTGATAAATGTAGTCACTGCACTCCGTTGCTCATGTAAGCCACCCACTGGAAAACAGGGAAGACCAAAAAAAAAAAAATTCTACAGCCTCTGTGCCATCTGATTTACCATAGGTTCTAAAAATTTATATGTAAGAACATACAAAGAGAGTTGGAAAAACACTTGCATAGCCATGCATTATTAAATTCAATTTCAACAGATATGAACTATGCTTCATTTGCTCAAAGTAAACGTCGGTACAACCACATTTTTTCTCAAAGGAAATTTTGATCGTTGAAATTGCACAGCCGCTCACTTACAACAAAGGCAGCTCCAAGAACAACACTTTGGTAAATCAGAGATACTTCTCCATCTAATCCCCACCTTGTGGGAGCCTACACATCTTGGAACAGGGTCATAATTTATCCACACGTAGTCAGCACATTTTAAAAACTCAAGTTTGGCTTCCAAGACTGTGAAGTCTCTCTCTCCAGAAAGGTATGTAAAATCATGTTAACCATAACTAGATTTAGTACAATGTACCCTATTGTAAACTCAGGTATAGAACAATTTTTGAATACTGATGTGAAGACCAAAATTCTTTTCAGAATAATTCTCATGGGTGAGAGAGAGGACAATAAAAATGACTTCAGGGATTTCAACTAGCTATAATAATTGAGATTACAAGACATTCTGGTAAATTACCAAATTAATAAAGAAATAAACTTAGTGACAGCACTGCTTATAAGCAATGCTCAGAACAAGGTGAGACTTAAAACGATGACATTAAGGTGTGTTGTTTGAGCTTTCAGAAGACCCACTGTACATATACACATGAGGGGGGAAGACTGCTCCTCCAAAGGTGACGTACTCAAATCTTCACAGTCACCTTTTCTGTTTTCCTGGCCTGATCACTGTCCAGGAATCAATATACACCCGCTGTGAAGAAGGGCCTTCTGCCTGTGGTCAACAAACCCCTGGGCTTGCGCCAGACTCAATAAGAGATAGAAGCAAGGGAAGGCAAGCTCCCTTCTCCCTTTTTTCACTAAATAACCAGAATTATTTACTACCAACTCCTCCCCTGCCACCACCTCCACCTAACTGCAAAAACTGAGTTTATTTTATATTAAATAACATACATATACATTGAATAATACAACTTTCACTTATAACTATCCAATTTCCTAAATGACAAACTTAAACACTTACACTAGCTAATGTTACGGTGAAAAATGTGGGCACGCTGTCAAATCTGATAAAATAAAGAATACAGATTTGTAAGTTGGCTTTCTCTCTTTAAGAACCACTTTCCTTATGCGGAAATAGAGATAAAATCAATTTGGCTGTAAAGCAAACAGATACCAAATGAAATTTGCTTTTCCTAAAATATTCATTTTCTTCGACATAAAATTCACAGAGGATGAAGAAAAAGAAAATGCTCCCTCCCTACTTAACAATAATGGCCATTATAAACTAGTTGGCAACCTAAACTTCAGCATGTTAGGACTAAAACAGTTAACCAACAATGTGCACCACTAGGGGTGCTACCTGCCCCACAACACCACCACCTACCTCCGAGGCTGTGACGTGTGAGGCCCACTTCAGCAGGCCAACCTGATGTTCTACCACATGAGACTGTGCCACAGTTGAGGAAGAGCAGATGTCCCTCCCTCTCTTGATTTCTCTATTCCCTTTCATACAAACACGTGTTAAAGACTGAGGTCAAATTCAGGTGGCATATTTTTAGCTTTATAACTGTTAGGTAAGTAAATAGCAAAGTAATAAACAGGCCCGGCGCGGTGGCTCACGCCTGTAATCCTAGCACTCTGGGAGGCCAAGGAGGGTGGATCGCTCGAGGTCGGGAGTTCGAGACCAGCCTGAGCAAGAGCGAGACCCCGTCTCTACTAAAAATAGAAAGAAATTATCTGGCCAACTAAAATATATATAGAAAAAAAATTAGCCGGGCATGGTGGCGCATGCCTATAGTCCCAGCTACTCGGGAGGCTGAGGCAGTAGGATCGCTGAAGCCCAGGAGTTTGAGGTTGCTGGGAGCTAGGCTGACGCCACAGCACTCACTCTAGCCAGGGCAACACAGCGAGACTCTGTCTCAAAAAAAAAAAAAAAAAGTAATAAACAAAGACTTAAGAATCTGTCTTGAAATCTAGTAACTTTCATATTTTTACTGACAGTATTAACAAAAATACTTATTTTCCTGATGTAAGTCTTGATGAATCATATTGTAATAGGTTCATCTACTTTGAGAATGAACTGGGTAGAATTACAAATGCTAAAAGCTGGGAATAAAGTTTAAACGAACTTGACCTTGGAAGGATGTTCACACAGAATTAAGATAAAATTCAACAGGAATAAGTACTCTCAGAATTAAAAAAAAAAAAAAAACTTCCATGCAAATACATAATAAAGGGAAATGGGAAAATGCAGAGTATTGCGTGCAGACCATGGATGACCACAGATCAAAAACAGGCTAGCAATGCAGTGCTGTACTGAGAAAAATGAAATGAACATGAACAATCAGAGTAACAGTAGAGAAAATTACCAAGAGCCCTTTGCACTCAAAATTGCTGTACTTCTTGGGATGATTTACTTAGACAAAAGACAAAGATTTCTAGAGTCACACGTATCTCGGGGAGAAAAAGCAGAAATATTATCTACTCTGACTTCATCAAAGCACATCTCAAGTATTGGGTTCCATTATGAGTTTTTTTACAGCAGGAAAACAACTAGGATATTAAGGAAGAATATTTTATTCCTACTTTATAAGAAATGATAAGAACTCAAGATGGTTATACAAAGAATATAAAGCCTGTCCCAGGAGTGTTATGAGGCCAACTTCAACAATCAGGAGAAACACCGGTGCTCTAGTAGGTTCCAGTCTCCCAGTGTCTCCCAGGAACATGAAGCTAGTTACAGGACAGATTTTAGCTCAATCTATGAAAGTTTACTAACACACATAGATGGCTAAAGACAGAATTAACTGGGGGATGATGTTTCCATCACTGAATGTAGAAGGGAACAGACCAACAACAAATTGGGATGTTACAGAGGCCATGTAGTATGGGGTGCTGGCCTGGACTTTAAAGCACATTCTTAACTGAGATTCTATAATCACAACTCTCTATGAAAGACTTCTCATGTGTTAATTATAGTCATCAAGACTCATAAAGCAGACTTCCTGGAAAGATGGCAGTGCTCTAAAAACAACAACTTCCTTTCTACCCCTCAAAATGAACAAAAAGAAAAGATAAAAAAACTTCATCTATGTTAATAATATCAAAGGACCTATCATCCAGAAATAATACAAATGGACCAAATAGCACCTGCTAAGAGTATACACACAGCTCTTCTGCTTATAAAAACAGCGCAGGGGGGCCAGGCACAGGGGCTCACACCTGTAATCCTAGCACTATGGGAGGCTGAGGCAGGGGGATCATTTGAACTCAGGAGTTTAAGACCAGCTTGAGCAAGAGCGAGACCCCATTTCTACTAAAAACAGAAAAATTAGTCAGGTGTTGTGGCATGCACCTGTAGTCCCAGCTACTCGGGAGGCTGAGGCAGAAGGATTGCTTGAACCCAGGAGTTTGAGGTTGCTGTGAGCTAGGCTGATGCCACAGCACTCTACTCATGGCAACAGAGTGAGACTCTGTCTCAAAAAAACAGTGCAGCGTTGAGAAAAGCAAGAGGCAAAGGTTCTCAAAGACTCTCCCTTTCGGTCTTCCCCAACTTGGAGGAACAAGTAACATCTCATTGGAACTCATATTTCTAACTTTTCTAGCCATGAAGAGGCTAAAGAGAAATGACACAGTGAAAAGATCCCAGTTTTTCCCTCTGATCTGACTTGCTAACCCGAAAACCTGAAGGCTGAAAACGAGTCCACTTTGCAAAGTGGTCTAGGAATGCAGAGAAAAATACCTAATAGATGCACAGAAGAAAAATTCTCCAAAACAGCAAGGCATCATTCTTAACAATTTCTCATCAAAGGTGGCTGGCTCACCCTAAAGAGAGGACCAAGTATTTAACAGAATTAGTTGTGAGATGCAACAAAACAAAGCAGCACCGAAGTTCCTAGACTGAAGTGGACACTGTCAGAGAGCCCTCCCTACCACTCCACTCAGACAACTGAACAGCTAAAAATAGAATATATACCATCATCTTGCAGCCCTCCAGCTCAAGTGCTAAGGGAAAGATACAAAAAGACCCAAGACAAATAGGGAAGGAAGTCAATGAGATTCCACCCACACTATTTTTGGACAAATACTAAGGCCAGACAAAATTTGGAACATTCCTAAGCAAAAATGAAGACAAGGCACAGAACGTACAAAAGGAAAATGAAGAGAACGCTTTGGATGATTTACTCTAGGAAACAGAAGAAAAAAATAGATTATAATTGCTTTGTACTCTATCAAGAAAATTTAAGGAAATGTGGACTGTTGAAATAGGAGATTAAAAAATAGAATAAGGTGGAATGAAAACTGTTAGAGCTAAGAAATAAAAAGAAAAAATGATATTGCAGAACTTAAAAATGAATTACAAGCATCAAACAGATAACAGCAGGTACTTCATTCCTTCAACACCTATTTACTGGCACTTGACATTTATATGCCAAACACTGCCACAAGAGCTTTGGGTAAACCACACTAAGAAAAGAATGGAGAGATGAAGCAATTACAAGGAAGCTGACAGTTGTGACAGAGAAACAGAAATCCAATTATAAATGATTGGTGCATCCAAAGAAGAAAAACAATTCCTGTAGAATAGAAAAAATATTCAGTGATAAATTGGGGGAAATCCTTGAAAGAATAAATATACAGATGGAACAGGTTCAGGTTGTTTCAGGATGAATAAGAGACTATGAAACACTGAAGCATAACCTGCCAAAGCTGTTAAAACTTCTATGTTATGGAAACAAAAAAACAAATCATCACATAGAAAAAGCAAATCATAAAGAAAAAATATCCAGACTGATTGCAGACTTCTTATCAAATTTATCTGTCAGGAGACAATGGAGCAACATATACGTGGCAAGCAATATGGGTAGAAAAGAGGTGCAATCTAAGACTTCCAAACCCATGCAAGTTGCTGTCAATTTGCAAATGCCATAGAAAGGCATTTTCAAATACACAAGAATTCAGGAAATATGTCATCCATAGACCCTCCATAAAAAAAAAATCTATCTGAATGTACAATCCAGCCAACTCATAGGTGAATAAAAATGAAAAGCATATAATTAAAGAAATCAAGAGAATAAATATCCGGTGATAAGCATTATTTAAACACAGAATTAATGTTAAATATGTGTTTTAACTACAGACACATATGGAACAAATATATACTAAAATTTCTGAAAGAAAGCTGAATAATAAATAAGCAATACCTAGCAAAATACTTAGATGAGGTTCTTTAGGGTTAATTATAATGATTCCCTGTGATCACTCAGGTATTCAATATGAAATCAAAGGATTAAGAGTTTTAAAAAGGGTGAAAATAAATGAACTCTACATATGAAATTTGAGAAACCGTAGAATCACTTTTGAAACATTAAAGATCACAGAAACTGGAAGATCCAATGTCAATTTGATGCTAGCAAAGATGGACAGGAGACAATGAAGAAAGAGAGAATGAGTGGAAAAGAAAAGAGCAAACTACGGCGGGAGTAAGAAAGCAGAGGAAGCCGTCATCAAGGGGAAATATGGATTAAAGCCATGAACATGGAAATGATCTTGAATACCCTGTACACTTCTCATTCCATCTGACACAAACATCCTTTTTATAGTCAAACTAAGATAATTTCAGTTTTCACTATGTTTAGCCTTTCAATGACCATAAATAAATCCTAGGAAAAGACTTCAGAAAGATGCCCTTAGTCACTGACAATTTTATGGTTTTCTTATTAGAGTTTTATCATTTGGTACATTCAGTGTTGCCTCTGAAATATCTGTTAAAGAAATAAAATGCATGTATAAAATGTAACACAGGAACAAAAAAGTTTACAGGCCGGGCGCAGTGGCTCATGCCTGTAATCCTAGCACTCTGGGAGGCCAAGGCAGGAGGATCGCTCAAGGGCAGGAGTTCGAGACGAGCCTGAGCAAGAGCGAGACCCGGTCTCTATTAAAAATAGAAAGAAATGATTTGGACAGCTAAAAATATATATAGAAAAAAAATTAGCCAGGCATGGTGGCACATGCCTGTAGTCCCAGCTACTCGGAGGCTGAGGCAGGAGGATTGCTTGAGCCCACGAGTTTGAGGTTGCTGGGAGCTAGGTTGACGCCACGGCACTCTAGCCTGGGCAACAGAGTAAGACTCTGTCCCTCACCAAAAAAAAAAAAAGTTTATAACATGCAAATAAAATACCAAGGAAAGCAGAAAATGGAGTAATCAGGGGTTGGCAAATTATATTCAGAATGCAAAATACAGGTTGCTGTCTTGTTTTTGTAGATAAAATTTTATTTGAAAAAAATTGTATTTGAACACCCTTTGTTAACAAACTGCTTATGGCAGAGTTGAGTAGTTGCATCAGAGATCATATGGCCCAAAAAGCCACAAATAGTTACTATCTGACTCTATATAAAAAGTTTGCTGACCCCTGGTATCAGTGAAAAAATTTCCCTACTGTGCATCAGAGGGACACAATAAATATTATTAAATCTCTAAAGCTGATAAAGTGAGAAACATAACTTCAATATGATTGCTGAAAATTATATAGGCTACCATTATCAAAAATTAACAGCAGAGTACACACCTTTCAAATAAATCAGAGTTTAAAGCACAAGAACTCAGTATAAATCAAACACCAAAGGAGGGAAAAAGAAGGGAGGAATGATGGTTGTCAGAAATCAAAAATGAATCAGAAAACAGAAATCAGATGCAAAAAAAATACAAACAAAAACCTACTAACCATATCAATTACATATCAACAAGTATAAGAAGAATAAACTCAACTATTTAAGGAAAAGACTCTCACTCAGACTAAGGTTTAAAAAACAAACACAAAAACTGGGAGCAGCAACAAAGAGATTAATAGTAGAAAATAAATGGGAGAAATACATCAAGGAAATGAAAACAAAAGAGCAATATTAATGCTCAACAAAGCTGAATTCAATATATAATAGCATTAATGTACATAAAAAGGTAATGTTATAATGATGAAATTTTAATTTTCATGGACATTTTTTATGTGCCCTCATAAAAGAGTACAGTCATGCGCCACACAATGACATACAGCATATATGATGGTGCTCCTGTAAAATCACAATGGACCTGAAAAATTCCTATCACCTGGTGACGTCGTAGCTGTCATAATGCAAAACATTACTCACGTGCTTGTGGTGATGCTGGTGTAAACAAACTTACTGAGCTGCCAGTTGTATAAAAGTGTACAGTAATGTCCTAGGCCTTCACATTCACTCACCACTCATTCACTGACTCACCAAAGCAACTTTCAGTCCTGCAAGCTCCATTCGTGGTAAGTGCCCTATAACAGATGTACCTTTTTTAATCTTTTATACCATATTTTTACTGTGCCTTTTCTATGTTTAGATACGTTTAAATACACAAATAGTTACCATTATGTTCCAATTGCCTATAGTACTTAGTACAGTAACATGCTGTACAGGTTTGTAGCCTAGGAGTGATAGGCTATAGCTTAGATATGCAGTAGGCTATGCCATCTAGGTTTGTGTAAGTATACTCTAGGATGTTCACACCATGACTAAATCACCTAACAACACACTTCTAAGAACACAGCCCCTTTGTTAAGTGATGCATGACTGAATTTACATATATAAAGCAAAAGCTTCTGGAAACAGGAGAAATTGCCATAAACACCAGAGTAATAGATTTCTGCACAATTCTCAGTACTTGGCAGATTCATACACAATATAAATAAGGAGAACAGCCAAGAATGTAAGCAATAAAATTAAATAATATACACATTTATGTTTTTAACCCATATATACACATACATTTTATGTACCCATAGAACAAAACTTCCAAAAAGTAAAAACAGTACAGATCACATTCCATCAAAATAACATAAAACTAGGAACAAATAACAAAGGTTGAAAAAAATCACAACCACTTGGAAAATTTAAACTATCTTAAATAGTTTAAATTTTCTGCCCTGATTCAAAAATAAAAATCATAATCTTAGAATATCTGTAAAAGGATGATAAAATGTTAAATAGTGAGTGGCATGTAAAAAAAAAAAAGCAAAGCTTTAAACACTTCTAATCCAAGTCAAGAAAACATTAAAATAAGTAATCTAAGAATTTTAACTCAATAATATAGAAAAAGTACAACAAAATAAACCTAGAGTAATTGCAAGAAAGAAATAAAGGCAAAAATGAATTAATCCAAGAGTGCCAAAACCATTCAATAGGGAAACAACATGTCTTTTCAATAAATGGTGGGGAGACAACTGGATATGCACATGCAATGAATGAAGCTGGAACCCTACCTCACACCACATACAAATATCAACTCGAAAGGTAAGACTTAAAACTTCAAAACTCTTAGTAGAAAACAGAGGTAAAATCTTTGTAACCTTGGATTTTGCAGTGGTTTCTCACATGACACCAAAAGCATATGCAACAAGAGACAAAGTACGTAACTTTTATTTCATCACAATCAAAAACTGTTGTTCTTCAGTACAATTTTGCACATAGCCAAACATGTAATATAATCTTATTAGTTCTATTTTTTTTTCCCCTTGGAGACATTTGTCCTGGGGCACTCCACCCTTCCATAAATAAACGGTCAAATTTTTAGAAATACATGTTAATAAAGTGGAAGCTAAAAGTGACAGAAAACCTAATTTGAATAATAAATTGAGACATTTGTTATTTTTGTAGGTATATTTTCTTATTTTTGTTAGCATATACTGTTGGTAGTTTAGAAGAGAAAACAAGCGCTGCATAACAGATATCAACTCAATAAAATGCAAATAAATGTAACAACGAGATCTTTTTTCCTTCTGCCCATCAGACTGACATAACCAAACGATGGCTAAAACTGTTTGCTATGTTACGTTATGTTAGTTGCCAAAACAGCCATTAACATAAATTAAACCAGGGAAAGTAAACCAATAAACCATTCTGAAAGGTAGAGTGGTGATATGTATCAAAATTTAAAATAAGTCTTTCATTTGGCTGACAATCCAACTTGGAAGAATTTACCTGAAGGGGACAGTCATACAAGTACGCAAAGATACATCCCCTACAATGTTCACTGTAGCGCTGACTACAAAATTTTCTTAATGGAATCAAAGTAAATATTCATTAATAGGGATCAGGTATAAATAGTGGTGTTCTGGTAAATAATCAACAGCTAGTTCTTCCAGGGGTGATAAGGAAAGCCTGATTTGTAGTACTTGCCAATTTCTGTCGTGTAAATACTCCCATCATGGCTGATTTCAAGCTACCAAAGTGACATCAATGAATGTAGAGTTGAGAAGACACATGCAAAACAGCCTTTCAGGAGCAGGTACAAGCTAGTTGCATCATACCACTGTATGATTCCAAACACACTGAAACACTACAAAGCCATAAATATGATCCAAAAGATTTATATTAACATGGCACAATATCCATCACATTTACTAAATGAAAAAAAATCCAATTATATATATAGTATGATGTATATATACTCGTACTGTGATAGTATGAACTTATATGTGTATTTCATTTTCATTTTGAAAGAAAAAGAATCATATAATGGTGATATATAACACTCTACATTCAATCTAGTTTTGCTCATAACAATGGTAGTAAGTCTGGCTTTCAGGGAGTATCTAAAGCAAATCAAGATTTTTATTTTAAACAGAATAGCAAAAGATCAACAGACTTGGCTTGATAATAATTTAAAAATTCTGTAGTAAATAATACAAAACAAAGAAAAAAAAACGACAGACTGAGGTTAAGTTTTTTGCAGTAAATCTAACAAAAGGCTAATTTCATTTGTATGTTTAAGCTCATAAATAGGCAAAGGAAATGAAGAGACAATTCACAAATTAAGAAAGCCAACTAGAAACAAACATATGGGAAAATAATCATTCTCACTAGGGATCAAATAAATGCAAATTTTAGAATTATGTGCCATTTTTTGCCTACTACCTTATTGATACTCTCTTAATATTGCTCATGATGCTATAAATCGTATACAATCATTTAAGAATATGTTTTGGGAGTGTGCAATCAAGAGCTACAAAATTTTTCATATCTTCTGACCTAGAAGTAACATTTCTATGAATCTATTCTAACAAAATTGTGTATGCATGCATGCGTTTGTGTGTTTAAAAAAGCTATCTCCACCAAGACTTCAACAGCATTATTTTTAAAATGGAAATATTGGGAAAAACCTAAATATAGCAAAAAAAGAGTAAACATTAATATACATCCTCTCAACAGAATATTACACAGTCCTATGAAATATTAATATGAAGTCTATATAGCCACATAGAAAATGCTTACAACATAATGTTAAATTGTACAGTACGATTACACCTATGTAAGAAACAGAGAAAAACAAAACAGGCTAGGAAGAAATATACAAAAAAAGATCACGGTGCTTATGTTAGACTGTACATTTTATATGAATAAATTTTTAAAATCTTTTTTCAAACTTTATGTAAAAAACTACTGCATTATTTGTAAAATTTCAAAATCACGGAAAACAAGACATAAAAAAAATAATGTAATTAAATAACAGAATGGGCTGTCATTCTTTCAGAGGCTAACATCAAAACAACATAATGTATTTTTTAAGAATGTAAGAAAATTCTTACAAGTGGAAGAAAATAAACATTTCTTCTTGACTCAAACTTGGACTGTGTATTAAATACAATAGTTTTTGGAGAGCACAGCACAACGGCTGAAAGCTGGGTTGTCAGAGCCGTGATGTTCTGGATTGAGGGCCTCACGCTAAAGCTGGACCCGGAGGAGAATGAAGGGAAGACAAACGAGGATGTGGACACGATCTCCTTTATAAGGAACTTCCTCATTTACGTGGCCCTGCTGCAAGTGACTCCTTTTATCTTAAAGAAATTGGACAGCATATGCAGCCTGGGCGTCACGTGTGAATGTATGATATGAAGAACCAGGTTACAGTTTCCTATCTGCAAATGAATAGGCCCAGAAAGGTGTAAGAGACTTTGATTGAATGGACAAAAAAATTCTACTTGTTAAGAACAAGTTTGGCTCTGGTAACTGACATTCATAGCTAAAATACAAAACTATTTGGCAAATATAAAAAAAAACAAACAAAAATAAATCACAAAAAAAAACAAACAAAAATAATAGTTTTTCTCATTAGTAAACTTTTTTACTATTTTAGAAATAACCCTACCACCAGAGGATAACATCTCAAGTGCTCTTCTTTATTTCATTCCAAAAAGACAATAAAATATAATAAAAATTCAGGCCATAGCATACTGCTTGAAGATATACTGTATAATATAAAAGAAGAATATTTTTAATAGGAAAAAATAAATCATTGTTTGACCCCATAATTCAGGACTAGGGATGCACAATGGATTAGTTAATTCTGAGATGGATGCACTGTAATTTGAGTAGCAACTCACAGACTCTAGGGGTTTAGAAAAACCCTAGAGAAGAATCTCTGTTCCCATAATAAGCATGGTCTGGAGTGGAAAATCCTACAGAAAATGTGTTTCTCAAAAGATACAGCTGGTGATTCTTGTGAAAATATATTTGGAGTCAAGATTTCCCTAAAGAAATATTAATCAAGTCCTATAATTTCCTTCATTAAAATGCAACTCTTGCCAAGAATTACTGGATAAGGAAATACAAATTGTTTCTCAGAAACTGATAAAGCAACATACAGGTATCTTCTCCCACAGAAGATGAGATACTTAAAGGACTCATCACTACAAGAGGTGGTATATGTCCCAAATTTTTCAATCATTTCTAATGTGGTTTGGGTAACATCTTAGATGGTGATCTGAAGCAAAACAGAAGAAACTAAAATGTTCAAAGGACACCCCATTCATTAGTCCTTAAACACAGCAAGGTCGTCCTACTTCCAGACTCCAAGTCAGGGCCAAGCCTGACTCCAACAGGAGATAGTATATATGGCAATTCATTAGTTCTGGGACCATTAGAAAGTGATTGATAAAAATAGAGGTTGATTCAAGTATCTTTTGTTTCAGCACTCTCTAGTTCTTTCACATTATCAAAAATTATTCAAATTATCTAAAATATACTTGCCCACATGTTTAGTCAAGAAATCATCTTAAGCCAATGCTATCATGGACAAATGCAGCTCCATTTTGAATGTTGGTCATAATTAAAAACAGGCTTCATGGACATTTAAAAAATCCTAGGAAAAAGTCTACTCCTAAGCCCAGATGTGACGGCCCAGAATGCGAACGGCACGCAACAGAACACACTCAACTGACAGAGCTCACCTAAAAACTATAAAGTTATTTCTACATTACATGCCTCCACTTGAGTATGAATCTACCTGGCAAGAATATCTCACGATATTGCTTATCTACTTACTGCCTTAGGCAACTGAAAGGCACTCTATGGTAGGAGATGCAAGCCAGGTGAAAGATTTCCTGAACAAAGATGCCTCAAGAGACATTCTCATAACCTATCACCAGATTAGCAAAGTCCTCAAGACATTAATAGATGCATTTCTATCACCTGAAACAGCTGATGAAAGAAAAAAAAGAAACATGAAGGAGCCCATGTTGCAAATTTTCTTTTTAATGTGTGAATGTTTTTTCTCAGGACACTGCTTCACACGAGGTGCATGCTTAGTCTGTCTAACCACCTCTGGGAACAGGACAGGAACAGGTGCCGGGGACACAAACTCCTCCCACTCAACCCGGGCTTCTACACTTGCTCATCTCCATCACAACCCACCATCTGGGAGAGGAAGGCACAGAGGATGTGACAATGAGGACAAAGAAACGCGATAGGGTGGTAGAGCTGTTCTGAGGAAGCGGCACTGACCAGCTCTTCCTGACTGAGGACACCTGTCAAGGCTCAGGGCACCTCTCCTTTGTGCTCCTCTCCTTCCCTCCAGAGCCCAGGGAAGACAGGACTGCACCACCCCTACTGGCAACGACACCCTCTGCTTTCCAAGCCCCACGGGACTCCCCATTACTCTGCTTTGCCCTGTGGCTGTGCTCCTTTTCCCTGGCACCTTTCCAACTCCAAATTGGAGATCAAGGTTAAGGAAGCCTGGCGCTAATAAGATAATGAGAAGGCTGTGGGCCAGGAGGAAAGCAGGGACCTAGGAATGTCAATCACCTGTCTGGCACCTCCACTGGAATTAAGCCTTTGTTAGTGTTTCTCCAGACCTAGTGAGAGTCCAGCTGCTCCTTCTTTGGCCACACAGCCCTTTCCCCAGAATGCAGATGGGGGACACAGAAAGCTACTTTCTTAAGGTTTCTCTGATCATGGTCATGCCACCTGAAGACAGCTCAGAAGCCATAGCATTATACATATTTTCAGACAGAAAATTCTTTGCCTCTGTATCCATGCTATGGATGTTTCCACCATTATCTGTTTTTCTGGTCTCAAGGAAAGCCCCAAGAAATTAAGGTCACAGTGATGGAAGAAGAAATGAACACAAATGATCCATCCAATTTTTAATTCTAAATCTTTCCTGGAAAGCCCTGGAAAAGGGACCTACTAGCTCTGAATACAAAGCAGCCCCCCAAATGTGTCCCCTTGAGGTGCACACAGCACTTCTGGTGCCCAGGGGCACATAGCCAGCAAGCTGTCCCTGGAAAGGGTAGAGATGGGCTCCGGCAACGGAGATAATTTGTAGGCAAGTGAAAAGCAAGGCTTAAAGCTCCATGAAGAAAAAACAAACAAAAAAAGTAGTAATGAGTCAAAAGAAGCTGCCTAAGGGAATGGAAGAAAAGACCCGGGCTCAGCTGAGCAGAGCAGCTGCACCTCTCCTCTCAGGCTCCACCTCTGTGCCTCCCAGGATATCGCCCTTCCTGCAGGAAGCAAGAAACTCATGCTGATATGACAGGAGGTTTTTGATACTATTCCCTGTGAAGACCGTGCAACTATCAGCAGCATGCCAGGCGGCATGGGGGAGCTTTCGAAGGCTGCATTCACAGGCTCTTCTGTCCATGCTCTCCCTGCAGGGCACTAGGAGCTATTACAGATGGCCCAGAGGGAAGAGCCAGGCCACCTAGGACGAGCCCACCAGACTTGGCACTGCCTCCTTCACTCCTGGAGAGGGCAGGGAGCTCAGACCCCTTGTCCAGGAGTCAGATGCCAAAGCTGCAGAGGGGACAGAAAAAGTTCCAAAGTTCAAAGGGTCCTTAGAGATCACTTGGTGCTATCTCTTCATTCTACAGGTTTCCACCGAAAAAGCAAATGAACAAATACCCTCAGGTTAGGTCTTTGGGGAGAAAAAAAATCAGGCAGGAAGGCAGGAATATATGACCACCTTTCAGTCACAGGTTTTGTAAAAGATATAACTAACCCAAAATGCACAGCTATAAGGAGTGTTTAGTTATTTAGCCAAATAAACTGTCACAAAGCTAGTCTGCCATTTGTTTTTAAATCATTGCCTCAAAAATATATTACAAGAGTTAGAGACACAAGAGAGTTAAACACTTAATGTATCCTGGCATTCTTTTAAGGGCAAACCACGAACAAGAATTAAAGTCATCTTGTATTATTAGAACAAGTCACAGGAAATGGGTCATCTCTCTAGGACAAGAGGAAAATTGCATTTGCCATCTGCAGAAAGAACGTATAATATAATGAAGGAGTTCTGCAAAGTGTAGGTCCTAAAATATCAATTCACATGCAAAGAAAATATCTGTGCATCTTTATCCTGAACACCCCCACCACCACCACCAAAAGTCTACTCAGGCTGATTGAGTGTAACAAAAGCGAAGGCCCCTGCTACTGCCACCTTCCTTAACTACATATGTGGAAATACAATTAGAAAGAGATGTTGTTAAGGCTCTCAAGTCACTGAGAGGAGGACGTTCAAAACATTAAATGAGGAAGATAAGCTGTTACTCAGCACATACCTACAGCCTACAGCACCTTCTCCCCTTCCAGCAAAGGTACTGCATCCTATTTTGAAACCCAGTGGCCCAGGATAGGTTATTCAGCACTGGCTCACTAACTCTCAGCTGGTAATCATGAACCAATCTCAAGTCCCTGCCCTCTGGAAAAGAAAGGAGAATTTTAAATTTTGTTCAGTAACAACGCATTTTGCTTTGCAGACCAGAGCAAGTGTTGCAAAAGAAAGTTAATCATCTCCTAAACACACATTCACAAATCCTTTCCTTTTAATGTATGAAAGCACCCAACTTCCCCTCTCACCAGCTCACAGCCACATGATGTCTGACCTAAGTACCAACATGGAAGTTCTCTAAATCGTAAGGAAATGTGCAAGCCAGAGAATCTGAGGGACCCCCACCACCACCAGCATTTGTTTCAGGAAGATATGAGGGGAGAGTAAATGAGTGGGTGGTATTTACATGGGAGGGATGGGGAGGGGGCTACAGCAAATAGCCAGAAGACTGAAAGAGGGGTGAGTAAATCACTGAAGCACTCACTCCTCTTTAGAAACAACTAAACCAGGCAAGGTGGCTCATGCCTGTAATCCTAGCACTCTGGGAGGCCAAGGTGGGAGGATCATTTAAGCTCAGAAGTTCAAGACCAGCCTGAGTAAGAGCGAGACCCTGTCTCTACTAAAAATAGACAGCAATTAGCTGAACAACTAAAAATATATAGAAAAAATTAGCCGGGCCTGGTGGCGCATGCCTGTAGTCCCAGTTACTCGGGAGGCTGAGGCACAAGGATTGCTTGAGCCCAGGAGTTTGAGGTTGCTGTGAGTGAGGCTGATGCCACAGTACTTTATCCTGGGCAACAGAGTGAGACTCTGTCTCAAAAAAAAAAAAAAAAAAAAAGAAAGAAAGAAACAATTAGACCTACAGTTACCTGGAAATATATGGTGGTAGAAGGTACCACCAATCACCCTGCTGCCCCTATAGCAAACGAAAATGTAGAAAGGAAACACTAAAAGTGATGAAGAAATGTTTTAAAACATAAAAAAGAAACAAAAGTTCTATTTTGATTTTTTTAGCAGAGATGCTGATCAAAAAAATCCGAAAAGTCAAATTCTTGGAAGAGGCAATTAATTCGTAATTTCAGTTCTCCAAAGGGAAAAAAATCACAAGGCTATTTCCTAGAAATATACACAACTATGTTTCTAAACATCACTATCCACTTCCCACAACAGAGCCAAAAAGTCTGGCTCTACTTCTTTTTCTTTAATTTGTGGATCAATTATTGTTCTCTTCTGTGAGGTTTCAAGAATATAATGGTATTAGTAACATTTTAGTTCCCAACCATACCACAATCCATTACACACTTCCTTGAAACAATTACTTTGTTTCTAAAGCAAACTGTTCACAATCCAAGATTAATCCTATAATAAAGGTGCGTGCAATTTTCAAATTTAAAGGATTTGTATAAGTAACAGCTTTCCATTGGAATTGCTGGATCAACTGCTATCAGCTTTCAACCCAAAACAATATGAGAATCAACTGAAACATTGTCCCTAGAGAATGAATGAGAGGCAGGCAAAGAGGTGAAGATCATTGCATGTCTTAATTCCTTTTACTGTGCCCCAGGTGGCCCACAAAACAGCAAAGATGGGTGGAAAACGGAGAACACATGGATGATGCCCATTAGAAGAAAGCAGGAAGTTTAAATTCCCTTCCTCCGATTACACTTTCTTTTGGGAATCCACCTGCCCACCCAACCCCCACCTTCCTATGCCCACACACCCCCAGTTAGTGACAACAGAATCATTGGAAATTGAGGGAGGCATTGCGTAATGTTGATATATAAAGAAACAAGAGCTGGTATTTTTGCCCTCATAGGGCTTGTCATCTAGTTAGAAAGACAGGGCAGGTGGTTGTAAGTAGTTTTTCACAGCTAAAGGTAAAATATGATATGCTCTAAGGAAATAATACATATACATTTAGGAGTTCAAATTCTTAAGATCATCTGCTTTCCCCAGCTGTGTAATCCCCAGAAAGTTCTTACAATCACTTTCAGGTTATTTTGTCTTTTTCTTTGTATGAAGAGCCAATAAAAGGATAAAGGGCATGTCAATAGAAGGGTGTCAACTACTCAACAAGAATTGTGAAAAAGTGCTCTTAGTCTTTCCTGTTGGCAAATAAGAAACAAGGAGTGTCTCATATGGCCCATTATTTTGCACAGAGTAAGTGCTTATGTTTGTTCATCTGATCGGCATTCTGTATGCAACTATTTCTTCTTAAGGAATGCCTGGTTAAAAAAAAATTGGAGAAAACGTTATTTTCCAATCACTGACAAGTGTTTGTTGAATAAATGAACTTGAACATCTTCATAATTTTACTCTTAAATACTAATTTTGTTCTTTAAAATTAACCATGAAGGATTTTAACAAAACACTGTGATGATCTCAGAAATTATGGCTAAGTATAAAGGTTAACCACAGAGCTATATATTAATAGAAAAGTCAGGTTGGGGGAGGGGGGTCTCAGCATCAGGGTGTGGATGTTTATTTTTGTTTGTAAAGCCCAGATTCATGACCACCTAGGATTTATTATCTCATTTTGTCAGTATGTTTAGGTCCTTTTTTCTTTTTACTACATGTTAAATGAGAAATCAGACAGATTTTTACATATCAGTAATGTAACAAATCAAAGGCGATTGTCGAACAACTTCCTATAATTTTATTAGTAACAGCTGTTCACACAAAATAGTGTTTGGGTCTGAGAATAGCTCTTTCTTTAACATTACTCCATTCGGCAGAACAAGAGAAAACGTCCACTTTTTACTGCAGTCAGTTATTGCCACAGATTTAATTACCAACAATCACACATTTTACCTTCTATTGCTATTTCACACTTGCCTAGGATTAATTCTGCAGATACCTTAACATTACTTAAAAGCCATTATAAAAGTTTCCCCTTGAAAAATGTCCCTACCTCCCCCTTCAACCAGAAAATTAGACTTTAAATTTGTTGCTACAAATGCTTGTTTTTCCCTCAACCCAATACTTTGACTCTAGAGGAAACAGATTCCTTCCACCTTGTTAGGAAGAAAGCAAACCCAACCTTCTTAAAATGGCTTCTCTTTCTTCCAAGATGTACCCTTTGAGCTCCTTATTTTCCCAACATCCAATCAACATTTCTAGCAATATCAACAGAACTAATAATTCCCCTTAAAGAAAAATTAATATGAATGCTGAAATCAAAGTCATCCTTGGAAAATCTTGTTAATTTCTTTTCAAGTTTGCCTGGATCATGAAGAAAAATCTGTTCCTTTTTTTCTGCTAAGTTTAGCATAGCATGCAGCCTCACAACTGCAAAAGCTGTTTCAGGTCCTTAAAAATTCATCTGTAATAAAAATCATAACTATATTTAATAGGCACTTCTGAAAAGTGAACATAAGCCATGTCTTATAAAGTAGAGCTGGGCAGATTATTTTCTTTTTAATGAAAAAGAGCCTATCAAATTTATTTATAATAAACAAAACAGTTATTAAATTACTAAATTATTCTTCTGGTTCTCCTTTTTGAACTTACCTAAAAATATTTGAATAGATAAACACGGAATAATTTCACTGTTTCAGCAGGTTTTTAATTAGTGCCAAAATTCCCATATGAAGAATTAACATATAAGTATAGGATGGACAATTATATGGCAGATCTAGACAATGAATCTATCTACATAGTTCAATGCAAAACTCTTCCTCTAAAGGCTTTGTAATATAGTCAGAGCTACAGTTTTGATTTATATGAAGGATGTTCCCACTTTGCTCTTCAGATATAAACTATAAGTACTTTGTTTCCAAAAAAAAAAGAGGCAATGCATCCAAATAAATTCTGACATTTAGAAACATATTCAACACTTGGAAGCTAAAGAGAGCCAAAAAATAAAACCGGTTGGTCCTTAAAGCAGCCTAATAAACACCACATTTTGATATTTCCAGAAAGACGCTGTTATTAGGACTACTTAAAGCAATGCTTTCATTCTATGGTTCGAGTCTCCACCCTAGATAGCCACTAGGTTAATTCAAGCAATCAACATAGCTACTCTTCCTCCAAGGAACTCCACTGAGGGGTAGTGGGAAGGGTGCTTTTACCCAAATATGCATGAATAAGCTCTCCATACCATCTAAACTGGCCAGAGCATTCCCAGCCTTCCACATCCCTTCTTACTCTACAACTGCACAGTTTTCGATACAAACATATACCCCTCATATTAAAAATGTTCTATCTGCAACTCCTGAAATTCTGTATTTAATCATGGTGGTTTTTCTCATGTATTTGTATAGGTAAATCACAAAAACCTACTTGGCCTTCACCTGTGCTCTACAGGATATTAAAAATTCACTCTGATCAGCATATCACAGAGAAAAAAGTATAGCAAAAAGACGACAGTGTTAAACTAGGCTCTACACGATAACAAGTAGTAAAATATGGAATGGTTTCCTTTTTTTTTTCTTTAAACGTTCATACCTTACGCATGACTGCTATTCCCAAATGTACCTGGCACAGAACTATAATACATTAGTTCAATATGTGGTGCAACATCTTACATTATCAATTCCTATCCTGGAATGCATTTATACTCATTTGGTTCAAAGAGTTACATACAATTTTTTAAGAAGATCATCATTGTATCTGCCACAGATAAAAACATTACATATCACCATGTTTCTATAATTTATTCATGATTGTCTACTCCCAGTTTCTAGCAGGAGGGTCATAAACAAACTCATTCATTCAGCAAATATTAACTGAGAGCACTCTATAAGTTAGATATTGTGCTTAAAGTTGAGATTTAATAGCGAACAAAATAGACACAATCCCTACCCTGATAAGCTTGCTTTTGTAGGACAGGAAAAAAAACTACAATCATATATATAATTCAGTTTAGGAGACCAAGAACATTCATTCTTCCATTTAAAACTGACCTAAACTTTGCCTGTTTTCAATAGGTGGAATCCAATCAATAAAGAGTGTTTGCTAAATCTTTCTATTTGATGATTAAGATCTAAAAAGATTTCAAAACATGTAAAAAAGAACACGTTAATAGGAAAAAAATGTATCTTCTAAGAACTGAAAAAAAATATCAGGATGAGTATCTGTGACCTGAAGCAAGCATTTAGGGCCACTTTTTTTTATATAGACTTAAAGACAAATTAATATTAAATGACATGACGTATGTGCCACCAATAGAAATATTTAGTGAATGTTCATGAATATTAATCAATTAAAGTGAATATTCATGATGTCAATCGATTCATCAATCTAGGTACTTTACACCTAGGAAGCATATAAAAACATCAATCAAGTTAAAATAAAGTATGTTCTTGTATGTCTATGTAGAATATGAAGAGAAAGTTTTCTTTGAGTGTCAAAGAAAATAAACACTAACATAAATGAATTTAGAGAATGAATAAGTTAAAAGAGGACAAGAATTCAGAATTTAATATAATGTTCTATGGTGGCAGATTTCAGAATTCATTTTTTAAAAATAAAAATCAAACTATGTAAGTACTGTGGAATAGATTTGGAAGACATTGGCATAATTGTCAGATATAAATCAAAACAACCCAAATTTTACTGCCACACATTCATCTACTCAGGTAACCACTATTTTCCTTTTCTAATTTCCCCATATTATTAAATGTATACATATAAAAGTAAATAATTATGCGTGCAAATGCAAGGGTCTAAATTTTTATGCCTGCCAAACAAATCCTTTTCCATTAAAATGGCATCATGCCTTGAACAAAAATCTACTTTGAAAATAATTTTTTACTGAATTTTATTTCAATATAAGGTTGATTCCTCCATTTAAATCAACTGGTTAACATATTAGTAGATCTTTAAACTGTCCAGGGATATGCTCTGTACCCTCATCTGGATAGGTTTTGTTTAAGTGAAGGAAGGAACTAGAAAATTCAATCTACTCGTCAAAGCAGCGAATCAGGAATTCCTCAAATGAAACCCCGCCCCAATACCTTCCCTTGTTCAAGCCAAACCTTCCTGGATTCAAAAAATCGTGAAATCACACACTCATACACATGCAAGCACAAATCTACATTTAGTATATATTACTACTACATAAATAGTGCAGATATTATAGTTATGTTACAAAAGAAACATACCTAGAACATGAAGCAGCAGCAATTCTTACATGATGTTCAGGGATCATATTTCTGACAGACAGTTGTATAATTTTTGAATGTTACTCAAAAATGTAAGGGCTATGTTAATGTCATATTTTTCTACCACTTCTAATAAGCCCTATTTTGGGGAGGGGTTGGGGCTGTATTAAACCCTACTCAAATATCTAATAAGAGGGGGAAGAGTTCTCAACACTACTACCACTTTAGCAGTAAAACTGATTTACTTTAAATTTTTTTCTCAGAAAATTATCTCCAAGTTCATTTTGCAATAAAGCATCCATATACGTGTATTTCCCTCTTACACATTCAAATCCAGGCCCTTTGACAAATCCCTGGAGGCTTTAACTCATAGCTGCTCGGAAACCCATAACTGTCACATTTCAGACAAATAGGGTTGGCTGGAGAGACCTCAAAAGCCCTGGTCACAGCTAAACAGAAACAAAGACTGTAAACAGGACAAAATAAGAAGAAAACCCAGTTCTAAAACAAGTCTCTCTAAAACACATGCTTTTCCCCTCATCGTGCACTTAAACACTATATATTTCTCTTGCCCTCTCTATTTTCTTCTCAATCTTGAGAATTCAGAAAATACTGAACTGCACGTTTCCAGCCATTAGAATTAAAAAAAAAAAAAAAAAAGACCTCATTTCCAACTGCAGTTTTCCCCTCCCCTGGCTTCATTTCAAGCCCACCTCCTTCATCCAGTGCTTTCTTTGCCTTCTGTTCTTTGTAGACATGTGCACATTTATCTAATCAGATTTCAAAATGAAGACATAAAGCATGGCATGTGAATTAACCATTTGTAACTATATGTGTCATTATATTTTGTTCCTGCTTGTAAATGATCCAGTACAAAAGCAGTTCAGTCCCCAAAGGCAATTGGTTCCTTGAGCCAGCAAATGGAATGCTCAAGATAAGAAAATGCATGTTTCTCAAACCCCAACTAACTGTACAATATTCTTTTCTTACAGAAATGTTTGAGAAACGTATTTATTATACATGCAAATATCTAGAACACAAGTGCAGACATTTTTCAGGCCTATTACTGCAAAGCTGTTTGCTCTTCCTACCACAATAGCTCAGAGTTATGTCATGCTGGCTTGTACCTGATAGCTTGATTCTGAACATTCTCTCAAGAGATAATAATCAATAGAATTCCTATTTGGGAAATGGCATTTTCTTGCTAACTTAGTGTTAAAGCAGAAGGCTGGGGCTTCTTTGGAAATTAGAGGGAAATTTTTGCTAGACGCTTCCCGTTTTCCTTCCAGCCCAGATTTCAAAGATATTAAAATGCTGTCTGTTTTAAACAAAAGGTTTCTATTTGTTTGCATGAGAGTAACTGAGAGAGATTGCACTGGTTTTCAGTAGTAACTATTGTGCATTCAGGCCTCCATCTGGGTTGCCTCGTTAAACAAAAGATACCCGTCGCTGTCAACAACCACACAGCACAACGCTCCCCTAGCCCACATCTTTATCCGGAAGGAATGGTACAGACGCCTGTCACCATCCACTGACCGAGAAACTCTTCTGGGCTCCCTCCTTTCCATGGTCTGATGGCCAAAGAACAGCACTTGTGTGACACATTTGGGCTTGCCCTCCCGCCCCGCCCCCAATACACAGGCCCTTTCTTTGCAGAGCCAACCATTCGGCTTCCTCATCATTACTCCTTGAAGAATCCGGTCCTGAGTCTGCCCACCGTTCCACCATTCCCTCCGTGACCCCAGAATGCACTGACAATGGACGCACACAAGCCACCCCACCGCACGCCATCCCTGGCTCGGCTTGCCACCCTCCAGGCCACACACACACAGCTCCCCACTCCACCACCCCACGGGGCGCCACGGCCACGGCACTGGAAGTTCAAGCCCTCGGCCCACCTTTCCACCCCCGCGCCTCTGCCCCGAAGCGATCTGCCATTTAGCAGAAGCACAGCAGATAAAGCACAGCCCTCAGGGACACGAAAAGGCGCACCCTGAGGCACCGGGCAGGGCAGCCCGGACCCCTCAGCTGTGTGTGCGCGCGCGCGTGTGACACTGTGTGTGTGTGTGTGTGTGTGTGTGTGTGTGTGTCCGCGCGAGCGCGCGCGGGTGCGGATGGTGGCTGGGGGCGCGCCCGGGAGGGTAGGGGCGAGCCGCGGGCTCCCCGGGCCGGGGGGGGCGCGCAGGGCAGCTGCCCAGAAGGGCCGGGGCGGTGGGCGGGGGTCGCAGAGGCCCGGCGGGAGGCCCCGCGGCGGCCGGCCTCGGGCCGTACTCACCCAGCAGCAGCAGCTTGAGCTCCCGGCGGGCGTCCCGCTTGTCCCTGCGGAGCTGCCGCTCGATCTCGTCGTTGATCCGCCGGGCTTCCTTGGCCTCCTCGCTCAGGCAGCACGCCATGATGGACTCCAGAGTCATTCTTCCAAAGTGCCTCTGCTGCAGCCCCGCCGGCACCCCCTGCTCACAGCGCGCACACACACCCTCCCGCCCTCGCTCCCCCGAGGCAGCGGTGGCCGCCGAGCCCCCGCTGCCCGGGCGCGCGTCCGGGACGAGCTCGGGGAACCGCCGCGGGGGCAGCGGCCAGGGCCGGGGCCACCAGGTGGGCCGGGGGCGCGGCGGGATCGGGCGGCCCGAGCCGCCGGGAGCAGCGAGGCGGGCGCGGGAGGCGGCCGCGGGCGCTGGCTCGGTGGGCGCGCGAAGGGAAGCCGCCGCGCCCGGCCTCGCTCAGACGCCCGCGCCTCCTTCCCCGGGAACGGGCGGCCCGCCTCGCCCCCCGCGCCGCCGCCGCCGCAGCCTCCGAGGCTCCCCTAAGCCGCGCGCCTGGCGGCGAGAGCACATCCACCGAGGCGTCCCCGCAACGAGAGGCCGCCGACGGCTCCCCGCGCCAGGCGCGCCCGCTCCTCGCTGCCGCCTGACACGGCTCCCGGGCGCCCTCGGCCCTGCCCGCGCCCCCCGCCCGGCTCGCGCGCAAACCCTGCTCGCCGGCCCGCCCGGCCGCCGCGCGCTCCTCCGCCTCCGCCTCCGCCAGACGCCCACCCCCGGCCCCGATTGCCAGGCGCGGAGCGGCTGCTCAGCGCTCGCCCTCCCCCTCGCCACACACACACATTTTCTTCTTTCTCTGAACTGGAGCACAGATCCGGGAGGGAGGCGGCGGCGGCGGGAGGAGGAGGAGGAGGAGTGGGAGGAGGAGGAGGGAACGGGTGCGGGAGGAGGGGAAGCAGGAGGCGGTGCCGCCCGGCCCCTCCTGGAAGGCTTTCCTGGGCTCGCAGCCGCCGCGGCGCGCCTCCCGGTGCGGCTCTCGCCTCGCCCGCTCCGCTCCCCGACTGGGCCGGCCCCCTCGGGCTCTGCGGGCGCCTCCGGCTCCCGCGCCCTCGGCGGAGCCCGCGGGCGCAGCGGTCACAGCCGCCCCCAGCCGGGGCGGGGCGGGGCCCGGTCCGCGACGCGCGGCCCGAGCCGGCCGCCGCTGCTGCGTGCCAGGGCCGCCGCCAACCTGCGGCTGCCGGCCGGCCGCCCGGGCGTGGTACGGCGGGAATATGGCGGCCTCCGCCTGCCTCTCCGTCCGCCGGCCCCGCGGTGCGGCCGCGGCCCCTCCTGGAGGTCGCCGGAGTCAGCCTCGCGAATCCACGAGCCCGGCTCTCCGTGGGCGGCGCCGGCGCCCGCGTCCCCTGCTCCCCGGCCGCCCTTAAGCCACTTCTGTATTTCCCCTTCCTATTTCTGCAACGCCATTCGGTTAGAAACTCTCTCGCGTCACCTCTGACCCCAGTTCAGCGTTAGAAAATAAGATACGTCTACTGTGGGGTGCGACTGGGGAAGAGAAGGGTTCGCCTCGGGTTCCTGAAGGGAGTAAGGGGAGTTTAATAGGCGACACTATCCGCAGAGTAACTTGAAATAGAAATCTGAATCCTGAGCAGAAAAATGAAGCTGCCCAAGTTTCCTAGAGCCTCCTGATAGGTTCCAACTTTTCATGCCATTGAGGTTGTCTTTGGTTTTGTTTTTTACAAGTTCTTTTGTTTTTAACGAAGCCCACGGTGTTTAACAGCCAAGTAATCGAATTGACCCCTCTAGACGAGACTGAATTATGGATGACTTCCGGGAAAATGCAAAATAGTGTGCGATAAAAGGACAGGAAAGAATAAAATAGAAAAACGGGAAACTAAGATCGCCCCAACAAAATTATATTCTAGTTTTTTGGTTTTCCATTTCTGATTGCCATAGTTTACTTAAAAATGTTGTTTGCATATTTCATTGTGATATACTACTGATAAATAGCAAAAAGAAAAAAATCTTGTTCATTCAGGTTTTATTTGGTCCAATAGTTACAAGAAGAGAAACTCAATATTGCTTCCTGCCTTAATGGAACCTGAGATCTTCAAAGAAAATTGTCTTTTATGAAGAGAATTGCTTTTCCATATTTTATGTTTTCTCTGAGATGTCCCTGGGGCAACCTGCTGATGCAGAGTGTAAAAGTAAGGTCGTGACTGTGCTATTGCTACAGATCAAGAATTCACATAGGGTTCCCTTGAACAACAGGTGTGTGACTTCCTTCTTGCATTTGGCAGGAGTTCCCTTTTACCCCCTCCTCTTCCCCTGTCTCTCTCCATCTCAGCCAGGACTTACATCAAGACATAAAATCTGTATTTTAGGTTCTCTTTTTAAAAATATATTCAGGGCTGGGCACAGTGGCTCACACCTGTAATCCTAGCACTCTGGGAGGCCGAGGCGGGAGGATGACTTGAGCTCTGGAGTTTGAGACCAGCCTGAGCAAGAGTGAGAACCTGTCTCTACTAAAAATAGAAAAAATTACCTGGGCTTGGTGTGCCTGTAGTCCCAGCTACTTGGGAGACTGAGGCAGGAGGATTTCTTGAGCCCAGGAGTTTGAGGCTGCTGTGAGCTATGATGAGGCCACTGCACTGTAGCCCAGGTGACAGAAAACCCTGTCTCAAAAAAGAAAAGAAAGAAAGAAAGAAAAGGATATTCAGCTTAGAAAATGATTAAATTTCACCATGGCCAGGACAGCATAGAGGGCAAACCTCACCGCTTTTACGTGAATACATACAAAGCGCGACTAGACTTGCTGTGAAATTAAAATTTAAAATTAAGTGACTAAAGAAATTCAAGTTTGAAGTTCAATATGCAGAAGTCTAAAATGGCTTAAGGGAAAAAATTATCAGTTTGCATCCATATATATATATATATATATATACATACATATATATATGAGTTTTGGAAGAGACATAAATCACTAGAAAACCAAATGACACTCAGGAAGCCTCAAGTCTCTGGTTTCCTAGCCAAGGATCTTCTGAGACTTTTGAAAATGTGTTTCAAATATGCCATCAAGCTATCAGGTAAAATGTTTTGACTGAATTTATCTATTGTTTGATGAAAGGAATTAGACTGTTTTAGCAGATTGTAGATCCAGAGTCTGTTTTGTCTGCCCTGTATCCCCAGCATCAGGGATGCTCCTGGCACTTAGCAGACATTTGAATGGATACAGCAAATCAATAAAAAGATGTTTCAAATATTGGGAAGAAAGCAAGAAGTAAAAAAAAAAAAAAAATCAACACTTTATAGTGATAAAGCCATATATGGGTGTCAAGAAGGAAACAGGAAAAGAAAATTCCAAGTCTAAGCCCAGATCTATCCAAAAACCTTTTCATATTATCTGGGCAGCATTTGCCAAGCAAATACTCCTGTAACCTAATTCAAACAAATAAAACCCATGCAGAAACTACTGATGTTGTTGACCTTGTTCTAGAATCATATACTCTAAAATATGCAACTAAACATGGATCATGTTACAAAATCCCGTTCATTAAATCAACAAACATTTATTCATTGTCTACTATGTGTAAATAACAGAAGTGAAGGTACAGAAAGAGGAAGATACTAAAATGAATAAAATATAGTTCTTGCCCTCAATAGGCTTATAGTCTTATGACATAATGAGGCCCCTAACAGCTATAATAAAAGACAAAATGAAAACAATTTGTATTAAAGTTGGAGTAGAAGTAACAGTATAAAGGTATAAAGAGGAAGGAATAATTCATTCTGTTTGTGAGAACTAAGAAAGACTTTGCAGGAAAGGGAGATTTGGATGCATGTTAAAGAATGAAAAGGTTTTCAATAAATATGTATCTATGCCATGTGAAAGTAAATCAGTAATTCCAAATCACCCCAGACTGACAAGGAGGTAATAAACCATTTTGAGAATTCAAGGGCAATTACTAGATAACTGAAAAGCAAACCACAAAACTCTAGGAGCATTGAACTCCAGAGAAAAGTGGGAAGACTGTCATCTCTTCTGTGGTATTGTGAGACAGATACCTACCCCCACAATCATACCACCCTGTCCTTTGGGCGCTACAAAAGAAAAACCGTGAAAGACATAGTTGAATCTCAAGGAATGATTCTGCAGTCAAAGAGTGGAAAGGCAGTGCTCTTCTAAAACGACCTCCTGGAAAAACTTGTAGGAACAAATGACACACAGACAATACAGGGCACCTCTCTTGTTCCCAGAGTCACTTAGCATGGCCACTTCGTAGTGTGCACCATACCACGGTAATTGTCTAGTTTCTCTCTCCTCCCGGACCCCCACCTCTCGATTAGAAGCTGCTTGAGAGCAGGGACCTTGTATTTCATAGCTGTTTTCAGAAAGAGTGATAGCCTAAGACACTCACTCAGTAAGTGATGAATAAATAAAAGAATACCACCGTCTACACCATGGACAAACACACTTGCAGACTGCCTGTCTCAGGCAGCATATTATGCCAGATGCCTGAGGCATGCAAAGGCCTTAAAGCCTTTATAATCTATTTGGGGAGACAGCCCACATGCATAAAAGAATAAACAATAAAAAATGAGAAGCACTGGCTGCTAAACTGCAGTATAGACAATGGATTGAGGAAGGAGGAGCAGCTATCCAAGCTACCATTCAAATCAAGCTGAAGGAGTATGGTAGGCACACGATGGTCACCAAAAGACCAGTTAGAAATAAGCCTGAAGCATTGCAGATCCTACAAGACCTAGGAAAGAGGTGCTCAGTGCAGACATTGCTGGCGCAGATGTCTGGCCAAGGAATAAAGCGGACTTGCTCTGCGAAGAAGGAAGAGAAGCAGGCCCACGGAGACTCTGAGCGCTGCAAATGGCGCCACCTAGAGGAAGGTTTTTATAATAGCAGAAAGATGATACTTAAGCAGAGCTGTCCAATTGAAAGAAGGGGTTTCCGGGCCAACACGTTGAAGATGAAAAAGTAGGTGTGAAACCCAATACCTTCTCTTAAAAGAAAAAATACCCACATTACAAACTCACCTAACAGATATTCTAGATGAAGCAGAATACTTCAGTGACATCTTTACCACACTCAGAAAATTCACCCAGGTGATGCTGACTCTAATCAAATGTATCTATTTTATGCTTATCCAAGGTTATCAACATCAAGGGAAGCATTGTACTTCATAGTTTGAAGTCCATCTAAGTCCCACTAGATTGGAAGGCCCTAAAAAGCTGGCCAGATGGGAGCTATTTTTAAGCTGACTATACTGGTGTTTCAGCCAGAGAAGCTAATGTTTGATGAATGAATGAGTGGATGAAGGAATATATACTAAAATCAGATAGTAATATATCAGGTCACCCCAAACCATGATTCAAATCCTTCTGGAACCCGAAGGATTAAGGATGACTTAGCTAGTATAGGATTTTTCTTCTATTCACAGATGGTAACAATTCCGACCAGCCCGATTTCCTCCCCATTTCTGCATCACCGGGGCCAACTTATACTCCCCTTTTAGTAACATGCCACCCATGGGCACTGGAGGTGGGCCTCCGACCTAAAACAGCAGGAAGAAGACTGGATTTTAAAATTGCTCATGTCAAGTTGATTGAGGCAATTGATTTATTTCCCATTGCTTGTTTTCATGTTTCTAAATCAAATAATTATTTATCCCATCACACTCATCTCCCTTTGATAATTTCTTATGATAAAAACTCAATAAGGCTAAAATCTTTGTCTGTTTTTTTGACTCCTGAATCCAGCACCTAGAACAGTGCCTGGGGTATAATAGATGCTTAATAAACATTTGTTGAATGAATGAAAATTAGATCTTCCAATAAAAGAAGACACATCTCGGCCACATAGCAGTCTGTCTCTTTTTCTTTTCTTAGCAAGATGGTAACCACCAAAGTTGGCTCCCTCTGGAAAATGTTCTTCAGCCCTATCCGTCAAAATCTTGCCTCAGATGAGTTCACCAAGGAAAATTAGGCATCACTAGGGTGTCAAGAAAGCTGGGATGCAACATCTTTGTTCAAAACTCAGATGGAAACATATATTAAATCCACCTACATCAACTTTACAGGAAAGTTTATATTCCTGTCACAAGTTCATTTCAAGCCACACATGTATTATACATTGGAGATCACAACAAGATATATAGTCAAAGTTGTTAATTGCTCTATTGCTCAATGTGTGATAAATTAATGAAACACAGCACCTGTTGATGGAAAACACGTAAGTAATTAAAGTGCCTATGGTTCTGCTTTCTCAATAATTGAAATGGTCTTAATATTAACCTTTCAATTTGTTACTATCCTTGCGAATTTTTCAACCTGCATTCTGAATTTTATCAAGATATAAAAAACAGCTAATTGCTTTTCAATTTTAGATAAATATAAAATATCCCCTCTTGACCAAAAAATTAGATAAAAAAGTATTCTCTCTTATTTTGTAGTCTCTGTTGTCCTTTCCTATCTCTTAGGCCTACCAAAATCTATTTGAGCCACAAAATTTCCAAAGTCCTCTTCTAAAACCTGTTAATGTACTTCCATCTTTCCATTCTTATACAAATTCCTAAGAGTCAGATTTGACTCAGAAGTACTGAGAAGTACTCAGAAGTGAGTACTTTGAACTTTTTTTTTTTTTTTTTTTTTTTTTGAGACAGAGCCCAGGCTAGAGTGCCGTGGCATCAGCCTAGCTCACAGAAACCTCAAACTTCTGGGCTTAAGCAATCCTTCTGCCTCAGCCTCCCGAGTAGCTGAGACTACAGGAGCACACCACCACACCTGGCCAATTTCTTCCATTTTTAGTTGCTTGGCTAATTTTTTTTTTTCTAGTTTTAGTTGAAATGGGGTCTCACTCTTGTTCAGGCTGGTCTTGAACTCCTGACCTCAGGCAATCCTTCCTGTCTCAGCCTCCCAGAGTGCTAGGATTACAGGTGTGAGCCACCACACCTGGCCTGGAGTGAGTACTTTGGACAATATGGAATGGGAGCTAGAATAAGTTGAGGTGCATGAGAAAATTTTTTTTTTGGCTTAGGCTCTATTATGACACAGAACTCTTAGCGATTGTGCCACTATTTTTAAAATTTTCATTATTTGCTCATCATGGATTTTTGCATTAATTTTAAAGTATTGATTAAAATATTATTTATCTTGATTGTTGAGATTTTTTGATGCTTTTTTAAATTTTTCACCCAAGGCAAGTGCCCTATCCCAACTGTGACATATAAATTGTACATGAATTGGCATACAGATGGAGAACTTGTCACTCTAGGGAAGGAATGAGCCAGGGGTAGGGAGGTTATCTATTCTTTACAGCTTAAAAATATATATTATTGCTGCCTGTGAAACTGGAACAAAAGAACTGGGTTGAAAAGCCATTGATTGTACAAACGAAAGTAGTAGAAGCTTCTATAGCCTCCCCAAAAATTAAACAAAAGAAAATGGTGAGAAAAATACATAAAACATTACATTTTTAGACTCACTATTTGGTTTACATTAAGAAGCAAAAATCTTAGACTTAAGGGACCTAAGAAGCTATGTGATCCAAGGAATTTCTTTAATTCAAAATTTCATTTCTTAAAAATAAAGCTTATTAGAAAGCCAGTCTAGAAAAGAGTAGAGGCACACCTCTTACTTTTTCCTCTTCCCTCAAGCCATTTTCAAAACCCTTTAGCTAATCCGATTGCCACGTTTTACAGAGGGTCACTACTAGAAGATCCAGGTTATGCAGCCAAGAAGTGGCAGAGGCAGGACTAGAACTTGGGTTTTCTCACTCTGAATTTTGTTTTCCTAATGCCCCTTGCTTTAAACTGAACTAGTCCTGGGAGAAGTTATATTTGGTCTCCAGCTTTCCTGGCCTCAAAATCTGTACTCATCTTTTTTGAAAGGATCAATGTTCACTTAATCTTCTACCTATTCTCAGGAAACCCATAACCTACTGGTAATAAAGCACAGTGTCCTTGCAGGAATATTTGCATTTTTAATCAAATCAAAGCCCCAGGTTAAAACAGTGGTTCTGACCCCTGGCTGCATGTTAGAATCACGTGGGGAGACTTTAAACAATACTGGATGCTGGATTCCACCCCAGATTTTTGGATTTAATTGGTCTGGGGTACGGCTTGGCATATTTTTAGTATTTTTTTAATGCCCCCAGGCATTCCAATGTGCAAGCAAAATTGAGACCAACTGAGTTACAGTAATAAAACTAATTACATGTGCAGGCCTCAGCCAATAGGTGAATAATGTAGCCATCATCACCAACTCCAATAGGGAGGTAAGGGCGTCCTGGTCAGGACCGGGCGACACTAGGCTCAGTGCCCACCAGAACCAAGCGAGCTCCTTTTCCCCACCTGCTATCTTGTTAGACCTTTGGACATCTTTTATTTTCTTTTTCCCTTCATTATTTTCTTAATTTTTTTTTTCAGTTTTACACAGGAAGTCTTGCTTCCATTCCCTACCCTCCTTTCACCTCCCTAGAGGCTTTGACAGACTTCCAGAAATTTCTGTGCACATACAGACATAAATATATCTTTTAGTTACACAAATGATTGCATACTATACTACCTATTCTGTAATGTGCTTTTCCTACTCACAACGTATCAGAGATGGGTCCATATCAGGTACTCAGTCTTTTTGACACTGCATAGTATTCTGTTACAGATTTCCCCCAGTTTCTTAACCAGTTCATTATTGATGGATGTTTGTTTCAAGTATTGTGCTACTTTTATAATAAATATTTATGTATCTAGTTCTTTGCTCTTCCCATGAATTTTTTTCATTTATTAAATATGCTTCAAAAATTATTTTAGTGCCTGCTTGTTGTTCCATTGTTTGAATTTATAATAATCTGTTCAAACAATACTGTATTGTTAGACATTTATGTTGTTTTCAATTCCTTTTTCATTATGAATCATGCTGCAACAAACAATCCTTGTGTATAAATCTGCATGAGCATCTCCATATTCCTAGAATAAATTCCACGGAGTAGAATTATTGGGTCAAAGAACATGTACTTTTTAAGGCTTTTGATATATAGTGTCAAATTTTTACCCAGAAAGTTGGTAGCAATTTATACCAACCAGCAATGTATAAAGAGACTCATTCTCCTATCTTTGCAAAACCACAAGTAATGATTTTAAAATTATGGATTGATTTAGGTCACAAATACAGGTGATTTTTAAAATTTTGAGTTTTTCTTCATCTTTGTAAACTACTTAGAAGCCTTAATAGTTTCAGAGACTTGTTATAAACCTATGTGTCTATCTGCAAAAATCATTGTAAATACCATTTCAATTGAATAGTAAATCATATGTCTAAAGCTGGGTTTTAAGTTGAAAGTCATTTTATTTTAGGGAGTTCTAACAAAACCCATAAATTCAATGAAAAGTCTTGATAGCACAATCCAAAATATCCCAGGCTTTCTTTCAACACGAATCCACTAGACTCCATAGTTTAGGTATATCTTGAGCTTGTTCTAGATGTATTTCCAAAACTTAACTCTGCAGATGTCAAATACCGTTTTAACTCTTTGTATATAGGGGTGTAGCTTGCCCAAAGTATTTATTTTGCCCTAAAATAAAAATAAAAATAAAAATTCTACTGGCTAAACCTTCCCTTTCGTTCACAAGGAATCCAAGGAAAGTTCATTCAGCTACATGAGGATTAGATCTCAATGGTGATATTTTGCAAGGATCAAAGGAAAGATGTAACCAATTACTCAGGGGAAAAAATGCTTCCTAGGAAGATATGGGGTCCTACTTAATATCTACCTTGTCATGCGACAGGTTACATGCTGCACTTTTGCTACAGTATTTGTAGGCAAAATCTCCAAATACAGTACATTTGAATTGATTTTAAAAATTAAGAGCCAGATCAATTAAGGGTAAAGCAATTTCCCAGGAACCCTTCCTGACCATTCACTGCTTAAATCTTTTTAAAGTCATCACACATCATTTCTTTTGGACTCTATGTCCTGCCAAGTGATTAATATCTAAAGGTCTGGAATCACTTAAATGCACATAAATTGTGGTTAGAATTTACCTGAAGTACATGCCTTGTAAGATTTTTTAGAAGGGCCTGTCTGAAAAATTTTAAGGCATGTGGTGGAATGTCAATGAGATGGCAGATTGCTCAGATGCCTGTTGTTAGCTCTGAAATGCCATCTAAGCCATGTCATTGTGCCAAAGGTATTTATTTCAGTGTACATCTTTCTGCAGGGATTGGTGCAAGGCTGCCAATTCCACTAACTGAAATTCCAGGACTACAGATTTTAAACCTCTTCAAGGCAGGAGTAGAAAAAGAAAGGTTATCTGAGGATTCCAGAATCATTCTCTTCTCTTCTCTTTTCTTCTCTTCTCCAGGAAGAATATGTCAATGTCAGGTTGATCCATGGGGTATTGGTGTCCCAACTAAAAGGCAGAATATTGGTAAAATGGCAGGAAAATAATTTGTGTCTTCTCAAAAGTATCATATTCAAATGGTTTTAATGTTATTTATTCTCAGGCCACATTTGTCAATTTAGTAAAATAGACATTTTTGCAAAGGCTCTTGTTATGTCACCTTTTTCACCTAACTATGGGGACCACCCTTGACGTGTCTTGGGATTGGACTCGGTTGGCACAGTATGAAAGTCATAGGGGGAGAGTTGAGTGGGGAGGAGGATCATGCTTGTTTGTTCACTGAGGGCTGACAAGATAGATCCTGCTTCTGTCCAAGGCAGTTCAGTATTATACAGTGTCCAGGGATTACAATGCGTGTGCTCATAATTCAAATAACTCTATTCATTAATTTGGTCATTTTTATTCATGCATGTTATTCACCAACTCCCAGTTTATAAGAGGACAGAACACAGAAAGAGAAAGAAACTATGACTGGAAAGACTGAAACTTGCATCAGGGAAGTTGGGCACAAGACAAGAAGGTTGGAGCCTGGCTTTGTTTCTCCTGGGACAGGCCAAGCCCCCTGGGAGGTTAGGTTCCAGGAGGTTAGCAGAACAGGACTCAGGGGTAGGGACCAAAGCCGGCACACTGCCTCAGAGGCAGATTTGTCACTGAGTGACCTGATGTGGATCCCCAGAAAGTAGGGCCAGAGCCGGGAAGTCCTGGATTGATTTTGGGAACTGGAGAAGGGCCATACCTGCACTTGGCACCAACTGGCCCCATGTGCTGTGTGGAGGAAGCTGGCAAAAGAAGCCTGCACTTGACAATTCTTTTCTTCCTTTTCCAAAAAAGGTCAGTTTAGTGATTTCTGGTTTTGGACTAACTTAAAACCAGTTTCCAAAAAAACCTTAGATTTCTTCAAAGTTAACCATTTATAATTTTTTTGTCTATTCCTAAAAGACAGACTTTTCTGGGCTTAAAAAAACAAACCCAAAGGAATATAATGTTCCAAGGCTTTACTCACAAGTGAGTTTGTTTATTTATTTATTTAGTTTTTAGAAAACCATGACATTTCAAAAGTATTAATATTGCTTCCAGGATTACATAATATGCATTCTCAGAAAAACATTTTTGGAACTCTTCATATTTTGTTCTGTATAGTAATTGTTAGTATGTCATAATTTTGTTAAATTTTCTTGTGAAAAATGGAACAAGACCCCCTCCAGAAAAAAAGAAAGAAAGAAAGATAGGGAACAAGCCTGTTATGAAACCTGAGGATACTCAATAGTAAAGAAAGGACAGATAAGAAGGAGTCTCACTATAATAATAGAGACCATATCCAAAGTAAATACCATGTTTTTTATCAGATGGCATAACATTATTTTCTGATTAGAAAATAGCACATGCCTATTATGGAAAATTTTGGAAATATAAAAAGTATAAAAAAAGGAAAATAAAGTATACTGAAGCCCAGTGTGGTATTTTCCTATATATTACTTGTCTTTTTCTACTCAAAGTAAACATGAATTTTTTTAAACATAGGATTAGATAGTACATACAATTTTAAATTCCTCCTCTTTTTATTTAATCTACTACGCTTTTCTTATCTGTGCATGTTTTATAACATGATATTTCATTGTATGAACATTTAATAATTTATATTCACCTTTCTCCCATTGGTGCACATTTAGGTATTGACTTTTTTCTCTCATTATTATAAATAGCACTATCATGAACATCCTTGGCTTAAGTCTTCCTGAGCATCCCTGAATTGACATTCTAATCAGAAATGTAATGAATGGGACAAGGATTCAAAGCATAATGGAATATATTTATGGACATGTCACAAAACTGGACATTTACCAAAACGTAGAGAAGAGAGGATCTATTTCTTCATCTTAAACAAACAGCCCAGTTCTTACCATCTGCCAGACCCTGCTGTGTTAGTCTTCATGTCTCCTTCCTTCCACCTGGCCACTACTGCTTGCACGGTGTTTACTCGGGAAGGAATGCTACCTCGTAGCACAAGGCAAACAGAGCAGGAAGCCAAGGCCCAGACCTAGGACCACTGTCGGACACTGGGTGTGCATTGCCAGAGCTGGTCCAGCTGTAGGACTGAGCATGAATGCACAACTGTGCATCAGATTCAGCATTCACAAAGCATGGCAGCAGCTGTGACCAGGAGGGCCATAGGAGGGAACTGGAGTCCAAATAAAGGTAACATTGCTCTAGCAAATGGAAAGAGCCAGCTATGTGGAATCCAGAATGAGTGCTAATGAGGGATTAGGTAAACAGGAGGTATATATGATCTGTCCATTGGGTTAGCTGAGGCTAGAATTCAGAAGCAGGGATCCAGTCTAAAAGAACAGGAAGTGGCAAGAGTTACACAAGGAAGCAGGGAAACAGGTCCAGGCCTGGGACCATACTTAGGGAATGAGAAAAAGTTCTGACTTGAAGCTCGCATAAAAGAAGAAATGAGCTGGAACACAAATCCCACTTAGGGGAAGATATATCAGTTAAATTGGGGTAGGTTATGCTGCAGTAATAAACAACCCCTAAATCTAAATGGTTTGGTTTAAGATAAAATTGTATTTCTTCCTCATGTTACATGTTCACTGCAAGTCAGCAGGAGGACTCCAACCTGTCCTCACTCTGGAATCCCAGGTTAATGGTCTGTAACAGCTACAGTTGGGGCAGTGGGGAAAGAGAGGACTGAATAGTCGGGCATCAGCACTTAAATGCTTCCGGCTGAAAGGAATGCATTCACTCTGCTCGCATTTCATTGGCCAAAGCAAGTCATGTGGCCATGTCTAACTTCAAGGGACCATGTGACTAGAAGGAGGGGAAAGCTGGACCTTTCCATGAGCATTGGCAGTGGCTACCAGATGATGACCAACGCTAAGTTCTAAAGAGGAGATACTATAAAGGGGAGAACATTCAAGACATTTAACTTACCTGTAGTTTGGAGTCCACACTTCTTTTATCTGAAAACTGCGATGGGGCTTAGATTTCAGCAGACTGGGAGTCCTGTTCCAACTGAGAGATTGGGAAGGAGAAACACAGACATGTGAGGCTGATTCTGTGTGATGGTTTAGTTAGAGAAGCTCCACAGTAGCTGCACCTTGAGCTCATGACGGAATAGAACGAATTCCATTAATGGCCAGACTGTCACAGTGGCCACTTGACCTGTTCTCCAAATTTGTACTTTTAGATACTTGTCAGAAAATTGATACTCCCCCAGCAGAGGGGAGTTTAGCTCTCCTGGGGGAAAAAGCATTTGTGTGCATTCAAATTATGTAGTAGTAAATGTCAAACAGCGAATTGACATCATGAGGTACATTTATCTCAGATACATTTGGGAAATTTTGTTTGGGGTAAGATAAGTAAAATACCACCCTATCATCTCATCCTGATGACAATGACAAAATGACTATTCTTAGTTTCTGGAGGAGCTTCCCAGGCTTTTTACAATCTCCAAGCATTTGTGGAACACCTGCTGTGCTCTTGGGACTGTGCATGGTGCAGCTCTGGACCAGCATGTGTGCCCTCATTGCCAGCAAGATGACAGGAGAAAGTAGGTGTTCGCTTACCAAGGCATGTATTTCAAACATAGTTCAAATTTTGAAGGATCTTATGAAGCTTCAGAAAAATGCTAATTACACATTCAGGTTAACAAGGAAGAAGCGTGTGGCTTTTCTCTCCATAATAAGCTTTTCTAAATGATGAGATTTCTAACTTAGATGTAGTTCAACCCATCTAAAGAGGGGGCAGGGGACCAATCAAGTAGATTCTGTGGAAATCATCCATTTTACTACGGCACCATGCAAATGTCATGTCAATGCAAACAGAAAGTGTGAGCCATAAACATTCTCCAACATGGAATATATTTTTTTTTGCTAATTAACAGTATACAGTCTACAAGTCAAGCTTCTTAATTGATTTGCAAAAGGTTAAGGTTATCAAAACAGGTTTATAGTCAACAGCATGCTTATTTCTTGTACGGTTTCTGAAGAACTGCTTCGCTTTAGTATGTGGTTCAATTTCTGTCTGTGTGGCATCATTTTTTTTTTTTTTTTGAAACAGAGTCTCACTCTGTTGCCTAAGTTAGAGTGCCATGGTGTCAGCCTAGCTCACAGCAACCTCAAACTCCTGGGCTCCAGCAATCCTTCTGCCTCAGCCTCCCGAGTAGCTGGGACTACAGGCATGCGCCACCATGCCTGGCTAATTTTTTCTATGTATTTTTAGTTGTCCAGCTAATTTCTTTCTATTTTTAGTAGAGACAGGGTCTCACTCTTGCTCATGCTGGTCTTGAACTCCTGAGCTCAAGTGATCCACCCGCCTCGGCCTCCCAGAGTGTTAGGATTACAGGCGTGAGCCACCGCGCCCGGCCTTGTGTGGCAGCATTGAAATGGCTGTGAGTCAAGGAATAAATGCTTGCATATTTTAACAAAGTGTGGGAAAATGAAGATCCCTAGACATGTGCTTCGAACCTTTACAATGTTTTATTCCCTTTCTTGTTCAATGAAAAGAACCATTATAAATTTTCTCCTTTCAGAAGAAAATGTATATATTATAAATAAAATATTTGACATTTATAGAAAATTTAAAACAATAAAAAATGTATTTCCAGAAAAATTTTTGTGGTTAATTTCTTGCAAATCTTAGAAAGTCTTTGAAAGAGGAAAAAAAATGCCCTTAAAGACAGTCTTCTACTTGTTGATGGTCAATTCAATTAATTTGACCCAAAGTGGAAGGTCTTATAATTTATAATTTACTTTGGTTACTTATTCAATCTTCATGTGACAAATATTGTTCATATTAATAAGCCTTTTGTCATTTTTTTCTTTTTCCTTTTTTCTTTCTTTTTTTTATAGACATGGTCTCTCTGTCACCCAGCCTGGAGTGCACTGGCCCGATCATAGCTCACTGCAATTTCTAACACCTGGGCTCAGGCGATCCTCCTGCCTCAGCCTCCCAAGTAGCAGGGACTACAGGCATGTGCCACCATGCCAAGAAAATTTTTTAAAAAGTTTTTTGTAGAGACGGGGTCTCGCTATGTTGCCAAGGCTGCTCCCAAACTCCTGGCCTCAAGTGATCCTCCTGCCTCGGCCTCCTGAAGTGCTGAGATTACAGGCGTGAGACACCATGCCCAGCCCCCTCTTATCATTTCAGACTCAAGCAGGGATTGAAAATGATGATACTGCCATCCCATAATACCTGTTGCAAACTGAAGACAATAAAATCTTGTTTTATATATCTTTATGTCTCTATGCCCAATTCATTGAGAATGTAATAATACTTAGGAGCCTCAATAAGTTCAAAAGGCAGGCTGGTCTGAAGGTAGTGAGTTATCTCACTTGATTTTTCACAGTCAGTTACAGATTGAACTCCTTGTTCTACTACTTTCCCCCATCGTCACTACTGCACTTGACTAGTCTTAAAAAAAAAAAAAAATAAGTTCAAAAGGCAGAAAATAACATTTCACACAGGCTCTCTACTTCAATGGCTCAGCAGCTTGTTGAAAAAGATACAGCTTAAAACATTAGAGATTTTAAAATACAGGCTAATTGTAGCCGAGACATTCAAAATTCAGTACATTTACCAGAATAAGGCAATAAAGACCTTCCTTAAAAATATTATTATTTAAAGGGGATGATTCTTGTTTCTTGTATTCTCAGCTGAGGTTTTTAATTTCTTCCATTTTGGGTGCTTTTAAAAGGTGACTATTTTAATTTTGATCTCCAAATTGCTGGATATAACTCTTCCCCTCTTATTTTCTCATCTTGCAAACTGTATCAGTGCATTTTCTTTGGTGGAGATTTATTTTTCTTTTTTAATGAATTGTCAAGCATTAACAATACTGGGAAGAAATGGGCATGCTCTTATCTCATAAATTGACATCACTTTTCTGAAGAGAAATTTGGCAACAGGAAAAAAAGCCTGAAAAACATACCTATCCTTTGACCTAGTAATGACATTTCTAGAAATTTATCTGAAGGATTTGATCAGGATGTGAACAAATATTTATTTATGGGGTATTTGTCACAGTTAAAATAGATTACACATAATATGGAAATAATCCGAGTCAAATATTAGAGAATTGGCTAAATTTATTATACTATATTCATATGATAGAATTTGAAGTAACCATGAATAATCATGCTATATAAAAATACCTAATTATAGCAGAAAATGTAATGTCAAACAAAATACTTTGTTAAATAAAAAAGCAGGTATCAAACAATGTGAAGAGAATGATCCTAATTATGCTTTTTATAATTTTATATCTATATAATGAGAGTATGTGCATGTGTTTAGAAGGCTGTACACCAAAATATCAACAGCTCTATCTTTTGAAAGGGGGATTGTGGGTGATTTTTACTTTATATTTTCTGCTCTTTTGTATTTGTAGAGTTTCAAAATGAACCTATTTTACTTTTGAAATTTGAAAAATACACCAATAAATTTTTTAAAGTACATTTATTCAATGTAAAACAATGTGAATGCACTTAATGCCATTAAACTGTACACCTAAAAATGGTTAAAATGGTCAATGTTATGTCTATTTTTATCACAATAAAAAGATACATCTATTAGAAAATGTAGATGTCCTTGGGTTTGGCAATGACTTTTTAGATACAATGCCAAAAGCATAGTCCAGAAAAGAAACATTTGGACTTCATTAAAATTAAAAACTTCTTCCCTGAGAAAGACATTGCTGAGAGAATGAAAAGACAAAACACAGACTGGGAGAATGTTTACAAAACACATGTCTAATAAAGGACTAGTATCCAAAAAATATAAAAAACTCTTTTTTTTTTTTTTGACTAGTCAAGTGCAGTAGTGAGAAGGAGGGAAAGCAGTAGAACAAGGAGTTCAATCTGTAACTGACTGTGAACAATCTAAGTGAGATAACTCACTACCTTTGGATCAGCCAAAGAACTCTTAAGATTTAAGAGTTTTTAAGCATTAGGAAAAAGGAAAAATAAGATGCCAATGGTATTCATTTAACATAACTAAATAGAGAACTCAATTTAAAAAATGAGCAAAAGATCTGAACAGACAGATCTTCCTTACTAAGGAAGATATATAGATGGCAAATGAAGCATATAAAAAGATGCTCCACATTATATGTCATGCAAATTAAAGCAACAATGAGATAGATGATATACACCTATTAGAATGGCCCAAATCCAAAACATGGACAACACCAAATGCTGGCAAGGATGTGGAGCAACAGAAACTCTCATTCATTGCTGGTGGGAGTGAAAAATGGTCCAGCCCCTTTGGAAGGCAGTTTGACAGTTTCTTACAAAACTAAAAATAGTCTTGCTCTATGATCCAGCAATTACTCTCCTTGATATTTATCCAAATGAGTTGAAAGTTGCATCCACACAAAAACCTGCACATGAATGTTTATAGCAGCTTTATTCATTATTGCCAGAACTTAGAAGCAATCAAGACATCCTTCAGTAGGTGACTGGATAAAACAAACTGTGGTACATCCAGGCAATGGAATATTATTCAGGGCTAAGAAGAAACGACCTATCAAGCCATGAAAGACATGGAGGAAATTTAAATGCATATCGTTAGGTGAAAGAAGCCAATCTGAAAAAGCTACATACTATATAAGTCCCACTATACGACATTCTGGAAAAGACAATACCATGAAGATAGTAAAAAGATCAGGGCTGCCAGGGGTTCCGGGGGAGGAGGGGAGGAGGGAAGGGATGAATATGTGGAGAACAGGGGATTTTTAGGGCTATGAAATTATTCTGTATGATATTGCACTGGTAGAAATATGTCATTATACATTTGTCAAAACCCACAGAATGTGCAACACAAGGAATGAACCCTAATGTAAGCTATGGACTTTAGTTAATAATAATCAGTAAGTGTCTATATTGGTTCACTTAAAAAAAAGAAAAAATTACATTAAAATATTGTTTATCTAGAAAAATATACTTATTAACCAAAATAAAGGTCATTGTTTGCAGTCACAATTCTTCTTTTAAAATATTCATTTCCATAATTACCCTTTGGTTACTTAATGCTGCATGGTATAATCATTTATGGTGCCTGACAGCAACCTCTACAAATTTTCAAGCAGAAAATTTTCATATTATGTAACAGTAATTTGATCACTGATTCAGTAAGAATTCCATGTCCCATCATTTTTACATTTTGATTAAATAATTTCACCATCTTAATAAATAATCCATTTGCAATTTGGGGATCTAATTTCTTAAGATTCTAATAAATGTTTCAATAGAAACCGAGGGCAAAACACCCACACTCAGAACCTTAAGGGTTCTGTCATTTCTGATGATAATACAGCACTGGGAAAAAGGAAAAATAAGATGCCAGCTGTATTCATTTAACATAAATATATTTACTATTCTCTGTGAATACACATGCAGGTGTAGTTTTCCCAACTTGGATAGGTCAGCTTGGAAGCATGTTGGAACTTCAGTAGTGGCCCTGGGAATGAAGTGGACCCTTCTACACAATAACAGAGCCAAACGGTATGAACAGCAGTGTCAAGAGTGATATGGCCAATCAGTCTTGATTCAGACTTGCTTTCTCCAAGGGATCTGCTCAGGTGGGTAGAAGAACACAGCAGAAGGGGCCTCCTGGCGGTACTATTACTCCATGATACACAAGCTCATGAGGCTTTTGAGTTTCCACAAAACGTTATTCATCACCTGGAAGTATGACAGTTGGTGTTAACTTTTGAGGAAAGGAAGCTGGACAGAGCTGGACACCTTGGAAGGATCCAAGGTAAATGGCATGAATTGAGCTGAAGGTCCCAGTCCCCTCAGAGAACCTGGCGTGGAATTAGGTAATCAAAGTAAAAAATCAGTCCTTTCTGCAAAGCAAACACAGTAGCTCATGGGCCCACTGCTGATAGGATAACAGTTGTAGTGAGCTCACTGTTGCACTCCCAAATGACTTAGGGACTGCATGGGGCTTGGGTGTCTGGGCCTTAACAACTCCAAGAAGTGGGGCGCACTAACAGTAATGCTACTTTTATTTTTACACATCTCTCTTTGTCTGATGTTAAAATATTTAGTCCATAGAGTAAAACAATGACTTGTGTACTGTCATGAGAGCAATTATTCCCATTAGATGTCAGTCTTTAGGATTCAGCCTTGCCTGGAGCTATACGGTTTGAAATGTCAGGTGCTTTTTCACATAAGTTGGCAAGTCTTCCAGCTTGCTGTTTGATGTTGCAATCAGGTGGTTGGTGTTTCAGATCAGTAGATAACTCACATCTTTATCCTATACGGAGTGCTGACATTGGCAGGAAACAGCTTGTTAAATTTGGCACTCTACATCACACATGCGTCCTGCTGAACAAGTATTACACAAAGAGAAGATCCATTGTATCTTAAAACTGTAGAATCGTACATCTGGGAAAGATGCTAAATACCTAAACTTGCACTCTAATTCTACATGTATTCCTATAAAAACTATAAAATCTTAGAGGGCAAAGAATATGTTTCATTTATTTCCATGTGATCAATATGACCTACTTCTTTGTACTTGGCATGCAAAATAATTTAGATTATTTACATTATAATATCTCTGAGAAGGAAACTCTGTTGTTTATTGCAAGCATGTCTTTGCTCCCCAAAGTCCCTCCTGCTAAGGCCAAGGACCCCAGGGGTGTGGTGCTTACTATGTCTAACCGGTCAATCTTGCTTAGTATTGCCTCAAAAAGCAGAAAGGGAAAACTGGCCAGATCACCAATGGGTCTTTTCATTGCTCAACGGTGTCACTGTGGGAACACAATGCCCAAGTCCCCATTAATCCCTCTAGCCTTGGCTGGTCCTCTGTAGGTGCTGGTATGCAGTGATGGGCTGGGGTTCCTGATATTAAAAGCCCCTTCAGGGATACTTCATACTCATAGAAAGACTCATTCCCCCCAAGATGTTTAGGAAGTTAGGAAGTGTTCTAGCAATAGCCAAATGTGTGCATAGAATTAGCTCCCACCTATCCCATCTGTTTCTATCCTTATAACGATCTCTTGTATAAGGAGGCTTTTAGCCCTTCCTTACACCTACCCTTGTTAGGACCATCCCAGTTCATCCTAATAATGCTTTAGTAATTCTGAACCTATTTTTCAACTTTTTTGTAAGTCTAAAACTATTCTAAAACAAAAAGTTTATTTAAAAAAAATCAAGGACTTAGAAAGGAACAGAGGCGATTAGCTTTGTTTCCTATTTGTTTTTATATTATTTTTGCCCTCCACTAGGTGAGAATACTAATTTGTTGCCTATTTCTAGTTTATAAGATTGGTCACTGCAGTAAAAGGCTGCCTACGCCCAGCCAGATGGAATATTTACAGGTCCCCTGGATCCAGTGCTGCCGATGCTTCTCTAGCTCTTTGGCATTCGGTTGCCTTTGACCAGTGAATTGGCTGCCTTCCTCCATATGGCAGATTGCTGACTCTCCCAGGCCAATTCACAGCCTGAAGATTTCCTTAGCTAAATGGAGGAGAAATGCTGATGGTATCCTTGCCAGTCCCTGTGTTGAGTCCCACTGATATTCCAAAATATTAAAGGGAAAGGGCCTCATTAGAGGAGTCTTGCATTTGTTTCTAAAGAATATTCTCTTATAGACACTCAGGTGTGTTCCCCTCCCATGATGATTTGCACTTCTCTGAATATATATTATAATATTTCTTCTTTTCCATTCACTGGGCCTAAAAGTGGGCACATGTGTCATTTTCACAATATGTGACCGTGTCTCTCTGGCCATCACTGATTGGGTGGATTGGTGGTAGCTTCTGGGCAGAGTGGGCCAGTCAGTATCCTTTCCTGAGCCTTGAGAATTGGGGCTGAGATTTCCATCTCAGTACTGAATTCCCCTCTTGAGTTGAGCTGATGAGAACTCTTGGGAGCTGTGGCACAGTTATCTTTGGCCATGTTGGTTTCCTGATGCTTGTAGCCAAAACTATTCTCATTGATGTAGACCAAATCTGTTTAAAGTGAGTATGAAAGGGAGTGAGAAAGGAAGATAATATAATGATGTGCCAAGTTTTATGCTGGGCAATTTGTACTTATTAATATTATCCTGAGAATATTTGTGTCTTCTAAAATAAAATTTGGCCCAATAAGATCATCAGGGGATCTATGTCATCATCAGAACCTTGATACAGCTTCAAGACTTAAGTATCAGAGTGTCTGTCCATCAAATATGTGGATAGAGTACGAGTTCTACCTTTCTCATTCTAAACGATTTCTGGTATATTTACTGTCAAAGACATACATTGTTTTGGCTCTACAGTGTCCTTTCATTGATCTTCTGGTATCCAAATCCCTGATTTTCCTTGGGGAACTGATTCTGCCTGGTTAGTCATGCGTAAGGATGATCTAACTCCAGACTTGTTCAGTTACATGAGCCAGTAAAAATTCCTTTGCTGAACCAGTTTGAGCTAGGTTCTTGCCACTTGCAATTGAAAGAGTCCTGTTTAATGTACTTAGTAAAAACACATGTTAATGTTATCTATGGGCTCACTTATTTCCTCTGTAAACTCTTTGACTAAGCTCTGAGGCTTCCCTTATTTCCCCATTCTCCCCTTGCCTACCTAAAACCAGCCTCCTATCTCACGTGTGTGTGTGTGTGTGTGTGTGTGTGTGTGTGTATCTTCCAGCAGGCCATTGGTTTAAAAGCATACATCATTTAAGAAACATTAAGTCTGGTCAGTTTTAAAGCTTGGCTAACAAAAGGTGTTTTCAGTGCTTGTTAAAAATCCTTCTTCTCAATTTCTGTATCTCTCTGTCAAAGATAAGTCTGAGCATGAATCTTGGCATGTGATCAAGATGATACCCCACATTTTCAGAGCAAATATAGTTTATGGTGTACTTTCCTGTGTGTTATTTCATTTCGTCTTTAACAAGTGAAGGAGGTGTTGTCCTCATTGCTATGATGAAAAATGAGATTCAGGCCTGGCAAGGTGGCTCACGCCTGTAATCCTAGCACTCTGGGAGGCTGAGGTGGGAGGATCACTCAAGGTCAGGAGTTTGAGACCAGCCTGAGCAAGAGCAAGACCCCGTCTCTACTAAAAATAGAAAGAAATTATCTGGACAACTAAAAATATATATAGAAAAGATTAGCCTAGGCTGGGCATGGTGGCTCACGCCTGTAATCCTAGCATTCTGGGAGGCCGAGGTGGGTGGATCGCCCGAGGTCAGGAGTTCGAGACTAGCCTGAGCAAGAGCAAGACCCCGTCTCTACTAAAAATAGAAAGAAATTATCTGGCCAACTAAAATACATATAGAAAAAATTAGCTGGGCATGGTGGCACATGCCTGTCATCCCAGATACTTGGGAGGCTGAGGCAGTAGAATTGCTTAAGCCCAGGAGTTTGAGGTTGCTGTGAGCAAGGCTGACGCCATGGCACTCACTCTAGTCTGGGCAACAAAGCAAGACTTTGTCTCAAAAAAAAAAAAAAAAAAATCAGCTGGACATGATGGTGGATGCCTGCAGTCCCAGCTACTCAGGAGGCTGAGGCAGAAGGATCACTTGAGCCCAGGAGTTTGAGGTTGCTGTGAGCTAGGCTGAAGCCATGGCAGTCTAGACCGCGCAACAGAGCCAGACTCTGTCTCAAAAAAAAAAAGAAAAATGAGATTCAAAGAAGTTAAGGGACTCACTCACGGATCCACAATAACAGCTGAGAGCTACATAGGATAGTGTTTCCAATGTGCCAAACACCTTTCATTTTTTAACCGAATATTGGACATATTATATTACATTGGTATTTTATAGATGTAGAGACGGAGACAAAAATATCAAATGGTATGCCCAAGGTCATGTCATAGGCATGTGCTATTCTATGTGTGTTAATTGGCAAAACAAAGTCACATGACTTTTGTACAGTATTATTAAATACAGCAATGTGGCAAAACCCAACAATTAGAAATAAGAATGATCCTTGACCACTCGGGAAGATCATCAAACTAGAATCTGAAAGTATTATTTCTTCTTAGCACTCCAACCATGGTGCATAAGGATTTATTTATTTTGGTTAAAAATTTCACTATTTTAACTAGCTGTAACCAAAATCGTTTCCAGAATAGTACATATGATTGAAATATTTTAGAACTTTCAGATGGAATACCTAGCTCTTTTTACTTTCCATTTTTAAAAGTTAATTAACATATTGTATTCCCCAATCATAATATCTTTAATTTTAAGTGATTTGGTATTTAAAATTATCATTAAGCTTGCCTTTGTGGAAATAATATTTCATGGATAACATGACATGTATAGATAATTTTAAAAATGGTATATTTCAAAGACTAGAAATATATATATATTTTTTTTTATTTGAGACAGAGTCTCACTCTGTTGCTCAGGCTAGAGTGAGTGCCATGGCGTCAGCCTAGCTCAGAGCAACCTCAAACTCCTGGGCTCAAGCAAACCTCCTGCCTCAGCCTCCCAAGTAGCTGGGACTACAGGCATGTGCTGCCATGCCCGGCTAATTTTTTTCTACATATATTTTTTAGCTATCCATATAATTTCTTTCTATTTTTAGTAGAGATGGGGTCTCGCTCTTGCTCAGGCTGGTCTCGAACTACTAAGCTCAAACAATCTGCCTACCTCGGCCTCCCAGAGTGCTAGGATTACAGGCATGAGCCACCGTGCCGGGCTGAAATACATTCTTAAAAAGGGTAATTGGACCAGAAGTGAGGCTGAAAGGTATGTGTGTGTAAGTGTGTGTGTGTGTGTGTGTGTATAAAAATGTGTAGCTTTACTGATTCATAAGTGCCCTTAAGGAGATCTGAATTTTTAGTGATTTTTTATAAGATTATAAATAATGCCTTGTGGTTAAAGCAATTTGAATTATAGTACCAACATTTTCAAAGAATTATTTGCTCTCTTCAATCAAGTTTTTTTTTTTTTTTTTTTTTTTTTGAGACAGAGTCTCGCTCTGTTGCCTGGGCTAGAGTGAGTGCTGTGGCGTCAGCCTAGCTCACAGCAACCTCAAACTCCTGGGCTTAAGTGATCCTCCTGCCTCAGCCTCCCCAATAGCTGGGACTACAGGCATGTGCCACCATGCCTGGCTAATTTTTTTTTCTATATATACTTTTAGTTGTCCAGATAATTTATTTATATTTTTAATAGAGACGGGGTCTCGCTCAGGCTGGTCTCGAACTCCTGACCTTGAGCAATCCTCCCACCTCAGCCTCCCAGAGGGCTAGGATTACAGGCATGAGCCACCGCGCCTGGCCTTCAGTCAAGTTTTTTAATTATTACTTTTTGTATGTTTTTCCTTTTCCAAATTGTGAAATGATACTGATTTTTGCACATTCATAGGAGAAATTAAATTTGCCACAGTAGTCACTGTGGTAGTCTTACATGGGAATTCCATCATCCCAGAAAGGTGACCACCTGCTAACTTGGCAGTCTCTTAGATTACAATTCTGAGGTTATTTTCCAACTCCTGTCCCAAACAGTAAAGGCCAAGGTATGGGGAGACCCAACACTCAGGGCTAAATCAGGAATCAGGCTGGGCAGAGAGCAAGGTTGATCTAATGAACAGGGCAGAGAAGTGAAAGCAAGGTAGGAGACAGAAGAGCAGGATCCGGGACACCAGAACTGGGTGACCACATTGGATGAAAGCTGCATGGAAGGAGGGAAGCTTCCCTGAGACACAGAGCCCACAGGGGCCTTTCTTAGGAAGAGCTGGTACAGGGTGGATTATGACATTGTTCTATATTGGAATTTTGCTTGAATACAAACAAGCAAATCTTTGCTTCCTATTTCCAACAACATTTTATTTTGGAAAATTTCAAACACTCCGAATAGCAGAGAGAAGAGAATGATAAAGCCCCATGTACCATCATTTCACTTCAACAATTGCCACAAGTTTGCTGCTTTTCATTTATTTACCCCTTCCCCATTTCTTCATCTGTTACTCTTGCTGGAGTATTTTAAAGCCCACATCAAACATCAGGCATTGCGTATTCTTCATCATGCATCTCTAATGGGTACTTCATGAAGCATTTGTAATTGACTTAAGTAGACAGATTAAAAATTTAAAAATCATGTTTAATGTTATGTCATACCAAGTTTATATTAAAACTCCACGGTTGCCTCAAAGGCATTGGTTTGGATCAGGACCCAAACAAGATTCACATGTTGATGCTGGCTATTTTGTCACTTGAGTTTCTTTTACTCTATAGTTTTCACCCCGCCCAGCTCCCCTTTTTCCATGCCTTTGATTTGTTAAGGAAACTGGGTCATTTACTCTGAAGCAATGTCCCATATTCTGGATCATGTCACTTAACTCATTCCTCCATCACTCTTATTTCCTCTAAACTGCAATGTAGAAATACTTGATTGAATTTAGATTACTTTTTAAGGCAAAAATATGTCATAGGAGGTGCTATAAATAAAATATTTATATCCCATGGGCCATATCTGATCTGTAGACATGGTTTTATTTGGCTTATTTTTTGTTTTGTTTTGTTTTGTTTAGCTCATAGAGTTAAAAAAAGAAAATTTCAAATTCATTTCTGAATCAATCTGGGTTTTGGCAGGAAGTAGATGGCACTCACTCTCAATCAAACTCTTTTTGAAGGTATGAACAGAGTTAAGGGAAGATCGCACAACATGGCAAACACTCTGGTGCTTGTAACTGCAGGGAGCCGGTACAATCCCATGCCTGGAAAGGCTTCTGGACAGAAGTCTCTGGTAGAAGATCATAGCTATGGCCAGCCCAGCCCAGCCCACCCCAATCCTTGCGGAGAGGGAGGTGGAAAAGTAACCCTCCTTCCTCAATGTTCTCTCTCCCCCAGTAACCTGGCTGGTGACTCCCACTCTAGGAGCCCAAGAGGAAACCAGAGGGCAAAGAAGTTCATTGATGCCATCCCTAAAAGCCATCTTCCCTGCGCAGAGTTGGGCCAAGAAGGATAGAGAGTGGATCTGGAGGGGCAAACAATTGTCAGCATTCACAAATTACAAGATTTTTATATAAAGTTCTGGATCTCCAGCCTCTCTCATCATAGAGATGACTGGGCAGTCCCGAGTCCTAATGTTGACCATTGAGTAGTGCTGAGTGGTGACTGCCCTATGTCAAGACATAGGAATGGTACTCTGGATCTCAGATCATTCCTAGGAAGAAAAGGAGAGGAGAGAGGAGAGAAGTCTGGAACTGGACTGATTTACTTATCTAAAACAAACTGAGATTTTAATTCAGGAGGGGTTGAGTTTGCTTTGCATTGGCAAGATTATCTTTTCTGGTATTAGAAGAAATAGAAGTTCATAGGATTAGAGAAGAATAAAGAATAAAAATTTTTCCACATGAGTATTGCATTAATATGAAGTGTGATTATCATTATGGTAACAAGAAAAAGAATACAGAAAACAAATCCTCACATATTTAGAGTTGTGCTGAATATACACTTTGGCTAAACACCAAATGGCCAGTACTAAATGGATGTTTTGCTGAGGACAGTAATCTTATTTCAGGATAACTTTTGGCCTTCAAGAATAAATCTGACTGTAATTCTAGCACTTTGAGAGGCTGAGGCAGGAGAATCACTTGAGGTCAGGAGCTCAAGACCAGCCTGAGCAAAAGTGAGACCCCATCTCTACAAAAAATAGAAAAATTAGCTGGGCACGATGGCATGTTGCTATAGTCCTAGCTACACAGGAGACTGAAGCAGGAAGATTGCTTGAGCCCAGGAATTCAAGGTTGTAGTGAACTATGATAAGGGCACTGCATTCCAGCTTGGGCAACACAGCAAGACTTTGTTTCAAAAAAAAAGAAAGAAAGAAAAACAAAAGAAAAAAAAAGAATAAATCTGAAAATATTTACGCAGAAGTAATTATTACGGGCTGGGTGTGGTGGCTCATGCCTGTAATCCTAGCTCTCTGGGAGGCCAAAGCAGGCGGATCGTTTGAGCTCAGGAGTTTGAGACCAGCCTGAGCAAGAGCGAGACCCCGTCTCTACTAAAAAAAAAAAAATAGAAAGAAATTAGCTGGACAACTAAAAATATATATAGAAAAAATTAGCCAGGCATGGTGGCACATGCCTGTAGTCCCAGCTACTCGGGAGGTTGAAGCAGTAGAATCGCTTGAGCCCAGGAGTTTAAGGTTGCTGTGAGCTAGGCTGACGCCACAGCACTCTAGCCTGAGTAACACAGTAAGACTCTGTCTCAAACAAACAAACAAAAAAAGAAGTAATTATTACAAAAATTTTATTTTAAAAAATATTAGTAATCAAATTAAGATTTTTAGTATTATAGTATAAGAATAAAAATTTATCAGCACTGCCAGCTCCTAGATTGTTACTAAGGTCACACTATTCTGCACATTGCTGATATTGAGTAGATAAGGCCACTGTACACAGTTACACAGGTTATACACTGTACAACACTAGGTAGTGCCATTCACTATGTGGGGTCTGTAAATAGGCATTTTTCTCCGTTGCTTTCTTCTTCTGTTTATATTATTTATTATGTCTGGATTACAGTTGATTAATCATGGATGTTATTGTGTATAATTTAAAAGTATTCTTCTTTGTGAAGCGTTGAAATGTAAAGTCAGTATTGTGCTTTTAGTTTCCCCTCTAAGATGAGACGAATTCATAAATAAGAATCTTTCTTTATGTACTCATGGCCCAGATAGAGATGAATAAGATTACATACAATTCTTCAAAAGAATTTAAGAATATAATAAGTTAAGGTTATTTTGTATGAAGTTAGAAATGAAAGTATATCAAACAATTTTTCAGATATTAAAATTATGAATCTTGAATATTCTGCCTTTTATTATTTAAGATTTTATAAGATTTGTTGGCTCAAAAAGTATATAATATTCTTCCTGAATGACTCAAGCTGCTGCTCTTTCTTAATATTTCTAAGTATTAATCTATTTTTCTGTTCATCTAATTACTTTAAAATTCTCTTGTGCTTGTGTACAGAATTTCAGTAGCTTTAACTATTACTTTTAATTCTGATAGCATGTTAACTTACTATAATAATAATGCATTTATTTCAACTGACTAATAGAATTTCAGTATATAAGGTACATAGGGTACTTTTTGCTTTAAGTTACGTGTAGAATAAAAGAAAATATTTAGGTAGTCACAAAAAAATTGAGTGATAGATTTTATTGGCATAACTAAAGTTGTTATGCTGATTGTGTATGATAATGACCTACCTGAATATATGATCATTGGTTATGGACAAGTTCAAGAATATGAGAAATGAGAGTGAAAAGGGTAATCCGCTTTTCAGACTTCTAAAGTCAAAGATTGAAACCAGAGCTAAAAAGTAAACTTTGGCAGAATATCAGGGCAGAAGCCAACATAAGTGCATCCCTAATTGTTGTCTGAAAACATTATTCTTCTGCATAAACTTAAAAATAAATGCGGTATAAGTATTATGTATAAGTATTTTATGTTTCCATAAAAATTAAAAATAAAAAAATAATCAGTGGATTACTTTGTAAAAAGTCCTAGACATTAGGAAAGAAGCAGCTAACATGTATTGATAATTTACTGTCTGGTTACTACGCCGAAGACTTCACCTTCATCGTCCAGTTTAATCCTCTGACAAACATGAGGTCAGCATTCTTATTATGCCCAGCTCATTGGTAAGAAAACTGAAAAAGATTTTTTAGCAAAGATTATACTCACTGTGGGAAATCCATACCAGTTTAGTGTAATATGGGTGGAGATGAGTCAACTTCCTGAGGTCAAGAACTTGCCGTGAGCTCCGGGCTTCCACACAGAGAAGGGGGAGAAAAGAGAATGTGTAACCATCCCAGACACCTGAGTATTCTGGGGGCTCATCACCTAACCCAACAGCTAGCAAATGATGGGCAGAGTGAAGGCACAGAGAATGTGGGTGGAAAGCAAGAGGTGGGAATAATGAGAATTATGAGCAGGAGGCTGAATTAGGAAGCAAACTTCTGTTCCCTAGATAGATGTTGTTCACACTTCTGCAGCCATTGCCTTGGGTCCGGCCGTTCTTATCTCTCTCCTGGACTATTGCACAAGACTGCAAATGAGAATCTTAAACCTAGGTTAGAGGCTAGAGACAGCACATAGAGAAACAGTCTCATGGACTCAAAATGATTCTTCAACATTTCCGACACAGTGCAGCATGTATGGTTTTGTGTATACAATCTAACTAAACATGAAACCTTGAGAATCACGGAGCTAACATAAAAGAAGGAAGAAAAAGAAAGTCTGTTTGTCTGAGTGGTCAAATCAGGCCATCTTTAAGATGACTTTCAATTCTCTAGTGTTAATGGTGAATGGGTAGGGAATTCCAAAGTGTTGGCTCAGTGTCATGAATATTAAGCCTCTATAGCTTTATGCATGCTAAACAATTTTCCTTCCCTGTTGTGACTGTAAGGATTGAAGGAGTCATATCTTACAAGGGGATTCAGTTCTAAAGTCTGAGCGTAAATTAAACTAATGTTACTGTTGTCCCAACTGTCTTAATTTTTTTTTCTAGAATGCAAATCTAATCACATCAAATTCTTATATAAAATCCTGTCATAGATTGAGCTTCTGATCTTTGATTTCATTGTCAATTATTACAGGAGACAATAGATGGGTCAAAAGGCCACCCCCATCCCCAGTGGAGAGACATTTCATGGCCCATCCTTCCCCACATACAAACATGTGACCTGGGGCGGGGGGCACCAGTCGTAGTCTGGGGTTTGTTGTTAGCCTGATTTGGATCACCATTACATTGGTTTTGTTAAGCCACGTGGGCAGGGTCCCCTGATGGCTGCAGCCTCAATCACCACTGATGGCATAATCCAGGGACACTCATACATCAAAATAGTACATGAATTTGTGTCAGTCACATTGAAAACAAGGGTGTGCTGGTCCACGTGTTTGTACACTTACAAAGGAAGTGGGAAGGGGGGGTGTGTTCACATATGGGAAAAGCTATTGATGGTGTCAGGCACCAGCCGTTTTGAAATCTGGCCCCTCTCAACCATCCCACGCCATCCTCTGCCCCTCCCCATGCACATCATTTATTATCACTACAGGCAGCAGCGTGTGCCCTAGACAGCACCTCCATTCCTTTACAGTTCAGCACGTTCTGTCTCCAGTTCCTTTCCTCGGTCCTGCCTTCTAGAACTCTTCTTTGATGACCCCCTCAAATAATATCTCTACGAGTTACTCTTTCCTGCTTCACTGCCCCTTTCTAAAACACAATTTCTTCCTCTTTTGCCATCTCATTTAAATCAACTGTCACTTTTCTCAACTGTAATTTAATTATTTACAGGAAGAAAGGAAAAAAGGAAGGGAGGAAGGAAGATAAAAAGGAGGAAGAATGGTAAGAGGAGAACTGGGACAGAAGGCATGAGGAAGGGGAGACGGAAGGAAAGAGGGAGGGAGGAAGGGAGAAGGGAAGGAGACAGAGATGGAGGAGGGAGATAGTTTAGGTTGGGGGATAAAGACTGTTGCAAATGCCAGTGAGGCAGACTTCTCTAAAATAGATAGTGTCAGAGAATCAAAAAGATCATTTCTCCAGCTATAGCTCCTTACTGTTCAGGAGTCCATAAAATTTCCTCTAGAACATCTAAAATCATACACAGCTCATTCTTCAAGGGTTTCTTCCAACTTGTTCCCATGCCAGTCAGGTTTATGAGTTCGTCTGTCTTAGAACCTTGATTCACTGTGAACATACACCCTGGCCTTATGATAAGTGCTTCTGACTCTCCCCTGCCTTGAGTTATATCATAAAGCCACCTACAGTAATTTGATTATGAAGGTGACCATGCTCTTTCCTTCTCTCTTTGTCTTCAGGAATGGACAACAAGAGGGTTTCTTTGGCAGAGCAAACCTTCACTCATTTATTTATGAATTCAGGCATCCCCTCATCCACTCACTCCCTCAGCAGACATTTGCTGAGTTGTATGTACTGAATGGAAGGCTTTTGCCAGGAGCTGCATAATCTACTTAGGTTAGAGATATGAATCATGCTTTGCATCTTCTTTTCAAAGACTTGTCTTTTGCCCTCTTCCTCTTGCAAAAAACCCCACATAACGGTTTCTTATTTCCTTTTGCTGGTCTCTATGTTAGTCTTTTGTAACAATTTTTGATTAAAAAAGAAACATTTAACCATACAGCAATGGCCAAGCAATAGGCAGCCACGTTGGTTCTGGAAGCATCTGTGTAGTGCTGAGTTTACTTTCCAACCCTGCAAGCAAAGTTTTGCTAAGTCACCCTTCTCTTCTCCAGTTTCCTTAGAAATATCTTGCCACATCCACTTGGCTGGGGTGCTTTATTTTCTTTGTTTTTTGTTTTAGATTTTGTCTCCCCCAAAAAGTACTGTCACAGGATGTGAGTTCAGGTAGTCTGTTTTGAGAGGTGATCCTAGAACCCACCAGGAGGAGAATGAGAAAATGAGAGAGAAAGAAGCCAGGAAAAAAAAAAAAAAGAAAAAGAAAAAAAGAAAAGAAAAAGAAAGAAAAAAAAGGAGTGTACTATTGAACAGGTTGGTTACATAAGCCCACTTCAGGGGAATTCCTATTCCTTTTTTTTAATTGACAAATTAAAATTGTATATATTTATGGTATACAATGTGATGTTTTGAAATATGTGTGTATTGTGGAATGGCTAAATCAGGCTAATTAACATATGCATTATCTCACATAGTTGTCATTATTTTTATGGTAAGAACACTTAAAATCTATTCTCTTAGCAATTTTAAAGTATACAATACATTGTTATTAACTATAGTCACCATGATGTACAATAGATTTCTTAAATTTATTCCTTCTGTCTCATTGAAATTTTGTATCCTTCAGCTAACATCTCTCCAATCTCTCCACCCCCATCCACTGGGAAATCTGGGAAACAGTATAATACCTACTGTAGAGGTGAGGGAGTGGGGGTATTCATTCCCCTGCTCACTATCTGCTGTTGGTTGAGGGGTGCTTCTGGGGACATCAACTCCTGGCACTTTGGCCTACCCTGCAGGTGAGAAAGGAGCTGAGCAAGTTCCTGAAGCCAGAGGAAGTCCTCAGGCGAAGAGTCACAGGAGCTTGTAATGAGAAGACATGAGTTCACATGCATGAAGCTGAGAAGTGTTAATAAATATGGGCTCTGTGTTACGTGTCTATGACAGTTCCTGCTATGGTTTGAATGTATGTGTCCTTCCAATATTCATACATTGGAACTTAAACCTCAAGGTGATGGTATTAGGAGGTGGGGTCTTTAGGCGGTGTTAGGTCATGAGGGGTTTGGCCTCATGCAGAAGTTAGTGCCCTTATGCAAGGGCTCTAGGGAGTTAGCTAGGCCCTTTTGCCCTTCCACTCCTTCTACCACGCGGGGAGGGCGCCTCAAGAAGATGCCGTCAATGGAACAGGGCTCAGTGGACATTGAACTGCCAGTGCCTTGATAGTGGACTTCCCAGCCTCCATACCTGTGAGAAATAAATGTATATTGTCTATAAATTACTCAGCCTGTGGTATTTTGTTACAGCAGCAGGAATGAACACAGTTCACAGTTGCCAAAGGGGGAGATGGTTGCTATACTTGAAGCATATTATTATTATTTCTTGCTTTCTTTCTAGCTATTATATATAGCAAACATCTGTGTATTATTTTTCTTTTATCCTCTTCATTTCAATCAATTTTCTTCCTTCTCCATTCATCTTATTGTACTCTTTATATTATAGTCTTTTTTCCCCATAAAAGTTTTGTCTGTATTTTTTTTTTTTTTTTTTTTTGAGACAGAGTCTCACTCTTTTGCCTGGGCTAGAGCGAGTGCTGTAGCATCAGCCTAGCTCACAGCAACCTCAAACTCCTGGACTCAAGTGATCCTTCTGCCTCAGCCTCCCAAGTAGCTGAGACTACAGGCATGCGCCACCATGGCCGGCTAATTTTTTATGTATATATTTTTAGTTGTCCATATAATTTCCTTCTATTTTTAGTAGAGACAGGGTCTTGCTCTTGCTCAGGCTGGTCTCGAACTCCTGAGCTCAAACAATCCACCCACCTCAGCCTCTCAGAGTGCTAGGATTACAGGCGTGAGCCACCGCACCCAGCCTACATTTCTTATTTCAGTAAAACAAGTTGGGTCAATTCTAGGCTTGCTATAATTCACTCTCACAGCAAAAAAACCTAGTACAGGGTAAGCCTTTAGCAAATATTAGCTATTATCATGATTATCATTATTGATATTATTAGCTCACTATCAGATTGAACTATATGAAACTGCTATTTTTATGAATAAGAAATGGCTGAATATCAGCAATATCATGTGGTTCAACATAATACATTTAGTATTTTCACTGTTGTGAACAGTGCCCTGAACTGCTTGTTTTCTTTATTGTCCCGTCCCATGGGAAGGGATCTTCTTGTGCCCACTCAATATAATCCTATTGGGCTTTAAATTAAAAAATACTTTTTTCCTTGTGATGTACTGAAGGGTACCTACCTAGAACTCTCATCATGATAATCTTGGGAAACAGAATGAACAACTACCTATATGCAAATGATATGCACAAAATCAAAAACAACTAAAATTCTTAGAGATTATGCAGAAACCTGGCTTTACAGATGAAGAACTCAAGGTGCAAGGGGGTTGAATGAGTATCACAAGGTGTTATACCTTGAATCTAGCTTTAGAGTTTATTCCAGGACTCCACAGTGTTGTGTGGAGCATGATCCTACTGAGATTAGATGATATGATAGAGTTCCTGCTGTATCTGGTAGTGGCTGAACCCACAGGATGATTTTTATGCACTAAGAGTGGAGTTCCACTGGTTTAATTGAGCAATAGAAAGGTCTAGGGACATTGTTCACATGCTCTCAGTAAGATGGTGCTAGGAGGAAGAAAGGAATTGATTTGGACTCTCAATCCCATAGTTGCTTTTTAATTAAATTTGATGTCATAGAAAGAGTGATGGCTTTGAAGTCAGCCAATTTGGGATTCAAGTCCTCTTATTGAATCTCTGCAGTTTAGAAAGTCTGTTGACTTCTCTGTCCTCATTTTTCCCATTTGTAAACCAAAAGTAGTAATATCTACCTTGTAGGGTTGTTTTGAGGATGAGCACAGTCTCTAGCATATTGCAACCTTTCAATACATAGTTTTTATTATGATTATTTAGATATTTTGACTTATTAGCCATATCTCAGAGAGACCTCAGGCAGTGGCAAGAAAGGGTACAAAATGTTCACTACTGGGACTTATTCTTGGTCAGGACAGGATGGGAGCTCTGTGTGCAAATTTGACCCAGGTATACATTATTAGAGGGGGAAAAAAAACCTTAAACAAAAATTAAAACAAATCAAAAAACCCCATAATGAATCAAATAAAAGGATGCTGCTAATTTTAGAGCTCTTGCTGGTTCTTTGTATGACTAGGGATGGGGACAGGGAGTAAGAGATTCTTACTATTTTAAATGTTTTTGTTTGTTTTTTTGAGACAGTGTCTCGCTTTGTTGCCCAGGAGAGAGTGAGTGCCGTGGCGTCAGCCTAGCTCACAGCAACCTCAAACTCCTGGGCTCAAGTGATCCTCCTGCCTCAGCCTCCCGAGTAGCTGGGACTACAGGCATGTGCCACCATGCCTGGCTAATTTTTTCTATGTATTTTTAGTTGTCTAGCTGATTTCTTTCTATTTTTAGTAGAGACGGGGTCTCGCTCTTGCTCAGGCTGGTCTGGAACTCCTGACCTCAAGCGATCCTCCCACCTTGGCCTCCCAGAGTGCTAGGATTACAGGCATGAGCCACTGCGCCTAACCTAAAATGTTTTTGAATGTGCAAATACTGGCCTGCAAACAAATTTGGATGAAGTGCTGCTAGTGGGGTAGGATGTTGGGGTGCCAACTGCTTTATGTGACAAAATATGTAGAAAGTTTGGGGTTGTGTTGGAATGGCTGGGAAGAAAGAGGAGAATGACTAACATTGCAGAGAGATGTGGCGAGGGAGAAATATCTGTGGCAGAGAAAAGCCCATCTGTGCTGGGAGACAGTTGCTCTATGGTGCAAATACATTCTGCTACCCCACTCCTCAAATCTATAGTGTGCTTTGGGGAAACAAAGGCAGCAGGGCAGTTTCTGCTACAGTAGCCAGGAGTGATCTTAAGAGAAGGCCAGGCTTTGCTGTGAGCTGATTTGGGAGCAGATGTGAAACAAACCACATTATCCCAATAGGCACCAGAGAGCAAACAGCAAATACCTGGAGTAAATTTACATTACCTGTCTTCAACTTTAGAGATATTTTAAATGAATGCAACTCAAAATTTTAAGTATTAACCAGAAATGGCTCAAGGGGTAGTTCTTTCAATGATAGAGCTTTCAGAATTCTACTTCCAAAATCAGAACCAAAAGAGGGGTGATGGTGGTATTTTTTGCTCTTATTAGTTCTCTTTTGCTCAGACAGGGATCTGAACTGTGCTGAGAAGCATCCCAAGGCTACAGCCGGGGTCCTCAGGCCTTCTGGAGGGCAGGAATGGCTGGGTTCCACAGCCGGCCCTTTATTATTTTAAAAATGGAAACATTTACGTTCTTTTCAATTTTAATTTTTACAGCTTTTCTGTGTCTATAAAAGTAAAAAATGTTTATTGTGGAAAACTCAAAAAAGGCAAAGAGAATAAAATAAAAATATTCTAATACCTTATTATTTAGAGATAATCACTTTCAACATCTCGGCATCTACCTTGCCGATGTGTATATAGAAATTATATATGCTTTTTATAAAAACTTAGAATCATATTATATGTCTTAATCTACAGCTTTGTTTTTATACTTTATTAGGTATAAAGTTTTTCATTTAATCATTAGTTTTTAAAGATTTCAGTTTATGTACTATTTAACATTTTATTAACATTATTTGACATTTGCGAGTAAAGCTATAGGTTAAAAAAAGCGAAACATTCATTTACCTTTTAAAAATAGGTATATACATATAAACTAGTCAATATTTTCTGGCCATCAAAAATTCTCTCTGGCTTAAGAACCAGAAAGCACCATTTTTTAAAACAAGATTTTCTCAGCAGTTTTATCTAAAGACTGGCTTTTCTGGGATGTGAACATGTTAGAATTTGATTCATAAGAACATTTACGTTGACCTTTTGCTCAGTTTGCTTTGGAAATGTACAAGATATGACGGATCTAAGCATTAGTAAATGCTTTTAATAAAAAATAAATTCCATTTCTCCTGGGGGTAAGAGGTCATATTCTCTATTTGAACAATGTGAGGTAGCTCTAAGTAAAAAGGAAAACAGAGAAAAGTCACTGATTAAAAAGAACTTAACTTCCCTTCCCACTATTTGAATGTCCCAGTTCACACTGAGAGACCCCTCCCTCTTTGACGAAAGGCTGTTCTGAGACGGTCACAGTGTATTCTCTGTTGAAAATTACTCACTTTTGTACAGTGATTTACATCTTGAAACATATGATCAAACATCCAGCTTACTGGATTCTTATAAAAACCCTGTGAGTTGGGCAGATCAGGGTTAATATTGGATTTTATAGAGGAGTTTGGTAAGTTGACTTCTAAGATTCCGCCAGTGATCCCTACCCCTTGGCGGTTGTGCCTTTGTGTAATCCCCTCCCCTTCCATGGTGGCTAGACCTAGTGACTTGCTCCTAATACAGCAAAGGTGATGGAATGATTAGATTTTATGATTAGATTAGAAAATACTGGCCTTTTTATTGTATCGCTTCTCGGCTTGCATTCTTGGGGGAAGCAAGCTGCCACTTGGGAGAGGCCCACGTGACAAGGGACTGAATCCTACCAACAACCATGTGAGCTTACAAGTGGCACCTTCTCCAGTGAAACCTTGAGATGACCACAGCACAGACACATCCTTGATTACAGCTTGTGAGAGAGGCTGAAGTACAGAAGTCAGCTGAGTCAGGTCTAGATTCCTGACCCACAGAAATTATGAGATAATAAATGTGTAAGTTTGTGGCAATTTGTTATGCAGCAATAGATGACTAATACCAGGGGAAACAGACTGAGTGTAGGACGTCTATGGAAATTTTAAAACATGCCACAAATTCTTTGACACTCCTGCCATCCAGAGGTGAGTTCTACATCCCCTTTACTTGCATCTGGGCAGGGATTTTATTGCTTTCATCAATGGGGTACCCTGGAAATGAGGCTTCCAAGGCTCAGTTGTAAAAGGCCAGGCAGCTTCTACCTTGCTTGAAATACTCACTTTTGAAGCCCTGAGCTGCTGTGTAGAAAGTTCAGCTATCCCAAGGCTGCCATGCTGTGAGGAAGCCCAAACCACTTGAGGGAGCCTCATGTAAGCACATCAGTCCACAGCTCCAGCCGAGCCTACTCACCCCAGCCCAGGCAGCAAACAGGTAAGTGAAGAAGCCTCCAGATGATTTCAACCCCAGCCATTCAAGTTTTTCCAAGCAAGACTCCAAATATTCTGGAGCAGAGACAAGCCATTCCACTGTACACTGTTTGATTTCCTAGCCGTGGGATTTCTGAGTGCAGTGAAATAGCTGTTATTTTACTCTACTGAGTTTTGGGGGTGGTTTTTACGCTATTACAGGCAGATGGACCACTGCCCAATGTGGCGCAGCTTATAAGTAGAGTTGGAGCTTAGATCCAAGCTCTCTGAGTCTTACTTCAGCATTCTTCCACCACACCAGATGTTGCCTTTTTATCTAGGGTGTTTATGTTTCTTTCCACTTGTTATGAGAGAATCTCTACTGTAGCAGTGATCAATGTTGGCAACATATTGGAATCACTTGGGAAGCATTAAAAATACTAATGTGTGGGTCCTGGGTCCAGAGATGATGACTAGTTGGTCTGGGATACAGCCTAGGCATCAGGATTTTTATAAAACTTCCTAAGTGGTTCTAACATACTGCCATGTTTGAGCACCACTGCCCGATACCAACATGCTGAGCAATGCGAACGATCATACCTGGCAATGATCAAATCAATTCTTGATGATTTGTGATCTTCAGGGTCACTTGTAAGTATTTAGAACCACAAAAATTAAAATTCTTGAATATTAAAGGTCTACTAAATCCTGTGAACTATAATGCAATAAAGATATAAACAGAGTGCCTACATATACACAGAATTACTCCACATAAAAGCTACATATTAAAAAGCTATAAAGTCGGGCATAGTGGCTCACACCTGTAATCTTAGCATTCTTAGAGGTTGAGGTGGGAGAATCGCTTGAGTTCAGGAGTTTGAGACCAGCCTGAGAAAGTATGAGACCCCCTTCTCTACTGAAAATAGAAAAAATTAGCTGGGCACTGTGGCACGTGCCTGTAGTCCCAGCTTCTCAGGAGGCTGAGGTAGGAGGATCGAGTGAGCCCAGGAGTTTGAGGTGAGCTATGAAGATGTCATTGCACTCTAGGCAGGGTGACAGAGCGACACTCTGTCTCAAAAAAAAAAAAAAAAAGAAAGAAAGAAAAGAAAAGAAAAGCTATAAAATTGTTCTTGTTTCCAGTGATGAAAGAAAAACATTGAAATTATGTAATCAAATCAGGTCAATTGTCAAACAGTGGAAGAAAATGATTCACTGGTCTTAGTAGTTGAACAAACATGCTTTGAGGGGAGAAAGGTGGTACTAATGTATATAGAAACCCCATCTCAATTGGATTAAATAACACAATAACCATTTAGAATATAGGTGTGCATGTGTGTGTGCATTTCTAAGCTCATATATTTTATGTAGCATAAAGAAATAGGAAGTGGGATCAAAACTGGAGAAAACTATACTGCATTAGCTAAGACATGCCTAACTAGATCACGGTTTCTAATTGTTTTTGGTTTTTTTTTTTTTTTTTTTTTGTGAGACAGAGTGTCACTTTGTTGCCTGGGCTAGAATGAGTGCCGTGGTGTCAGCCTAGCTCACAGCAACCTCAAACTCCTGGGCTTAAGCGATCCCACTGCCTCAGCCTCCCGAGTAGCTGGGACTATAGGCATGCGCCACCATGCCCGGCTAATTTTTTTCTATATATATTTTAGTTGGCCAGCTAATTTATTTCTATTTTTAGTAGAGACGGGGTCTCACTCTTGCTCAGGCTGGTCTCGAACTCCTGACCTCGAGCGATCCACCCGCCTTGGCCTCCCAGAGTGCTAGGATTACAGGCGTGAGCCACCGCGCCCGGCTCTAATTGTTAATGTGCTGCTGTTCATGGAAATCGCCCTGAGATAAACAGCAGGATGTCCTTTTAATGGACACCACCTATGTGCCTATGGAACATACTCCTTCTGTCTTTACTCTTCACTTTCAACTCTGCAGGTCTGTGTGTTTCATTGACTAGCTGCCCATTAAATCAGGATCTGTCATTAATTATTAATGCATGCTTTCACTAGCTGTTAGCCTTAGACCGTGCCCAAGAATCATCCTACTTTGTCAACTTCAAACTTTCACTTCTTCTTTAAGCATTTAAGAAAAACACTATGATTTTTTTTTTTTTTTTTTATCATAGTGGGACTGTACAAATTCACACTGAAGAAATGGGAAGCAACAAATCTTACCCCACTACTTGGGCAAAACTTCATAGAAAATATACTTTTTGAGCTGGTCATTGAGGCAGCCTGCTGGAAAACTGCCAGAAGTTTCTAAAACACACACAGTGCAAAGCCTTAAGAGAGATTATATCATAGTTAGAAAATCAAGAAGTAAAACTGGTGAAAATTAAATCCTGTTACAATATATGTCAAAAAGTGCTTCAACATTTGGCAAGTGCTTGGTGTATGTAACTTATGCTATGAGTTTAGAAAAGAGAGATGTCAGCCGGGCATGGTGGTTCATACCTGTAATCCTAGCACTTTGGAAGGCCAAGGCAGGAGGACTATTTGAAACCAGGAGTTCAGACCAGCCTGTGTAATACAAGATCTCATCTCTCCAAAAAAAAATTCGCTGGGCATGGTGGTGCACACTTGTAGTCCCAGCTACTCAGGAGGCTGAGACAGGAGGATTGCTTGACAATAAGAGTTTGAGGCTGCAGTGAGCTATGATCATGCTGCTGCATTCTAGACTGGGTGAAAGAGTGAGACCTTGTCTTAAAAAGAGAGAGAGAGAGAGATCTCCATGAGATGGAGTGGACTTGAAGTAGATGAACTTCAGCATAAAGTTGAATTTTGCAGAAATTTACACATGTGGAAAGAGGAGCTGCAGTAGAAGTAAAGAAAAAACAATGTCTACGAGGGCAATACATCCCTGGCAGAGCAGAAGAACCATTCACAAGTGTGCTGATATCACCACTTTGGAATAGATTCATATAATCTGATAATTTATAAAGTTTAATAATCCATAAACATCTACTCCAAAGTTGACTGGCAGTATTCTGCTTTTTCGAGGCTGCCCTTTCATTTCTACTCATCAGTTCCTCTTCAGTGAACTTGCTGTACATCTGCATTTCCACAAGATGAGGAGCTTTTGTGAGCAAGCAGGCAGAGGAAGGAGAGAGGAAACCGATTGGTTATTCCTACTAACGACTCATTGTCTTGTTGTTAAGCAGAGAAGAGATGCTGTGATCTGTTGATGCCTTTCAGCTTTCGATCTACATTCATTTCCTGTTTTCTAGGCAGTTTCATTGACAGCTTTGCTTCATTCAAATTAGGGGGGATATTGTTGTGATAATTAAAAGCTTTTTGGTTCTTATTGCTCTGCATTCCACTTCCTTTCATGGTAGTACACAATGCAGGAGGTGGAATTGCTCTGGAAGGTGGCATTACCTCACTCCCAGTGATAGGTGAGAAGTGTCACAGAAATTATTTTTGAAGCAAGCAAAGCTTTTAATACGTGAAAAATCTGGATGAGCTCTTTGGCAGGCCAAGAGTTCAAGACCAGCCTGAGCAAAATAGCAAGAGTCTGTCTATACAAAAAATAGAAAAGTTAGCCGGGTGTGGTGGTATGCACCTGTAGTCCCAGCTACATGAGAGGCTGAGAAAGGAGGCTTGCTCAAGCCCAGGAGTTTGAGGTTGCAGTGAGCTATGATGACACTACTGTACTCTAGCCTGGTGACAGAGCAACCCTGTCTCAAATTAAAAAAACAAATTTGGAAGAGGTGTTGGGGAACAAGATAAAGCAACTAATTTGATTTTAAGTTTGCAGGAAGTTTAATCTCTGAGAGTTTTTTCTTTCTTACAGGTTCTGTTCACACAGTCTCATAGTCTGGAAAAGAAATACGTAGGTTGGTAGAATCTATAGCCATTTGCTTAGGGCTGGTTCAGATAATCTGCTCTGCAGATCTTTATGTGATCACTTTGATGTATTGTTGATCAATAAAAGAAAATTATAGAGCAACAAGTATAGTATGATCATTAAAAAAAGATTAAAAACAAAACTATATGTGTGTATGTATGTATGTATGTACCTATCATCCATCTATCTAGCATGCATAGAAAAAAATCGGGAAGAATGCCCACCTAATTGCTGATAGTGGTTAATTTAGGGAGAGAATTTGGTAGGGGTAGGGTGGAGACAATGAGGAAGGATGACATAGTTTACATATTTCTGTATTGTCTGAATTGTTTGCAATTAGTTGTCTTTGAAATTGAAAGATGATTCATAAAGAAAAGATAATAAGTAAACAAATCATCAGCTGGGGTCTAAAATACAAAAGTCAGTTGCTTAAATGGACAGCATCATGATTTTTTTTAGCTATGATAAATTAACTGCTTTGATCTCTCTATGATGTGGTTATAAAAGCTTATGGGGAAAAAATGACAAAAGTGCTTGGTTGTAACAATAACTTCAATGGCAAATATCTTGTTTCCTGGAAATAACTTGGGGAGAATAAAAGATAAACTATGAAGATGATGGTGCTACAGATCAAAAGACCTGAGATTGAACTGTAATTATAATTATATTATAATTATATAACTGTACTTATAAATGTGCATCTGAGGTGATTAAAACCAAAACGACAACAAAAACCACATGCTTGACTGTATATTGGGTACACTGCTTTAAAATGTAAATTCAATTTGGCAGACATTTCATGATTACCTACCGTTATGGACTGAATTGTATCTCCTCCCCTTCCTTCACCCCCATACCAAATCCATGTATGGAAACCCTAACCCACAGGGTGACTGTGTTGGAGACAGCTTTTGAAGAGGTCATTTGGGATGAATGAGGGCATAAGGGTAGACCCCTAATCTAATAGGATTGGTGTCTTTACAAGGAGAGAAAGAGACACCAGGAGTCATTGTACACAGAGGAACAGCCACATGAGAACACAGAGAGAAGACAGCTCTCTGCAAGCCAGGAAGAGAGGCCTCACCAGAAACCAACCCAGCTGGCACCTTGATCTTGGGCTTTCAGCCTCCAAAACTATGAGAAAATAAATTTCTGTTGTGTAAGCTACCCAGTGCCTGGTAATCTTTTATGGTAGCCTGAGCAGACCCACCCACCATACCATCTACAAGTTGTCCTGCAAAAGTCAGGGGGAGGGTTATAGAAATAAACAAGGTAAGGATTCTACCCCTAGAGGAAAAGCATATCTGTGAAGAGCATGACTCGAGATAGACTGCACTTGTGTGACCTTGAGCAAGTTATTTAACTTCTCTCAGTATGAGTTTTCAATGAGGACGATACTAGTATGCAGGGATATTATGAGGATTAAATGCTTACCATTTTTTTTTTTTTTTTGAGACAGAGTCTCACTCTGTTGCCCAGGCTAGAGTGAGTGCCGTGGCATCATCCTAATCATCCTAGCTCACAGCAACCTCAAACTCCTGGACTCAAGTGATCCTTCTGCCTCAGCCTCCCAAGTAGCTGGGACTATAGGCATGTGCCACCATGCCCAGCTAATTTTTTCTATATATATTTTTAGCTGTCCATATAATTTCTTTCTATTTTTAGTAGAGACGGGGTCTTGCTCTTGCTCAGGCTGGTCTCGAACTCCTGAGCTCAAACAATCCTCCTGCCTCGGCCTCCCAGAGTGCTAGGATTACAGGCGTGAGCCACCTCGCCTGGCCAAATACTTACCATTTTTAAAGGACCTAGAACAGTGTCTGGCACACAGTAAACACAATATTAAGTATTTGTTAAACAAATAGATGAGAGCTTAGCCCATTGGAAAAAAGGATGTGAGGTCAGAAATAAGAATAACTTTAAACAATAATGATTTATGGATAATTTTCATTTAATATCTCTGATAAATTTATGTATTCCCTTCAACAATGATAAAGCACCTTCCTTAGTGCAAATCCAAATTATGATGTTACAAAAGAAGACAAAATTAATAATAACGTATTAATATTGGTTTATTAATAGTGACAAATGTACCACACTATTGTATGATGTTAGTAGTAGGAAAAATTGGGTGTGAGATATATGAGAACCCTCTGTATTATATGCAATAATTCCATAAATCTAAAACTATTCTAAACCTAAATTTTATTTTTTAAAAAAGAAGATAAATTAAGGCCTAATTTTTTACCCTACAGAAATGTTGACCATTAAATGATAGAATATAAGAGCTGAGCCATAGTGACCTTGAATTCACCTCTGAGTATTTTAGAGAGGAGAGTTGATTTAAACTTCCTTTACATATCTAATTTTCAAGGGCGAATTCACATAGAAAACAAAGGGAAGCAGAAAAAAGAGCACTAACTTAGAAAATGGGATGCATCACATTTAATTTGATGTAGCCTTAGTTGGGGCACATCGCGGTAATAGTTCTGGACCTCAGTTTTCCATTGGTTACTTTCAGCTCCAATATTCTTGTTTGTAAACTTTATGTGCATCTATCTCACAAAGTAAGGCAGCCCCAGGGAGCAGACTATAACTGGTACTTTATCCAAGTCTATAGAAAAAGTACTGTATGCCCATTTCTGAGTGTGTGTGAGGGAATACAAGGGTGAGTGCATTGGGAAACAATTAAGGCAAATATATTTTTAAAAGATTCAACATTCAGGATCAGGTATTCATAGTGCATCTCTATCTAAATCAATCAGATACAGATAAAAGTAACTGTGGGCAAACTCTGGCCCTGAAATATTTACAAAAAACTTGCAAGGGGAAAATGACATTCTAAATAAGCACATGATATACGAGATGGTATGAACAGATTAAATTTGATGTGTAAAAAGAGAGGACTAAAATTTTCCTACAAAGGCAAGAAAGATTATGAATTAAGGCGAGACATCTTCAAGCCAAAGGGAAGAAAATTTATAAAGGTTTACAAATAACGGAGCCTGATGCTCACTGTTGTTGAAGAAAAGCCATCACCAGTAATATGCAAACCTGGATCTGACAGCTACCTGAGAAAGCCCTAAAGAATTATGACAACTGTTCAGTCAATAACTTTGGAGAGAATCTCAATTGCCCCAGAGGTCCTTTTCAATTCCACTACTAGTTTCCTGAACAAATTGTCATTCATATTGTAATATTTACTGTCAAAATCATGGTATTCTCCTTATGTGAGATACTATCATCACATATTCAATATTTACTTATAAATGGAAACCCAGTGCTTTGTGGGCTATGATTTCTTTTTTACCTAAGTAAGTCATAGTCCCATCTCAGGAAATCATTAAATACACAAAAGCCCTATGTCTTTTGTGCCCTGCACATCATTTGATTTAAGGATTAATTGATGTGCAATGAAGTTTATTTTTCTTTTAACCATTTTAAACAGCATTGATTGAGAAAAAAGTTCAAGATAATGGACGGCTTCTACATTGGCTTTGAATGTGATGTTATTTAAAAGATTGTACTTGAAATATTGAAAACTAAGGGCAACCCTAATTGTTCTTCTAAAATTATTAAGCAATCATCTTTGGGGATAAATCACTTGGGGCAGGTTTACATATGAGCAGAGCAATGTGTTTTCTAGGTGGAATAAAAGGGATTCTCCTCTGCTTGTTTTTTATTTGGAAGTATGTTTCATCATGCAAACAACTGGATGGAAATAGTAGGGTTTTTTTAAATAAAAAAACTCAATAAAAAAATTCTACTAATAGAAAAACTCAGGCACCACAGCAACTTGCGCAGCAATTTGTTATGTGCTCTCAAGATGTAAACACTGTTGCCAAAAAGCAACCAAATGCATGAAAGTTACAAATAGTATGTTTACTTTATGTGCCTATGTAATCAGCTAAATAAAATGTTGTGCCTCAACTGTACCCATTTCTAATCACTTTGTTCTAGTTCAGGGCCACCACATTGCACACTTTCAGGGGCACCATTCACATTTGATTCAATACATAACTCATTGTAGGTCATGTGAACGGTGCCCTCTGAGTTGTACAGTAGTTTTGCTGCTGCAGTTTATAAATATTACAAAATGAAAAATGTGTACAAATAAATCTCAAGTCACTAAAGTCTTTCCCTCACTTTTAGCTAAATCAGACTTTCAAAAGCCATGGTATTTTGGAGCGAGGTTCTATCATAGGTTTTTGTATTATTTTGGTTCATTATCCTTCCCACCATTTCCTTTTTGGGACAAGGTCTCTGTGAAGTTTTGGTGAGGCTGCTAATCACCACAGTGGTGGGCATGTATCCGGCCCTGACTAATCATGGTATCATAATGCCTGGATGATAATGATTGGTCCAAGGGAAAGCATGTGATCCTAGCAGGGCCAATCAGTTCTTCCATAAGATTTGATATGTGGATACAGAGCCGTGATGATGAAAGCCTGGGAATGTTGTCAGCCATTTTCCCCAATCTAGGGAAATCCTGCCGTGTAAAATTATATTGAGAAATTAAAGCCAACTAGAGTAAGTGGAGAAAAATATCCCCAAGGACATTACTTGAATCCTTGGATTTACCTCTAATCTCCTAGTATATGTGCAAATAATTTTTTATTCTTTGCTTAATGTAGATTGAAATGAGTTTCTGTCACTTGTATTGAAAGGAACTCTTTTTACCACAGGATCCATGACTGCAAGTTTTTCATTCCCCTCAGGAAACTACTGAGTCTAGTTGATCTAAAGCCATATAGTTCCCTATCACATTGCTCAGGAAGAGAATTGAAAGCTTTCATTATTTTAAACACCAGATCTCTGTTGTTATTAACTCACTTGACCCATGATATTAAGGCAATAATTCCAGGCAGTAGTTGAGGTTACCAACAATATACACCAAATGTAGCAAGTGGATTTTTTTTTAATTTCAGGATATTATGGGGGTACAAATATTTTGGTTACATGTTATGACTTTGCCTCACCCAAGCCAAAGCAAGTGGAATTTTAAAAATATATTCATTATTATGAAAACTTTCAGAGCACAATTACTGAGAATAAGGAAGGAATACTTGTTTCACTACCACCAACTGTTACCTAATCCTCCCATTTTGCCACATTAAGCAAGTAGAATTCATCTTACCTTTTACCATAGCGTAAATTCTTTCTCACAGTAAGTGCATGACTACAGAAAAAGTAAAGATGTGAGCATCAGTTCAAACGCAGTTCAGGTAATAATTTACTGTATTGGGTGAACCTGGGCAAATTATGTTACCTCTCTGAGTCTCAGTCTCCTTATTGTCAAAATGGAGACATCAAAAGAAACCTCCTGAGGTTAGGTTCTCTGTTTCTTGAATTTGTTTCTTATTCATCTTATATATTTTGATGCTTCACACAAATTCTGACATTTACTAGGTATTAACAAATAATTGCTAGGAAAAAATGGATGAATTAATGAATACATGTCTACCTCATGGGCTGTCATGAAGAATATGAGACAATATAAATGAAGTGAATGTGACAATACTTAGCTCATCATATATGAGTTCTCTTCCTCCCTCCCTTCATCTTACTGGTGTTGAGACACAGACATTTAGTGTGCCTGATGCTTTGTCCGCCATTACTCATGCTGAGATTTCTTCATTCAAAATCTTCCGGAATCGTCCATAAGACATCTTTGATGATTAGTCCTCCAAAGTTGGCTTCACTGTGTGTGCCTTAGCATTGTGCTATAAAAAGTTCCTTTACTTTGCATATTCCTGTGTATTTTTTCATATTTGCTTGGTCTCTCTCCTAATTAGATCCCATTTCCTACAATGCTTAGTACAGTGTGTAACACAGTGCATATTCATTAAATGGGATATTAGTGATTCTCCGACTTAAAAAAATTACCTAGTTGGAGCAAATCAGAGTCTTCTTTTTCCTATGTTGCTCTACGTAAACTAATTTAAGGCATTTTATTTTAAGTTTTCTTTCTTCTGTAGGACTGATTCTGAATTCTTTGTTTCACTTGACAATAAGCCTTTTAAACTAGAATAATAATTGCTAACAATACCATGAGACTATATAGTTAGAATGATTTTTCACATACATTATTTCACTTGGTTTTTACAATGTAGTAGGTAGCATGATTTTTGAAGTCCAGCTGAATTAGGTTGGGCTCTTGGTTGTATCACTTAATAGCTGTGTGATTTTAAGTGAGTTACTTAACCTCTCTATCAGTTCCTCCCATGGAAGCTCAAAAAAATAATAGGATATAAGCACCACATGTACTCACCATCAAATTGGTTTCACTGATCAACACCTAAGTGCACATATAGGGATAACATTTATCAGGCGTCAGGCAGATGGGAGGGGGGAGGAGGGGATGAGTATATACACACATAATGAGTGCGATGCGCATTGTCTGGGGAATGGACACACTTGAAGCTCTGACTCAGGGAGGAGGGGGGCAAGGGCAATATATGTAGCCTAAACATTTGTACGCCCATAATATGCTGAAATAAAAAAAATAGGATCATCCATGAGATTGTGAGCACCAAATGACATATACAAACAATACATCATGGTCAGAATTCGGTAAAAGGCGAAAGATTTATACGATCTGAAGAGAAACCAGAGTATCATGGTCAGAATTTAATTGACGAGATGGAAGCCAACCAATCAATGGTAGTTACCATTATTATTTTTAAGTGAGAAAAGCAAAGCATTGAGTACCAAGAAAGCAACCAGAAGGCTTTGAATAAAGAAGAGTTTTGATTCTAAATGCCATGTTCCAATCTACTTCTCTGCCCTCTCAGCAAAGCAGCCTTGCACAAGACTTCACACTTTCTTTAATTCGATCCTTATAACAACCCTAAGAGGTTTATGCAGAAAATTACTCTTTAGCTCTGTGGGGAAGTGAATTTTAATGGATGAGTCTTAATAGCTGTTCAAGCTAATTGAAAATGTTGGCCAGCATTACACCCCCAACAAGGAGAGAAGCAGAGCAGAAATACAAAAGAATAATGCATGTGTAAACCAAGAGGATCTGGCCTAGCCAATGTGAGGCTGGCAGTGCTAACCCAGGGCAGAAGCATTTCACAGAGACTCATGAAAACCTGAATCTAAACACCCTATCCCTGATACTCAAAAGTGCTTTCTTTCTTTCTTTCTTTCTTTTTTTATTATTTTAGTTAACTGTCCCAAAGGGCAAAAAGAGCCTCCAGAAAGAAGCAAAGAAAGATTTTTCTTATTCCTTCAGCCTCTTTGCCCTTAGGAGGCTACATTGCTATTTTTATTATTTTGTTTAGAAATGATATTATATAATACAATAGGTGGCATTCATTGAGTGCTTATTTGTGCCAAACATTATTAGAGGTATTTTAGTGCTATATCTTTCAACAATCTTGTACTGTATGTATTATTATTCCTTTATTATAGGAGAGCAAGGTTAGAAGAGTTTTCTGGTTACGAAGTAGAGAGTAAGGGTCATGGATAGAAAAGACTCCCTCTTTTGCCTGTGACAGGAGATGTGCTCTAGCTCCTCAAGTGGGAATGTTCTCTCTCCCTACCTGTCTCTTTCTGTGTGTCTGCTTCTCTGTCCCTCTCTCTCTCCACGGGAGGCTTTTTTTTTTTTTTTTTTTACTGTGGAATGAGACAAGCATATAACTACCCAGAAATCTGCCTCAAATTACAATAGTCATCTTAACCGATCCTTTGTGTCATCTAAACAGAATGTCCTCAAGGTCTCCAGGCATCTCAAGTAACACTTGGTTATATCAGAGGTCTTCTTAACAATGACAAAAATGCAATAACCTTTATGATTCTGGAGAGTGATTCCCAGGGCAATGTGCCCACATTTCCTTCTGAACTGTTGTTCTGGCCATATCAGAGCAGCTCATATCTTCCCATGCTCTTTCACTCTCTCTCGTTCATGCCCTAAGGCACCTCTATTGCAATACTCCGTGTGCTTTAGATTTTACTTAAGGGTAGGGATAAGGAAGACGAATTATACCTCAGGATAAGAAACAACCAACCATGGACAGTGGACATCACTGGTCTTAAAATCCTTGCCCTGCTCTGTCACAGATAATGTTTTTCAGGCTGCCACCCTTTATTATCTCTGTCAACTGCTACGTTGGCTATGTGGTCGTACTTATCATTCCTGTCATAGACTTTTATGCCCATTATTTCCCTCAGTGTACCAGGGACTAACTTGAAAATCACTGGTACCTTATCATGCAGAAGAATTGAGCCTCCTTTTTATGCAATATCTTCCATCTCTGCTAGCCTAAGTTCTCTCTTTCATAGCCAATAGACATATGGAACCATCTTTTTTTTTCTTTTATTGAAACAAGGTTTCACTCTGTCACCCAGGCTAGAGTGCAGTGGTGTCATCATACATAGCTCACTGCAGCCTCAAGCTCTTGGACTTAAGTGATCTTCCTGCCTCAGCCTCCCAAGTAGCTATGAATACAGGCATGCATCACCATGCTTGGCTAATTTTTGTATTTTTTGTAGAGGTGGGATTTTGCTATGTTGCCCAGGCTGGTCTTAAACTCATGGCCTCAAGTGATCCTCCCACCCTGGCCTCCCAAAGTGCTAGGATTACAGGTGTGAGTCACCACATCTGGCCAACACATGGAAGCATCTTTCTAAAAGAAGATAAATGTTTTCCCTGAACTAGTTCCTGTTTTTCTCCCCAGAGAGTTTAAACTGCTATCAATTTTTCTCTTTTCTTAATTTCATCTTGTTGTTGTTCCTGCCACACTTACATTGTCTTTTAAATACAAAGGCCAGAGATTTTATTCTACCATAGAAATGAAAGCAAATATCCCACTGAGTTTTCCTAAAAGGTCGGGAATATGCCTCTCCTGGCGTATCTTCATGTGCTCTTGTTAATATTCTTGCAGCTTTAAGGCACTTGTGTTGGTGGCCATGAGACAAATGATATGCTTGGGAATTTAAGGTGAGATTACATTTCATCTTGAAATCTCCATCAGCCAAATAGGCTTAGTCACCATTCGGGAATAGGCATTCATTCAACAAATATTCACTGAGTGCACATTTTGGGAAAACTGGAAATGTCACAGGCACCATTAAGCACCCTTAATGTAATGGTCAACAAAAGATTAAAGGCCTTTGTGATGGATGACATTTTGGAGTTCTGTTCTAAGGTCCATGGGAAATGAACAAAGGAAGCTACTAACTCTGGCTGAAGAATTCAGTGAGCCTAACTTTGTGTTGTCAAATTCTTTCCTCTTTTTTAACGGGGTAACTACAGATGGTTAAACCATCCTGTGGTTTGGGGGATGCATTAGCTAGGCTCAGAATTCACGTGTAATGGAGCTTTGGCTCTGTAGTTCTTGGAGAGAAGAGATGGAATGTTACTCCCTAGAGTTGGACAGCGTGGTGGCCCCAGGATTCAACTCCAGGGATATTTGCTTACGTAATGTATTTTCTATAGAAAATTGGAGTCAATAACCAAATGCTATTGTAGAAGACGTTGTGTTGGCCTAAGAGAAAGATTCCAGTATGGACCCTGACGACTCCTGGATTTTAGAGCTCATAAGTCATTCACTAACTGGATAACAACAGTGAGCCTCAGTCTTCTCATCAGTAAAATAACAGATTGAGTGGATGATTTTTAGGTGTATTTCAGATAGAAAATTGTGAATCATTACAGCTTTCAGAAATATTACCCTTAACTACTTATGATGTCTACATAAAGAATGAGCCAGTATCATTTATCCATTGATTCATTTGTTTAATCATTCCTTCATTCCTACCATATTGTAGTTAAAAATCATTAATTTTATGGTCAAATAGACTTTGATTCAGGTCTTGGTTTCTCCACTTACTAGATAAATGACCTTGGCCAGTTAACTTATTGACCTGTTTATGGCCCTGATTCCTCATTTCTAAATCAAAATAATAAAATCATAATATTGCTTTCATCATAGGGCTATTGGAAGACACACTAATCAGATTTTTCCAGAGAACCAATACATCCTAATGGATGTCTATGTGAGTGCATACACATGGGGAGGGGGGAGAGAAAGAGACAGAGAGATGGAGAGATATTTATATGAAGGAATTGACTCACATGATCATGGAGGCTGGGAAAGTCCAAGCTCTGAAGGCTAGGACAGCAGGCTGGAGACTTGTGGGAGAACTGATGTTGCTGCTTGAGTCTGAAGGACGTCTGTTGGCAGAATTCCTTCCTCCTAGGAACAGGTCAGTCCCGTTCCTAAGGCCTTCAACAGTAGATGAGGCCCACCCACGTTGTAGAAGGTAATCTCCTTTATTCAAAGTCTGCTGATTTAAATGTTAGTCTCATCTAAAGGATATCCTCACAACAACATTCAGATGTGTTTGATCAAGTATTTGGGTACTGTGGCTTAGCTAAGTCAACACATAAAATTAACCATCATGCAAGTGGCATGGATAATGCAGGTGGCCAGTTGACCACAGTGTCTGACACAGGAAATAAATAATAAGCATTAGCTATTATTATTGGTGGTGGTGTTGTTATTCTTTTTAAATACTTACTTTTTTTTGCTGAGCACTAGGTTAGGTTCTGAAGACATAACAACTCACAAGATACAATCTGTCCTCAAGGCACTTGCATTCTAAACATGGATCCTGATAAGCTACCTGCCCATTACAATACAGCGTCCTGAATACTGTGAGAAGGTAAAAGTTACTCTGAGGAATATGGGTACCATAAGAATACATAAAAGGGGTCCCAAATCAGAATGGTTGGAGGGGTAAGGATAGCTTAGCTAAGATCCAATGGGTGAATAGACCCTAGTCAGATAAATGGACATGGGGAGAAGAAGAAGAAATTGTACGTTGAAGAACAAGTACAAGGAACTAAAAGTGAGAAAGATCATGGCCTATTCAAAGAACTGCAAGTAGTTCATCATTTGTTGGAGTATAGGATGAAAGAGGCAAGAGAAGACAGCAAGGTTGAAAGATGGACAGGGTTAAGCCTGTAAAGAGCTCTTACCCAGCTAAGCAGTGTGGACTTAGGCAATGATGACCTAAAATGCAGCAGTGACCTTGGACGTGGAGAGGAGAGACAAATTTGGGAGATGTCAATAGGTGGAATCGGGAAGGCCTGTTGATTGAATGTTAGACATGGGGAGAGGGAAGAAAGCTGAAACTTAGGCGTGAGCTGGGCTAGGTTTAGACACTGCTATAACTTTTTTTGGGACACAATAAAAAACATTTTGAAGAATGTTGAAAGATCTTGCACTAGTTGTTCACACTTTCCGTCCTTCATTTTCCTCCTCTATAAAATGCAGATGTTGGACACAGTGCTCTTTGAAAAGCTTTGTCTTACTTTAAAATTCCGCAATCCTGGGACTGTTTAAACTCAGTACATAAATACATTTTTTGAAATGCTTTTTGTGCTACCAAGTCAATATAGTGAAAGCAATGAATGGTATCATCATATTGGTATTTAACTATGATTTTGCAATTATTACAGGATGTCATGATGAGAAAGATCAGGAAATTAGATAACACATGCTAGTATCTTTTATATGTTCTATTTGAACTGTAAGAAAAATAGGGGTGGTTGACACTGCAGATCTAAAAAGATTAGATGAATTGTTCTAACTAGAATTAGAGTTGATAAGCAAGTTTCTATGAATAGTGAAACAGACCGAAGAGCTGATTTGTGAAAAAAATGCATGGGAAAGAGAAACAAGCAAGTTCATTGTTTTTTCTATTCTGTGTTTGCAAAAAATTATTGATTGCTCTAGTTTCAAGCACTTGATTTATCTCTTATGACACTTGAAACCTTGTGTTTGCTCTACAGTTTAAGGTCTATTTGGTGAGCTAATAAAGGCCCTATAGCATCCAATGGAGAAGATGAAATCAAATGAGGATTTGAACTGAAAACCGGTCCAGATGGTCATGATGTTCTTCCTCAAACTGAGCTTGAACCATTATTTAGGAGTCTTTTTTGAGCAAGAATGGAATAGAGGACGGATTTTCAGAGATAATCTGGTACAAACCAGTTGAAACTTGGTTGATGGATTACTAGAATTCTTTTTACCTGAAAAACTTCAGGAGCTAAATACAAGGCTGTGATTCAACTCTACAATCTTCTGGTAGAGTCCTGGAAGCAAATGTCTAGCATCTTAAATAACATATTAGGAGTTAGTTGCCATTATTTAGTTGGGCCCACAGAAAACCATTAGATGGCACTGTATCAAAAATTCAGAATGCATGTTAATTTAAAGGAAACTCAAGGCTAGGGGAGGAATGTCTATAACTTGCTAGATGGTGTTTTAAAAATAATCAGCAAATTTAGTTTCAAATATTTTTTCTCATCTTATTGTACCCAACTGGGTAAATAATCATCACAGACCACATTAGTAACTCTAATCTTCTTGGGGAGAGGAGAGGAACCCGTGGTCAAGCCTCACTTTGAAAGTCTGTCATGTAATCACCAAGTTCGGTTGTAAGGACTGTGGGATTCATCTAAGGGCTAGATGAATTTGATAAATTTTCCAATTCCATAATGATAATCACAAATAATATCTTCATCTCTTCATTGAAGTAACTGAATGCCGATACACATTCTTTTCTGATTTAAAGCTAAACTTGAGAATTACCTTTTTCTGAAAGATGTTTTCAAATAATCCTTTCTGCTACAACTCTAATTTAACGCTTTTCAATGTGTTTGAATTACATATCAGATTTTTTCTAACAAATGCTACCACAATGCCGATTTATGTACGTATTATTACTTACATATTTAAGTGATTTTAGATATCTTATGAGTCCAAGGCAATAAGTGAATTCAGATAACATAGGATTAGTGAATCAGTTTAGACTTACCCAGAATAAGAGTGCTTTACATTTCACTGATGTCATACTCAAACTATTTTTTCCTCTATTTTATTACAATCCTTTAAGGAAAAGGACAGTGCTTATTTTTCAAAATGTGCTTCAGCTGGAATTAGAAGTCCCCACTGGTGTCCAAATCAAGAAGAGTCAGCCAAGGTGAGGCATCCATCCAGGTACATTCACGCCAGCATTTGAGGTCTGGGAGAGGGGAACAAACTAGAATTGAAAAACAAGATAAAAAAAGAGAGAGAGAGGGAAGTCGAGGGCGAAAAGATGGGCTGAGCTGGAACCAGGTGGGAACATGGGCGGAACTTGGAAAGCCAGCTGCCTGTTGTGACAGCTCCATGAGTGAGCTCCCAGCATCTCTGTCCGTATGGACTCTTAGGCAGGCCAGGCTGGACTTTGCATGAATCATAGACTTTTTTCCTGGCCTACAAGCAGTCTTAAGTTGCTTGTAGGCCCAACTCTGATGGCTGTTTTGTCTTCAAAAGGTGGGGGCTCCTCCTGTCAAGCAGAAGCAGGAGATCAGGGACTATCTATCTTTATGTGTTTGGTTATGAAGCATTCCTGAAGGAGTGTGCGAGTATATTGGTCTTATTTCTGTTTTATTTATAATCCCTTTCTTCCTCTCATCAGAACTCTGCTCCCTAGGACAGTCACTTAAATTGACCCTTGGTGTCCATTTTCTCCTTGGCCTGTATCTGAGGTCTCCTCCTTAGGGAGGATAGTGAGGTGGTGAGGGAAGGTATAAAGCTTTCAGTGCTTCCTAGGGGTTTGCATGTGAGGCTAACATTCCCCTCCATGTTGGTCTTTCCTGGATTAATCCAGCTACACTGTAGACCAACCAGAGTTGACATGGTTGCTACCCTCCCACAAAGGAATATAAGCAGAATGTCAGAGGAAAACAGCTTTTCTAATCTGTGCCATCATTCCTCTTATTTATCTGGGACCAGTGACTTGGACAACTCAAGCCCTCAAGTCTATATGTAAATGATGCTCTAATGTATCTGCAGAATCCTTTAAAATGTGGCAGAACCTCACTTCAAGCCACACTATGCACTAGACAAAGAAGGCTCCCCTAGTCTTTTCCTGTCTACTAAGTGTTACCCAAAAAACTTACCTGATTAGATTTTATAGCAAAACTCAGATAATAACAATATGCTGTATACATAAATATGATGTTACAGTATTAAGACAGCTCAGTAAAACACACACACAGGACCTTGTTATCAATTAAATCTTTTTATTAAAGAGAAATCAAAGTCCTAAAAGAGCCAGAAGGGTCCCATTTAGACAACAAATTCTCATTTTTAGCGGCTGTAGCCAGGGATGCTTCCATTAGAATCAAGTAGATCTTTCAGAATCTCCAGAGTTAGAAAATTCCAATGTAGAGTCTCTCATGTGTATATCACTTTTCCAAAATTTCATAGTATCAACTGAATGGATAAAATACCTTAGCAACCCATATCTATACCCACACCCATAAAATTTAGACAACGCAACAAGATTGACCACAATCTAAGTACCAATTTCCTTAGATCAAAGTGTTTCAAAACATGTTCTATAGAAATTAAGGAATTGCTTAGCAAAGATAGTATAGTGGATACAAGCTGGGTGGCGTCCCCACAAACTGAAGCAGCACCATTTTTTTTGTTGTTGTTTTAAGACAAGATCTCATTCTGTTGCCTGGGCTAGAGTGCAGTGGCATCATCATGTTAATAGCTCACTGCAACCTCAAACTCCTGGGCTCAAGCTATTTAATATCGTCCTGCCTCAGCCTCCAACTAGCTGGAACTATAGGCATGAACCACTGGCCTGGCTAAATTTTTTCATTTTTTGTAGAGACGGTGAAGGGGGGAATGTCTTGCTGTGTTACTCAGGCTGGTCTGGAACTCCTAGCCTCAAGTGATCCTCCTGCCTCAGCCTCCCAAATTGCTAGGATTACAGGCATGAGCCACCACACCCGGTCAAGCAGCCCCATTTTTAAAAGGTATTTTTTTATATCGTGATTCCTCAGAAGATTTCATTTGAAAAATAGGCTCCACTTTCTCTGCAAAATTTTGAAAAGTGTTGCCTTATTAAAGAATGTTTTCCAAGTTGAAATAGTGCTCCAAGACTCCAATAAATGTCTCGTATCTAGAATCACATTGCTATTACAGCTGTTGACCTTGGAGGAAAGGGAGGCTGGGAAGGAATAGGCAGAGAAAACTAAAGAGAGAAAAAAAGGAAAGCCTCATGGATTTTATTCACCAAGTGCAATCAATCAATCCGCAACCAATCAATCTATGCTGGTGACCATCATCTGTGATCTTAAAACTCAGGTGGCTACCAAAGAATTCCACTCCTAGATATTTATCTGAAGGAGAGAAAAACCAAGCCCACAAAAAGCCTTCTATTGGAATGTTCATAGCAAATTTATTCATAATAACCACAAACTGGAATCATCCGCTCAGATGTCCTTCAGTAGGACAAACTAATACATCCATCCAATGGAACTACCCAGCAATAAAAATCAATGAAATACAGACACATGTAACAATATGAACAAATCTCAAAATTGTTGCACTGAGTTAAAAAAGCTGGACCACACAAAAAAGTGTATGATTTTGTGCACATACATAGTACATAGTGTATAATTCCACTCATATGAATTTCTAGGATAGGCAAATATAATCTATGGTAGGAAAAAAATCAAAACAGTGATGGCTTCAGGGAACGGGGTTGACTGGGAAGGGGCACAAGGGAAATTTTAGGGTGATGGAAACATTCTATATTTTGACTGACATATGGATTGCGTGAGTATATGTTTGTCAAAACTCATGCAATTATATATTCAAGATTAGAGCATTTCCCTGTGAGAAGATTTATCTCAGTAGACTTAACTTTTGGGGGAATTACTCAGTTGAAAAATCATACATGAAAAATTATAAGAACATACAGAAAAATAACTTTATGAACTCAGAGTAGTTTTTTTTGTTGTTGTTTGTTTTTTTGTGACAGGGTCTCACTCTGTCACCCAGGCTAGAGTGCAGTGGCATAATCATAGCTCACTGCAAATTCAAAATCCTGGGGTCAAGTGATCCTCCTGCCTCAGCCTCCTGAGTAGCTGGGACTATAGGCACAAGCTACCACACAGCTAATTTTTCCATTTTTATAGAGACAGCATCTCATTCTTGCTCAGGCTGGTCTCGAACTCCTGACCTCAAGCAATCGCCTGCCTCAGCCTCCCAAAGAGCTAGGATTACAGGCAGGAGCCACCATGCCTGGCCTGGAAAAGTATTTCTTAAACAAGATATACAAAGTGCTCTATAGAAAATATTGATAAATATCTTTATCAAAATTAAAAACTTATATGAAGAAACAGAAAACGTCGATTCAGAAATGAACAATAAACATTTAAAAGGATTCTTGATCTCACTAGTAATCAGATGAATATAAATTTTTATAAATCTATTTTATACCATATTGACAGTAATTTCAGAGTCTTGTAATCTGGTGAAGTTGTGGGATTGTAAATCATTCTGTGCTGTGGGATTGTCAATTGGTTCAGCCATTTTAGTAAAAAGACACATCCTAGTACCTAGCAACTGAATTTCTGTATGTGTCCTGGAGAAACTCTTACGTGGACACAAGGATGGTTACCGTAGTGATGTTTGCACTAGTGAAAAAAATGGATTCTACCTTAATGTCCTTCAATAAAGCGATAGAGGTCATATATTCAAACGATACAATATTATATGGCACTCAAAAGTAATAAACTACATCTACATGTATCAAGATGCTTAAAAACTATAAAAATAAATATAATATTATATGTATTTAAAGACACATTTATATCCAAATGTGTATAAACTGGATCAGAGGGATATGCACAAAAATCCTGATATTGTCTACATCTGGGGAGCAAAGAAAGAAAAAAACAAGTGAAGTAATGGTTGAAAAGACTATGTGAAATACATAATCAAAAAATAACTGGAAGAGGCATCCATATGCAAATAAATCAGTTTTGACTCATTTCTCATATCATAGAGAAAAATTAACTCAAAATGAATCATAAACACTTAGGTGTCCATTCTAATTTGTGAGCTTGAGTCAGGCAAATAGTCCTAGATATGATATCTAAAGCACAGACATAAAAGAAAAAAACATCGATAAATTGGACCTCAGCAAAATACAAAATGTTTACTCTGTGAAAGACACTATTAAAAGCATGAAAAGACAAGCCACAGATTGAAAGAAAGTATTTTTAAATCACTTATCTGACAACAAACTTGTATGCAGAATATGTGAAGTATCAAAACTCAACAATCAGAAAATGAATGACCAAATTAAAAAAAAATAGCTAAGGTTTGAACAGATACTTCACCAAAGGAGATATACTGATGGCCAGTAAGCACACGAAAGGTGCTCAACATCATTAGACATTAGAAAAATGCATATTAAAACCACAATACCCCATCGGAATAGCTTAAAAATAAAAAGAACCTGGAACGCTCAGATACTGCACAATGGTACAGCCACTTTGGAAAACCCTTAGGCAAAGAAACGTTAAGTGCTGCAGTTGAAATCAGGCATCTTATGAGGAAGTGGTAAAGGAAGAGAACATGGGTGGGGTTCCCACAGCATCTGTTACCACTCCCATGTAACTGTACTTCAGTTCAGAATTTATTGGGGGTTCTGTAAAGTTCTTGTGAATCAGCCAATCCAACCACAAAATTTCATTGTCTAACATTTCCAACAATGAAGTCAGGGTTTCTTAAGCCTGACTAGGTGACACAAGAAAGGAAAATGGAGTGTTTGCCATCAATGGTAGATACAACCAAGCCAGAAGCCTACACACCAAAGCCCCGTGCATTTGCAGAACAGCCTGCTCTGGCTCTGCAGGGGAAGGCCCCGGGGCTGCCCAAACCCTCCACAAGGAAGGTTGACTACCAAAGTAGGAAAAATGCATTTGCAGGTTTTGGTTCCTGAGTGAGTCTAGTGAAGAAAGAGTAGGAAGAGGGGGACGGACAAGAGAAGGAGGAGAAGGAGCAAGAAGAAAAAAGAAGAAAAGCCTAGACATTTCTGCCAATGCAGCTTACTAGCTCCTCTCCCAGGGCAGCCTTGAGGCTCTCTCCATATGGAACCAGGCCCTGAAGAGCAGGTCCCCATGCAGTTTAAAGTTCCCTGGGAACTCGTGCCCCCCATCTGCACCTCCTCCACCAATTCAGCTGTCAACTGGATCTGCCGCCTGCTGCCAAATGTTATTTACATCTCTAGGAGATTGAAATATTGGTCACGATGCTCATGAATCTTGAAATCCTGAATCCTGTCTTGCCACCTACCATGGTAGATTCATGACAGTGATATACAAAAAAGAACCCTAGGCAAGGGCCCACTTTATTGCATCTCTTTCTTTGGGCAACTCCATTAGGTAACTTAAAAACATCCACTTTATTAGGTGTAATTGGCATATATACTCATTTAAGATGTACAAGCTTGATGAGTTTTAACAAATGTGTATCCCTATATGTAATATAAGCTCCACTACAATTAAAGTATATAGCATTTCCATCATTCCAGAAATGTTTTCTCATGCCCTTTGCAGCCAATCTCTGCCCCTGGAAACCGCAACTCTGCTTTCTGTTACTATAGATTACTTTTGCCTTTTCTAGAATCTCATATAAATGGAATTATACCGTATTACACATTTGGTTCTAACTTCCTTTGCTCAATCTAATTTTTGAAATTCATTCATTTTATTGTACATTAGCAGTTCACTCCTTGTTTATTGCTGAGCAGTATTCCACATTTTTCATTTTTTCAAGATGAGGTTGTGCTACATGGCCCAGGCCGGTCTTGAACTCCTGGGCTCAAATGATCCTCCTGCCTCAGCCTCCTGAGTAGCTGAAACTATAGGCTAGGGCCACCATGCCCGGCCTACATTATTTTTTTATATAAAGGTAACTTTTGATTCTGGATGAAAAGCTAGACCAGAGATAGCAAACGTCGATGCCTAGGAAGCTAGGCAAGTAATATAAATGAAAGAAAGGATCTGATGTAAGAAAATTTATTTTTGAAAACATTAGACCCTCTTGTTATATTTTTATTTTCCAAAGAATCATTTCATTTGCTTCAACTTTAAGAAAAACATAAGTGTAAGTATGATGATAAATGGGAACTGACACATTGATTTTTGGGGGAAAAATAAGGAACGAAGAAGATAGTGGCAAATTACAGATTACACGCCCATCTAAAGGAAGCAACTTTGCTAGGTGAGAATATGGGGCCAGGTTTCATATCTTCTTACTGTTCCAGAAAAAGCAGGAAATCTGGGTTTGCATGTGAAATCTCCTGAGTTTTAATGTAGGAAACAAATTCAGATTTTATTAAAACACTGGACAGGCCAATTCTGTTCAGGCCAAATAAAACAGATCTGGGGGCCAGATGTGGACCAGGGGGCACCACTCTGTATCCTCCGATGTGGACGGACTGAAAGCTCCAGGCCACCCCTTCCACGCGAGCTCTCTGTAGAACCGCTCTGGTCCTGCTGAGACCTCCCAGTCCTGAGACAGCCCCAGGGCTGGCGCACCTCACCGGCCACGTGGGAGAGAGGCAAAAAACAGAAGCAAAAATCATTCCAAGGTCCCGAGAAGAAAATAGGAAGAGGATATTTGCTCCAGGCCAATTATTCTTATTTTTCATTCCTCCTACACTAGAGCATAATGGGAAGACACGCATTAGAATCTCTGAGAATAGAAAAGTGCAGATCCCCAGGTCCCTTCTCATTTACTTCATTAGAATCTCTGGTGGTTGGGTTTGCTAAGGACCTGCATTTTCACAAGCTCCGCAAGTAATTCTTACCCACACTGGTTTGACACCCACTGCACTGGGTTTTCAAACCTTTGCTATGAAGGGCTCAGTTGCCATTGGAGTCCGTTTTGTCCTACGTGGACCGTGGCTCTCTCTTTTTGTAAGAAAAAGGAATCTGGAGGGCCTTGAGCGCCCCCTAGGGGTTAGCCTGGCCCGTGAGCAGCTTTATAAGGGACAGTGATTTTTCAGGGATGTTACAAACAGAAATACAAATAAGCAGTGTTTTTGAGCCCTTACTGGCATATGGCATTGGGATAGGAGATTCACATAAATTATCTGATTTAAGGTATCCAGAAGGCACTATTATTGCCTGCATTTTACAGAGGAGGAAATTCACCTGCAAATCCAATGGCGTGGTTGATCACCCTTTTCCTCAATACATTTTCTTTACTTGGCTTCCAGGACATTCTTTGTTTTTGCCTCGTATCTCCTTGGCCATTCCTTCTTGGTCTTCATTTTAGCCCCCTTCTTCTCCCAGATCTATTCATTTTGGAGTGCCCTGGAAATCAGTCCTCGGTTTTCTTTTTCCCCTGTACTTGCTTTCTTAATAAACTCTTTTATCAATTTTATCAATATGCTGATGAATCCCAAATGTCTATCTTGTAAGCAACATCTCTCCTGAATCTAGACTTTTGTGTGCAGCTGCCTACTTGACACGTCCACTTGGATACCTCAGAGACCCCTCAATCTTAACATGTCTAAAAGGGAAGTTCTCATCTCCCACTAACCTGCCCTGTCAGAGGTTTTTCCCACTGCAGCTGATGGAAACTGCGTCCTTTCCATTGCTTATACCAAAATCCTTGGTATCATTGTCGATTCTCTCACTCACATCACTTCCCTCCACCCCCACAGTTCCCACCCTGGGTGGAGTCATCATGGCTTGCCTGGAGTGTTCTCCTACAGCTTCCTTCTTGGTCTCCTTGCTGTCACGCTTGTCTTCCAAGAGACTATTCCCAACACAGAAAGCAGAATGATCTTCTTAAAATGTAACTCAGATCATATCACTCCTTTGCCTAAAATACTCCCAAGTCTTCCCTTTTCCCTCGACTAAATGCCAAAGTCCTTCAAATAGCCAATGAGGCGGTCCATGAGCTGGGCCCCATCACTTCTCTGATGGCAGCTCTTGTTATTCTCCCCTCATTGCCCCTACTCCAGCCACACTGGTCTCCATGCTACTCCTAACACACGCCTGGCTTGCTTCTGCCTGAAGGCTTTTGCCCTGGCTCTTGCATCTGCCTGGAGCATTTTTCCCTGAAAATCCACTAAGCAATGACTTCATCTCCTGCAAATCTTTACTCAAACTTCACCCTCTCAATGAGGCCTGCTCTGCCCCCCCATTTAAATTGCAGCTTGTCCCTGTCTCTGCACCCCGAAAACTTTAACACGCTGTACGTTTTCCACAGCACTTTATGGCTTTCCAACATATTATATAATTTAACAATTTATTATGTTTTTAGTTATTTTTCCTCCCTCCCACTAGAATATGAGCTCCAGAAGGCAAGGATGTTTGTATTTTTATATGTTTTTATAACATATCCCAAACACATAGATCAGTGTCTGATATATAATAGAAATGTTTGTTGAATGAACAAGGCATGGAGAGATTACATACCTGGCCCTAAGTATTTCAATAACCCACTTGAGAAGTAAACCTGAGTAATAAACAATTACTTTCTCCTTGCAGAGAAGCAGACCGCAGATCCACACAGTCTGTGCTTGGGCAGCCTCTATGAGGAGCAGTGCTGAGTACCAGCATCTAGAGCTCCCTAAAGAAACTGCACACAGCGATGTGCTGTCTGTTCTCCCTCACCTCTTCTGGAGTGACGTTGAGTCCCTACAAGTCGTAAATACCATCCACAGAATTGCAACACACAGAATTTCAACTCACAGATTTGGGTGTTGCCTCTTTTGCCTAATTTACTTGGGGGAAATAATGCTGAATTACAAGAAGTATTTTTCCTTACAGTGAGAAGCAAATCACTGACATCTAGTCTATGTCAGTGATTAAAAACATACACCACTGCTCTGTGGTGTACATTTTTGCATAAACTTTGGGTTTAACGGTGAGTCCCCGGAAGTTTTAACTCACAAAAAGAAGCCACATAAAATGATGTGAAATGAATTTTCCGTAATGGGGTTTTGCTGAGTAAAGCTGACTTGTCATCAGACATACCTTGGTAAGAGACGTAGTAAATAGCTCTGCATCCTGAGTTGCCAGCTGTTGTATTTCTCACAGAGATGCAAGCTTGATGGCTCTCTGCAGCGAGAACACTGGGGACTCGGTCTGGAGGATAAAGCTGACATGCGTGCAGTTGTACCCCAGCCGGATGAGCAGTGTGGGACTCTGAGCCATGAGTTCTTCATGTCCTCTACTTGGTTAGACCACCCAAGTTCATCCATGGCAGAACCTATCTCCTAACCTTGACGGTAGACTACTGCCCAAAGCTTCAGGCTTCTGAAGGAAATCCAGATGCTGCTGTCCCACCCCAATGTCACCAACCCTAAATCCTGCCCTGGCCCCACCTCTAGTGTTCCCCAGCCCTTCCGGCATCACAACCAGGGCTGCTCCCAACCTGCTGCACTCAGAAAAAGTAAGAGACTGAGAACCAGATTGCTCAGAGCTGGGTTTGGCCATTGAAAAAGCAGAGAATTCCAAGAACCACTGTCAGAAAATAAAAGGAGAGGGGCCGGAAAAAGCTGCACCGCCTGAGGCATTTATCAAATTTACCCTTACAAATGCTCAGCCGTCTGACCACACATACAGCTACTTAGATTTATAGCTTGATCCTTCAAAGTTGGACAGTTTGCTTCAAGGAAAAGCGTCAACTAGATGGAATGCTTGAAGGCAAAAAAAGGATTCTAGTTGATGTCAGTGATTAAATGGTGTCAACACTGGTATTTTTTGGTTGCAAAAATAAAATCAGCTAAAAAGTACATTAAAAAAAAGTAAATAAGCCTCAATCATAGTGACCACCTTTTTCTGTTGGAATTATTTATTCATAAGGAACCACTTCAACATTTGGCATATTCCATGGCAGCCAGTAGCTCCTCCTTCACAGTGGATGCTTAGTGGTAATTGTTATGACAAAGTAGGTTTGTAGCAAATGAACTTGTTGAATTATTTGCTTCCCTTGATACCCGGGGCACCACACTGTCCAAGCTTTCCTCTCACCCCTCTGGCCACTTCTCAGCATCATTACTGGTCCCTGTTATCACCCTGATTCCAGCCACTGGAGGGCCACAGACTTGAGTCTCTTCTCTACCTTCCTTTCCTCCAGTGATGGACTCAGCCAGTTTTTCCAACACCATCAGCATGCTGAAGATGCCTGCCTTTCTATCTCCAGTCCAGAACTCTCCTCTGAATTCCAGACTCCTCTAAAAGAAAGACTTACTTGACATTGCCATTTGGACATCTTTAACAGGCACAACAAAGTTGACATTTCCCAAACCAAGCTCCTGAATTCCTCCCGAACCCCTGCCCAGCACATCTTCCTTCCCTATCTCAGCAAATGACAACTCCATTCACGTAGTTGCTTAATCTAAATTCTTTTTTTTTTTTTTTTGAGACAGAGTCTCGCTTTGTTGCCCGGGCTAGAGTGAGTGCCGTGGCGTCAGCCTAGCTCACAGCAACCTCAAACTCCTGGGCTTAAGCGATCCTACTGCCTCAGCCTCCGGAGTAGCTGGGACTACAGGCATGCGCCACCATGCCCGGCTAATTTATTTCTATATAGATTTTTAGCTGTCCAAATCATTTCTTTCTATTTTTGGTAGAGACGGGGTCTCACTCTTGGTCAGGCTGGTCTCGAACTCCTGACCTCGAGCGATCCACCCGCCTTGGCCTCCCAGAGTGCTAGGATTACAGGCGTGAGCCACCGTGCCTGGCCTAATCTAAAATTCTTAATTCACATCTTTCTTTCATAGTACCTCACATTTGACCCTTCAACAAATCCCATTGGATCTGTATTCAAATTATATCTAGACTCCAATCACTTCTCACCTGGATGACTGCAAATAGCCCCCTAACTGGTTTCCCTGCTTCTGCGATTGCTACCCCTGCAAACTCTTCTCTGTGCCAGTGGGCTTTACGGGGTGGAACCAGAGCCACAGCCGCGGCGTCGGCATCATCTGGGAACTTGCTAGAAATGCAAATTCTCCTGTACTGCACTGGAACTCTGGGGATGGGGCCCAGAAATCCGTGCTGTAATGAGCCCTCCAAGGGGACTCTGAGGCATGCTCAGGGTTGAGAATTGCTTTTCTCCAGAGTAGCCAGAATAATCCTTCGAAAAGGTAAATCAGATCATAGTCATCTCTCCCCTCCAAACCCTCCAGTGGCTTTCCAGCTCATTTCAGTAAGAGCCTGAGTGTGAGATGGCCCACAGGTCCCTCCACGATCCCTTTCCTGTTCCCACCTGTCTGTAAGCACCTCTCTCCCCATTCTCCCTCCACTCACTGTGCCTGACCTACTCTGGCCCCTTCACTTTGCCTCAGGGCCTCTGTACCTGCTGTTCCTCCTTTCTGGACCCCCCCTCCCCTCTCCCTCTTCCCACTTACCACGTGGCTCCCTCCCTCCCCCCTTCTGGTCTCTACTCAAATGACAGCGTTTTAGAGGGGGATTCTTCCAGCCACGATGTTTAAAATAACAACCTTCATTTCCTGCCCCAGTCCCTGTGGGCCTGTGTCCCTGGGGGCCTGTCCCCCTGTCCCCACTAACTCTGCACTATTTTCATCCCCGTCACCAGTCATCGTCTGGCATAGGCTATACTTTGCTCGTTTGTCTGTTTATTGGTTCTTGCACCCCTCAAGAATACACGCTCCACGAGGCTCCACATTGTGCCTGTTGTGCTTATTGCTATATTCAGAGCCTGAGCAGTGCTGGCATCTGGTAGGGGCTTTATAAGTATTTGTTAAAATGAATGAATGTCCTATAAATGATGACCAAGGCATTCCTCCGGGTAGATAATACATTTATTCCAATGATATTGCCATTGCTTGAAATATTTTTAGGGCAAGAGTAGAAGTAGGGAAACCAGTTAGGCGGTTATTTGCAATAATCCAGGAAAAAGATGATGACAGCTTGGATTCAACCAGGTGGTAGCAAAGGAGGTGGTGGGAAGTGATTGGATTCTGGCTACAATTTGAATATAGATCCAATGGGTCAAGGTCAGCTTACACGTCACATCTGGAAACCAGTTTCAGTATTTAAGAGAGACCAGCCCTTTAAAAAAATAAAAAGCATTTTATCACACACATTATTTACTAGTTCCAGAATCATATGACATTTGGCTATTGCAGAAATCAAATTTCCCCTTGAAAAGTGAAACTCAGAACCACTGAGGACATTCCTAGGTTCTGAATGCAATTCTCTGTATGATGAAAGCATAATTCTGGTTTCTATTGAGCACATTTTTATATTCGTGTGATTTGATCCTCACAGCAGTTCTCTGAGGTTTGTGTTATGAACCCCATTTTTCAGATGAAGAAAATGAGGTTCAGAGAGGTGAACAAATTTCCTCAAGAGCTCCCAGCTGTGGAGGGGGAGGATTTAAAGCCAGGCTGGCTCACGCATTTTCTTCATGAACAAGAGGTGTCAGGAACAAACGTACATGTTTCCAAGAAGAGAACACTCATTTAGGGCATTCCGGTTATATCTTATTTTTATCTTTCTCTCTACTTCATGCTCACATCTCATAATCACAACTTCCCTGGAGGGCGAGAGCCCAGCTGCCAATACCAGGTGTAGTCGGGACGGTCGGGCCAGTTCTGTTTTTCTGCAGCTCAGACTGGAATGGAGGCTCCGTTCAAGGGTGAGGCCCTGACCAGGTAGTTCAGCTGCTCCTCCAGACACTGTCTCAGTGTGGCACAGGAGAGACCATTGCCATTGCCATTGCCGTGGGGACTCGATGCTTTCTGTGGCTATGTAGCCAGCATTGTCTCCCGGACAAGAAACTATTGTTTGGGTAGAAATAGACGGTGTTTCTTACTGGGGATTTAGGCTCAAATAAGGATCCACATTTCAACAATGCCTCCTTTTGTAATGAATGATTTATTTTTTTCAGGCTTATTTGACTTTTTCAGACTCAAATCCCAACTCCCAATTTTTGGTATGTGTTCCTGGGTGTTATGCTCTCATAGCACATTAATATTACGGCCTTGTGTTGTCCTCAGCACCTGGGATTTCCAGGGTAGCCTGGTGCAAGGGGCAGAAAGGTGATGGGGTCGGAAGAGACGACTGATGAGTGGAAACTGGCATTTACTGAGAGAGGGCTCCTTATGCCGCAGGCACTTTAGATACGTTATTTCAATTGAGCCTCCCAATCACCTGAGTGGTTGTTATCCAAGTTTTACAAATGAGGAGTGTAGTTAGATAACTGGAGCAAGATTATACAGCTGGTGAGAGTAGAATCTGGGATCAGTGCCCAGGTCTCATTCCAAACCTGTTCTCTTTCCATTTCCTGTTCCATACTCCCTTGCTGATCTTTCTAAACTTCGGTTTTGTCAAATGAGCCACCTGGCTGAAAGTACACACGAGATGGTGCTTGTGAGTGCCTCTCACATGGCATGTCACATCACAGGTACTCAATAAAAATCAAATTTTAAAATTTTTCCTCATTTTCTTCCTTTTGTATCATTTTATCTTCCCTTTTTGATTTTCTTTCTCTTTATCTTATTTTTTCAGCTCTTGCTTTCTTTCTCTTCTCTTACTTTTTTCTCTATAGAAAAATAAAATCTAAAAATCCTATTCCCAATGGCAACATAGACTTAAAAAAAAAAACCCTATGAGTAAACCAACAAGAACTGTGCAAGTTCCACATGAAGAAAACTATAAAATTTTATTGAAGATATAAAAGAAGACTTCAAGAGATAGAAAGCTATATATGCTTCTGGATGAAAGACTCAATATTCTAAAGATGTCAACTTTTCAAATTAGTCCATAAATTCAATGCAATACTAACAAAAATCCTAACACGAGATTTATATTACTTGAAAAGCTGATTTTAGAGTTCATATGGAAGAAAAAATGCAGCAGAATAAACAACAAAATTAAAAAAAAAAGAACTATGAGGAAGAACCTGACTTTTCAGTTATCAAAATATACTAAGTCTACATTAATTAAACAATGTTATACCGATTCAGAATAAAGACATGGACAAATGTCTTTATTGTACTAAAAGGACAATTCAGGAACAAAGCTATGTATAAAGGGACATTTAGAATATAAAAAATAGCATTTCAAATCAGTACAAAAAGAACAGACTGTTCAAAAATGATATTGAGGCAGTTGTAGATCCTGAAAACAATTAATTTAGATCCCTGTATCACATCATATGCACAAAATCCAAATGGATTAAATTCTAAACATCAGATTTAAAAAATCCCAAATCAGAGAGGAACTAGAGTAAAATTTTATAATTTTGGGGGCTGATGAAAGCTGTCCTAAGAAAGACACAAATTCCAGGAGCCATTAGTAAAAGACTGACAGATCTCAATTCAAAAAAGTTAAAAGATCTGTCTGATGAAAGACGCCAAAATGAAGGGTCCCGTGAAAGTCTTTGTAATATGTATAAAACCAAGTATAATATACAAAATATATTAAAGGCACCTAAAATTATTATGACAAGACATAAAATATAAAACTAGGCAAAAGAAATGTAGAGACAGTTCACTTTTTTTCCCCCACTTTTTTATTGTTTCCTTTGCTATGCAGAAGGTATTTAGCTTGAAGTGATCCCATTTGTCCAATTTGGCTTTGGTTGCTTGTGCTTTGGGGATACTACTCAAGAATTTTTTGCCCAGACCAATGTCCTGAGCATTTCCCCAATGTTTCATTTTAGTAATTTCATAGTTTTAGGTCTTAAATTTAATTTTTAATCCATTTTTATTTGATTTTTGTATATAGCAAGAGATATGGGTCTAATTTCATTCCTCTGCATATGGATATCCAGTTTTCCCAGCACCATTTATTGAAGAGACTGTCCTTATCTCACTGTATGTTCTTGGTAACTTTATCAAAGGTAAGTTAACTATAGATGTGTGGATTTATTTCTGGGTTCTCTGTTCTATTTCTCTGATCTATGTGTTTGTTTTTATGCCAGTATCATGCTGATTTGGTTACTATGGCTCTATAGTATAAGCTGAAGTCAGATAATGTGATTCTTCTGGTTTTGATCTTTTTGCTCAGGGTTGCTTTGGCTATTCTGGTTTTTTTGTGGTTCCATATAAATTTTAGGATTATTTTTTCTATTTCTGTGAAGAATGTGATTGGTATTTTGATGGGGATTGCATTGAATCTGTAGATTGCTTTGAGTAGTATGGACATTTTAAGAACATTGATTCTTCCAGTCCATGAGCATGGAATATCTTTCCATTTTGTTGTGTCCTTTTCAATTTCTTTCATCAATGCTTTACAGTTTCCATTATAGAGATCTTTCACTTCTTTGGTTAAGTTTATTCCTAGATATTTTATTTTATTTGTAGCTATTGTAAATGGGATTACTTTCTTGGTTTCTTTTTCAGATTGTTTACTGTTGTCGTCAATCTTTGTATGTCGATTTTGTATCCTGCAACTTTACTGAATTTGTTCATCAGTTCTAATAATTTTTCTGTGGAGTGTTTACATTTCTTTAGATATAAGATCATATCATTCACAAACAAGGATAATTTGACTTCTTCCTTTCCAATATGGATGCTCAGTTTTTCCTCATTCAGTATGATACTAGCTGGGGGTCTGTCATATATGGCTTTTATCGTGTTAAGATAAATTCCTTCTATATCCAGTTTTATGAGCATTTTTATCATGAAGGGATACTGAATTTTATCAAATGCTTTTCAACATCTATTGAAATGATCATATGGTGTTTGTCCTTTGCTCTGTTGATAGGATGTACCATATTGATTGATTTGCATATGTTGAGCCAATCTTGCATCCCTGAGTGAGATCATCTCACGTAAGATGAATCCCGCTTGATCATGATGAATAATCTTTTTAATGTGTTGTTGAATTTGGTTTGATAGTATTTTTTTTGAGGATTTTTGAATCTATGTTCATCAGAGCTATTAGCCTATAGTTTACTTTTTTGTTGTGTTTTTGCCTGGTTTTCATGTCAGTGTGATATAGGCCTTGTAGAATGAGTTTGGGAGTATTCCTCCCCCTCAATTTTTTGGAATAGTTTAGGTAGGATTGGTATTAGTTCTTCTTTGAATGCGGTAGAATTCAGCAGTGAAGCCACAGGATCCTGGGCTTCTCTTAGATGGGAGACTTTTTATGACTGCTTTTATCTCACTACTTGTTATTGGTTTATTCAGGTCTTGGATTTCTTCCTGGTTCAATCTTGGTAGGTTGTATGTGTCTAGGAATTTATCCATTTCTTGCAGGCTTTCCAATTTGTTGACATATAGTTGCTCATAGCAGTCTCTAATGAACCTTTGGATTTCTGCAATATCAGTTTTAATGTCCCCCTTTTATCTCTGATTTGATTTATTTGGGTCTTCTCTCTTTTTTTCTTAGTTTGGCTAAAGGTGTGTCAATTTTGTTTAACTTGGCTGGGTGCAGCGGCTCACACCTGTAATCCTAGCACTCTGGGAGGTAGAGGCGAAAGGATTGCTTGAGGTCAGGAGTTCAAGACCAGCCTGAGCAAGAGCAAAACCCAGTCTCTACAAAAAACAGATAAATTAGCTGGGCGTGGTGGCATGCACCTATAGTCCCAGCTACTCAGGAGGCTAAGGCAGGAGGATTACTTGAGCCCAGGAGTTTGAGGCTGCAGTGAGCTATGATGATGCCACTGCATTCTACCCAGGGTGCCAGAATAAGACTCTGTCTCAAAAAAAATTGTTTATCTTTAGAAAAAAATCAATTTTTCATTTTGTTGATTTTTTTTTATTGTTTGGGTATCAATTTCATTCATTTCTGCTTTGATTTTTATTATTTCTTTTCTCCTATTAATTTTGGGTTTGCTTTGCTCTTGTTTTTCTAGTTCTTTGAGATGCATTGTTAGGTTCTTTATTTGAAGATTTTCTACTTTTTTTGATATAGGCACTTGTTGCTATAAACTTTCCTCTTATTATTGCTTTTGCTGTATCCCTTCGATTTTGATATGTTCTGTTTTCATTTTTATTTGTCTTGAGAAAATTTTTAATTCCTTATTAATCTCTTCATTGACTCACTAGTCATGCAGGAAGATATTGTTTAATTTCCATGTGTTTGTGTAGTTTCCAATGTTCCTCTTGTTATTGATTTCTAGTTTTATTCCATTGTGGTCAGAGAAGATACTTGATGTGATTTCAATTTTGCTGAAGTTTTTAAGATTTGTTTTGTGCCCTAAAATATGGTCTATCCTTGAGAATGATTCATGAGCTGAGGAGAACAGGTATGCTACAGCTGTTGGATGAAATGTTCCGTAAATATCTATTAGGTCCATTTGGTCTATAGTGCAGATTAAGTCCAATGTATCTTTGTTGATTTTCTGTCTGGATGATCTGGCCAATGCTGTAAGTGGAGTGTTGAAGTTTCCAATGATTATTGTATTGGAGTTTATCTCTGTCTTTAGCTCTGATAATATTTGCTTCATATATATGGTACTCCAGTGTTGGGTGCATATATATTTAGAATTGTTATATCTGCTTGCTTAATCGACCCTTTTATCATTATATAATGACCATCTTTGTCTCTTTTTACAGATTTTGTCTTGAAATCTATTTTGTCTGATAGAAATATAGCTACCCTTGCTCTTTTTTGGTTTCCATTTGCATGGAATATCTTTTTCAGCCCTTTGTTTTCAGTTTATGTGTGTCTTTATAGAGAAGTGGATTTCTTGTAGACAGCATATGGTTAGGTCTTTTTTTTTTTTTTAAATCTATTCAGCCACTCTATGTTTTTTGATTGGACAATTTAGTCCATTCACATTCAATGTTATTATTGATAGGTAAGGACTGATTACTCCCGTGTTGTTATTTGATTTCTGGTTGTCTTGTGGTACTCTCTTTGATTTTTCCTTCCTTCCTGTCTTCCTTTGTTAAGTGATTTTTCTCTGGTGGTGTGTTTTAATTTCTTGTTTTTCATTTTCTTGTGTATCTGTTGTAGATTTTTTTGATTTGAGTTTACCATGAGGTTTGCAAAAAACATTTTGTAACCAATTATTTTAAAGATATGACAACTCTGCTTACAAACAAACAAGCAAAGAGAAATCTAACAGAAATTCTACCCTTTATTCCACCCCCAAGCTTTTTAACTTTTTATTGTTTTCATCTATATCTTTTTATACTATCTCTGAAAAAGTTGTTGCAGTTATTTTGATAGATTTGTCTTTTAGTCTTCCTACTCAAGATATTAGTGGTTTATATACCACAATTACAGCAAATAGAGCATTCTGTATTTGTATACTTACTGTTACCAGTGAGTTGTATACCTTCAGATGATTATTTATTATTCATTAACATTCTTTTATATTGAAGAACTCCTTTTAGTATTTCTTATAGGACAGGTCTGGTGTTGATGAAATCCCTCAGCTTTTTTTTTGTCTGGAAAATTATTTATTTCTTCTTCATGTTTGAAGGGTATTTTTACAGGATATAGTATTCTAGGGTTAAGGTTTTTTTCCTTCAGCACTTTGAATATGTCATGCCACTCTCTCATGGCCTGTAGGTTTCCACTGAGAAGTCTGCCACCAGATGTATTGGGCATTGGAGCTCCTTTATATGTTTTTTGTTTGTTTGTTTTTGTTTCCCTTAGGGCCTTTTCTTTATCTGTGCCCTTTGGGAGCTTGATTATTAAATTCCTTGAGGTAGTCTTGTTTGTGCTAAATCTGGTTGGTGTTCTGTGACCTTCCTATACCTGAATATCGATATCTTTCTCTAAGTTTGAAAAGTTCTTTGTTACTGTTTCTTTGAATAAGTTTTCTACCCCAGTCTCTCTCTCTAACTCCTCTTTAAGGCCAATAACTTTTAGATTAGCTCTTTTGAGGCTGTTTTCTACATCTTGTAGGCATGCTTCATTCTTTTTAATCATTTTTTCTCTTCTGATTATGGATTTTCAAATAGCCTGTCTTCAAGCTCACTAATTTTTTTCTTCTGCTTGATCAATTCTGCTGTGAGAGACCCTGATGTATTTCTCAGCTTGTCAATTAAATTTTTTAGCTCCATAATTTCTGCTTGGTTTTTTAAATTATTATTATTATGTCAATCTCTTTGTTAAATTTCTCTGATAAGCTTATGAATTCTTTCTCTGCATTGTCTTAAAGTTCATTGAGCTTCTTCAGGACAGCTATTTATTTTGAATTCTTTGTCCAAAAGGTAACCTATCTCTATCACTCTGGAATTGGTCACTGGTACTTTATTTAGTTTGTTTGGTGTGATCATGTTTTCCTGGATGTTCTTAATGCTTATGGATGTTTGTCAATGTGTGAGCATTGAAGAGTTAGGTATTTATTTTAATCATCACGATCTAGGCTTGTTTAAACCTGTTCTTCTTCAGAAGGCTTTCCAGATATTCAAAGAGAGTTGAGTGTTGTGATCTAAGTCTTTGGTCACTACAGCCATACCAGCACTGGGGGTGCCCAATGCCCAAGAATGCTGTGACTCTTGCAGACTCCTGATGGTACCACCTTGGTGGACTTGCATAAGATATAAGAGAATTCCCTGGAGTACCAGGCACAGTCTTTCACTCTCTTTCTTGGCCTGATGGCGTTGTGGGAGGAGTGATGTGGGCACTCCCTTGTGGCCACCATAGCTAGGACTGTACCAGATCACACCTGAAGCCAGCCCAGTCTCACCCAAAGCCTGTGGTGACCGTTGCCTGGCTTACCTCTGATGTTTATTCAAAGTCCTAGGGCTCTTTAGTCAGAGGTTGTGAATGCTGCCGGGACTGGGCCCTTCCCTTCAGGGCAGCATGTTTCCTTCTGTCCCAAAGTCGATCCAGAAATGCCATCCAGAAACTAAGTCTTGGACTCACGGGCTTCAGGAGTCTGCTTGGTACTTTATTTTACTGTGGCCGAGCTGGTACCCAAATTGTAAAACAAAGTCCTCTGAGCTCTTCCCTTTCCTTAAGTGGAAGAAGACTCTCCTTGAGCTGCACTGCCTGTAGTTTGGGGAAGGTGACACAGGCACTGGCTTGGCCACAGTTGGTGTCTCACTAGGTCACATGTACCCCAAGTCCACTGGCTCCAAGCCAGTACAGCTGCAGGAATTGCCCAAGGACTGCAGCCTTTGTGGCCCAACTGCCTTATGAATTTAATCCAGGCCCCAGGCTGCTTTTTGTCAGCTGGTGGTGGGGCTAGCTGACACTCAGGTTTCAGGGTAGAAGATTTGCCTCTGGCCAGGTTGGTCTAAATGTTCCCTTCATGGGCACTGGCAGAATTCTGCCCTGTGCTGTGTCCCCTTGTGCCAGGGTGGCCCTGAGTTTCAATGCACTGCTGGGATGGGGGTGGGGGGCAGGGGGAGTGGTGGTGTAGGCAGTGCAAGATTGTCTTTTCTGCCTTATTTGGTGCCTCTTTCCTTGATATAATGTTAAAACCAGGTACTGTGATAGCTCACCTGATATTTGGTTCTTCTGAAGGTGCTTCCTTGTGTGGACAGTTGTTGAATTAGGTGTTCGTGGGGAGGGATGATCAGTGGAGGTTTCTACTAAGCCATCTTGCTCCACCCCTTTGCCAGATTTCTGTTGACTATGTAAAAGAATTCCAAGACATATGGTCCAGTGAAAAAAGGCAAGAAATCAGGAACTATGGGCAATGGGGACTTGGTTTTTACTCTATATAACATGTTGCGTGTTATTTGTATTATTTATAACAAGGATGTTTTGCTGTATAAATACAAACAAAAGGAATATGTAGTATGATCCAAGTAACCCTAGCAGTGTTGTTACTGTTGTCATGTGTCCAGTAAGTTTCCCTGAGGCCATAGGCTAAAATAGATCCTTGTGATGCCCTCCCAGGGCAGGGGTGGGTTGGTGGCTCTGAGGGCAAGAGGCTGCAGGCCAAAGGGAACAAATTTCAGCCAGTGCTGATCTAGCACAAGAGAGGAAAAGGTGGAGTTGTAGCTTCTCCTCAACTCCCACTTTAATGTTCTAGTTATCAGAAAGATAATTGAGATTCAGCTTAAGCAAGAATCACTTACTTAATTCCCTCTTCTGCTTTGGGCTTCAGTGGAAGTTCTTCCAGCAATGGAAACTATGCTACCACCACCCAGTAATGAGGCATTTATTTGCTATTTCTTGGTGAACTCCCTCCTGACACAGGGGAAAAACAACATCATATCTTTCTCTCTTCCTTCCCCTCTCCAAAGCCTTCATTCTTGTTTAGCTGAAAGATTAAGGGGAGAAAAACAAAACTTAAAAGTTTTTTTTTTTGTAATATATACATACATACGTATATGGAGGGTATATATTAGACTTTGTATCCTACATCATTTTTCCTGGAAAAATTCCTTCAGAAAATGAAAAAGAAGGCTGGGAACAGTGGTTCACACCTGTAATCCTGGCACTTTGGGAGGCCAAGGCAAGAGGATTGCTTGAGCCTGGGAGTTTGAGGTTGCAGCAGTGAGCTACGATGATGCCACTGCACTCTAGCCCGGGCAACAGGAGACCCTGTCTCAAAAAAAAAAAAACAAAAAAAAGAAAAGAAAAAAGAAAAAGAAAACTATTTATCATCGTTCATAACAAAGTCATTATTCTTCTACATGTGTATTCCAATTATTTTGCACTGTTTTATACTTTTTTCAAAATATTTCTCTTCCAATTAGGTTTTTTGGCTTTTAATTATTTTGCAGATTTCAATATTTGCAGATAAGTATGCTGATTTGCCTAAGGCTCATATGATAGCAAGCTAGACTTAAAACTGTAAGTGATCAGAAAAATATGAAAGCAGGAGAAATAATTCTGCATACACTGAAGAATAAACAAAGTACGTGAACATCGCATGCAGAATAAACTCTAGAGCGTAAATCAAGAGACTTTGCCATCCTGTACCAGTCATTCCATTGGACCATGGACAGGTGTGTGGCATTTTAGATATTTCACAAATATTTGAGCTTATTTATTTGCAAATTAAGTGGATTGAGTGGCAAGATTTTTAAACTCCTTCCCACTAAAATTCAAAGACTTCCATTGATTGTTGGGAGTGTAGAACAACTTGTAGACAACTTAGAAACAACAACAGCAACATCAACAACATTAACAGCTACCATTTAATAAATGCTTACTGTGTGCCAAGAACTTGGCTGTCTGCTTTTTATACATTATTTTGCTTGATTGTAACAACCACTGGAGGTAGAGATTATTTCCTCCATTATGCAGATGGAGAAACAGAAGTTCAGAGAGAGTAAATAACTTTCCCTAGGGTCTACAACTAAAAGTGGGGAGGCTGGATTTGAACCCAGGTCTAATTCTGAACCAAAGACCAAACCATAACCTAAGATCGAATCATAACCTTTGGTACATGTCATTTTACAGGCTGCCTTTGCATTATACCATTACAGCTGTTGGCTGCGGGGAAGGGAGGACAGGAGGCAGGCAGTATGAAGTCTTAGGAGTCCCTTTTGGTTCATAAAATGAATATCACTAAAAGCTACTTCCACTTCCCAGAATGCTCAGTTGTGGTGGGCCAATGAATTTCCATACCAGGCTGGAAATTTATTGCTGTGAGGCCATTCTGAAAATTTCCACTAAGTTGAGAAGTAATTTGAGCAGCTGAAGACAGATGGATCTCCCAGCTGAGCCTTAGAAAAGACACTTCCAGGTCAGGTTCCCTGGCTGGCCCGGATGCCTGTGATTCATTTATTGTACGATTAAGTGACAGGCTCATGTTTCCAGAGCTAATGATTCTAAAGCTTTCTGTGGTATTAAACTGAGGCACACTAAAAAACTAAAGGCAATTAGAAGCAATCAAAGCATTTGGGAATTAAGATTCAATTTCTGCATTTGCTAAACTCTTCATCAAGAAAATCAGTGAAATTTTTTTTTAAAAAGCCATGAATACGATACATAGGGAATTAAAAAAGCAATCAGTTTTAAAATGTACACATGCTTTCCAGAATGCTTAGAATATTTAGGACTGAGCCGTTTTTCACTTGTCTTATTTCACTGCATTAATTCAGACATGTGCGTGTGCACACTCTCTTGAGTAATGTTTCCTTTCAGTTTTGACAGATGAGTGGGTATGTAACTCCTTAAATGCCAGAAAAATCCTTATAAACATCAAAGAATAAAAGCCACACTGAACTATTTATACAAGAACTTCCAGCAAATAGTAGTGAGTAGGCTTCCCTTACTTGGGTTTAGGTGTATAAGATGTTTGAAAATCCCTTAAGTCACATTTGACCAGGTTGGTTGCCGTAAGGTTTGTCAAAGTGACCCAGAAGACGGGATCAGAAATTATCTTTCCATCCAAGCAACCTTTTGACTTCTTAAATTAGCACTTTCATTTTGCTCAGGGCCAAATTCAATACCATTTAGAATATGAAATAGGGCATTTTAACCTTTCAGTCAAATATCCCCTCCTGGCTAACCATTAGTCGTTCATGTTTTTTGGCTCTGAAATCTCTTAAATACTCTTTCTTGGTGGTGACCACTGGATAGGCTAAGCTTTACTGAGTGTGAAGAGATCTAGGTATTGGGGGGTGTGTGTGTGTGTGTGTGTGTGTGTGTGTGTGTGTGTGTGTGTGTTGAAAAAGGTTGCAATACATGTTAGGTGTCTTGAAGAATGTGGAAATAAAGGAAACCAAGATACCACTTCTACTTTCTAATTCCCACAAATGTTTACAGTTCTATTTGTATTCTCTACAAATAGAATAGTTACAGAGGTTGGGATAACCCTGCAAGAAAAGGAAAAAGTACATTGAAGGTTTGAGGTTGAGTTTAACTGAAACTTAATATTTAGCCAAAATAATGCAAGAACCTGAGCGTTAGTGACAATCTGAAACATTCAATAAATTATTTTGGCCACCGTTTATTTGGGTTAGCTAGTTATACTCGAAATCACTAGATAATTGCTAAACTCCTCCTATTGTTTGAAGAATTAGACTTGACTGTATAGTTTGAATATATAGACCATTACTGAACTCAAAGCTCTAGATTGTAGTATATTAGACTTTAATAATGGACTTTAGAGACCAACTATTTTGAAACTCTAGCTTACAAATGAGAAAGCTCAGACCAGAAAAATCCCCCAAGGTGACACATTTTGTTGGTAGAAGCATTCCTTAGACACCAGGTTTTCTGACCTTTGGTCCAGTTCCCCTGCAGCTTCCTGAGAAGCAAGTCATCACTGTTTTAGGCACCAACAGTGCCTGCCTTCCAGGTCCCTTGCGGCTCCTTTGTGGTATTTGACAAGGTCCAAATTTCCTAGGTATAAAATCTAATTTTCTCTTCTTGTGCCTTGAGTAAAGAGCTTTTTTATGTTTAGTTCTGAAAAATAGCTCATCTTTCAAAGTCTTGTCCCCACCAGTTCCCAGAAACTCACATAGTCTTTAATGTCGTTACCCCTGCAACACACAAAAGTCTGTCGTCATACGTTGATGCTGGAGCATCATTTTGGAGAATGAAATTGTAAGTTGTATACCAAAATTGGTTTCGCCATTGAAGGGAAAATTGTATTTTAGTATTAATTTTTATAAATGTTGTCTCTCTTGCCCATTGATGTCTTTTCCTGAAAAATACTTAGCGCTCTATTATTGGGACAGAATGGATAAGTGAAATCTACAGATGGTGCCAATCCCTACTGTGACAGATTTCAGCCTCCCTTTTATCTGGGCCTTTTATGGAAACGACTCACAAGGAGCAGATATGACAAATTCAAGCTTGAGCTCCCAGCATCGGGTAGAGGTCATCTTTAAGACCAATAATCAAAACGTAATAGAGTCCAAGGAGTATTACATTAGGAGTTGAATTATCTTTGTTTTCTGTCACTTACTGAGTAATCTTGAATGAATCAACCTTTCTCAGTAACATAATCTGTAAAACAAAAATAATTAAACCTACTTTTCGGCCACACTCCTGTACTGAACCCACCAATGGCTTCCCGTAACACTTAGAATAAAGTAGAAAGTCCTTTTTGTGGCCTAGAATGTTCTTGCTGAACTGCCTTTCCTTTCTACTCTATCACTCTTATGGTCCCTTAATATGCCCTAAACATCTCTTTTGCAGTCGCTCTAATTCAGCAAGGCTTTTTCTGCCTGGGGCCTTTGCACCTGTTGTTACCTGTGTCTGAAACACTACCACACTCCTCTCTTTTCCAGCTGGCTCATTCTTTAGGCTTCAGCTTAAATGTCATCCCTTTAGAGAGGTCTTCCTTATCACCCCCTTAAGTATGTCCCGCTACCCCTCTCTACTTGGTTCCATTATTTAAAAAATCATATAATGTCATTTGTTTCTTTTACAGTGTTATCACACTTGAAATTGTATATGTAAAAATACGTACACTTATTTTCTTTTATTATTTCTGACTTTCCAAACGAGACTGTAAATATCTGGAGGGTAGGGACCATGTCTACATTATTCACTGTTGTATTCCGGACTTCAAGGTGCACATATACAATATTGTTTCCAACTCAACAAGTGACACATATATAAAGACAAGAAAACAAAACAACAGATAATGTCTCATAAATATAGGTGGAAAAATTCTTAACAAAATATTAGAAAATGGGTCTCACCAACATATAAAAGTGATTATACACTATGATCAAGTACATTTATTTCAAAAATGTAAAGTTGGTTTAACATTTGAAAATCAGTTAATGTAAATACTATATTAATAAAATGATGAAAAAACCCATATTACCATCTCAATAGATGTAGAAAAAGCATTTGAAAAAAAATCAACATCTATTCATGATAAAAACTTCTCAACAAACTTTCTCAACCCGATAAAGAGAATCTCTGAAAATCCCACAATTAACATTATACTTGATGGTGAAAGACTAGAATACTACCCCCCACCCCCACCTCCCACCCCCTGATACCAGGAACAAGACAAAGGCTGTCATTCTCATTATTTCTATTCAAGAGTGTACTGGAGATTCTACCCAGTGCAATAAAGGAATAAAAAAATTATAGAGGCATATAGATTGGAAAGGAAGAAGTAAACTTTATTTGCAGATGACATGATCTTATATATAGAAGATCCTAAGGAATATTCAAAAAGCCCTACTAGAACAATAATAATCTAGGTTTGCAAGGTCAGAGTATACAAGGTCAATATACAAAAATCAATTTTATTTCTATAAACTAGCAATGAACAACCAAAAAATGAAATTAAGGAAACAATTCGATTCACAATACTATCAAAAGTTCAAAATACTTAGGCATATATGTACCAAAAGAAGTTCAGGACTTGTATACTGAAAACTATAAAATATTGTTGAGAAAACAAAGAAGACTTAAATAAATAGACATGTATTTCATGTTTGTGATCAGAAAGGCTTAATATTGTTAAATTGGCAATTCCCTCAAAGTTAACCTATAGATTCAATGTATTTAATAATCCTTATAAAAACCTCAGCAGGCTTTTTAATAGAAATTGGCAAGCAGATCCTAAAATTTACAGAGAAATGCAAAGGGCCTAGAATAGCCAAAGCCAATTTGAAAAAGAACAAAGTCAGAGGACTTACATTACCTGATTAAGACTTACTATAGGTCGGGGGGCGATGGCTCATGCCTGTAATCCTAGCAGTCTGGGAGGCCGAGGCAGGACCATCGTTTGAGTTCAGGAGTTTGAGACCAGCCTGAGCAAGAGCGAGACCTCGTCTCTACTAAAAATAGAAATAAATTATCTAGACAACTAAAAATATATAGAAAACATTAGCCGGGCATGGTGGCGCATGCCTGTAGTCCCAGCTACTCGGGAGGCTGAGGTAGGAGGATCGCTTGAGCCCAGGAGTTTGAGGTTGCTGTGAGCTAGGCTGATGCCATGGCACTCACTCTAGCCTGGGCAACACAGCGAGACTCTGTCTCACAAAAAAAAAAAAAAAAAAGACTTACTATAAAGCTTTAGTAACCGAGACAATGTGGTATTGGCATAATGATAGGAAATAGATCAGTGGAACACAACAGAGTCCAAAAATAAGCTTATACATATATGGTTTATATATATTTAAATAGATTCCAAGTTAATCCAATAGGATAAGAATTATCTTTTTAGCAAATGGTGCTGGAAAAACTGCATATCTAAATGTGAAAAGAATAAACCTAGCTCCTTTCCTCATACTCTATGCAAAACTTACTTAAGACAGGTTATAGACCTAAATGTACGTGCTAAAACTATAAACTGTCTAGAAGAAGATGAACATTTTTGTGATCTTGGGTTAGGCAATAATTGCTTCAATGTGATACCAAAAACACACTTCATAAAAATAAAAAGTTGACAAATGAAGTTAATCAAAATTGGAAACTTTTGTTCTTCAAAGGACAACATTAAGAAGATGAGCTGACAAGCCACAGACTGGGAAAAAATATATGCAAAACACACACCTAGTGAAGGACTTTTGTCCAAAATACATGTAAAAAACTTTTGCAAACTCACTAATAAGACAAATAGTGCAATAGAAAATAGGACAAAGTATTTGAATAGACACTTCACCAAAGATATACAACTAGCAAATAAGCGCATGAAAAGATGTTCAATATTATTCATCACTAAGGAAATGCAAATTAAATCCATAATGAGATAGTATTATACACACACTAGAAAAGCTAAAATCAGAAAGGCTAACAATACCAAGTTCTGGGAAAGATGTTGGAAGGATGTTGCTTTTGCGGGAATTCACGTAAGAAGATAAATGCTGTGTGAGCAAGGAAGCATCGTGGAGATGTGGCTTACATTTTTTTATTTGGGCAAGTCTTCTAATGGTTCTGTTAGGCTGCAGGTTCTCAATTTAAAAAGGAGGAAATTGTATTAGAGGGGCCATACAGATCTTTCCTCCAAAATGTGACCAGATGGAAGGGAAAGGAAACATAACTGCAGGCGAGGGAGAAATATCCAAGAGCTGTAATTGATTATGTTGAGTGTGTGACAGAGAGACCAGCCTGACTATAGAAAAGCTATGGAGAGATGACCTGTAGGAAGCAACTCTGGAGTCCTTGAAACCCCAGCCCTGGAAAATTGGGTTTGGAGACAGTACAGGACAATGTAAAAGTAGAAAAAAATATTTTTTACTCTTACACTCCTGCTTTATTCACTCATTTGGGTGAAAATTTCCTAATGATGGAATGCTGTATACAATATCATTGCAAACCTTTCATAGAAAATTGCGAAACAAATTGTTAAAGGGAAATTTTTATGTTCCTTTCCATTTCTGGTGTCCTGATTTCTCCTCTGAGTTTTGTATATGCTTTTTAAAATTTGAAAATAAAATTTCATACAGTGACCATAAGTAAAAAATGGATTATTAATACATATCAAAGTTTGAATTTGACATGCCTAGGCATAATAATTGCAGTACATCCTGATTTATTTAGAGGGTTCTCCACACCTGAGAAATTGTACTTACTTGGCTACAGGGCATATTTTTCTGAGGCATCACTAGCTTTATGTTACAGAGAAGTTTCAGAGAACATCTGTGTGAGAAATAGATTTCATCAGAATAATATTTTAATAACTTGCTTTTACTAATACAAACTGATAACAATTCAGAATATGTATTGACTGATTCAAATTTCAGCAGGACTAGCATCTTTATATATTTTTTTTTTCCTTTGGCTGTGCTGTTTGACCTAGTAAAGCACACATACTGGTGGTTTTTTTTTTTTTTTTTTTTTTTTTTTTTGTGACAGAGTCTCGCTCTGTTGCCCAGGCTACAGTGCCGTGGCGTCAAGCTCACAGCAATCTCAAATTCCTGGGCTTAAGCAATCCTTCTGCCTCAGCCTCCCAAGTTGCTGGGACTATAGGCATGTGCCACCACGCCTGGCTAATTTTATATATATTTATGAAATATATATATATTTTAGCTGCCAGATCATTTCTTTCTATTTTTAGTAGATACGGGGTCTCGCTCTTGCTCAGGCTGGTCTCCAACTTCTGGCCTCAAGCGATCCTCCCGCCTCGGCCTCCTGGAGTGCTAGGATTACAGGCGTGAGCCACCGCACCCGGCCACACACATACTGTTTTTAAATGATCCTTTTATGCCACGGAAACTTCCTATAATATTGCATTGGTAAAGAGTTAAATGGTGACACCATCCCACTTCACTAATGTAACTCTGACATTAGGTCAGCGAGTCGCCAGCTGTAAAGGTCCTGCCCAATGAGAGAAAGCTTAATGCTACACCAGGCAAGCTTTTTCATTGTTAGGTAATACTTTCATTTGCAGGTATACAAACGTTCAATTTATAATTTTAAAATTAAGAAAATCATATTACTAATACTGTTTCTCTACTTATGAACATCCTCTGATTTAAAAAGAAAATCCACATATTCTCTATATTGTGATGCCAAGAGAAATGAATAATCAATCACTCCTATTATTGAATCAGTGGTGGGAGCCACGGAGTGGGGAGGGATCAGCTTGCACAGGACAGATTATTTCATCCTGTTGTGACCAAGAGCACTAGAATCTCAAGCAGGATGTTTCAGGGGTTTACTTAGGTCTGTTTTCATTCCCATTAGTACTACTAATTATGACATTATGGGCTTTAAACCAGATAAAAAGGAGAAAACTGTACAACATGAAGTTACGAATACTAAATAAGAGAGAAAACCCTTGCCTGAAGTATAAAATAATACATGATAGGACAAACTGAAGCAGGTCAAAGAAAGTAACATATATGTTTCACATTGTTTTATTTCAACAGTGCAAATAATTTTTAATACTAAGGAGAACATCATAAAAGCTACTGAGTCTAAAGTAGATGTTACCATAATATGTGATGTTTCTCAGCCATTGCTCAAGGCATTGGGCATATTGAACAGAGGGCCTCAATCCCTAGGAGTCCCTGAGCCTTCTCAGTTCTTAGCATAAGGCTGACTTTGAAACCATCAAAGAGAAAGTAACTGAAGGGCTGGGGTCCGGACTGGAATTCAAGGGAAGTTGCGTAAGAGTCTGAGTCGAGGGTGAATAAGGGTAACCATGAAGACAGATTAGTGTCATAGACTTATCCCATATGAAGAGATGCCATCTGCCCCTGTCAACTCTGGAGAACTTCAGGAGCTCATCCTTAAAGGATACAGAACTCCTTAGAGATGAGTCTTGTTTGGAAGTGAATGGCCTCTAGCACTTCAATTATGTAAGAGGTAAAGAAAATCTCTTCCGGGGTTTACCCAAACTGCAAACATCTAAATATCCTCTGTACATTTTTTTGCTATGATATACTTCTTAGTATAATTTTTTAATTGATTCAATTTTTCAAACTTTAATACATCTATTTCAAATGGAAAAATAAATATAACTACTACAGATGGAAATCCTGGACAGTTGCTCTAAAAGAAGGCAACAATTAAAATAAATAAATAAGATAAATATACATTAAATCAAAAGCATTTTTAATACATCCTTAGTTATTACAATACATCCTTGCTGAAGGTTCTGGGGGAAGTGTTGAAAATATAAAGCCACAAGACTGAGGCTTGCATCCTGTCTATTGATAAGAGTTAAAAGAAAATCAAAGGGGCATAGTTTTCTTACTTAGGAGAGTTGTTACTTAACACAACATCTATACTTCAGGTAGAATCATCTTTTACACCAACAGTTGTATTATCAGGTGCTGTGTAGGTTAAGTAGGTTGCTTTTAGTTGCTTTCAGTATTTTGAACAAAATCTACTCAAGAATTTTTTTTTTAATCTTCACTACTTCTTTAACTTTTCTTCAGTGGGGAAATTCTTCCCTTAAATCCCAGGCAGCTCTCATGATTTTTCTGTTCATTCCTGGGTAATAAAAATCCAAAGATCATATTTAGTGACAAACACAGTCTCATCTTTAACATGATGTCTCCTTTCTGCTACTAGAGCTGGCTGTAGCTGAGAAATGAGAGTCTTATTACACAGTTTTCTTTCTTTTAAGCCAAAATCTACTTTCTGGCCTCTCCCATGCTAGATTCTATCTCAGCTCTCTGGAGACAAGCTAAATCCTTTTCTCCGAGACAGTCCCGCACATAACTGAACATGGCAATCTTGGCCTCCTCCATTCTTCAGTTCTTTAAGCCAAAATTACCTCTTTTTGCAATGGTTTCTCAAAACAAAATTTTTTCTTCAAAATTTCAAACCTACTAAACTTTGGAATACTAATCCAATGAGCACTTAAGTGCCCATCGCCTAGATTTTTTTTTTTTTTTTGAGACAGTCTCCCTCTGTTGCCCAGGCTAGAATGCTGTGGTGTCAGCCTAGCTCACATCAACCTCAAACTCCTGGGCTCAAGCGATCCTTCTGCCTCAGCCTCCCGAGTAGCTGGGACTACAGACATGCACCACCATGCCCGGCTAATTTTTTGTATATATTTTTAGTTGTCCAGCTAATTTGCTTCTATTTTTAGTAGAGACAGGGTCTCACTCTTGCTCAGGCTGGTCTCGAACTCCTGACCTCGAGCGCTCCTCCAGCCTTGGCCTCCCAGAGTGTTAGGATTACAGGCGTGAACCACTGCGCCTGGCCTCTTAGTTGTTTTTTTCAATCAACTAAGGATTGAATAAAGGATCTCACATTGCATTTGGCTTTTCTGATTCTTTAGTCTTCTTTAACCTAGATGAGTCCTTCCAACTTCATGTGAGTTTTATGATACTGCTCAAGCTAATGTTTTAATCCAGCCATCCTGACCAACCTCAATTTAACAAGCAAGAGCCTACAGCCTCCTCCAGACATAGATGGGCAAAAGCAATTTAAAGGGAGTTGAACATCTGCTTTCTTTTGAAAGTTTTTTAGCAGCTACAATACACAATGGGTTCCTGTGGTTATCCAGACCATACCCCAGGCCCATTTCTTACAAACAGCGGACAGGCTGAATCTTCCCCATTTTGGGGTCATGTCATTCCACTTTTAAGCGTGCCTATAAAACCTTCCTGGTTGCTGTGCACAGTGGCATGCTCCTGTAGTCCCAGCTGCTCAAGAAGCTGAGGTGGGAGGATCCTTTGAGTCCAGGAGTTCAAGGCCAGCCTGGACAACATAGTGAGATCCCATCTCAAAGGAAAAAAAAAAGAAAGAAAAAGGAAAAGGAAAAAGAAAAGAAAAGAAAAAAACTTTCCTAGTTGATTCTTTCCTGTTGGTTTAGATTACTAATGAAAACTAGTTGAGATCATTTTGAAGGTTGAGTCTCCCTTCAATTTACACCAGGAGTCACTCTGATTTGTGATGAACACAGCTTTGTAGCAGGAGAGAAGAGCTGGCACAGGGGTGACTCCTGGGCAGAACCAACACAAGGGAGACTCACTAAATGTTGAGGCAAGTTCAGAGTCTGAGGTTGGCAAGTGAGGAATGGTGACCGAGGGTCCCAACAATTTCTGTTTTACTCCAGGCAAAGGGCCAGCAAGGGGTGGGAGGCAGAAGATTTCAAGACTGTACTGATGTCTTCGCAAGTGGGCAGTGAACCTGGAAGGGAGTCAGCTGTGGGACATTCAGAATCCAGGAGGCAGGCAGACAGCGGAGGACAATGTGTGCCTGGGGAAACAGGACCCGGGCCCCCAAGCAAAGGCTCAGGAGCAATTTCCTGTCCTCAGAAAGGGAGCTACATGAAGCAAAGTAGGGCTGCTGTGAAGAATAGGGAAATAAAGAGGGTGTTAGAATTGGGTTTTTTACAATGGAGACAGTAACAGTATGTGAAAAGGAGCCACCTCCAAGGGGATATGGCTTAGACCCCCTCAGAGTGCTATAGCCTGAGTTTCACATCCAAAAAACTATATGCAAAACCAACAGTGGCTTCAGGGAGTGTGTGTGCATTAATCACCATTTGATCTTCTTCCTCAATTAAGTCAGGTTAACTCTCACTTTATTTCCTTTTTGCTCAGAAACTAGCTGAAAAACAAAACAAAACAAACAAAAAATCTCAACACCCCTCAAATTCTTTTCATTAATATCACCACTCTTTTATCAGACCTCATCAGCCCATTGTTTTCTCAGTTGGGGTAAAAATGAATAATATACCTGCTATTGCAGGAGATGTCTTATGTTGTCCTCTCATGAACAAATTCTCACATTCATCTTGCTCCTGAGCTTCTGATGGGTTTCCTCAGTTCTTCCTATGATATCCTTTCACTGCCGTTCCCTGAAGCCGGTAGATCACTCCTGGTGACCAGAAATGCTCCTATTCTCATCTCTAATGTTCTTGACCTTGCAGGCTCTAAGAGTCGGGAGAGGCTAGGTTATGCTTCAGTAACAAATGCCCCCCCAAATCACCACGACTCGCAACAGAGGTTTATTTCTCACTACACTTCATGTTCATCACGAGTCATCGCATTTCTGCTCATATTCCATTCACCCTGGGACACAAGCGGATGGATCAGCCTCTGTCTGGAACATTACCAGTCTCACGGTTGAGAAAAAGGAGACATGGCACACCACACACTGGGTCTGAAAGCAGCCATCTGGAAGTGACACATGCCACTTCTGCTTATGCTTCATGGGCTGGAGGAAATCTCATGGACTGGCCTCACACTAATGGCCAGTGTCACCTTCCCTAGAGTGTGAGTTTTCAGGTATGATAATTAAGTTTACTGTAGGTGCTGTTGCTCTCAGGATATACGTAGCTCACTGTGAGGGTACAAGTGCCTAGCAGGATATACCTGCTTGCCTGGCAGGATGCATGTGCCGTTGCACAGGGACAAGAAGCTTCGGAGTCCTTGGCTAGGACTGAGGTGTGGGCTAGTGCATTGGCCCCCTGGTGCCTCCCCAGGCCAGGCTTTTCAGCAAATCTCCTCCTCCTCCTTCCGTCACAGAACCAATGCATTGGGGTTCTGGGCCTGCCATAGCACTAGGCTTAGGTCCAGCTTGCCAAACTAAGAATGTTTCCCTCCTATTAGCATCTGGGTCAGAGGCCTTCCCTGAGCTTCCTTTTTGGCCCACAAAGCTTCTTCTTGAGAAACTGTTTTTGACTGACTGATTGATTTTTTTCCTCCTGGCCAGCCAGTTCATGGTACACTGCCAGACGATTCAATTTGTCTTGTGTCTCTTCCTGAAGTGACTTTTTATTCTTCAGCACTTTTTTAAAACCCCAGTTCATTCTGGGTTTTGGGCCACGTGGCGCTATTGTCACAGGTTTCTGTAATTCTTGTTGATTTCTCTCTCTGTAACTCGAGTTTCCCCCGGCCTCTCAAGGCTGTGAATATAAGAGAGGTCATGTTTACAGTAATAACTCAAATTTTCCTGACTCACCTTGCCCACTTGCTCGGGTCAGTTCTCCTGGCCTCCCCGAAGGTCTTCCCTATTACCTCTGAGTGTGTTCAGAGAGCCGGGAATAGGGGTCCTCCCACATTCTCCTGTCTAGGCCCCCATCCCATGGAGGTCCAGTTATTGGACCCAAACTAGCACTTGGGTTATTTTGAACCCTTTGGTGGCAAGTCAGAAACCAACTTGAGCTAACAACCAAAACTGAGAGTTTACAATAAGAACACTAGGCCATCTCTCAGAATAGATGGAATATAGCTGGCCCTCAAGAATGTTCTATTAGATTGAAAAAAGGAAATCTTTGAGAACTTTCACAGTTTCTTTTACCTACTTGTTTCTGGGTGTCTGCTTCCTGAATTTGCCTCCGTAGACTGGGTCTTTCTACCCTTGAGCCCACATTGGGGAGATTCCCTGGTTCTCTCTGCATCCCCAAAACCAATTTCTGTCTGAGAAGATCTCATTCCTTCATCAGGAGCACGAGCCTAGATTTTAAGCACTTAAAAGTGACTGCTAAGGATGAAGGTCACTTAGTTATACTGCAGTTTTACTCAGTATATTTGGCAGAGTCAGGGAGAAATGGGGGCAGAAAGACTTTTCTGAGTTTGGCAGGTGTTCCAGTTATCTATTATATTAGTTTGCTAGGGCTGCCATAACAAAGTATCACAGACCGAATGGCTTAAACAATGAAAATTTATTTTTCATAATTTGGACGCTAGAAGTCCAAGATCAAGGTGTTGGCAGGTTTAATTTCTTCTGGGGCCTCTCTCCTTGGCTTGCTGATACCTTCTCAAAAACTTAGACATGGGAGACTGGGGCAGTGAGTGGGGCCAGGGGGGCCAGGGAGGGGAGAGGAGGAAGTGAGGTGGAGCTGGAGGTGGGGATGGAACCCCAAAGCCCCTCACCTCCTTCTGACAAGTGGGAGGGACCTGTGCGGGGCTGCCTGCTCTCCCCACCTACCTGCCCGCGCTCCTCCCTCTCTGGCTTTGGCCTCTACACGGAGAGGGGATGGGCCCGGGAGGCCTCAGTGAGGAGAGGCTGGCATACCCCAGACCCGGACCTCCAGAATAATGGTGTGTCAGTGTGCTAGCGCTGCCGTAGCACAGTGCCAAGGGCCGGGGGGCTGCACACAACAGAAATTTATTAATTCACAGCTCTGCAGGCTACAAGTCTGAGTTCAAGGTGCTGGCAGGGCTGTGTTCTCTCTGCAAGCACTAAGGGAGAAACCTTCTTGCCTCTCCCGGCTTCTGCTGTTTGCCATCAGTGTTTGGCATCCCTTGGCTTTTAGATGCATCGCTCCAATCTTTGCCTCCATCCTCACTTGACTGTCTTCTCCCTGTGTGTCTGGTAGTGTTCACACTGCCAGAAAGACACCAGTCATATTGGATTAGAGGCCCACACCACTCCAGCATGGCCTCGTCTTAACTAATTACATCCGCAACCACCCTATTGGCAAATAAGGTCACATTCTGACATCCTGGGGGTTAGGACTTCAACATATCTTTTTTTGGAGGGGGGAGGTGCACAGTGCAATCCTTGACAAGTGGCAAGAAAGAAATGCTGGTTGCAAGTTTTGGAGATCCCTATTTTTTTAATGGAATATGGCTCTGCAAAATTTTCATAAAATTCCTTGATAGTACGTACTCTTTGATGGGCCCCAGAAATGTCTCTGGTGGGCCTGAATTCTGATTCTGAAGGATTTTCAAGGAAGAGTCCCTCTGCCGTCAGCACCGGGACACTGCTTGACAGGACAGGAGTGGAAAGGAGGAAAAGGACTGTCACCCAGTGAACTCAGGGCGGAAACATTGAGGCAAGGAAAGGAACACAGCCAGGCACTGAGATCCAGAACGGGAAAGCCGCCAGTCACAGAGACAGCTGCTTCCCCTCCTCCCCACTCGCTCATGGTCACACAGTTCCCCTTGTCACTGTGGCTGCTTTTTCTCTCTCTTTCCCTAGATGCTGTTTCTCTGTTCCACATGCACACAGCTCACAGCTTCCTTACCATCACATCACGTCCAACCTCACGTGCTCACTGGAGACTACCTAGCAGCCTTGTTACCCTGTGCTATGTCCTGGGAGAGTCTGATTGGACTGGAGCTGTGGGAAGCCGCATTGAGTGCACAGGGCAGCTCCTTGGGGATGCTTGAGCTAATTTAGTGGCAGCAAGACTGAAGGTGATGATTACTCTATAGACAGCTTTAAAAGATAAATATAAAAGGATTTACATCTGTGTGAAGGGTGATAGAGAAATCGTTAAACGTAGTTGCCTTTGCAAATACTGGCATCTGTAAGTAAGCAGATGATGCATTAGGATATAGTAGATTATGCCCCAGTAACAAATGACCCCTGGTATGTACTGAATTGTGTCTCCCTGCCCCCCAATTTATATGTTGAGGTCCTAAACCCCAGCTTCCTGGGAACATAGTGGAAAGATGTGGGAAGGTGGCATTTAGTGGGAATCAGGTCACACAAGATAAAGTGCAAAGAAATACTGGGAAAAATGCTTATTGGATCCTATCACATTGTGCATAAACATATAAAAGGCTCTGAGAAGTCCTGCAGTGAAGATTTTATGAAACATATTTGTCCACATCATACTCCCATCCGCTTTTTCTATTAATATCAAATAGAGTTCCAAAGAATGTACTTTGGGAAACATTCCTGTTGTCAAAGTAAAGACTGTAAATTAAAGAAAGACCATTGCTCCCCTTTTTTCTCACCCTTGCCTGCATCTGCCATTCCCTTGTACACTGTTGGTGGGAATATAAATTAGTACAACCACTATGGAGAATAGTATGGAGGCTCCTCAAAAACCTAAAAATAGAACTAACATATGACCCAGCAATTCCACTACTGGGTATATGTCCCAAAGAAAGGAAATCAATATATCAAAGAGATATCTGCACTCTCACATTTACTGCAGCACTATGCACAATAACCAAAATATGGAATCGGCCTAAGCACCCATCACTGGGTGAATGGATAAAGAAAAGGTGGTACATATATACAATGGAATATTATTCAGCCATAAAAAAGAGTGAAATCCTGTCATTTGCAGCAGCATGGCTAGAAGTGGAGGATATTATGTTAAGTGAAATAAGCCAAGCACAGAACGACAAACATTGCATGTTCTCACTCACGTGTGGGAGCTAAAAAAGTGGATTTCATGAAGATAGAGAATAGACTGTTTGTCACCAGGGACTGGAAAGGGAAGAGGGGAGGGGGTTGATGAGAGGTTGATTAATTGATACAAATATACAGTTTGATAGAGGAAACAAGTAGGGTGACTGTAGTTCACCATAATCTATTGTATATTTCCAAATAGCTAGAAGAGAATAATTCAAATGTTTCTAGCATGAGAAAAAGAAATATTTAAGATTGTGGATATACCAATTACACTGATCTGATCTTTAAAAATTATATGACTGTATTAAATTACCACATGTACCCCCAAAATATCTACATCTATTATGTATCAATAATTTTTGTTTAAATTTAGCTTCAGAAAAGAAGAAAGTCCATTGTAATATCTTCCATCTCTACTTGTAACCACAGAATTTTGAGGACTGCTTGGGAACAAGGAAATAATATGGTGTAGAGGTTTTTAAACTGTATTTCAAACCCAATATTACATAGAACCCTAGAGTATAAAACAGAGAGGGGCAGAGCCGTTCTAGTTTCACCAGGCCTGAGAAGACAAGAGCCTCACCTTGGTTAGTCCTCTGTGCTACCCCTCCCACTATGACCCCTCCTGAAGCCCATGAACTTGAGAAACATTGGCTAAAAAAGCCACAATCTAAGACAAGTCCCTCATTCTTGGATGGAGAGACAACATCATAGAGAGTTAGACAACCAGTGGCACAACTGGGTATACAGTACGGATCTCTAGCCACACCCAGCAGAGCGTATTTTCTATTGCTTTATATGGTCCATGTCCTTGTCCTTCCACAACTTGTGTATTTCCCTGCGATTGCTCTGTTCTTTGATGCTTAATATCACAGCATCAGTGAACATAATGAACTCTGTTCCCTTTAAGAATCTCCTTGGGAACAAGCATTACATAGAAAATCATTTAGCCCATTACTTGTGCACTAAATAATAGCATCCTGATGGCATGAGCAAGTTAATGTTTCTACCCAAGAGTCAAACATACCAACTGAAAGTGACTTAGCCACATGGCAGGTTCTGCCTCAAGAATTAATAGCCTTTAAAAAATTTCCTGAGAAATGGTTTATTGCAACCTCAGAATACGATATAAATGACTTTGAGAACAAAATTCTCAGCAGAGTCGACTTGTGAAGATTTGGATATGAATGTGCCCAGGCAGCACATTTTTGCCCACTGACTCCACTGCAAGATTTCAGAAACATTTGTATAGATATTGGAGAAGCACTAACAACATCCAAGCCTGTGCATATCTCTTTGCTAAGGCCTCATCTACTTTTTCAGTGTGCCCTGGGGAATGGTATTACCATAAAAGCCAAAACTTGTGTATTAGGTTTTATAAATAATGGAAAACAAGTAAATGACACAGCAGTGATAATAGCAGAAAGTGTGTTGCTCACAGCATCCTGAAAGCTCCTGTACTGTAATGCAGGAATCTCCTTGGCAAATGGACCCACTTAATATCAACCCATGTTTTTCTTTTACATGCATTTATAGGGGTTTGTCTGCTTGCTTACAGGGGTAACGTTGATTTTTACAAAGATGAGATCATACTATGCTAATTATTCTGAAACCGGCTTTTTGCATTTAAAAATATCTGAAACATATTTCTAAGTACACAGAAAGTTGCCTCATTCTTTTAATAACTGCATAATTTTTGATAGCACAAGTCTTTGCCAATCTACTCAATGATTTCCCTTTTGATAGTGAGGTTGTGTTTTCTTATTCTATGACAGCATTAGATATTTACAATCTTTACAATCTTTGTCATTATGAGGAAAAATATTTTGTTGCTTAAGGCTGAACTAATTTCTTCTATTCCTTGGCCATTTAGAATTTTCTCTTCTCTAAATTTATTGTGCAAATGTTTGTATATATTTCTATTGCATTGTTTAATTTTTCTTATCAATGGGTAGAAAGAGTTTGTATATTAGAGATTAGCCACAAGCTCATCTTGTCTTTTAAATTTGTTTATATTTTCTTTCATCATCAAGTAGTTTTGAAGTTTAACCTTGTCAGAATTTTCAATCTTTTATGTTTTTTGTTTCTGTGTTTTATTTAAAAATCTCTTCTGATCCAGAGACCATAAAGACATCTTTCCTAACAGTCTTTGAAACTTTTTTATCACATTTATGGATGTGATCTATGTGGCATTTATATTTTTAGGTGGTATGAGGTAGGGACCTGGTATTATTTTATTCTATGCAGAAAATCAATTTTCCTTCTTCCATCTTGTTTCTTTTCCAGCCCTGAGGGATTTTCCTGCACTGCATCTTTGTAGCTAGATTGCAGGCTTGTCCATTATTAGAGCTCTCACGCAGGAAGGAGAAAAGGAAATAACCAGGACAGGAGATTTTCATTTAACTAAGTGAAGCCAACGTTGCACTCACCACTTCTACTCACATTCCAATGGCCCTGACTTAATGACAAAACCATATAGCCATAAAAGATGCTAGGAAAGCTAGCTAAGCAGCCATGTGCCAAGGAAAAGATAAGACTGGATTTAAATAAAGCCAGAAGTCTCCACCAACATCCATTGCTCCCATCTTCTTTAATAATAAAAGCAAATTTTATTTAGGAGAGCAATAGCTTCAACTAAAACAAAAACTTCCTTGCCGCTTGCTATGGTCATGTGACTATATGTAGATGTTGATGGGTGAAACTGCTGGGACAGATCCTTCAAATAAGGACAGATGCCTTGGTACACCCTTTTATCCCTCCATTGCATTTCTTCCAATTATCTGGCATGCGGACATTATTGTTGGAGTTCCAGCAAGCGTCTTTGGAATGTGAGGAATATTGAGAATGAAAATCAAGCACTCAGGAACTATATCATATAAAGTATTAATAATAACATTTCTAAAAGAAAACATAGACTCATGAGCTTGAGGTAGGCAAAGATTACAATTTACAAATGAAAAAAATTGATTATTGAATCATATTAACATTAAGAGTTCTGCTTATCCAAAAGCACTATTAACAGTAAAAAGTAACTAATATACAAAATACATAAGGAATGCAATTCAATAGCAAGAAAACAAATAACCTAATTTTAAAAAATGGGCAAAAGACCTGAATAGACATTTCTCAAAAGAAGACATACAAATGGCCAACAGATATATGAAAAAATCCTGAACATCACTAATCATTACAGAAATGCAAATTAAAACAGCAATGAGATAAGACCTCACACCTGTTCGAATGGCTATTCTAAAAAAGACAGAAGATAACATATGTCAGCAAGGATTTAGGAAAAAGGGAATCCTGGTACACTGTTGGTGAGAATGTAAATTAGTACAGCCAGTTTGGAAAACAGTTTGGAGCTTTCTCAAAAAAACTAAAAAATAGAATTACCATATGATCCAGCAATACCACTTCTGAGTACATATTCAAAGGAATTGGAATGAGTATGTTGAAGAGAGAACTGCAGTTCCTTGTTCCTTGCAGCACTATTCACAACAGCCAAGTCATGGAAGCAATCTGAGTGTTCCTCACAGATGAATGAATAAAGAAAATGTGGTATACAGACACAACAGAATACCATACAGCCTTTAAAAAGAAGAAATTCTAGGCCGGGCGCGGTGGCTCACGCCTGTAATCCTAGCACTCCGGGAGGCCGAGGCGGGTGGATCGCTCGAGGTCAGGAATTCGAGACCAGCCTGAGCAGGAGCGAGACCCCGTCTCTACTAAAAATAGAAAGAAATTATCTGGCCAACTAAAAATCTATATAGAAAAAATTAGCCGGGCATGGTGGCACATGCCTGTAGTCCCAGCTACCTGGGAGGCTGAGGCAGGAGGATTGCTTAAGCCCAGGAGTTTGAGGTTGCTGTGAGCTAGGCTGATGCCATGGCACTCACTCTAGCCCGGGCAACAAAGCGAGACTCTGTCTCCAAAAAAAAAAAAAAAAAAGAAGAAGAAATTCTGTCATTTGCCAACATGGATGAACCTAGAGGACATTATGATAAGTGAAATAAGCCAGGCACAGAAAGACAAATACTGCATGTTCTCATTTGTACGTGGAATCTAAAAAAGTTGAACTCACAAGAGCACAAAGTAGGATTGTGGTCACCAGAGGCTGGGGGGATGGAGGGAGAAGGGGATGGGGAAAGTGGAGATGTTGGTGGAAAAGGACAAAGTTTCAGTTAGGGGAAGTAACTTTTAGTGATGTATTACACAGCACAGTGAACATATAATAATAACGTACTGTATATTTCAAAACTACTAAAAGAGTAATTTTAAATGTTCTCACCACAAAAAAAAGATATGTAGGTGAGATGATGGATGTATTAATGAGCTTGATGGTCTCATTCCACAGTGTACTCCAATGTCAAGACATCATATTGTAACCCATAAATATATATATAAATTACTATTTGTTAAGTAAACCAACTAAAATGTTTTTAAAAAGAGTAAAAAGTAAAATATTTTCTATGCTTACTTTAAGATTTTCAATTTATCATTGGTCCTCAGCCATTTGACTGTCACATGCTTTGATGTGGTCTTCTTCGTGGTTATCTACTGAAAGTGTCTAAAAACATTTATATATATACGTGTGTATATTTTTTTTGCCACAGGAGTATTAGTCAGGTACCAATGACCTCATCAAGGCTGGAAATGACTGACATTTTATTGGTGAAAATCCCTCTCCCGCATTAGATGTCCCTTTCCTGAGGCCAAGAAATCTTCATCCAATACCCGAACAAAACCAAGATTCTAATAAGACTTTCACAAGAAGGACTGTGGGGTATGTGGAGTTAGGGAGATATTTGTTGGTGAGAGGCCATTGCATTTTTCATCATAGATAATCCTATTTTGTTCCCTGATTACTTTTAAGGTTTTTGCCTTTTTTATCCCTTTCACTATGGTGTATCCATTGAGGAAGTATTTTTACCCTGCTGAGGATTCATTATTTTACTCGTCAGAGAATTGATGTGTTTCATTAAATTTCATTAATTAGTGAAAATTCTCCCTTATTAAATAAGTAACTGTTGCCTCTTGCCCATCATTCTCTTTATTTTCTTCTTTTGGAGAATTTAGATGTCAATTAGACCTTTTCATTCTATCTTTCAGTCTATTACTCTATTTCATAGTTCTCTTATTTCAGGCTGCATTTTGCATGATTTCTCAGTTCTACCCTCTATTTCACTAATTGTGAGTTCAGCTGTGTCTTTCTAATCTGCTGTTTAACCCATCCAATAAGTTTATAACTTCAATACATTTTTCACCTCTAGATAAATTGTTCGTTTTTTTTTCAAACATGTCTGTTCTTTTTCTTTTTTCTTTTTTCATAGTATACTCTTTTTCCTGGTACAATCTATCAGTTGGTTTGATCTGGGCTGTAAGTAACAAAAGACCAAGTACTAATTATTTAAACTATAAGAAGTTTATCTCATGTCATGGAAAACTCAAAGATAAGACAGCTCCAGAGTAGTTAAATTCAGTGGATCAATAATGTCCTCAAGGACCCAGGGGCTTTCCATCTTTCTGCTGTCCAAACTTGGTATTTGGCTTCTGTCCTCAGACGTTTCCCCTCATGGTCACAAAATGGCTGCAGCAGCTCAAAGAACCTCATCCTCACATAGGTTGTCCAGTGGCAGAAAGGAGGATGTTACTTCAAATGTCCCTTTATGTGAACAAAGAAGACTTTGCCAAAAACCTCACAGAAGCTTTTCCCACGTCTTGTTAATTGGAATTGAGCCACACCCTGCATAAAGTACCAGGGGATGGAATTACCATGGCTGACTTAGACCAATCATGATTTGCTTCCTCAGGCTGGGCGGGAACCCAGTCTTCCCTGAAGCATATGGCTACTTACAATCTATACAAAAGCAACATCTGTGATAAGCAAGAAATTGGAAGAAATAGTTATCTTGTAAATAATCAACAGTATCTATCATTGTATCTATTCTTTTAGAAAAATCTATGTAAATATTAATACATAAATACTTTAAAGAATTTGTTCAGATTATTTTATTACTTACATTCTTAGGGTTATAATCCTCCTGCATTATCTGTTGACTGTCTCAGAGTTGAACACTTCCTTATGAGGCTTGTAATTTTCCTATAATGACCAAATCTTTATTAGCAATTGTTTTCCCTAGTGGGAATTTTATAAACACAGAATTGTAAAAGTGGTCTATGGTTTTATTGTTTGTTTGTTTAAATGTCTACTCCAGCTAGGATTCTCAGGGTTTTTGCTAATCTTGAGACCTGTTTTTATATTAATATTTCAGTGTGGGGAATGCTATACTAAATGCACAGAAAAATTTTTATTCTACCCTATGCATGGTCCAGATGTGGGACTTTAATTTGTTACAGAAGACATGTTTGATTTCTGCCTGAGGCTCAGTAAAGTCAAGCTGTCTGTTGACTTCCCAGGACCAGGGAAGTTTTTTTTCAGTTCTTCTCTTCCAGAAGTGGCAGCGCTTCCAGAACCCTGGTTTTATCTGGGACTTTTCCTTCTCAATGAGGCTGTTTTGTTGCAAATCTCCAGGGAATACCGTTCCCACGGGAGTTGTTCTCATGGTTGCTGCTCACATTGTACTTTGTCTCCTCTATACTGGTAGGTGCTCAATTCCCAGCTTTTAGAACCTGGAGACTGTATTTCATCGAGCTCTCTGGGGAATTTCCTTTCTTTGTGTTGAGCTCTGTTAAGCAATGTTTTTTATTCACATTTTATCCAGCAGTTCAGTGTACTGGTGGTTGAGGGAGAGGGGTCTATACTAGTTCAGTTTACCATGTTACCAAAATGTTTTAAAACTTTATTTTTTACTTCACATTTTAATCCACTTAATATTTATTTTTCTGATGATAATTAAGAGTGTGGATATTTAGAAAGGCCACCTATAAAAAGTTTTGTCTGTGGTTTTGTATCTTGTCCAACAAATATCATTTCTATATGTTGAGGGGGGATTAATGTTCTCTATTTGCAGTCCTATTGCCCGCATATAACAGTTTTGTCTCTTACTTTCCAACACGTGTACTTCATACCGGGTATCTTCTTTCTGTTTTATTATATTGTCTATGATTTGCTATGATGAATAGTAGTGTTGTTAGCAATCACCATGCCTAACTTTACTAGAGATAATTCTAAGTCGCTATTTTTATTTTTTTTAAATCAAATTGTGATGGGCGTGGAGATGCACCGCCCAAATCCCCTTTCAAGGAAGATCTTGCTGTTGTAGCTCCCAGTTCCTTCAGGGTTTGTCTCAGCTACAGAGCTGCCTCAGGCAGGAGCACACCCTTCCAGGGCCGTTGATTGATGGAAGTAGGGTATAAACCCCAGACGTCACGATCCAACGCAGGACACCACTGATGAGCTTCTCCCTCTCCGCCAAATCCTGCCGCCTCCTCCCTTCCACAGGGACTGATCCCTAATAAATATTAATATCCTGCACATTGAACTCTGTCTCAGCATCTGCTTTCAGAGAACCCAGCACGAAGTTTTCTTTTCTTCCATGTTGTTTAGAGCTTATAAAACAAACAAAAAAGAATCGCACTGAATTGTATCAAATGCTTTCTTAGTATCTAGTGAGATAGTCATAAATTTTGCTTCCATTGGTCTAACATGTAATGAATTTTATTACTAGATATCTATTCTTAAATTCGTGGTGTAAAACTTATTTATTCAATCAGAATTATTTTAAAAAATATTCTGCTGTATTCTATTTGCTTGAAATGTATTTAGAATTGTTGCCTCTATGTTCGTAAGTGATACTGGTCTGCAGTTTCTCTTTGTTTATTTTAATTCTTTCTCCTGTCGTTGCCAGTTTCCGTAGCAGAGTTATGCAAGCCTTGCAGAATAATTTGGGGGAACTTTGCATTTTTAATAATGTTCTCAGAGAGTTTATATACACAGAGATTATCTGGTCCCTGAAAGTTTGTTTGTACTCAGCTATAAAAACCATTTATGGCTGGGTGCAGTGGCTCCTGCCTGTAATCCTAGCTACTAGGGAGGCTGAGACAGGAGGATTGCTTGAGGCCAGGAGTTCAAGACTAACCTGGGCAACATGGCAGGACACATATCTCAAAACAAAGCAAAACAAAACAAAATAAAGAAAACATACTATTTATGTCTGGCCTTCTATTAGGAGAAGGGTAGAACTTTGATTACCTTGAAATTTTATTTGTAGTTATTCTTTTGTTTTGTTTTGGTGATTAAAATTTTACTAGATAAATGTCTGTTTCATCTGAATTTTGATAAAGTTTAACATATTGTTCATTTAATTTTTAAATGTACTTCTTATTTATAGTTATATTCTCTTTCTCTTCCTAATATTTTTTGTGTGTCCTCTCCCCCTTTTTTTATCTTGATCAATCTTGACAGAGTCTGTCTATTTTATTTTATTATACTAATCAAAGAGTCAGCATTTGGTTTCTCTATAAGAACTATTAATTTCCCTTCTATTTCATTGATTTCTTCTTATGTCTTTATTGATTACTTCCTTTCTTTGGTTTATTTTGCTTTTATTTTTTAATCATTGTTATTTATTAATAAATATATTTTTCTATGTATCATTGGCCATATCCTAGTGACAGTATATGGGCCTCTCATGATCATTTATTTTTAATTCATTTGTAATTTTAGCCTTTTAAAATTTCTAACCTAAGATTCACTTAGAAAACTGTCTTAATTCCAGTTGTACGTGTGACTTAAACACACACATATAGCTACCTTTCATAATATTGATTCTTAAATTTTATTTAATTATGGTCCAAGAATGTAACCTAGTATATTTCTCTAGAACTTACTGAGGTTTTTTTTTTATGCCCCAATTCTTGGTCCAGAGCTGTATATTTTTCAAGGCTATTAGAAAAAACATAATTTTCTGTCCATTGGGAATATAGTTGACAATATACATATTAAATCATTCTTACCAATTAGATAGTAAAATTTGTAATGTTTTATACTCTAATTGAAAATTTGAGTACTTGATACATCAATTCTGATAGTTATGTTGCAGTTTTCCCCAATTGTTATGCCTTTTTCATTTTCTGTTAGCATTCCTAACACTATTCCTTTATGTATTTTGATTCTATGTTACTCGGGGCATAAAGATTTATAACTCTTTTATCTTCCTGGAGGATCCTACCTTTTCTCAGTAGATCCTTCTTAGTTTAATTTAATTCTTTACTTTTTAATTCTGATATGTTTAACTAAATAATCATGCTTTCTTTTTTTGTTAGCCTTTACCTAAAATATACTTGCTCTTCCTTTTATTTTAACACTCTGTTTTGTTTTTAATGGGGTATTTCTAAACCTTTGTGAAAAGCACTGTCTTCTAATATGGACATTTTACTCCCCCTGTCTGTGGAATGCTGCATCCTTTTTAGATCCATACAAACTGGCTTGGGAAAGCAGGGAAATTAGAAAAAGATGAGAAGAGATAATTTACCATACGTAAGAATTTGTCTTTTCACAAGAAATTAGAAAAGTTTTGAGTGGCTCATTTGTCCATATTTCTAAAAGGCTGCTAAGTCAATTCACAGCTGGCACAATTTGGCTGGGACAAAGACATCCTGAAAAGAGACCTAATCTAAGGAGCTTCTTGACAGCCGTCCTCAGAGGGGGCTCATCAGGCTGGGGGGGAGAGGCCTGAGCAGCCTCCCTACGACTCTCCCTTCTGCCTCTGAGGCCAGAAACCACATGGGAAAATAAGCAGGTTTTAAAAATATATGTATGTAGAATGTGACAAAGTCAGAGTAAGAGCAGAAAAGAGGTCAAGGGAAGAAGAGGTTTAGTCCAAAAAAAAAAAAAAAGAAATTTTGAGATGACAACTGCATACCTATAAAGTCCATTATAGGGCTGTGCAAAGCTTCCAAAAGCCATATTGTTGCTCAAGGGGGAATAGCTCAGTGGTTGAGCATTTAACTGCATAGTGTTGCTTTTCAAGCCTCTCATAGAAGATACCAAAGTAAACCAGTTTGTTAGAATCACTTATTTTCCCTCATGCTGCTTATATCTGTTGCCCCGTGTTCTTCAGTTTCAGATTGCCAAAGGGCTGCTGGAAGTAAGTCTATGGACTTGGCCTCTTCGCTTTGTTTTGTTTATACACTGACAAAAAAATTGCTGCCGAGTACAGATTCAAATACCTCTATATGGTTGAGTGCTTTTTTGTGTCCATGGGTGCCTGAGGCCTGTTTGTTTTGGGAGGCTTATTGGGATTCATTTCCAACTAGAAAGTAGCAGATCATTTTTTTCCCACAGAAGAGGAGCAATAAATATTTTTAAAAAAATATTTAGGGAAGATCAGTGATAAGCAGGAATATATCAAGAAATATTGCATGTTCTGTCTTAGGAACTTTGGAAGTGCTCAGTGCCCAAGAAATCAGGAAAGCTTCTTTTGTTGTAAAGAAATGGCAATTTGAAAGTGATCTGTTTCTAAATCTCAGTGGTGGTACTGTGAGCCCATCCAAGGGGCTGAGATTTAAGTACAAAGGAAACGGGAAATGAAAAATAGAGAAAGAGAAGAACTCAATTCAGAAAAAAAAGAGCCTATTCTAGAGAAATGCTGGACACAGATCTTGTACTAGGCAGTGTACATTTTTATGCGTGGTAGTTTGAATTACCAATAAGCTCTCAAGTGGAAGATCAGTTAAGAATTGAGTCACGTAGGACATCAGACCTAAAAGAATGTGGTATACACCATTCGTAGAAGATTGGCCTATTATTTCTTTCTGAGTTTTTAGTTTTATACAGGCACTCTACTAAGTTGAAGAAACTGGTAGCTCCAGTGTGATTTCATTTCTGAACATTTTTCAACACTCTCACCTACATGGGGATTAAGATAAATCTACTTTAAGAAGACCAAGTTCTCGGCCGCTACGTGTTTGAACTCCAGACCAAAAGAACCTATCTGAACTTCTAACCAAAAGTCAGCTGGGCATGTGACTCGTGGCAAGTCATATGATTTCCATGGACAATGGCTGCCCAGTCTTTGACCACACCCATCAAACAGGCTGAGACTGTAGTCATCCCTGAGACTCAGTTGCAAGGAGGATGATATACTTTTTCCTGTGCCAGATATAGATTTATTCAATTAAATTGATATAGCAATCCCGCTTTGAGTAATCTATTCTATGGAAACAAAAGCACTAAGATTGAAGTACAGAAATGTTTACCGAAACAATGTTTATAATGGTAACAAGACTGGAAACAACTAATGGCCATCCTTAGGAATATTCCAGGGAATATTATACAGCTATTTTTAAATGAGTTAGATCTCTACTGATGGCAGTGGTGTGCACTTCACAGTCTTATGAGAACCACTATTCTCATTTTACTTTATAGATAAACAAATTCAATACAAAGATGGTTAAGTAATTGTCAAAGATACCAGAGTTAGTAAGCAAGGAGCCAGGATTTAAGCCTAATCAGTTTGACTCCAAAACCTGTGCCAGCTTACAAATTGCAGAGAAATAGACAGTAAAAGAACATTTGAATAATAGCAAACTATCTGAAAAACCACACAATATGATTGTATAAATTTGTGTGACTATGAAGAAAGGGGTGGAGGGAGGCAACCAGATTATTAGCGTGGATTACCGTGGGTGGGGATGGATGGAGTGGGAGGATTCATCAACTCTTTTTTAAACATCTTTGCTTTGCTCTCCAGGGTATAGATAGCACATGTCTAGTAGTTGTATCTCTAGTCTAACTGATTAGGTTCTTTGTACATCCACAATACATTCCAGACTTCATTCATCCATCCAAAAAACACTTATTGAATATCTGCCGTGAGGCAAGCACTAAGCCAGGCAGTGGGATGGATTACAGATATCTGGAGGAGCTTCACCCAAGTGTGGAGACAGACAAGTAGACTATGTGATAAGTGCTAGCACAGCAGTTTAAACAAAAAGAGCAGGGGAGAGGGTACAGTTATCACAGGCAAAACCCAAGTGTTGGGTGGCAAATCCTGGAGTGTTTCCAAAAAAAAGTGCACTGGACAGCCTTAGCGTGGCAGTCCCCTGTGATCTTGACTTGACTAATATTACCTCCTTTTCTTTTCTTTTATTTAATTTCATTTTGGTTTAGCTTCTGACTTAGAGAAGTAGCAAAGTAGATTAAAGAGTCTGGGCTTTGGAATCTGACAGACCTAAATTTGAAATCCTAATGTATAATTTACTTGTTGTGAAGCCCTTGAGTAAGGTATGCTTGATTCCTCTAAACCTCAGATCCTTCTTATGTTCAAGGATGATGATAATAACTACTTTTAGGGTAGGGTGAGTGTCCTGGGTATCTAATACTGTATTAAAAGCCTCCCCAAATTTGGAGGCTTAAAACAACTACATTATATGCATGCATTTTGCTCATGAATCTGCAGGTCGGTCTGGGCTCAGTGAGGATAGTTCACCCCTGATCCACACAGCATTAGTTGGTACAGCTTGACTAGAGCTTGAGGATCTACTTCCTAAATGGTTCACTCTCAAAGATAGCATGTTGATATTTGGGTCTTTCACATGGGTCTCTCCATGTGATTGCTTGGGCTTTCTTCTTTTTTAAAAATTTATTTTATTTTATTTTTTGAGACAGGGCCTCACTCTGTCACCCAAACTAGAGTGCAGTGACATAATCATAGCTCACTGTATCCTCTAACTCTGGGCTAAAGCAACTCTCCTGCCTCAACCTCCTGAGTTCTTGGGACTACAGGCATGCACCATCATGCCTGGCTAATTTTTAAAAATTTCTTGTAGAGACAGAGCCTTGAAATGTTGCCCAGGCTGGTCTCAAACTCCTAGGCTCAAGTAATCCTCCAACCCCAGCATCCTAAACTGCTGGGATTACAGGTGTGAGCCTGCTTGCCCTTCCTTACACCATGGTGGCTAGATTCTAAGAATAATTGTTCCAAGGGATGGGAAGTATGAGCTACCAATTTCTTCAGACCTGACCCCAGAAATTAGACAGACTTGCTTCTGTGTATTCTATTGGTCAAAGCAGTCACAGAGCCCACCCCGTTTCAAGGGAAAGAGTGCATTGGGATATTTTGAGGAATTCAAGTCTATGAAATTCATGGCCAGATAAATTCCTCAGGCAAAGAAGTGCAGGTGCTGGCAGTAGGAAGTTGGGTCTGTGTGTACTGAAGGGTTAAGGTTGAGGGGAGATGGACCGGGCACTCACATGGCACTATTCCTACCAGATCCACCCTAGACTGTGAGCTTCTATTATAGGAATCTTTGACTGTGGGACTAGATAGGTGTTCAGGAAGTGATTCCAAAATGAATGAATGAATTAATTCATATAAGAGAATTTACCTTAAATGTAAATAGAAAAAAACCCTAGCACCTAGCATGTCATTGAGCAGGGGTCAGCAAACTATGACCAATGAGCCAAATCCAGACTGTCACCTGTTTTTGTAAACAAAGTTTTATTGGAACCCAGTTGTACCTATTTGTTTATTATTTATGCTTTTATGCTTTTATTCAACTGGTGGAGTTGAATCATTGTGACAGAAACTCACGGACTATAAAGCCAACAATATTTACTAACACTTTACAGAAAATGTTTGCAGACCTCTGACATAGAATATTGAAATCTGAACTGTCTACATCCATACTTCTTATCAGTTCTCCTTTACTTCTAAAAATCAATTGATATTTTATTGATGTATAATAATTGTGATACTTTTACCTTTTCTTTCTTTTATCTTTATTCATCTATCTTTGTGTACCCAAGGCTTAGGTATAGTTTAAGGGAAGAGAAGGGATTTGACCCTAAGATTCAAAAAAGAATTTTGGTACCACTCCTATTTTAACAAATACAGCTACCACAAATGGGGAGGGAATGAACAGGGAAGGCTGGAGCAGGAATGGGATAGAATTAACCAAATATGGTATTACCATCAAGCAATTAGTTTGACTGCCCTTCTTGTGACAGGGCTTGACAGTGTCATATTTATACCACATTCAACTGCCACTTTGCCAAGGAAGCTCAGCTGGGTACCAATCAGGGTTCTTGGTGACAAACAATAGGGACAAATTCTGTACAATTTAATCAGACGATAATGTATTAAATGATATTGGATCACTCACTTCACATCCAAGAAAGCTGAAGAACCAGGTTTAGAGGCTACATTACAAGGAACAACATCCAAAGTCCACAAAACTGATTCCACAAAGTGCACACTGCCTTCGCCACTGGATAAGAAACTCTTGTACTATTTTCATCACCCCTTCTGGACCTCAGACCTGGCTAAAGGAAACATCACTACTGCCTCTGGAAAGTGTGGGGAGCTCTCCCAGGATGTCACTATCCTCATGATTGGTGATGCACAGTCCCTGATTCCCTGTGTCACCAGTTACTGAGTCAGACTCTGACACAGGGGCACCTGATTGCTGAACTGTGGGTCCTAGGCTTGTGTCCCAGCTGTAGTGAGATAGGGAAAGTGAGAATCTGGCTTCCATAGTTGGAAGTGATCTGTTCCTAACCTGGAAGATCCCAAATTTCCTAATTTTCTTGACTTTCTTAATGTTCTCATGTTCAGATTTCAGCAAGAGTTTTGAAGGTGAGTCAACTGTCTAATTTTTTTATTCATCCTTAGCAATATTTCCTAAGGGCAGGCTGCATGAGAGCAATAACCCACGCTTTGATTACAGGCACGTATCTGGTCCATGTCTGAGCTTGGGCTTAGCTCAGCAACCATCACCTACGAGTGGAACACTTAGTGGCTACATTAATTTTGCCATTTCTCAACTCTTTCAAAAAAGCTTCGCTATTACATGAAAAAGATAACAAGGATGAAGGATAAAGCAAAAGGGCTTTTTAAATTGTTTTTTAAAAATTTATTTGTTAAATAATAGGAGGAAATGTGAGCATGTTTCCCACTGATAGGAGAGTGTATATAGAGTGAAAAGTTGATGACACATTGACAGAGGACAACAGATGGAAGGAGGTAAAGTTGTCATGATATTATGATGGCATTACAGTCCAGAATCAAGGCATACCTAAACCATGACTTGATATTGATCACCATTCCCTATAGAATTCCCAATGGAAGGAATTAAATATGAGGACTAATAGCAAAAGGAAATCACATTATTACTTTTTAAATCATTAGACAATATAGACATTGCAAGACTCTCTCTTAAAAATCTATGTTCAAGAACATGACTAAGACCTGGAGACCTAAGTAAGGCCTCTGCTCCTCCACATGTAAGCAACACACTCAGATGTACCAGTGGAAAGAGAGGATGGCCCCTGCCCTGGTCCACTTACCTGTGTAATTTCTGGAATAGAGGAAAGTGAAGTGCAGGGTTCCACAGTCTTGGCACTATTGAAATTTTAGACTGGATAAGTCTTTGAGGGGAGAGGAGGGGCCGGGAGGTGCTGACCTGTGCGTGGTAGATGTTCAGTAGCATCTCCTGGCCTCTACCCACTAGGACGTAGCACACCCACCCTCCCGGTTGTGATGACCCAAATTATCTCCAGACATTGACAAATGTCCCCTGGGGAGCAAAATCCCCCCGGGGTGGGAGCTGCTGGAGAACAGAACAGCTGCCCTGTCTGTGAGAAGTAGACTCAGCTTTGTTCTCAGGCAGGAAGGCAAGAGAGTAGACCCTTTGTGGGTGTAGACTTTTAAAATGCAGCACTCCCCACCCACAAGTAAAAAAACACCCCTTGAATGTCCGGGGCTCGTACCATGCTGACTAACAGCTCTATCCTTCTCAGGGAAACAGAAGCAGGTGGACAGAGGCAACCGAAGTATCCCCTCCACCTGCATTTTCATTCTGATCGCCTCTTGTCCCCCTGAGATGGCGAGCAGGGATCAGCGTCCACCGATGACAGTGGGCTTCCCTCTGCTCACACAGGGAGAGGGTGAGGGTCCTGGGACACTAAAACCAAAAAGGACCCAGGCAAATCAGGATAAGTTGGCCAACCTGTCAGAGACCAACAGTGTTTTAAAGTAGCTGGATTCCATTAGACTTGGAGAAGTTCCCCCAGTAATAATCACTTTGTCTTCTATCCCTTACGATCCTCCTAGAACCTGTTAGTTTAGCTATTGTCCCCCAAAAGTCTCTGAAATGAGTCACAATGGTATATTAAGTTAACTTAAAGGCCACAGGTTCCTTAAAGTAAGAATTCACTTCTATTTTATTTTCTGTCCCCTGTGCATAATTAGGATGTTCAGACTGTCTCATCAGAGTTTATACCACAGCCTCAATAATGCAATAAAGAATGCCCCAAACTTGAAAAAATATGAATTTTCTCCCATCTATTCATTAAAAAGAAATTAAAGCCTGGAATCAAAATTTTTCTCCCTTGGTTGAATTTAAAATCTGAAAGAAATTATAGTTCATTATTCTCATCATCCTCATTTCTTATTTTGTTCATTCTCAGCTGAAGTTGCTTCACTCAGAGGGCATTTCAATTCCTTTTTCCAAAGCTGTGGCCTGGAACCTCTTCCACTGCAATGGGTGGAGCCCCCTCAAACACCTCTACAATAGGATTAATCTAAACCCATTTGTCTCACTGCTCTGGGTTTTTGAAGTTCATAAGGGTCAGCAGAACATGTAAGAACCTCAGGGGATCAGTCTACTCCCACAAAATACAAGTGGACAATGAGTTGTGACAGTAGTTTACTTTCAAGCAAAGTTATTTCTCTAGATCTCAGCAGATGGTATAATCCAGACCACCTTGCTGTTGGCAGTCAAAGAACATAGCGGAGACTCAATGTTTTCTTGGGAAAGGTGGCTAGACAAAGAAAACAAGAGAGAGAAAATAGAAGACATGTTTCATATTCTGCCTGTCCTGACTGTAGGACCAACAACACCTGTTTTGTGAAATGACCACGTTCCATTTCAGAGTTTGAAACAAATCTGAATCCTAGAGGCACAGTGTTTGGGCACAGGCTTGTACATTTCCTTTTCAGTTCCGGGAATTTTAATAATTAGTTTTTAATAATTTTAATAATTGAGTTTTTTCTCTCTATCAACTCCACTAATGTAAGGGTTTCCATTTCTCTTTAAATGTTCATTGTTTAAAATGAGATCACCCTCCATGCCAACCCCCAACCCCATCCCACCTCAGTTGAACCCACAGGCAAGACTCGCCTCTGTGACTGGAGCTCAGGAAATGAACAAGTCGGAAACAGCACAAGGCCATGTGCTGGCGGAGGGTCCAGGGAGTGAATTCTAGGACATAGGAGTAAGCCATATGAATCCAAAGCTGAATTACATAGTGATTTTCTTTTCCTCTTCAAAATAGCATAAAGAGAAACTAGATTTGGAGCTACCATTCTAGTACCACCTCCCCATACCAAGCACTAAGAATTTAAATTCCAAATGTTTCACACACAAATGAGTGTTCTCTAGTCCTCAGGAATCAAATGACATCTACAGATTAAAATATCAGCCCACAGTTATGGCTGAGTAATACAATGAAGGGAAAAACAAGCTCTGGTGAAAAAGAAGAAGGCATTACTCCACCTACCACACCTAAAATGCTTGTATACAGAAGCTCTATCTGTTTTCAGATGAGCATTTCCTGACCCTAAAAGTATCTCTTTTCCTAAAAACTAACATTAACTAAAGTTACAGTATCAGCTGTCACAGGTGCACCAAGAACCTCGGTCTTCCCTACATGGTACTTTGCCCCAAATACCAGTTCTTGTGTAGATTTCCACATGAGCCCACACCAGTAGTCACTATGCACAGGCTTTTGGAAAGAGGGATTTTATGCACTATTATGATGGCATTACCACCAAGTATCAAAAACTCCTGCCTTTATACTCACCTCACCTTCTGGGATTTCAAACCAAACATACACAAAAAGCAATAACCAAATGGAAAACAAAATAATTCTTTATTAATAGCAAGAACCACATACAACCATAAACCTACACCTATTGTGGAGGCCTGAAGATATACCACCATACTTTGAAAACCTTCAGGGATTTCTGAAAGATATAAAACACAGGGAATAATAGATTGATAGCAAAACTCAGCAGAGCTGAGCAACTCTCAACTTCACACAAGAAAAAAGTGAATATGGTCAGAAGAGCCCTGGAATACACCCAAATTCAGAAGTAGTTGGAGTTAAGATGAAGAGTCGTTCAAGGAAAAAAATTGATTGCATGAAAGAGGCTCTAAACTCAACAAACAGAACTAATCCTCATAGAAACAGAGTCAATACAGAAAATAAAAGAATAATATAGTTGGTAACTTTAGATAGATTTGACAGGATATTTTATCAAGGAAAATAAAAGCTGATGTATAAAATAGGCACCTAGGAATTTTGGAAATTAAAAACATAATTCCTAAATCATAAAACTATAGTCCGAGAGAAGCTGAATAGCAGAATGGACCCTGCTGAAGATAGAATTAGTGAAGTGGAGTATCAACTCACCTTATTCATGCAGAAGATGCAAAATAGAAAAACAGAAAGGTGTTAGAGAAAAGACAAGACACTCAGAGGACAGATCCCTGTATTCTCATGTCTCAGTTTTAGGAGAACAGAGGGAAGAAAGACTCAAAGAAGAGAAAAATTTCTCTGCATTAGGAAAAGCCTTGAGCATTCATATTAGAAGGGTCTGTCTACCAAATAGTGAGCAAGAAAAATAATTTTAAATAGCTACAAAAATAACTAAAATATATACAAAAGTCCTAGGAAAATTTCCAGTATAAAATGAATATCTTATGCTACCCAGACAGAACAAAAATGTACAATGGAAAAAGAATTAAATTGACTTCCAACTCATTTGAAATACAGGACACAAAAGGGGAAAGGAATATGTCTTTAAGTTTCTGTGGGAAATTCTGGCCTAGAGTTCTTCATTAGTCTAAAGCAGTCTTTAAGGATTACAGGGCAGAAGAAATGTTTTCTATAAAACTTATCATCCAAAAACCTTTTATAAAGAAGTTAATTAAACAAGAATGTGCTCCAGAAAGAATAAAGCACCAATCCAAGGAGGAGGAATATACGGATGAAAAGAAGCAATAGTAAGCAAAAATCTATCACTATACCTAAAAAAGTGTTGATACTAAGTCTGTGAAGTGTAACATGAATGTTAAGCCTTGATGTCAATAAAAAAGAAGCATAACATAAATAAAATTTGATAACCTAGATCTAAATTTGTAGATTATATCAGAAACCATGGATGGTCCCAGAAGCAGTGCTAGAAGATTTTGAGTGCAGTGGGTGGGGCTGTACTGGGAAGATTAGAGAGACGTTATGGATTCTGAAGAGTTTTGATGCTGATTTGAGAATTTAAGCTAACATTTTTAATTAGAGATGGATGGTTTGGCACCTTTCTAAGAAAAATTCCAAATTCTGACACATGTCTAGCCAAAAAAGATTTCAGGTAAGGGATTATGGACTTAGAAGCAATTTTTGAAGGTGTGCCAAAGAGCTTTTTCTCTTATAATATCTAAGTGCTATGTTCTAGATACGTTAAATTTTGCTTGCAATATAGAGTTCAGAAACTGAATAATAAAACTTACCCCCCCCAAAAAACGATCCTTTTTGAAAGACTACTAGATCAGTGTTTCTCAAAGTGTGGTCTGAGGATCACCTGCATCAGACACTCTGAAATGCCTATTACAGATTTGAGGCCACATTGTAAACTTTCTAAGTGAGTTTCTCTGAGCGAGGCTCAGAATTTGAGGTTCATCTTCCTTGTAACTCCCAAAGTTCTTTACATGTATCTCTCTTATGTCATTTACCTCCTTCTGCTTTGTGTTTGTTTATGCATGTATCTCCTCTCCACTATAACATTTGAAGGTCATGAAGGCAGAGACCGTCCTTGAATACTCTGCAGTTCATAGTATATTGCTTTTTGCAGAGATATGCACTGACATATGCAATTGTGTTTATGTTTCTTCACATTATTACCTGTCAAAGTCCAAGAGAAATTGATTTGCTGAAGCAGAACTCTGGGCGAAGAGTTATTTTAATAAATGTTTGAAAATGAAATTTCATGCTTTTTGTTTAAAAAAATTGTAGAAAGCACTCGCTTTCCATTAAAATTGGAATTGTTTAAATTTAAGGATATATAAACCTAATGCATCACTACAATGAAAATAAATAACCTATGATAGCCATAAAGGAGGGTGAAAAATACATAACAGGAGAACTATAATCTCTCAAAAAGTAAGCAGGGAAGCACTCTCTGTAAGAACTTCCACACCTTGGCCATGTAGCCATCCTCAATTCTCTTCTCATGGTTAATGCCAATGGTGGAAGGGATATCCTTGTAGTCTCCTCTTAGATCCTAGACTCAACAAAAGATGAAGGGAATAGTAAGGTAAAGAGCTATTTGGTCTTATATATGAAGCTACCCCTGCACACCTTCTTTGGTCTCTAGATATTTCATCAAAGGTGTTTGACATGAAATGGACTGACTTTATATCATACCAGGATTACATAGGACTCACAAAAGCATATGATGAGAATGCAATTTTCTCCATTATATAGGGAATTGCTAAAATGCACAAAAACAAACACATTCCGTTATTTGTTTTGAACATTAACTTTCACTAGTGTCCTTTCCTGTTATGGCTGGTAGAAGGAGGCTCTGAGATGCTGTACAGGCTTGTGTCGTTCTCAGAAGAGTCCAGAAGCACATTCCCCAATAAAAATAGCCCTGAGAATGTTTATGATTAGGCCTCCTGGAATAGATAATTTCCATTTCTATTCTTGACATTTACTCCTAAGATATCAATCTGAGGGTGGTGGTACATCAACCTTCTCTGGGCTGTTCCTACTATTTATTGATTCTGGAACTTTGAACACGAGATGTTTTAAAAAGTCACATCCCCACCTGTGATCCGGAGACATAGATAATAAGCGAATAAACATTGTGCCTGAATTACAGTTCCTAATACTGTGAAAAGGAGAGGCCACATCAATGGGATAGAGCACAGAAAAGAAAACAGTCTTGTGGGAGCCATTCTGGGACTGATTAAGGTACCCTATCATTGATTTCAAAATAGAACCAGCAGGAATCGTCCTAGGCGACTATCTGGAAGCAAATAATTACTCACTGGGAAAGGTAATTCAAATGTGGGTCTCGTAGAAAACAAATTAGCATAAGTAGGCCATAATATCAGATAAAAAATATCCTGGAAACAAAGGAAATAAGGTGTAAATTTAAAAAGTAAGCTATAGCAATATGAATTTTCCTATTTCCCTCTGCTAGTTTTCTCCTCCTGATTCCAAAATTACCTCTAAACTACAAATGGAAGTGACAAGCATCACAAATCAAAATAATATGAAACAAAATCCTGTTCATGTTTGCAAGTACATAAAAAATACTTAGGATTATAAAGGATACAACTAATATTGAAATATAATTGTCAAAATATTAAAACAATATGTTTATAACGTGTGCTGTTTTATTAATATATAACAAGATCTAGCAGTTGGTCTACTAACTACCATAATTTGATAGTAAATTATATTACAAATTATCTGCAGTACCTGTATGTGATGAGAACACATGAATCTCTACCCTGAGTCTTCTGATATGTTTTTCCCACCATTGGTGTGAGGACTAACACGTCTATTTCTGACATGTGGCCTCCTGAGAAGGGCAGCATTGAGAAGGGCCCTGACCATTTCAGTTCTTGCCTTCAGGGTCTCTGAGCCTATGACGGGCAAGTCATTGTGATTATGGAGTTCTTCATGAGTACAACCATGAAGGCTTCCTTGAAACCTCTCATTAGGTAAGCCCAAGACTCTTCCAATCCCTTTCCCACAGTTCAGTGCGACCTAAAAGCTGCCACTGAATTTACAAACTCTTGCAACTATGACTTGTGACTAGTAGAGGGGTTGGTACCCAGACTACCACGGTAGGATTTCACTTGTGGTAAATCTTCCCCCATGGGAAGCAAACTAGTCTTTTATTCCAGTCTTGGGTAAGTTGGGGACTGTGGGACCAGTGAGGCTCTTCTCATGGGGGTAAGGGAATCAACTGGTTCCCATCCATCATTATCCTTCATCATGAAGGGCCAGTTGTAGACATCCCTCCAGTATGAACTAGTCATTAGAAGACTTTCTCTCTCAGGTTGATGCACATTAACGACTACGATTGATTCCCGATGGGTTCTGTGACCTATTCTACATGGCCCAACCAACCACGAATACAGAAAGAGCGCAGAGAATAAACCACTTTCAGGTACCTAGAGCAGTAGCTCTCAAAGTCAGCCACATATTACAATCGCCTAAGGAGCTTTGGAAAAATGCTGAGTCCAGAATGCACCCCATACCAAATAAATCAGAATATTTGGGATGGGATCCAGGAATCATTACATTATTATCAGAGCTATGAAGAAAAATGAAGACAATTTACATAGGTAAAATGATTATACCTCTTTAGGTAGTGGGAATATGCATTACTTTTTTCCACTTCCCAATTTTCTTTGCAATTTGAGCTTTTAATGATAACTATGTATGACTTTTATGATATATAAACAATCAATCCACCTTTACTTTAATAAATAAGCTGTATTTAATTAATTTTTTGGGGTGTAAGCAAACCAGTGACCGTATCAACCAGTTTTTCCAGTATTTTTATACCTCTGTGGATGAGCCCAAGAAACTTGAAGAGGTAGAAGAACTGGCCGCTACCTTCAAAGATTTAGCAATGAGCACCCCAATGTGTAATAAAATGAGCATATGGTTTTCCTGGGGCCACCCATGAAAAATAGCTAAAGAGTAAATGAATACTGCAGCTGGCTAGTGAATGGCAGCTGCAGTGGTGTCACGGGTGAATCCTTCAGGTTTGTAACTGATGTGGGATTATGATTACATGACAAGAGCAAATATTTCTTATGTAATTGGCTGCTCCTTGAAAGTTTTGACTGGGGAATCAAGATACAACATATATTGCATTTCAAAGTGGGGTGCCAGAACAAAACACACATTTTCAAAAGAAATATCTGAAGACCAATGACAGAACTCACTCCTCACACACGCTGAAAATATAAAAGGAATGAAGCAAATGGAGGTTGGAAGAGAAACTGGGGGACAGATTTTGGAGATGTTGGAGAGCTGAGTACCTGAACAAGGTTGAGGAATAGATGTTTCTCCCTCAGTCTCAAGTGAAGTAATGGTTTTAAGGAGCCCACACAGAGAATTGAAGATGTGCCACATTCAGTTTGACTATACTAGTGTCTGGTTCCTATGAAAAAATTTAAACACAGAAACCAATGTGTTTGGAAGCTGATTGATGACCTAGGCGAGGTGGCTGGGGGCAAAGGAAGTGTGTCTCCTGAGGACCAGATCTGTACCACTTATGACAGACAGCCAGCCTGCCAGCACCAAGAATCTTCCCAAAGGCTATCGGGAAAACTAATGGAACCCCAGCAGAAGGAAGCTAGCGTGGATGACAGGATGTTTAGGGGTTGCAGGAGAAGTTGCAAGTGACCAGCTAGAGGAGACAGCCATTGGCTCACATCAAAGAAATGGAAAGAGAAAGATCCCCAATAATGACAGCTCCCATGAGAACCCACAAAAAATTCATGTAAGAGAAAAAGTCATCTTTACACCCCAGCGGGCACAAGCCAGCCACTGACAATAAGAACTTTCTTGCCCTCTTCACTTCCTCTCCCACCTCCTAGTCCCAGCCCTGAGGTGCCCAAGACAGCCTTGTTGGGGAGATGACAGGAAAGTGCCATGTACAGAACAGAGAAGTTGACCATGTCCTGGAACAGTACCATGTTGGGAAAGGCAAGAAGACTTATCTTTGAATGAACATTAAAGTTTTGATAATTGCCTGGTACAATGGAAGTTTTCAATCAGGAAAGAGGAAGACAAAAGAGTGAAGAGGACACTGGGAAACAAGAATTTTTTCTTTTCGCAATAAGATCACGTGGGTTGTGTTTATTCAACATACTGGTTACACAAAAGAGGGCTTGTCAAATGCCCATATTCTTTGACTCAAGCATTTCACCACAGAGAAAATATCCTGCCGTAGCTTTGTAGTCAAGTGCAGTTTTGTTTGTTTGTTCATTTGTTTCTTTCTTTTTTTTTTTTTTTGAGACAGAGTCTCGCTGTGTTGCCCGGGCTAGAGTGAGTGCCGTGGCATCAGCCTAGCTCACAGCAACCTCAAACTCCTGGGCTTAAGCGATCCTACTGCCTCAGCCTCCTGAGTAGCTGGGACTACAGGCATGCGCCACCATGCCTGGCTAATTTTTTTTCTATATATATATATTTTTAGTTGGCCAGATAATTTCTTTCTATTTTTAGTAGAGATGAGGTCTCGCTCTTGCTGAAGCTGGTCTCAAACTCCTGACCTCGAGCAATCCACCCACCTTGGCCTCCCAGAGTGTTAGGATTACAGGCGTGAGCCACTGCGCCCAGCCCATTTGTTTCATTTTATTTGTGGGATAGGAGATGTTCATCCTTGCTTTGAGAATGATTCTGAGGCTTTCTTGATTAAGCAAAGCTAAGGAAGGAAGGATGACTCCATTCTCTTGTGACTAAGACTTTTATCTCCAGAAGGAAAATGGACCAATACTCTCCCCATGCCAGCTGACCCTTATGAATTAAAGAGGTCTGCGAGGGTGGACTGAGGGTCGGTAGCAGGTTGGCCACTAGAGTGACTGGAATAAATCACCCATGGTACATCATGAGAACTGGTTATTGCTGTAAACCCACAGTGCTGGTCAGCAAATGCTAAAGCCCTGGGCTCAGGCCTGTTCCAGCCCATGAGAGTGTAATACAGTGGGATCACCTTCCCTTGTAACAATTGCGGGGGTGATGGAAGCCTCCAGACCAGCAGGGAGATCCAGGAGCTTCAGAGATACCTTACCTGGGTAGCAGTTTTTACCTTCATGAGCCCAGCCTTTCAGGTGAAGATGCTTATTGCAGAGCCTCAGGATTTCTGCCTTAGGGATTCAACCAAATTCCAGTGCCATCTCACCCTGCAAACCTTATTTCAGCTCCAAGGGACAATAATACCTCAGCATTACTAAGGTCTCATCCCCCTACTCAGGGTCCGGGTGCATTAGATGCTTTAGGAGTGGCCAGATGACGTTGGAAGTGCCCTCGGACCAGCATGGTGGGTGCCTTGTCCCTGAACACAACTTACAGAGTGGGAAACACACTTTCTAAGACACTTCCTCAGCACCATGGCTGCCCCGGGAGTGCAGGGCTTCACCACAGCTTCTGCACTTCCCACCCAAAGCTAGTCGCTAGCGAGCAATGCCGTGCATGCCACAGGGTGAGCATGCCCAGGCCCTCAGAGCCCCACATCGGAACCCCTCCCTCTCAAGGCATCTGCGAAACTTGATATCACCAGCTTCATGAAGAGGACGGGCTTGGATATTTGGAGGGAGAGGTGCTGGGACTCCTGACTGCTGCCGTGACTGGGACTTGGGGGCTCTGGCATTTCTCTCTGAAAACAAATTGGGCCAGCTACTCTCCAGAGGACTGAGAAATGCTGGCCTTTAATATGTTCTTATTTTCTTTTTTTAAATTTCAGAATATTACAGGGGTACAAACGTTTTGGTTACATAAAGTGCTTTTGTACTGTTTGAGCCAAAGTTATAAGTGTGCCTATCCCCCAGATAGTGTGTGTTGTACCTGTTAGGTGTGAATTTACCCATCCCCTCCTCCTTCCCTCCCACCTGTTTGATTTCTGAAGAATGTCATTTCCATATATGCACATGAGTGTTGGTTGATTAGTTCCAATTTGATGGTGAGTACATGTGGTGTTTCTTTTTCCATTCTTGGGATACTTCACTTAGAAGAATGGTCTCCAGTCCCAACCAGGTTAATACAAGAGGTATTAGTTCATGTCTGCCATTTTTTGTGGCTGAGTAGTACTCCATAGTATACATACACCACATTTTATTAATCCACTCATGGATTGATGGGCACTTGGGTTGCTTCCACATATATGTTCCTACTTTCTATGGCAGTGCTTGTCAACAGCAGCACTACTGACATTTTGGACTCTTTGGACACTTGTATTTGCTGTTGCAGAGGGAGGAAAGGGGAACTCTTCTGTGTAGGGTAAGATGTTTACAGCACTCCTTACTTCTACCCACTAGATTCCAGTAGCACAAACACACACACACACATACACACACACATGCATGTGCACACACTTGTCTCAACCAAAAATGTCTCCAGACATTGCCCCATGTCCCCTAGCTAAGGGGAAAAATTGCCCTTGGTTGAGAATCACTGATCTAAGGTGAGAGCCTCTCACTTAATAACTGTCTTCAAGTGTATGATTCTGCTATTGCATTCTTTATTCTACATACACTATTTCTTCCCTGTCTTATACAAATGTCTAATTGCAATGCCTTTCTACCTTTTCTGGTTTGGTGGGCATTTAAGGTGACTTCTTTGCTCTTCAGCTTGGCTCAAAATCAGTTACTTGCATCATTGATAAGGATGGATTTGGTTTAGAGCATCTAGGCTTTGCTCAGGCAGATCCTATTTTAAAATAACCCTTTTACAGAGCTAACTGGGAGACGCTAAAGAAAAAGCACGTCACTTAAACAGGGATTTCACACAGTTGCAAGGGATCAATTTAGGGGAAGACAACAAAGCAGAGTGGTGCAGGGAAGAACAAGAGGCAGAGGGGTGAGAGAATTCAAGGTGAAGTTTTCCTCTCACTTCCATGGAATCCCTGAGCTTTTCAGTAAACTACATGAGATTACTAAAGCTAGCTCTTAACTTGGGGTGCAGGGACCAAGTGGGCTTTAGTCAATCCTGAATTTCAGTAATATGCATGGGTCATATTTATACTAAAAAAATTTATTCATTGTTTATCTGAAATGCAAATTTAACTGGTGTCCTGTATTTTTATTTGCTAAATCTGGCAACTGTATTTGATAATGGGTGGAAGAAACTCATTTTTAAAAAAACAACCTCAATGCTAGAGCTATTTGTCATAAATAAAATTAATACTACACCAACGATCACTGGACAAGCATATTACTAGTTTACGAGGGCCTGGGAGAGAATCTAGACCCTGACTAGAGAGGACTTTTACAGTTACTGGAAGCAGCCATGTGCTTTGTACTGTAGACTAGCCATTTTTGCAGCATACAGTGGCCACCTGGAAGAAATTTTTGTTTTGTGTACCCCAGTCTTGCAATTTCCGACATTGCTGGTATCTCTTTGTGGGCTGAAACCAAAAAGTTTGGTTGAAAAAGTTGCTAATGAAGAGGCAGGAAGGCAATGTTTTCCCTTCTGGTTTACAAAGAAAGGGACCTGCAAACGCCCATAACCATCCTTTTGGTAAAGGAACATTGCCACCTAGCAACAGAATCGAGTATTTTCCCCAGGCTCCAGACAAAGGAGCTACACGTTTTCAAGTGCATAGATTTACAAATTTGGGTTTTGGTTGCCTTTCACTTAACATTCAGAGTTTGTAAGCTTTTCTTGGAGGGCAGAGAGAAAAAGCCATTTGCCAGTAGAGCCTGGGTTTGTAAGAGGCAAGTGGGAAGGATTTTTTCAAAAGGCCAGTAATATAAATATGAATGGTTTCTCTTTTAGTATACATTGGTAAGTATGAGAATAAAACAAGCAAAATTAAATAGACTTTGTTGAATGAAACTTCTTTCTGCCGAAAGCTGCATGGATGAAATTTGTATTTATTTTGCGATTCGTAAAATGTCTCAGTGTCTGATGCATGCACAAGGCAGAACAAAATTTACTGGTAAATAATGCATAGAAGCTCATATATAAAACTAGTATTATTCAGAAGCATGTAACTTGGCTCCCACTTGAGATCCCAGGATCAACTAAGTGCTCTGTAAGTCCAGCTAATTCTTTGTCTTCAAACTCACCCCAGCAAAATTCTCAAAGTCTCATGGTCTCACATGTGTGTTTCTAATATAGGACTATTCAGTTAGAAATTCCCAAGCATTTGATGTAGCCCTTTTTTCTTTTTTGGTCTTCTGTTGCTTTGTAAGAGGGCTGCATCTAGTTTAAAAAAGAAAATTCTTTTCAACTTGTCAACTTAATAGTCACTCTTGGCTTAGTGCCACTTATTTTAATAAATAGGCCCTTGTGAGCTGTGGCAACAAGGATTATGTTGCGGTTATAAATATTTACTGTCCCTTATTTGATGCAAAAGAATTGAGATTCCAGAGTAGCAATAGTCTTACAGTTGGTCACTAAGTATGGATATGTTTTGCAAATATATACAGCCTGCATCAATGATATGGCTTTTATAGAAAAAAAATCTTTGAACATTTTGACTTTCAATCAAAACAGTCATCTATTACTTTCTGAGCACCTATAAAGGGCCAGACATTGAGCTATGAGCTTACATAACTGAGATGACGATCATTAGGCCCATTTTACAGATGGAAACTAAAGCTTAGAGAGTTTAAGGAATTTGGCTCAGATCACACAACTAGTGTCAGGGGATACTTCTGTGTCACTAGTTGGCCCTCCAGAGAGTGGGAGAGATACCTCACTAGCAAAGGAAGTACTTGCATTTTTTCAATACTTGGCTACATCTTTACTTAAGCCAGGCTGAAACAGGTAACACCTGCAAATCTAGACAATCTACTTCCTACTGTGTCCAAAGAGAAGGATGGTGGAACCCAGAAGAAAGCCACAGCAAGATTCCTGGGTCATGTTCTCATAGCAAAAGATGATCCTAGCACGGAAGATTCTAGATGTCTCTGGTCAGGCAGTGGACAGTGGGTAGTGTTCCAGTAATTGAATGCCATATAAAAAACCACCCTAGAATTTAGTAGATTAAAAGAGCAACTGCATTTATTTTGCTCATGAATCTGCATCTGGGCAGGGATCAGTGGGGACAGTTCACCTCTGCTCTCCTTGACATCAGCTGCTGGCACAGCACAAAGGCTGGGGTTGCAATCTCCTGGAAGCCCGTTTCCTTACGTGATTAGCCACAGGCTGGGACCTTAGCTGAAGCTGTCAGCTGGAACTTTTATATGTGGCCTCTCCCTGTGTCCTAGGCTTCCTCACAAATGGTGTCTGGGTTCCAAAGGTGAGCATCCTTTGAGAGAGAGAGATTCAGGCAGAAGTTGGATTGCTTTCTATGACCTAACCTCAGAAATCACCCATTGTTACTGTTGTGAGTTGTACTGTGTCCTACAAAAGATATGTTCAAGTCCTAACCCCTGGTACCTGTGAAGGTGACCTTATTTGGAAATCAAGTCTTTGCAGATGTAATCAAGTTAAGATGAGGTCATACTGGATTAGAGTGGGCCTTAATCCAATGGCTGATGTCCTTATAAGAAGAGGAAAATTTGGACACAGGATACACACAAGGAATAATGTCCTGTGACAATAGAGGCAGAGATTGGAATGATGATCTACAAGTCAAGGAATGCCAAGAATTGCTGGCAACGGGCAGAAGCTGGGAAAGAGTCATGGGAAAGACTCTCCCTCAGAGGCTCGGGAGGGAACCAGCCCTGCCAACACCTTGAATTTCTACTGCTGGCCTCCTGGACTCCGGAGAGTAAATTGTTCTAAGCACCTCCAGAAGGAACCAGCCATGCTAACATTTTGATTTCAGATGTCTAGCCTCCAGAACTGTAAGAAAACGAATTTTTGGTTTTTTTTTTTTTTTAAAGCCACCCACATTGTGGCACTTTGTTACAGGAGCTCTAGGAAATTTAATACAGTTAGGTCTGCTATATTCTATTCTTGAGATACCCAACTTTAAGGGAAAGGCAAATAGACTTCAACTTTTGGTGCAGTGTGGCAAAGCTCTGGAAGAGAATGTAGGACTAGAAATATGGCTATGGTCATTTTTGGAAAATACAACCTTCTACAAGCAACAAATCCCAATCTATAACATCTGAACACCTTTGGGCAGCTGTTTTGCTAAATCCTACATCCTGGTACATACAGTCATATGACTGTATACATGTATACATGCTCACCAGCAGGAATATGTTCTGAGAAATTCATCATTAGGCGATTGCATCACTGTGCGAACATCATACAGTGTACTTACACAAATCTAAACGGTACCTGCACCTAGGCTACAAATCTGCACAGCATGCACCTGTACTGAATACTGTAGGCATTGGAACACAATGGTAAATATTTGTGTATCTAACTATATCTAAACAGAAAAGGTACAGTAAAAAGACGGTACAAAAACTAAAAAATGGCACACCTGTATAGGACACTTATGAACGAAGCTTGAAGGACTGGAAGTTTCTGTGGGTGAGTCAGAGAGTTAGTGGTGAGTGAATGTGAAGGCCTAGGGCATTACTGTACACTATTGTAGACTTCATAAACACTGTACACTTAGGCTACACTGAATGATAAAAAATTTTTCTTTCTTTGATAACAGGTTAACTTTAGCTTGCTGTAACTTTTTTACTTTATAAATTTTTTAACGTTTTTGACTCTTTTTTATAACACTTGCCTTAAAACACAAAAAAATTGTACAGATGTTTTTATTTCTTTGAATCCTTATCTTACAAGCTTTTTTCTATTTAAAATTTTGTCTTTTTGATAAAGTTTTGTTGAAAACAAACACACACATTAGCCAAGGCCTACACAGGGTCAGGACCATCAATATCGCTGTCTTCCATCTCCACATCTTGTTCCACTGGAGGGTCTTCAGGGGCAACAACACACGTGGAGCTATCATCTCCTGTGATAACAACACATCCTTCTGGAATACCTCCTGAACCATCTGCCTGAGGCTGTTTTACAGTTAAATTCTTTTTTTTATAAACAGAAGAAGTATACTCTAAAATAATGATAAAAAGCATAGTATAGTAAATACATAAACCTGTAACATAGTCATTTATCATCAACATCGAGTATTATGCACTGTACGTAATTACAGGTGCTAGACTTTTATATAAATGACAGCACAGGTTTGTTCACACCAGCATCATCACAAACACATGAGTAATGAATGCATTGAACGGTGATGTTACAGCTATGTCACTAGGGAATAGAAATTTTTCATTCCCATTATAATCTTATGGGACCACATTGTATATGCAGTCCATCGCTGACCAAAAACCATATGTGCATACTTGGAAGCAGACCCTTCCTCTTTTGAGTCTTCAGAGGAGACCGCAACCCTGGCCAACACTTTAATTACAGCCTTGTGAAAGATCTTGAGCCAGAGGCACCCAGCTACACTATACTTGTGGTTCTGACCCACAGAAACTTTGAGTTAATAAATGTTTGTTGTTTTAAGATACTATGTTCTATGGTAATTTGTTTTAAAGCAATAGACAACTAATTTGTAATATGTACTCATTTGTGTTTGACTTCTTTCATTCAACATTAAATTTGTGAAATTCATCCATGTTTTTGAATATAGCAAGGTTTCATTCACTTTCGTTGTATTCAATTTTATGAATTAGCCACAATTTATTTATTTATTCTGCTCTTGACAGACATTTGGGTTTTTCCCAGTTTGGGGCTATATGAATGGGCTGCTTTCAACATTTTTCTGCATGCCTTTGGGGATGCACATGTTCACACAGCTCCTGACTATCTACTAGAAGTACAATTGCCAGGTCATGAGCTGTGCTACTGCCAGCAGTTTCCACAGTGCTGATACTAATTTACTCTCCCACCAGCAGTACATGAGAGTTCCAGCTGTTCCACATCCCCATCAGCTCTGGCTTCTTCACTGGAGCTGTTTTGGTGGGTGTGTAGTGATATCATATTATGGTTTTAATCTGCATTTCCCTGATTAATTAATTAATTTTCATTAAAAACTTAATTTCCATTTCTTTCATTATGGAAATGCAAATTAGCACCTTTTCATATCTTTTGATTATTTTGGATATTGTCTTTTGTGAAGTACCTATTCAAGCTTAGCCAATTTTTCTGTTGAGATGATTGTCTTTTTTTCTATTGTGTTGTTAGATAAACTGGAATCAAGTTCTTGTCAAAAATAGGTATTAAAAAGATAATTTGTCATTATTTGGTTTGCCTTTTCACTCTTTGTGGCACTTTAAAATTTCTTCTTTTTCATACACTCAATATGTGTATATTTTCCATTATAGTTAGGACTTATTTTCTGTTTGGGAAACCTTTGCTTACCCCCATATCATTAAGATAGTCTCATGTGTGTTCTTCTAGAAGCTTCATTATTTTACCTTTCACATTTTGATCAACAACCCACCTGGAATTTGTTTTTGTGCACAGGGTGACATAAGGATCAACATTAATTTTTTCCATGTGAACATTGACACATCACCATTTATGGAAAAAGCTATCCTTTCTCCACTGTAGTTTCACCTTTTTCATAAATGAAGTGACTGTGTATGTGTGGATCTGTGTCTGAACCTTCTATTCTGTTCCATTGCTCTATTTACTTGTGCCAATATCACATTCTTTTAATTGTAGCTTTAATGAGTTTTGTTGTTTGATAGTGTAAGTCTTCCAGATCTGTTCTACTTTTTCATAATGTCTTACTATTTCCTCAGCATCTCCATATGAATTTCTCAGAAGCTCCAAACTAGAAGCTTGTCAGTTTATAGACACGCACACACATACACACACACACACACACACACACACACACAAAAGGAATTCTGATTGCTATTGCATTGGATCTATAGAACAGTTTGGAGATGATTAACTTACAATATTGAATTATTCAATCATGACCATGATACATCTGTCCATTTACTTAAGTTGGATTTAATTTCTCTCAATAAAGTTTTTGAGTTTTCTGTGTAGAGTTTTTATAAACTTTTCATTGTATTTATTCCTAGGTATTTCATGCTTAAAAATATTTTATTGTAAAATAAAACACAGATTCAGACAAAAGACAAATTTATAGCTTAATGGTACTATGAGACAAACACCTTTGTAGTTGCTGCCAAGGTTAAGAAGTAAAACTTTGCCTTAAGTCCCTTCATGTGTCCTGATCCAGTCATAACTTCCTCTATCCTTCACTTAGTAGTAATTTTCCTGACTTTTATAATATAATTTACTACCCCTTAAATTTCTTTATAAATTTATAACTTGAGTTTGCCTCCATAGACAGCATGGTTTAGTTTTGCCCAGTTTTAATAATGACTTTCGAGTCTCTCATATTCTATAAATCAGCCTTCATCCCTTTATTGCCCTTTAATTTGTCTGTCAAAGAATGCAGGCCATTTGGCCTGTAGGTTTTCCACAATAGGGATTGTGCTAAATACGTATTCATGGTGTGATTCAACATGTTCCACTTTCCTCTGTATTTCCTGAAAAATAGAAACTAGATCCAGAGGCTTGATTAATCCTTGGGAAGTACTATGAACGGTGGCATATTATTTCATCAAGAAGCATTCAATGTCTGCTTATCTCTCTTTTTGTGATGTTAACAACCATTGATCCATTAACTTATTAAGGATTGCAAAATTGTGACATTCTAATTTGATCATTTCTTTTTTATTTATTGACTGCAATACTTCTATGAAGACAGCCATCAGCTCACCTGCAGTTTGGTTGCACAGTGCTGCAGTTTGCAGTGGGAAGACAAGGCAGAAGCTTGGTTCTTGCATGTCCCCACCCCTCACCTTTTAAACCAGTTTTCATTATAATGAATTTGTTCCTAATTATCCTCATAAATTGACCTCTTTTGGGTATCCATAGAAAACCTATGGATTTAAACGTATCTGATGGGGTTCAATTCATTGCATGTATCCTTATTGAAGCTCAGCCTGTCCCATTGTCCACTGACAGCCTCTCCACATCTGGGTACTGAGTCCTTTTGAAATAAATGATCCTAGTAGTCTTTGATAACTTCCTTTCTCTTTGGTCTCACAAGATTTTCCAAGTTTGTCTCACACAGCTGCTCCACAGACCTGAAATCAACCATTTCAAGACCATGATCTGGCCCTATGGATGCTTTTTGCTCCTGGATTAGTGGTTATTTCTAGGTCTATTCAATAGGCAGAGATAGAAAATATATACAGTTAAAATACCTTATTAATTCATATGATTTATAATTCCAATTCCAATTCAGAACTATGGAGTTTTTAGGTAACCTTTTCCATATAACTCTCTGTTCCTTTTCTTCCATCCTGATAAACCTAGTCTTCAAATTCACAGGGGATATTGTAAGTAGAATATTGCATAATTGCTTGTGTATCTTACACCACATTATTCACAAAACAGACTCAGAATAGCAATTCTAATATTATATTCAATAAACTGAATGTTCATTGGTTCTAATTCTATAAGTAACTATACATTTAATGCCCCAAACCAGGGCTTATCTTGATTGTCTCTAGTAATTTTGGTTGTGTGATGCTTATTCCTCAATAGATTCCTTCAGAAGGGTTCATGGGGCCAATATATCCTGAGTTCTTGCATGTTGATGACAGCTGTCTTGTCCCTTTTACAGTTAAAAGCCAGTTTAGGGGGATTAAAATTACCAGTTCACATTTTTATGATGTTCAAAAATTTCTCTAGACTTCATCTTGGTGATGTTCCTCTGGCTTGATATTCTCAGCTATGTGATATACTCTTTCAATATGCAGTTTCTATTATTATTACTATTGTTATTTTGGAAAAGTTTCTTGAATTATACTGTCAGTATTCTGTTTTTTGGTTTTGATTTTGTTCTTTAGGGACTCCTATCATTTGCATATTTTATTTTTAAAAAATATCCAATATTTGTAACTTTCTCTTGAATCATTTTTAACTATCTCTTTTTGTTAGTTTAAAAATTTTAGAATATTCCATAATCTTTATCTATTTTTTGTAAGTCATCATCTGTTGTGTTTATTTACTCATATGTTTCTCCTGGTTTAGACTTCTTTTCTAAATGATTTTTTTGCTCATTCTAATTCATCCCTGAGATCTGTTTTATGTTTGAACATGAAATCAACTTTGCATTACTAAAATAAAAGCAATGTGTTTGTGATGTATTATTTTTTCACATACCATAGACATAGTTCGTACTTTAGAATTTTTGCATGCCTGTTCAGAATAGAGACTGGCTTGTGATCCTATTCTTGAGATAGTCTTTTCAGCGTTGGGGTGAAGCTTAGGCTGGCTTCATAAAAAGATTTGAACAGTATTATTTTTTCATTTCTGTTTCTTGGAAGATTTTTACATAACATTGCTATAAATTCTTCCCTAACTATTTGGAAGAATCTACCAGGAAAGCAGTTATCCCTGGATATCATTTTTTGGAAAAGTTTTTAATTATTCAAAAAATTTTTTTGAATAAATATAGGATTATTAGATATTCCTTTATTCCTTGGGTCAGGTTACATTTTTGTTAAGAATTTGTAATTTTGGATGGATTTTCAAATTGATAAAATTTATCATAATTTTAACAGCTTTATTATAATTCACATACCATAATTTTACCTATTTAATATATATGCCATTCAGTTGTTTTTAGTATATTCACAAAGATGTGCAAGCATCACCACAATCCAAATTAAGAAGATTTTTATCCCCCACCAAAGAAACGCATTACATATTAGTAGTCATTCTCCATTCTCCCCAACCTTCTCAGCATAAGCAACCACCAATCTACTTTGTCTCTACATACTTGCCTATTCTGGGCATGTAGTATAAATGGAATCATACAGTTTGTGATCTTTTGTGAGTGGCTTCTTTTATTTTGCACAATGCTTTCATGGTTCATCCATGTTGTACCATGTATCAATATTTTATTTCCTATTATGATTGAATAATATTTCATTGACAAATTTGTTTTAGTTCATATTGTTCATTTTATTTTATTTTTTTATTTCAGAATATAATGGGGGCACAAATGTATTGGTTACATGGATTACTTTTGTACTGCTTGAGCCAAAGTTACAAGCATGCCCATCACCCAGATAGTGTATATTGTACCTGTTAGGTATGATTTCACCCATCCCCACCTTCTCTATCCCATCTGCATGATTTCCATTGAGTTTTACTTTTTTCTGTGCATATGAGTGCTGATTGATTAGTTCCAGTTTAATAGTGTTTGTTTTTCCATTCTTGTGATACTTCTCTTAGGAGGATGGTCTGGAGTTGCATCCAGATTATTGCAAAAGGTATTAATTCATTTTTTATGGCTGAGTAGTACTCCATGGTGTAATATACCACATTTTATGAATCCATTCATGAATTGATGGGCACTTGAGTTGATTCCACATCTTTGCAATTTTGTTTGCATTTTTAGAACTATTTATTTATTTCAGAATATTACAGGGGTACAAACACTTTGGTTACATAAACTGCCTTTGCACCACCTGAGTCAGAGCTACAAGCATGCCCATCCCCCAGACAGCATGCACCGCACCCATTAGGTGTACATTTAGCCATCTCTTCCTTCCCCCTCCCACCTGCCCGACACCTGATGAATGTTATTTCCATAGGTGTGCTTAAGTGTTGATCAATCAGTACCAATTTAATGATGCGTACATGTGGTGCTTTTTCCCCCATTCTTGTGATAATTCACTTAGAAGAATGGGGTCCAGCTTTATCCAGGATAATACAAGAGGTAGTTCACCATTTTTTATGGCTGAATAGTACTCCATGATATATGTATACCACATTTTATCAATCTACTCATATATTGATGGGTACTTGGGTTGTTGTTTCCACATCTTTGCAATTGTGAATTGTGTTGCTACAAACATTCAAGTGCAGATGTCTTTTTTATAGAATGTCTTTTTTTTCCTTTGGGTAAATACGCAGTAGTGGAATGGCTAGATCAAAAGGTAGGTCTACCTTTAGTTCTTTGAGGAATCTCCATACTATATCCCATAGAGGTTGCACTAGTTTGCACTCCCACCAACAGTGTATAAGTGTTCCTTTATCTCTGCATCCATGCCAGTATCTATTGTTTTGAGTCTTTTTGATAAAAGACATTCTCACCTGGGTTAGGTGATAACTCATTGTGGTTTTGATTTGCATTTGTCTGATGATTAGTTGACACTGAGCATTTTTTCATGTTTATTGGGCATTAGTCTACCTTCTTTTGAAAAGCTTCTGTTCATGTCTTTGTCTGCTTTTTAATGGGGTTGTATGATGATTTTTTCTTGCTAAATTGCTCGAGTTTTTTTTTTTTTTTTTTTTGCGGATTCTGGTTATCACCCCTTTATTAGATGTATAGCATGCAAATATTTTCTCCCATTCTGTAGGTTGTCTATTTGCTCTATTGATTGTTTCCTTGGCTGTGCAGAAGCTTTTTAATTTAATCTAGTCCCATTTATTTATTTTCATTGATACTTTGATTGCCATTGGGGTCTTCTTCATAAATTTTTTGCCTAGGCCAATATCTAGAAGAGTTTTTTTCAACATTTTCTTCTGGAATTCTTATGGTTTAATGTCTTAGATTTAAGTTTAATATCCGTCTTGAATTAATTTTTGTGAGCCTGAATATCCAAAGCAATCTTAAGCAAAAGAATAAATCTGGAGGCGTCACTTTACCAGACTTTAAACTACACTAAAAAGCTATAGTAACCAAATCAGCATGGTAGTGGCACAAAAATAGAGACATAGACCAATGCAACAGAACAGAGAACCCAGATATAAAACCATCCACATATTGCCATCTGATCTTTGAGAATTAGACAGCAATATACACTGGAGAAAACAATCCCTATTCAATAAATGGTGCTGAGAAAATTGGATAGCAGAAGACTGAAACAGGATCCATATCTCTCACCACTTGCAAAATTTTGGTTGGTTTCCATTGTTAGAGAGCTGGTGTTCCCTTTTGGGGGTGAATTTTTGCTCTGATTCTTCATACTTCTGGAGTTATTTCACTGATTCCTTCTCATCTGCAGCAGCTGTTGCTTCTTATTTTTTGATTTATTTTGTTTAAATAGAGTTTTTTCCTCTCACCTCATTCATATGGGTGTATTTGTAGCATATGTTGGGTGAGAACCTTTGGCTTTGCTTGTGGGTACTTTGAAGGAGTCTAGGTTCTGGATGGATGCCTTGCTTATAGATATCCTTGGTGTGGTGGTTTTCTCAGTTGCTAGTTGTTTGTAGACTGTAGGAATGATAAGCTATGTCAGTGGGCAGATTCCCTACCTCTCTTTGATGAGGGAGGAAGAAGGTCTTTGAAATCCTTTCTCTTTCCCCAGCCCTGTAGTCTTCTTAACAGTGTGACTTGTAATGTCATGCCCAGTTTAATCTCTGAGGCAGTAGGTGATACTTGTGGTTGAAAATCCACCACACCCTATATAATTGAGTCAGTAAATTCTGTAAAGGGAGTGCAAATTGGGCTTGTGTGGTTGGGCTCACCTCTTGCGTTTCATGAACGTGATTCAGCTACCATGGGCTCTGGGAACTGATGCCCCACATTGAACTCTGAGTGAGATGTGCAGAACAGACCTCAAATGGACCCAAAGTATGGAGCAAAACCAGCCATCTGGAGGTCTAAAACAGAGTCACTACATCTAACCCATAGATATAAAAAAAAAAAAAAATTCTTGTCATTTATGTCATTGAGTTTTGAAGTGGTTTGTTCCACAGCATTATTGCTGCAAGAACTAACAAATACAACATCCTCCAAATCATTATACAGGTATTACCACTGTGCCTACATGTGAAGCAACTGTGTACTCAGAAATTTGAGAATTCTTGAACTCTTGGTAGCTCCCCAACACATTTCAAATGGTTAAAGTTGCCCCAAATAAATTTGGTAATGCACTATTAAAACATCTTCCTAAACTTTTATTAAATATCATGCAAAGTTATTTCTGTTGAATTTCTCCTGGTATAAAATGCTTTTTATGAATCTAAGAGAACGAAAAATTGTAAAGGAACATCTTTGTGGATAACAGTTATTCACAAGCGGAAATTACAATCAAAATGGGCATTTCACTCTGTGTACAGCCCTGGTGCACCCAGGGCCTCCAAATGCCAAATGAACAAAGCCACTCAATAAATATTGGATCTTGCTCTCTCCACTTGAAAGGGAGAACAAGCTGTCCTAAAATGAGGAAGGGATGCTCCTAACAGCTACTTGCAACTCTCTGTGAGCTCGGGCATTGTGTTGCTATGAAGCAGCACATTGTCTAAACATAGCTCTAAACTACAGAACCTTGAAAGTAGAAAAAGAAAACCAGAGAACACCTTCTCACAGACATTCATTCATTCACCAAATATTTGCTGATTAGATTGACCCTGTATAAAATACTTGCTGCACAGAACATAGAGGTCTCAGTTCTCAGGGAGTGTAGATTCCAGAGGAGGAGATAAGATACAGACATTTCATGGTAGTTTCAAATGTGTCCTATTAAACCAGTAGCAAGTTCAGAGAAGAAAAGGGAACCACATCTTGCTTGGATTCACAGTGAAGTTTTCCCGAAGAAGGCTGCATATGGTAGTGACCAGAAGAATTTATAGTATTTTAATAGGGAGAGTTGGAAGGGCAAAGATGTAGAGACAATTAGACCTATGAGATACAAAGGCTGGAAAGTCAGATTATGGAGGGTTTTTGGTGTTAATATTAACAGTTTGGGATATATTCTGTTGGCAATGGGTATCATGGGAAGTTTGGGAACAGAGCAATGGCATAATCAAAGAACCTTGGGTGAGGTAATAAGGATTGTAGGGAGAATCTGAATATAGGAAGACATGCTATTTTCTGGAGCAATAAGTATAATCCAGGTGTAAAAGAATAAATGGTGAAATTGAAGTAATGGCAATGCAAATAGAAGGAGAAAAAGAATATGAGAGATGCTATAAAGCTGTGGTCCCCAACCCTGGGCCTCAGAGAGCAGTACCAGTCAGTGGCCTGTGAGGAACTGGGCCGCACGGCAGGAGGTGAGCAGCGGGTGAGCAAGCAAAGCTTCATCTGTATTTACAGCTGCTCCCAATCGATCACATCATCGAATAAGCTCCGCTTCCTATCAGATCAGCTGGGGCGTTAGATTCTCATAGGAGCGTGACCCCTACTGTAAATTGCGCATGCTCATGTGAGGGATCTAGGTTGCGTTCTCCTTATGAAAATCTAATGCCTGATGATCTGAGGTGGAGCTGAGGTGGTGATGCTAGCGCTGAGGCTGCAAATACAGATTATCATTAGCCGAGAGGTTTGATTGCACAGAGACCGTAATAAATCAATTATTGATTGCTTGCAGACTCATATCAAAACCGTATCAGTGAGTGGCAAGTGACAATTAAGCTCTATTTAGTGGCAGGCTTTATAGTGGCAAGTGAACATCTTACTTCAATTGTAAAGCTGCATCTTTCCCTGGTCCATGGAAAAACTGTTTCCCATGAAATTGGTCCCTGCTGCCAAAAACGTTGGGGACTGCTGCTATAAAGGCTAAATTGTCAGGTCTTGGAAACTGGTTGGATACATTTATTCATTTATTTAATAAACATTTTAAGGAATTATACTGGTTGGTGGGAATGCATAAGTAAGCAAAACAGACATGATCCCTTCCTCATAGACCACATGGTAAACGTTTATCTTAAAATGAATGTGAACTATGATGAAGGCTATGAACGATAGTTACATGGTGTTATATGAGAGCTCACAGTGGGAAATTTGATGAGTCAGGGAGGAAGGGAATGCTTCCTGGACAAAGTGACACATAAACTGAGATGAGAAGGATGATTAGGTGTTAATTAGGTGCAGATTAAAGGGAAGGACATTTCATGCAGGCAGGACAGCATTGACAGTGATCCACTGTAAGTCTACATGCCTGAAAGGAGGCCATTGTGGGCTGGACTGCTAAGAATGAAAGGGGCTGGAGCATAAGACATGGCTGCAGAGACCATACTCTGTCCAGGGGATGCAGCACCCTGTAGACTAGTGCAACTCAAAGTGCCAGTGCACAATGAGAGAAGGATCATATGCTAGAATGTAACTCAACACATTGCTTCTTTCTTTTTTTCTTTATTTATTTTAGGGATGGGGTCTTACTCTGTCTCCCAGGCTGGAGTACAGTGGCCTGATCACAGCTCACTACAACCTCAAATTCCTGGGCTTGATCAATCCTCCCACCTCAGCCTCCCAAGTAGCTGGGACTACAGATGTGTGCCACCACATCTGGCTGATTTTTTAAATTTTTTTTGTAGAGACAGGATCTTCCTATGTTGCCCAGGCTGGTCTTGAACTCCTGGTCTCAAACAATCTTCGTGCCTCAGCCTTCCAAAGAGCTGGGATTATAGGTGTGAGCCATGGCACCCGGCCCACATTGCTTCTTTCATCAAGAAAGTCTTGTTTAGGCTGGACGTGGTGGCTCACACCTGTAATCAGCACTCAGGGAGGCTGAGGTGGGAGGATCGCTTGAGCTCAGGAGTTCAAGACCAGCCTGAGCAACAGCAAGACCCTGTATCTACTAAAAATAGAAAAAATTAGCCAGGCATGGTGGTGTGTGCCTGTAGTCCCAGCTACTTGGGAGGCTGAGGCAGGAAGATCACTTGAGCCCAGGAGCTTGAGTTTGCAGTGAGCTATGATGATGCCACTGCACTCTAGCTAGGGTGACACAGCAAGACTTTGTCTAAAAAAAAAAAAAAAGTCTGTTCAGAAAAAAATGCCTGCTGATCTAAATAGTACATTTAGTGCAGATGTGATTGCCATTCTGAAGTGAACTCCTTATCTTATGAGAACAGTAAGTTCTCAACCAGCAGCCAGTCTGTGGACTCCACACTGAATAGAGCACCATTGTGACTTTTGTCTTTATCCTGAAAGCAATGAGAAGTTACAGAAGGATTTGAAGAAGAGGTGGTGGTGGCTGCATTATGGAGCACAGATCGGAAGGCAACTAGAATTAGAAGAAAGAAGACAAGGATGTGTGTGTTCCAAATGTTGTTTTCCTGGTGAAATTAGGTGTCCTTTTCAGGTGAGAGAAAGGGGCATAAAACAGAGTGCAGTGGCAACATGAAGAGTGGAGGAGATTTGGAACAGCCAATAAGAATAGCCATAGGGAGGGGAATGGGAATTTCAGTTAAAATAAGATAGCTTATATTGTTGACCAGGTTGACATTGCTCAGTGACTGGACCCAATGAAACACACTGCTCTGGAAGCAAGTACAGAGAGGATGAATGTTAGGGATGAGCAGATAACATTAGCATTGTGGTTCAGCGGCAAGGTAAGTTGGCTAGGAAATCTGGGTATAATGTTATTTGGATTGACTGGGAGTAAAGTACAGTGAATAAGAGGTTAAATCATACTATTTAACTGTATTCTAGTCAAACAGTCACTCACTGGACACCCTGAAGAAGGAGTCCCATCTGTTATACTATTCAGTAGCATGTCCCTCCTAAGTCATGTACTTGCAGGAAGCCAAGGCATTTTGTCTTGGCCAAGGGTGAGCCTGGCTTGTCAGAGGACCCCAGAGGTGCTACAGAGGCAATTTTCATTCACAGTGTTCACAGAAGCATGTTGGTGAACCCACCAGATGCTGAAAGGAGAACCGAAGCCATTATTAAGCCATAATTTAACTGAAGCAAAGAAGAGATTATCAGGGAAGGCTTAAAAGAAATCTTGCCACACTGAAAATAAGTAAGCTCAGGAAAAATAAATGTTAAGTTAATTTGTTAAATTATTACTTAATATGATGAAGTCTTTCCTGAGCTGCATTCATAGACAGTGGCCACAAGGTGCTGGTGATATTTGTAGGGAGAATAGAATGTTCCAGTAGCCATTATTCAGCACTTCCTCTGTACCAATACTGTGCTAGGTATAGAGAATATAAATGAATGAGACATAATCCTTGCCTTCAAAGGGCTTACAGATTATGGAAGGAAAACCATCTAAAAAGATGCTTACAATTGGATGCACTAAGGGATGTCAGAGCATAGAGCAGTAAGGCACTAAACAAGTAGTGGAGGAGAGATGAAGATTAGGGGGAAAAGGCCTCCCAGGGAAGGTGCTCACAAACCAAGGCTGGGAAAAAAATTGAAGTTGGCCCATGAAGTAAAGGTACTCCAAAGCATGTGTAAAAGCCCAGGCAGGAACAACAGAACATCAGGAACTTCAAGCAGTTCCATGTGCCTAGAGAAGACATACAAGGAGGAATGTAGCAAGAAATAAGACAAGAGAGGTAGTCAAATTATGATGCAGCCTGTATTTTAAGCTAAGGAATACAGAACTGATCCTGAGGGCAACAAGAAGTCTTTGGCTTTCCAGGAGCCAATTTGATGTATGGAGAAAATTATCTTTGTTAGGAATCATCTGCCTGGAGGGGGAAGTTTAGCCTGAGCAGAAAATAAGATCGCCCAGAGACATTATGAAATGTCTGAAAGGGTGGAAGCTGGGGATGGAAACCTGAAGGATGCAGCATTTGGAATAGGTAAGCAAAAGAAGCCAAGAGTGAGGCTGAGAAGAAGGAATTAGAGAGGTTAAAAAAAAAAAAAATCAGGTGGCTTCATGGAAAACAGGGAGGAAGGAACTTTAAGAAGGTAATGGACAACTACATTAAATGATGCTGGAGACTAAAACAATGAATATAGCAACAAATAAATCGTACTGAAAATTAGAAACAATTTAAATCTCCATTAACAGAAAAATAGACAAATTGTTGTATATTCCTACATGGAAATCCTACACAACAGGGAAAACAAATGAACTAGAACTCTGCATGTCAACATGAATGAACCTAGCAAAGGTAACAAATTAAAGTAGCAGAAGAAGAAAACGTAATAGAATTATGTGCTGTTTACTTACATATGTAGCAGAAATATAAAGACATACATTGCAATGATGAATACTAAGTTCAGAAGAGCAGTTTATCTCCAGGTCAGGTGTGATTGGGAGGGTGGTTACACAGGGTTCCTCAACAGAAATGGTGTGATTTCATTTCTTTAGCTAGTTTGTGGATGTACGAGTGCTTATCATAATTTGCACACGTTGCACGTAAAAGTCATTGTTGACCATAACTAGGGAATTTTAGTGGAGCTACAGCGAGCGTGTGTGTTGGTAGCAAGTTAAGGATTCCAGAATGTAGTGGGTGTAAGAGGAATGCTGTAAAGACAATGTCTAAGGTTTCACCAGAGGATTATCATTGTTCTAGACACTGGATACAATACAGGTTCTGAGGCCAATTCTGAGTTCTTCCACTTAGCTGTATGTTACTTAACTTCTCTGTTCCTCAGTTTCCCCTTTTGTAAAGTGGAATACAATAGCATATTCCTTGTGGAGATGTTAAGAAAATGAAATGAATACATACTCACAGTGCTGAAAATAAGGCCTAGGACACAAAGTACTAGTTATCAGGGAGTTAGCAAACATCATCATCAGTACAATACAAAGTGATTCATAGCAAACACAATAAAGTCCTGAATTTATACAACACTCTACAATTTGCCAACAACTGTGCGAGGTATGTAGAAACTACAGAAACTAAGAGTTATTTGTAGAAATTAACACAGACATAAAAGATTTCATGGACAGAGGAAGTTCACTCAGTCGTTCATACATCCCTTATTGAGTGTAGTCTCTGTCCTGGGCACTATAAGCACAGACACGTTCCTTAGAAATTTAGACTATTTTTTAAGAAATGCGTGGTCACATCCACATCTCACTTTTATTCGGATCGATCAGTAAACCCTTTCACAAACCCTGAAATCTGTCGTACCACCATCTTTGGGCCCCGCCCACACTCCCGGCCCACGCCCCGCCCACACTCCCGGCCCACGCCCCGCCCCCGGAGGCGGGGCCTGCGTGCCGGCGCACAGCGAGCGTGCTGGCGTCTGCGCGCACCGCCCCGCCGGCTCCCGCCCGCCGACTTGAACCGCGGCGGCTCCTGCAGAGAACTGTGAGGCGGGCGCCAACGGCCGGAGCCGCGGGGCGGGAGGCAGCGCGGGAGCGCGACGTTGAGGGGCGGCCTAGTCTGGGGCCCGTGGCTTGCGTCTTCTGGCCGAGCCGCCGCTCCTGCACACCGTGTGGGGCCGCCGCCGCCGCCGCCGCCTGGCTGTGGGTGCTGGAGCGGCCGGGCGGCGACCCGGGGCTCTGGTGCGGGCGACGTCTCCGCGGCGGGCATCCCCCGAGGCCGCCCTCTGGCCATGATCGACTCGGTGAAGCTGCGCCGCGACAGCGCGGGGGACTTCTTCTCGCACTACGAGTACCTGTGCGCGCTGCAGGACGCGGTGCCGCTGCCCGCCGTGCGCGCCTGCCTGCGGGAGGGCGTGCTGGACTTCAACGCCGACCGCCTCCGCGCCGTGGACTGGGCGCCCCTGCTCAGCACCCTCAAGATGAATAAAGACCTGCCCTTGATCTCTATCAAGAGCTTCTTCCAGCCGTGGCTTGGGGAAACAGGTTTGTGGTTCCCGCTACCGGTGCCTCTCGGTCGGCGCGACCAAGTGGGTGTTTAGACAGGTCCAAGGGGGAGCCGGGGCCCTAACTGGTGTCCAGTGCCGGGGCATGTGTGTGGTAGACCGGCCATGCGGCTTGGGACACTTACCAGCTGGGGGACCCTGGGTGAGTCACTCACGGTCGCTGGGCCTCAGTGTTCTCAACCCTAACATGGGCTTCCTAACAGGACCCGCGTTACACGGTGATTGCAAAGGTTCTCCGAGTTACTGATGCTTGTGGTGCCCTTAGCACAGTTTGGGACGTCATTAAACATTCGACAGATGTCACCTATTTTATTGAATAACTTTTTTTTCTAATAGAGAATTAAGCAGTTAGGAAATTAATACATCCTAGCCTTTGTCTTCGTTTTTTACATGTGTCTGTAAGAATTTTGTAGGGTGCTTCACAAATATAAGCCATTTACAGATGTAAGGTGGTATAATTAGGGATCCAAACCCTCTGATTATTCGGAAAACATATTAGGTAAATCATGACATGACAGAATAATGGTATTCCTTCTAGCACTTGGCGTAGCATTTTGTGCATAAGAGAGACACCTCCCTGTAGAAGCTAGCCAGATAATCAGAGGGAGCAGTTTGTGCAAAAGTCTTGGGAATAGGAGAGAGTATGGCAAGCTGAGGCACAGGACTGGAATTTAGGGTTTGAGAAAGAGCAGAGAGAGTTGAGGCTGGAAACCTGATGGGGGACAAATAGGAAAGGTCCTTGTTTGTCTTGTCAAGGAGTTTGATGTTTATCCTGAAGGTTGGAAACCACTGAAGGATGGTGAGACGGACTTTCCACAGGAGCTCACTCTGACCTCCATGTGGAGAGCAAATTAAAATGAGAAGGATGAATTGTTGTAATCTAATGCTCCAGAATAAGATATGGAAAGGAAGGGCTGGATTTCAGACATCTAAGAAAATGGATGAGGCCTGGTGACCCCATCCATTCTCCCAGTTAGACCAGGGAAGGCAGCATCTTTCCATGAGACCCAACAGAGCTGGAAAGGATTGGGGGTGGGAAGAGGATCATAGTTCATGATTATTGTTTTAAGTGGTGCCTATGGGGCATCCACATGTGTCTGCTAGGCAGGTATGGGCCCAAGATGTACAGATCTGGGCTTTGTGGGAGGACAGGTGTTTCAAGGCATGGAAGAGACCTAGGTTGCCCACAAAGAAGATCCAGGAAATTGTTAAGTCTTAAAGATGTTTTTTAAATGGATAGTCTTGAATGTATTTATAAGCTGAGGGAAAGTAGCCATCTGAGAGAGAGGGTGTGAAGATCTAGGAGAGGAAATAATTGTTGATTTATTTAAGGAAGGAAAAAAAAAAACCTGACCACTTGTCATGTGCCTGGCCCTTTTCTAGGCTCTGGGGTTAGCAGCATCTATCTCTTTTGTGAGGACAGTTCAGCACATCCCCTGCTGAAGAGAAGTCAGATTATTCTCTGCATCTTATTGAGGTGTAGGAGCCGTTCTGTACTTCTGAAGGGCCTTTACTTAACCAAAGTCACGACAAAAACCAAAATAAAGATGGGAGGAACCTTGGAGTCAAGGCTAGGGTACTTGATCTTGCCTAGTATTTTGCACTGAATGTAAGAAAAATGTATTACAGACCATTTCTCTTCAGATACTCTTCACTGAACCTTCTTTATCTCTTGCATCCAGTAGGTCTAGGTTGTAGGTTTAACCTCTTAGATATTGTTTTGCCTGGACCGTTGCAGAAGCTCCTAGCTGGTTTTGCTGCCCCTGAACTAGGTTTTTCTCAATTCATTTGCCTACTTTGGTTCAAATGATCTTTCTGAAATGAAAAGATATGCTTAAAGTGACATGCCCACCTGGGACCAGTGTGTGTTGGTTGCACAACTTGTGCTCTGCACAGAGCCGCTGATATCCGAGCTGTGCACTGTCAAGCCTCATGGGTTAGTTGGCCCTGAGGAAGGGGTGTGTTTTCTAATCATTCCCTTTATTTGGCCCTGCAGCAGTGAGGCACAGTTTTCTAAACTGCCAGGGGCATCCTTAATGTGTCAGTGGTAGCCCTGGTCCTCATCACCTGTGGCATAAAAGCCAACTCTCTCCCAGGCTTGCTTCACCCTCCCAATTTTAATTTCTGACTCTTTTCCTGCTACTCCTCTGGGCTTTAGTCATCTCCACCTGCAGTATTTACAGTGCACTGCAGGTGTCAGGCTTGGCTACCGTTGTACATGCTGCTCCCTCTATGGTTAATGCATCACCCACTCTGCTCCCATGTAGTCATTCTCATCTTTCTAGATTGAACTTCAGGGTATCTTGAAGCCATCCCTTAGGTGCAACTTCTTTGCTTCCAGAAGAACCTCTCTATATATAGTTTGTGCATATCTCATGGGGGTTGAGTTTACATGTATCCCTCCTTAAGAGGACTGTGTCTTAACACAGAGCAGAAGCTTTTTAATGATAAACTCTATGGTTGAAATCACTAATTTTACCATAACTTTGCTTTAGGTTCTGACATAAATAAAGTTTACAGAAGTCGTGTTCCTGCAATAAGATTCAAAGATGTGACCTTCCAGTTATGTAAAGCTCTTAAAGGCTGCTTAAGTATATCAAGTGTGCTAAGGAACCTGGAGCTAAATGGACTAGTTCTGAGAGAGAGAGATTTAACTGTTTTAACAAAGGTAAGCTTTCTGCAACATGGCCTGAAAACATTTGATAGTTACTTTTGGAGGAAAACAACTCAATAAATTTTTAACTTTTTCCCCTCATTAAAGGGATTGAATAAATCGGCTTCTTTGGTGCACCTGTCTCTTGCAAATTGTCCAATTGGAGATGGAGGTTTAGAAAGTGAGTTTAAATCTTAATTAACTCTCTTCCCCTCAGACTGGTTCCCTACATGCCATGTTAATTCTTGTCTGTACCTTTTTCTTACTGCTGCTTCTGTCTGGACTGCCTCCTGTGCCTGTTCAAACCTTGCAGTCTCATGTCTGCCATGAAAGCTTGTCATGCTGAATACTCTCTGAACTACTTTTTACTTAAGGTTGTGATAAGCCACAGACCACACAAATATGTACTGTTTGATATTCTCTGTTTTTTACATTTGTTCATCTTTTAAAGTTTTTCTTTAAGAAATATTTATGGGAAGGACAGAAGCAAAATGTAAAGAGAAAAATCATCATTATTTTAGGTAGTTAAAGCATCCATATACTGTCAATTTTAATGCATTGTGGTATGTGCCAAAATAGAAAATATTTACAAAGTGCTGTGGGAGCATATAAAAGACTGGAAAACTCAGTGGAGTTGGGGAGTCATGGAAGTCATCACAGAAGGTGACGGTTGACTGGGGTCCTGAAGAATTAGTGAGTGTTTGTTGTGTGGAATAGTGGTCTGGAGGGGTAAAGAAGTCTGCGTCCATTTGAGGGAACAGAGTTTGAGGTCCTCTATGTTCTTTTGTTCTAGTAGATTAGGTGCTCTGGTATAGCACCTAATAAAATTCCGGGTTTATAGTTGACACTAAATTGTTGATTGATAATCAAGATTGAGTTCTGATGTTGGAAATGAAAATAGGAAGAGACTTAGGCTTTTTAGATTTTTCTTTTTATTTCATATATCTCAAAAGGTATATAATACTTTACTGTGTGGTCTGGAATAAGTTTGCAATATTCAGGTTACTCAATTTTAGCATCTAAATAGAGTTAAACTATTGTGTAAACTGGAGCAACACTTTATAACTGACATATTTTAGAATGTCCCAATCCATCAGTTGCTTGGGAAGATTGTAGATGGTGATTTTAAGAATACAGCTATAAACTAGAATAGACACAAGAAAAGCAAATAAATCAAGGTTGTATAGGCTCTTCATCTTACTGTGTATGTGATCTTTTTTTCCTTTTAGTTATTTGTCAAGGTATAAAGAGCTCTATCACTCTTCAGACAGTCAACTTCACGGGGTGTAATCTGACATGGCAGGGAGCAGATCACATGGCCAAGATCTTAAAGGTGACTTTATGTTCAAAATTTTGTGAAAACATATTATGTGATTGAGGCACACAAATGTTTTGATACAAGATGGCAATTATTTTTGTCTTTTGATGCATGTGGTGGTTACAGTTTTGTTGAATGAACATGACCAGTTTTCAGTTTGAGGTTCTACCATTTAGTAAAGATCATGTACTTAATCCTAGAAATAAGAGATTTAAAATACCATACATTATGAGCAATACTTTTGCGTACTTTTAGTTATTGAAAATGTTTATTGTGGCACTGAAAGTTTATGCTGTTACAGCCTTTAAATGACTCAAATATTTGTTAACTACTGTAGTTTATAAACTAATAAAATCACTACATTAACATTTTGTAAATACAGGTTTTTTGATTTTATTTATTTATTTATTTATTTTTTCCTTTCCTGATAAGGCCCACCAGGAACATAAATACAGATTTTTAAAACAACAATTTTAAAGGTGATTTAACAACTTTATATTGGTTAAAACTACTATATTTAGGTCTAAAATTACTTAATAATTTGATCTGAAGCCTTTTTAGTAGTTTGATGGTGTAGATCAGGGATAGGCAGGCTATGGCCTGTGGACCAAATCCAGCCCATTGCTTATTTTTGTAAATAAAGTTTTTGGAACATACCTATGCCCATTTGTTTTCATAGTAACTGTGGCTACTTTCACACTACTCCTGGAGAGTTTAACAATTGCAAAAGAAACTGTATGACTTACAAAGCTGAAAATGCTTGCTTTTGGGCCTTTACCGAGCAAACCCACTGACCCCTGGGATAGATAATGGTCAAGAGTGTGGATTCTGAAGCCAGACAGCCTTGGTTAAAATCCCAGATCTCCCTGCCTTGTGACCACGGGCAAATTACTTAACCTCTCTGTGTCTCAGTTTCCTCATCTGTAAAATATGTATAATAAGAAAACCTTTGTCAATCATTTTGAGAATTAAATGAACTAATGTGTATAAAATAGTGCCTGGCACATAATAAACACTATGTAAGTGTTTGCTGTTATTTCCTCTTGTTGCTTTTATACGGTTATTATTAATAGAAAAATGACACTAACAATTTTCCTTTGAGAGTATCATAGGAGCTTTGAGTCTTTTGTTGTTTAAGAATGTAATAAGATTTTTTTCTCTTTTAAAGTCAGTGTTCCCTGTTACTGAAATTTACTTTATGAACAGAGAAACTAAACTGATTATATGTCTTTAAGGTAATATCTGTGGTTAAAATTCAAGCCACCAATTTCCTAAGGCCTATCAACCTGGCTTTGCATATTCCAGGTCTCTAAAGTTGGTGTACCTACCCAAAGATATATGTGAGAACCCTTAGGTTAGGAGAAGAAAATATTAGAACTGATGTATTTATTTTTTGTAGCAAAAAATATCTGTCGTTACTGTATAGTTTATAATGTATATAAAATAGGTATACAGAACTTCATGTGTATAATTTATTGATAAATAAGACACATGTTAAAACTATGTCTACTTGTAGGATGCCCAATCAAGTGTTTGGCATGATGGAATTTAGAGGATCAGCAATGATAGGATTAGAACCAATTCCTTGATTTGGCAGATAAGGAAAATAAAATTCTTAGAAGTTAAGTTGGTGGTTTACATAAATAATCAGCAGGTCACCAGTGGTTGGAGTCACACAGCTAATCAGCGGCAAAGTAGAATCTGGGTCACTAGACTCCTAAACTGGAATCTGCTGTCTATTCAATCTGTCAGGTTGACTTTCCTGTCATACATACCTGATGTGTATGTATAAAGCTCTGACGTAATCAGCCATACTTAGTTCCTTTTAGTGTTTCTGTTTCCTTATTCAAGTGTTTTAATTTCATCTTATTAAATCTTTGAAGTATCAGACCATGAGAAGGCATGAAGAAACCTGGGCTGAGAGTCTGCGCTATAGGAGACCTGATCTTGACTGTATGGCTGGCTTAAGGCGTATCACGTTGAATTGCAACACGCTCATTGGTGACATAGGTGCAAGTGCTTTTGCAAACTCTCTCAGTGAGGATTTGTGGCTGAGAGGTAAGTTAACCTCTAAAATGGAAAATACTGAATTTTTTTTATATTAATTATGCTCAGTTCTTGGTATAATAATGTTATAAGATTTTTTGAAAGCTTTTTTTTCTAATAACTTTTATTTTGCTTTTAAGCTTTTATAAAAGTTATATATATTTTTTTATAGAAAATAAAGAGTAACAAGAAACCAATATTACCTATAAAGATTTTTGATACATGTTGCTAAATTGCCTTCTGAAAATTCTAGTCATTTTGTAGTCTACACTAACAGTGTATGTGAAGCCTGCACTTTCATAAACACTGGATTGTGTCAGTTTTAAAACTTAAAACTTTACAGAAATAAGAAATATCCCTTCCCCCAGCCCCAATTCTTTTAATGCAGGTGGAATTGTTCTCTAAGTTTCATACCTTTTTTTGCTCAATATAGCATGAGCATCTTAACAAATCAATAAATTTATATCTATCACATCATTTTTAGTGACTGTTAAGAGTTCCATTATGTTAACATACCATAGCTTATTCATTCTTGTTAGATACATTTTTCACTGTTACAAATAGTACATTGATACACATCCTTGTCCATACCTCTAATTATTTCCTTTTGGTAAATCCTTAGAAGAACAGTTACCGTATTAACAGAGTATGCATATTTTAAAGGCTTTTGTTATATGATCTTGGCCTAATCTGATAGGAGAACAATTATATTTCATTGTTTTAATTTGTATTAAGTACTAGTGAGATTTACTGGCTGTTTTTATTAATTTGGCTAGCTGGATAATTACATCCTATGCTCATTCTTCTGTGGTAAGAGTTTGTAAGGATTTATATATCTGACTTATTATTTCTGTGTGTTGTAGAGTATCCTAAGTCAGTTTAGTCTTCTACCACAGAATGCCATAGACTGAGTGGTGTAAGCAGAAGACATGTATTTCCCATAGTTCTGGAGGGTGGCCAATCTAAGATCACGGCACCACTAGATCCAGTATCTGGTGAGGGTGTTCTGGCTTGTAGACAGCTGTCTTCCTGTATCCTCAAATGGTGGAGAGAGCACTCTAATCTTTTTCTTCTAATAAGGGCACTAATCCCATTGTGAGGGCTCCACTCTCAAGGCCTCATCTAAACCTGATTACCTCCCAAAGGCCCCACTTCCTAATACCATCCAGTTGGGGGTTAGGGTTTCAACATTAATACTGGGGGGACACAAACTTATAATCCATAACATGGGGTTTTGAAAGATTTGTAATCTGTAATGTAATAGTCCATGATGCTTTAAAAGAAAGGCTCATACGATACTCTCCTCTGATGTAATCTTTTTTATAGCTGTGCTTTTATGATGATCCTTTTGGATTTAAATGAGTAGATCGTTCATCCTCAGTGCTGCTATTATTCATAAGCATTTGTTCAGTTCTTTGAGCTTTTACTGAGAGAGAGTTCTTCGTGACCATCATTTTTTCCTGGTAGGCTTTTAGCATATAATCTCTATTCACACATTCTTTGGATTCATTATTTGTATCCCCTTAGAATTCTTTCTTTGTCATTTTTATCCTGAAACTAACAGTGTTTACATTTCTTGTATTTTCTTTTCCCTTTTTAATGTAAGTTTTTAGTCATTTGAAGTTCAAGATTTTGATCATGAATGCAGTGCAATTTCTGAGCTCCACCTAGTTTTTGCCTGTGAGATTTATCCTGCCACTAGCATTCTTGCTAATTATGAACTGATATTCATTCTGTGATGTTTTTCTCTCACAAATTATGTAGAGTTACTCTTTAACTCTGTAATAGTAAAATATGTTGGATAATTTAATGGCACTAATTCACACCTAATGGGTGCGGTGTGCACTTTCTGGGGGATGGGCACACGTGTATCTCTGACTTGGGCAGTGCAAAGGTGATATATGTAACCTAAGTGTTTGCACCCCCCCGTAGTATTCTGAAATGAAATTAAAAAAATTATTGGTACTAAAGGGAGGATAATCATGGCACATCCAAAAAGAGGGCTTTTTTTTTTTTAATTTGGATTGTGTGTGTGCATATGCTTTTCTATATGTTTTTCTATTTTTACTTTTTCAATACCCAAGATTAAAAACCTGCCATGACTAGTCTTGGGCAGGAATCTTCCAGACATGAGTAAGTGAAGTGCACTGCATTCATGATCAAAATCTTGAACTTCAAATGACTAAAAACTTACATTAAAAAGGGAAAAGAAAATAGAAGAAATGTAAGAACTGTTAGTTTCAGAATAAAAATGACAAAGAAAGAATTCTAAGGGGATACAAATAATGAATCCAAAGAATGTGTGAATAGAGATTATATGCTAAAAGCCTACCAGGAAGTGAAGTGTTTGTGTGTTAAATGTGTATAGAGTTGGCAAGTGATCCTTTGTCTTTTATCAAAAGCACTTGACCTGCAACAGTGCGGCCTCACCAATGAAGGAGCAAAGGCTTTACTGGAGGCCCTTGAAACCAACAGAACCCTTGTTGTTCTGGATATAAGAAAAAATCCACTCATTGGTATGTCACCACAGTTTTTTTTATTGACTTAACAAATAGCAAGAAAAAAAGAATTTGTTCATGTATTGACAATTTTTAAAACTTAATGTGTTTGCTTTCATAATCTTATACTTTTCTAATCTTGCACTTCCTTATGTTATTAGCAGGAAATTTACTGATTGAAATGAGTTATACTTGTAACTTGCTTTTGGCTGCTACTCTATATAGAAGTGGACCTAGAAAATAGATCTGCTTCCACCAAGAGCATTATTTTCTTCTTGTGGAACCTGTGAATTCTTGGAAAGACTATTTCATTCATTTGTTAACTTGACAAGTAATTTTCAAAGACTTCCGTGTGCCAGACACGGGTTTAGGCACTAAGCATATAGTAGTGAACTAGCTAGGCAAAGTCTTGCCCTCATGAAGCTTACATTCTAGTGGGGGAGTTCTGATAAAAACAAGTAAACAAATAGATAATGTGATTTAGGTAGTAGGAAGTGCAAAAATACCTTAAGGTAAGAAGACACATGGGGGCAGGTGGGACTATATTAGATAGGTTTGTCTGGGAACAGCTTCACTGCAGCAGTGACATTTGAGTAGAGATTTAAGAGAGGAACAAGCCCTGGAAGATAGAGGGAAAGTACCTCCTAGGACAAGGAGGCAATGAGTGTGTAGAAAAGGTGGCAGGGTGGGTAGATTATTTAAGGAAAAGCAAGGAGGCCAACATGGTTGGAGCACTGAATGAGGGAGCGCATGGTATGCTGTGAGGTCAGATAGCTAGCCAGTGGCCTGATCTTGTAAGGTTTTCTAAATGAGCTGAAAGTGATGGGAGGGTTTTGAAGTAAAAAAAGGCATGATCCAAGTAGTGTTTCAATTAGATAACTCTGGTGTAAAGAATAGACTTGTGGAGCGAGGAAACAGATAAAAGGGAAAATGAGGAGACCAGTTATGAGACCTTCATGAAATGGTCCAAGAGGGAGGTGGTTATGGCTTATCTTAGGGTGGAAGGTTGGAGGCAGTGAAAAGTGGTGGAAGCAAGGTATAGCTAACAAGACTTGCAGACAGATTAGATGTGGAGTATAAAGGAAATAATAATTTTTTAAGTCCTAAATGATTATTTAGGGTAGTACACCTGGTTAACACCATTTACTAAGAAAAGGAGGCTGTGGAAAAGAACAGCTTTGAACATGTATCATGACTTTAATTTGGTTACATTAGGTGCTTTTTCGGTAGCTAAATGTCTGAAGTGTCCAGACTATTGCTTTTCTATCCAAAGTCACTTTAGTTCCAAAGTGTTTAGATTTGATCTTTGCTGCTGCCAAAGTAGTAGCCACTGGGGGCAATATGCGAAGTGGCATACTTTGATCTTATGTTTTTGAGGAAAAAGTTAGAATACTCAGAGAGGGAAATAGGTATATAATTATATATTTCATATTTAATTTTATGGGAAAAGCAATAATTACTTGGCTTTTTGTTTTAGATGGGAATAGCCACTCATTGGGAAACAGTTACTATAATTTCAATTTTCGTTTTACTTTAGATCATTCTATGATGAAAGCAGTTATCAAAAAAGTTCTCCAGAATGGAAGGAGTGCTAAGTCAGAGGTATAACATGTTTTATTCCTCTAGAAAGAATTTTTTAATTGCTTGTTTTTCTTCTGTTTTTGTTTGTTTTTTGTTTTTTAAAGAAATGGGGGTCTCGCTATATTGCCCAGGCTAGCCTTGAACTCCTAGGCTCAAGCAATCTTCCTATCTCCGCCTCCAGAGTAGCTGGGATTACAAGCACATGCCACTGTGCCTGACTCCTCTTCTGTTTTTAATAAAGTAAAATTAATTTCTGCCATCTTAAAGTTTTCAGGCAAATAAAATGACTTTTCTGTTTTTGAAAATATTGTATGATTTTTTAATTTGGGGTCCCAGAGCTGCTGATTGCAAACCTGTTATTAACTCAGGATATGTTAATAATTTCTAGTTAAGACCAAACTCTCATAAATTACCTGTAACTGAAATGGAATATTTACTATCTCTCTTCTAGTACCAATGGATAACTTCTCCATCAGTGAAGGAACCACTGAAAACTGCTAGACAGAAAAAGAAAACTATAATTCTAGGAAGTGGTCGAAAAGGAAAAGCTACTATTAGAATTGGTAACCCTTTCTGTCTTGGCTTTTTATGTGTTCCGGTGTGCTAAAATTAAAATCTCTTCTCCTTCTGTAGTATCAATAATAGCAACCAATATTGACTACATGCATATTATGAGGACTAAAATTGTTTTGATAGTGATTATGAGAATTTATGGAATGTAGAAATATTAATGAATCATTAGGAAAGGGATGCCAGTACTTCCATTTTTTTTAATTAACTGTCTTTATTATTTGTTTTTCATAAAATATTCATCATTTTGGATATGTTTCCTGGTTGATGATTACTTTTGATACTTTGCAGTTGAAATTTGGGATGCACTTTAATGACAGTTTTAGTAGTGCTTTGGGTGGTTTCTTCTTCTTCTTTTTTTTTTTTTTGAAACAGGGTCTCACTCTGTTGCCCAGGCTAGAGTGCAGTGGCATCATCATAGCTCACTGCAACCTCAAACTCCCGGGCTCAAGCCATCCTGCTGCCTCAGCCTCCCATGTGGCTGGGACTACAGGTGCATACCACTGCTCCTGGCTAATTTTTTTGAAAAATTTTTTATAGATATGGGTCTCTATATTGCCCAGGCTAATCTTGAACTCCTAGCCTCAAGCAATCCTCCTACCTCAGCCTCCCAAAGTGCTAAGATTACAGGTATGAGCCACTGCACATGGCCAAGTGTTTTTTTCTTTTTAATGAAGAATTATCATTTCATGCTATAGGAAACAAAATTTCTTCCTAGTTCCATTTTTTTCCCTTGTTCCTTCCTTCTCCCTTGCAAATTCTTATCCAAAGTTATTTTATCAGGTAACACCTTCTTTTAATGATGAAAAAATCTTAGAATATACATAATGCTTATAAAACAGTACTGCAGACAAGTTTATTGATCTGAGATGGAACATTTTAGAAAAGCATTTTCTAAATGTTTGCTGTAATGTATATTTAATCTTCTAAGTAATAGTCTAGAATGTTAAAGTTAAGTCTATGGTTTCATGACCAAGTATAATGAAAATTCTTCATTATAAAACTCTTTAACAACTGATGACATAAATTTTACATTCTCTGAATATGTAAATTTGGTATAATCTAGTTCTGATATTTTTGTATTGTTTCCAAAGAGTCCTTAACTTTTATTTTCTATAACGTATTATCTTTAGTCACAAAAGCCTTTTTTATATGATGAGAATGAATGACAGAGTATAATAAATTAAGCCATAGCTATTGTGAAACTGACGTTTTCTTGTAAGTAACTTTGAATTTTGAAACAGTAAAACCATAAGAATTAATATAGAGGAAACAAAATAAATTTTTCAAGTTTATAATCTGCCAGTTTCCAAGCAAAAGGTTTGTGGTAACTTGTGTACCAAATACATTAAGATCATCAAACAGTTAACAGCAAATAATCTTTTATTTGGATGCTACCTGAAAATGTTATTGTTTGACTTAGTGTCACTGACCTGTACAATTAACAATGGTTAAGCTATAAAACTTAGTAATATAACATAATATATAAGACATCTTAGAAATTATATAATTTTGGTAGCTGGTGGCATATAACAAGACAGCATGCAATAAGAATAAAAACCAAAACTTTTTTCATACTTAGCATGATTAAAGAAAACGGAAATATGACTGAAGTTTATAAGCTCACTGAGCTATTTTAAGAATAATTTTATTTCTTGGGGTTTTTTTTTTTTTGCCTCAGTTATTTGGAGACATAGAGGTAAGCTAAATCAGTGTCTGGCTGTATAGATTTCAGTGAACATAGATAGGACTTAAATAATTTATGTAAATTGTGTCACATTCATATTGCAATTATGTATGCAGAAAGAAGATAGGAAGTTTTATTAGAATTTCTTTTTGTCTCCTAACACTATAAGTATAAATTCTTTGGGTTTTAATTAAAAATATATTTGCATTAATTTCCGAAAGTGAAGGAGAAGGTATACACACACAAACAATACACAGGAACATTCTTTGAGGGTAATTAAATTGAAAAACAAAAATGAAATAACACAAGATGGACAGAGCTCGTATATATTATAAGAGGCATTTGTCCAGAGAAATTGCATAGAACTATGTGATGATTGTCAATAAGTTATACTACATGAAATATTTGTCCTGTATTAACATGTGCACTTTATTTTAAATGCCATCCTACTAGTGCTAAAGTAGATCTTGTATAGTAAAATAGGTTAGAAGCATAAATATAACCATTTTAATAAACTCATATTTTTTTTGTTTTTTAGACAGGGTCTCACTCTGTTGCCCAGGCTAGAGTGCCGTGGCATCAGCCTAGCTCACAGCAACCTCAAATTCTTCCTGGGCTCAAGCAATCCTACTGCCACAGCCTTCCAAGTAGCTGGGGCTACAGGCATGCGCCACCATGCCCAGCTAATTTTTTGTATATATATTTTTAGTTGTCCAGCTAATTTCTTTCTATTTTTTTAGTAGAGATGGGGTCCTGCTCTTGCTCAGACTGGTCTCGAACTCCTGAGCTCAAACAATCTGCTCGCCTCGGCCTCCCAGAGTGCTAGGATTATAGGTGTGAGCCACTGCGCCAGGGCTAAACCCATATTTTTTCCTCAGTAATATTATAGACAAATATTTAAATATGAATTTTAATATATGATTTGTTCTGAATAAAGTATTAATATTTATGTGTAGCTTTTGCTACCAAATATTTTCTATAAAGATACTTGACTTTTTAATATTGAAATACAGGATAAATCTCTACATTTCATTCTTTTAACCACTAGGTTTTATTTGTTTCCTTTGTGTTTTCTATAAAACTAAATGAGCACTGAAGGTCAACAGCCTTATGGGAGGGTAATACTGACTCACCTATCACTCAGCAACCTTCAGTCCTATAACTTTGGTAGTTTTTATATGGTAAAATTAATCTAAAATTGAAATTTTAGTCTAATTCAGAAAGTTCTGTTTGGCAGGGGTCATGGGTGTATCTATGTTTATCTGTATTTGAGATTCAGAAATGCCAAGATGTTCTGAGATTCAATAAAGTGAATATTTCTGCATGATTCATAATGAAATGTATCATGTTTAATCTTTCATAATTTGCGATATGTCTTTTTTTTACTTTTGTGTGCTCTACGTGTCTCATATATTCAACCTATATTTTAGTTATGATAACTTGTAACTCTAGAGAACTTATATTTTTAAAACATTACTGGCCTATTTTAAAAGATTTTTATAAATTGATCCTGTTTTTAATGGCCTTGGTATTATTGTCAGGTGCCCATTTGTATTCTTTTAAGAGTATGCACACCTGATAATTAATCCGTGGACTTTAAGTGCATCGTTATTCTTTCTTTTTAACACTTTCTCAAACATAGGATTTGCGACAAAGAAACCTGTATGTAGTGGAAGCAAACACTCCCTTGGTAAAGAACACTATGCTCCTACACCTCTACCACCTGGTGTGTCTGGTTTCTTGCCGTGGCGTACTGCAGAACGTGCAAAAAGGAACAGGTATTTTTTAGTCATTCAGAATTCTTTATTTTGGAGCTTCTGTAATGTGGGAATAAAAATGACTCACACATGGCTTCTGCCTCATGAGTCCTTTAAGGAAGAAAAGCAAAAAATAATTATAATTAGGGATTTCAAATTATTTCTTAAGTGTCATAGCAAGTTGTAGCCCTGTGGGAATCCAGAGGAAACTGAAATTATCTCCAGTTGTGCAGGTGAGAAAAGGTTTCATTTAAAGCATATATAGTTAAACCAAGCCTGCAGTATAGAAGTAGGAATTTGGAATGTAGGAATGGGGAAAGGGGCATTTTAAACACAGGAAATAATTTAGTGCAAAATGGATGAGAAGTATGGATTAGACTTAATCTAACTCAGTCAGCTGGCCTAATTCTCATTTTAGTGAATCATATTTAGGAAATCAAACTAGATTTTACTAGTTTTAGCCAATTACTTGCCCAGGGAGTGGCTGTTCCTAGTTATTTTTGTCAAAAAAGTCTTTTAAAATTGTTATATTATAATTTTAGGCTTCTTAAGTGTATTAGATTACTGTAGATTATTTTCAAATGAATGACTTGGTAGTATTTAAGAAATTGGGGATTAACAATTGCTTATGAAAACAAAGAGAATTGATTTTAAATAGGACTGGGAAATAGGTACTATATGAAATATCTGTTCAATTGCTCACATTAAATCAATGTATATAATCTTCATTAGGCAGCTGACCACTGAACTTTTCATAAATGGTGATGTGAACTATTATTGCATAAACTGTAATGCTGAGGCCCCAATCTTTACACTTTTCTTTTATAACTTTGTGGTTTCATATCTTCTTCTTGAGACACTTACTAATCTCAAGTTTATCCTGGTTACAAGGAGTTGTAAATTAGAGAACAATTCATATCACCAGTTAAAGAAGTTAGACTGGAAATCACAACCATCCTGAACGTAGGAACTGAATGTGTCTCTTGGAAGATCAGAGAGTTATCACAAAGATATTCTGCTAAATTCTGTTCAATTTTCTCTATAGCAGAGCCTTCCAGATCCTTATTTTGATGTTATTTATTTCCATACACAGTTCTATATGGATAGTATACTAATAAGCATTATTACCTAGTGTTAATTGGTGTTGTGTTTACATCAAAATATAACTTAATTTGTTGATATCTCTTTAGGGGCTTTCCATTAATCAAAACTCGTGATATACATAATCAGTTGCAGGTATGTAGTTATCATATGTATATGTAGGGGGTTGGGATGGGAAAGAGCTGAAGATCATTCTCAGTGCTTTTAAAACTACATAGAGCCTTATAAAAAACATTTTCCTCCCTGAAGTAAATCCATTTAAAAATTTCCAGGTTGCTCTCCCATTACCATGCTAGTTTTGTGGGTATGTCACACAATGGGGGCCTTGTGGTTTCATCTGTAGACAGGGAAGCCATTTCTTCCACAAATCAGCTGTTGCCCAGTGAAACAAATTTGCTATTTCTGACCCAACACATGGACCTATCATAGTCAAGAATGTTCTTAAAAATTTTCAAGAAATGTTTTTTGGGGGAGATACACACACACACACACAAAAATATATATATATGTATATACTCCAGATCCTAAAGCCAAAACAAAGCAACCAATCCCAAAGCCTCTGCTTTTTCAGAGCTTTTCTTCCTCCCTCACCAGGATTACACACATTTCTTGTCATACTGCCTCACGGTGTTGGAGCAAGCTGATTCTGTCAGAGTATCAGGTTCTCCTTCCCAGTTGTCCTGGGAGACTCTGTGATTTCTCTGTGAAGGATGGCACTACTGAGATTAGAGAGGAGCACCTGTGTGTCCATGCGGACCCTTGCATGCCCTGCTGCTTGTGGTAGAAATTATATCCTAGTGACTATCTTCTGTACAATTATGTAATTCCAGCACTCTTCTTTTTGATCAGTAGACGTTTTATGGGATTATGAGCAAATCAATTTTTAAATGTTTGGAAACATCATATTGAACAACATTTCATTGGCAGTGAAACTTGACAGGAGAATTGTATTGTTATTACGCTAGTTTTGGCTTAAGGGTGAAGAAAAGATGAGGTTTTTGATGTGTAAATATTAGTTATATGTGTGTATATGCATACGATTTATTAAAAAAATTCTAGTTTTTATTGTTCACAGTTTAGCTATATTGACTTTTTAATTATTCTTCTAATTCTTATTTTCCTCCTAAAAATTATACTGATGGTGGAGAATAAATTTCTCATCTGCATTATAAAGGTGATCTGAGAAAAACTGTTTACCCTCACTCCTTACTTGGTTTATGTGAAAGAAATTTAATAAAATAACATGAGCAATTACAAATATTAATCATAACCATGTATGACAGAATTCTATATATTAACGTAGCAAGAATAAGTGTCTTTTTACTTTGTTATTGATTGTTTTAGGCTAAGGAGTAGCGAAAGACATTTATAGACAGTGACTTAATACTTCAGAAAGATCACTTCAATTAGATTTCTTTAATATTTGGTATTTTGTTTATATTATTACTTATACAATCTTGTCCTCTTTAAGCAACCAGGTTTTCCTGTGACTGTGACAGTTGAGAGTCCTTCATCCTCGGAAATTGAAGAGGTTGATGATTCTTCAGAAAGTGTTCATGAAGTGCCTGAGAAAACCAGTTTAAAACAAGAAGCATTACAGGTACAAAGTTGTCACTGTAAAGATATGGAGAGGATTATTTCAAACTGTATTTAGTATTTGACAGTGGCTTGATTATGAATCAACTCTGGACAGCTTGCGTGAGGATTCTGTTTTCCCCTCCCTTCTATCGTGTATCCCCTTGAATGGTTCCTTGTCTTAGAACAAGGTGAAAGGAGGACATTTAAATCCTAAGAAATAAAAATCAAAACATATCAACAGTAGTATATTTTCAAATTTTTAGAATCATAAAATATTAGATTTAGGGAAAGCCTTAATTGTCGTAAGATACACTCAAAAGAAATTGAGTACTAAATGAATGTAGTCATCTCATTGAGGGCTCTTATATTATAGACCAGGAAATTGATGGTTCTAGCTGAACTCTCTTTTTTTATTTTTATATACACATATTCATTCACTCACACACACACACACACACACACACACACACACACACACACACACACACACGAGTCTGAGGTCATGCTGTTGCCCAGGCTGGCCTAGAACTCCTGGGCTTAATAATCCTCCCACCTCTGCCTCCCAAGTAGCTGTGACTTCAGGTGCTCACCATCACACCTAGCTTAAATTCCTTTTTATGAGAGGAAGATATAACTTCATTTTTAATCAAAATAAAGTTGAAAAAAGTTTTGATATTGATATTCTCCTTTCATAAAAGAAAAAATTTTAAGAAGCTTCATTATATTGCTTTGTGAACCTGACGTCTAAAGTCATTCCATCCTTCTATGTATGCACAGAAAAGAAAAATCTATTTTTATAACAATTTTTGTACCTCAAAAATACTGTATTTTATTTCAAATTTAATGCATAGATGATAAATTGTAGTAAGGGAAACACCATTTTGGGAGGCCTTGTCTTTTTTGTATGTACTACAAAATCCACATTTAATTTTTAAAAATACATTTTTCTTTTAGTGTGAAACTTACAAATACAGCAATAGTTATCCCCTTTCTTTTTTTTAAGTGAGGGGGCTTGTAAAGAACATAAATTTATTTCTCATAGTTCTGGAGACAGGAGAGTCTTTTTTTTTTTCTTTTTTATTTCAGCATATTACGGGGGTACAAAGGTTTAGTTACATATATTGCCCTTGCCTCACCCAAGTCAGAGCTTGAAGTGTGTCTATCCCCCAGATGGTGCGCACCACACCCATTAGGTGTCTATATACCCATCCCCTCCTCCCCCCTCCTATCTGCCTAACACCTGATGAATGTTACTGTTATATGTGCACTGAAGTGTTGATCAGTTAAAACCAATTTGATGGTGAGTACATGTGGTGCTTATTTTTCCTTTCTTGGGATACTTCACTTAGTAGAATGGGTTCCAGCTCTATCCAGGATCATACAAGAGGTGCTAGATCACCATTGTTTTTAGTGGCTGACTAGAACTCCATGGTATACATATACCACGTTTTATTAATCTACTCTTGTATTGATGGGCACTTGGGTTGTTTCCACATCTTTGCAATTGTGAATTGTGCTGCTATAAACATTCTAGTGCAGATGTCTTTTTTATAGAATGTCTTTTGTTCTTTTGGGTAGATGCCCAGTAATGGGATTGCTGGATCAAATGGTAGTTCTACTTGTATTTCTTTGAGGTATCTCCATATTGCTTTCCACAGAGGTTGTACTAGTTTGCACTTCCACCAGCAGTGAATGAGTGTTCCTGTCTCTCCACAACCATACCAACATTTATTGTTTTGGGACTTTTTGATAAAGGCCATTCTCACTGGAGATAAGTGATATCTCATTGTGGTTTTGATTTGCATTTCCCTGATGATTATTAGAGATGTTGAGCATTTTTTCATATGTTTGTTAGCCATTAGTCTATCTTCTTTTGAAAAGTTTCTGAGACAGGAGAATCTAAGGTCAAGTTTCTGGCAGATTTGGAGTGTGGTGTGGGCCTGCTTTCTGGTTCATAGATGGCACCTTCTTGCTGTATCCTCACATGGTGGAAGGGCAGTTAGCTTATTTTTATATGACTGTGGATATCACTATTTGATTTTCAAAAAAGAAAGCCAGATTCTCATTTTTTAATTAAAGTTAATGATATTTATATGGTGAAATTTTAAGATAAGTATTTACAATATTATAAAATGTTAGGCAGGAATCTGTAGATCATGTAGAATTACTCTTTTTATCTTCTAAATGAGCGTTTACAGTTTATAGCACCTAAGTGGTTTATTACTAAGTTGCAGAGTAAAAACAAAATGCTAGATCATTTGATCTGCATTCATTGTCATTTTAAATGTGTTGTATTCATTTCTTTCACCAGGGGACTAGGAGATCATATTTCTAAAAGTGGTGATAGCCACTGGGGAAGACCAAGAAGGTTAGGAAATGTAACTAAGAAATTTCTGATTCATGATACTCTGAGAACATTCTCAGTTCTTCTCCATTTTGAGAACCCCATAAAAGGATGATATCAAAAAATTTTAAATATGTAAACCCATAACAATCAAGAAAACAGAAGAGGTTTCAATATATTTTGAAATACAGAAGACAAGTGGAAGAATATGAAACCAAATCAGTAGAACAAAGGTGGTTGGTGTTAATATCATTCCTACTTTTCAGAAAAGAAAGTTAAGACAGGGAAGAAATTTGCCCAAACTGTACCTCATTTAGGATTGGATCAGGATTTGAGCTCAGGCTTTCTGCCTGTTCTCTTGAACTCAATACTATCTCTCAAAAAACAGACAGCTTAACTCTGCACATTGAATAGAATATAAATATTAACTTTGACAGTGTAAAAGCTCAGTTTGGAAGGTGGACAAGTAGCTGGAAAGAGGAACAAAACAAAAGCATGTATGTTGTCATTTTATAAAGCAGGATGCTGAGAGAGGTACAGTTCATAAACAATTTAGATCTTTAAAGTGTTGTATATCGTTAGAGGTTGAAGGGATCATGACCAATGGAAAAACTAATAGTAGTACAACTGTATTGAGAGAAGTCGGCATAAGAAAGTATGTGAATGAACTATTATTTAGTAAAGCAGTCAGTTAATAATGTCTAAAATTCAGTCATGTAGTAGTCACATAACCATGTTATTTAGAAACAGAGAAGAATTAAATAAGAATGGCTAACTTAAACCTCACCAAAACAGAAGTCCAAGTTGCCAATAAATATGGGAGAGTTTTCAATTGTATAGATAATCAGAGAAAAATTAATTAAAGCCAATATAGGATGCCACTACACTCCCATCAGATTGGCAAAAATAAAGTCTAATAGTAATAGGTATTGCAGACCTGGAGTGTAATAGGAATCTCTCACCCGCTTACACTGGAGTATAAGTCAGCATAACTATGTTAGAAAGCATTGAGTATTGTATCAATTGAAGGTACATAGTAATAAAAACCTGGTGGCCCAACAAGTGCCCCAGGGCACATGCACTAGAAAAACTGGTGCAGCAGGCTCCATGTGCACTATTTGTAATAGCCCAACCTGAAGATAACCCAGATGTCCATTAAAAATTAAATTGTGGGTATTTGTACAGTGGGAAAACTATAAAAGCAATAAAATCGAATGAACTAGAGCTACAGGCAACAACAGATGAATTTTGAGAACAATGGTGAATGAAAGAAATAAGATACAGAAGACTGTATGCACTATGATTCCTTTTACATAAAGTTAGAAGTAGGCAAAACTAAACTATATTGTTAGGGATATGTGCATATAAAAGAATGATCATCGGGAAATTGAGGATGGTGTCTAACTCGGAGGAGGAGAGGAGCTGGTCGTGGGGAGAGGATATAGGGGATTTCAGAGACAATAGATGGTATTTTACTTGCAGACTTGGGCGGTGGCTACATGAGTATTCCCTGACAGTTGTGTTCTATGAGCTTTTCAATACGTATATCATATTTTACACTTAAACACCTGCTTAAAGAAATGATTGCCTCTAGGGAGTTGGTTGTGTAAGGAGGAGACTATTAACTTTCATTATAAGTTCTTCTCTACTGATTGCATTTATATGTTCATTCATTTTGCATTAAATGAACGTATTCTATATACCAAGCACTCTTCTTAGTTTTATGTGTATTAATTCATTTATTCCTCGCAAGAAATCTGATATGTGAATTTATCTTCATTTTGCAGCTGAGGAAATTGAGGCCTAAAGTCATTGAACTTGCCAAGGTTTTACAGCTAATGGTTGGATAAAATACACTCTCTTCCCTCAATATCTGTGTTTTAAGTGGGAAAGTAATCCGACAGTTATAGTAGAGGTGATATATCCAAATGATAGACTCCTCCATTGCTGATAGCAGTAGAAATCTTAGAAATCTTTTAGAAAGTCATTTGGATGTAGGTATCACAGAACATTAAAAATTCCTTTTTTATTAACTTCTTGCAAGAAAATTATTCTAAATACAGATGAAGAAAACCTTCATACATAAAAGTGGTTATTATTATTTTTTTTTTTTTGAGACAGTGTTTCACTCTGTTGCCCAGGCTAGAGTGCTGTGGCGTCATCCTAGCTCACAGAAACCTCAAACTCCTGGGTTCAAGCAATCCTACTGCCTCAGCCTCCCAAAGTAGCTAGGACTACAGGCATGTGCCACCATGCCCGGCTAATTTTTTCTATATATATTTTTAGTTGTCTAGCTAATTTCTTTCTATTTTGAGTAGAGACGGGGTCTCACTCTTGCTCAGGCTGGTCTCGAACTCCTGAGCTCAAACTATCCTCCCGTGTCAGTCTCCCAGAGTGCTAGGATTATAAGCATGAGCCACCATGCCCTGCCAAAAGTGGTTATTTTATCTGGTTATTTTACCTTATAATATGGAAAAGTTTGAAACTAAATGTTTAGCCATAAAGGGATGATTAAGTGAACCAATAAACAGGTTTAGTGGAATATTTTGTAACCCACTGAAAAAGTGAAAGTTATTAATCCTCTCATCATTTGAAAAATGATTGATTCAATGTTAAATGGAAAAAAGTTGAACATAAAATTTCATACACAGTCATGCCTCAGTACACACGGGGGATTGGTTCCAGGATTCTCATGCATACCAAAATCCACGAGTACTCAAGTCCCACAGTTGGCCCTGTGGAACCCACTTATATGAAAAATCAGCCCTCCATAAATGCAGGTTTTGCACCCCATGAATATTGTATTTTTGGTCTGCATTTGGTTGAAAAAATCCACATATAAGTGGGCCTTTGCAGTTCAAGCTTGTGTTGTTCAAGGGCCAACTGTGCAGGATAAAATTTGATACATAGAGAATCAGTATAGATAGGAATATATATAGCTATGTTCTAGAAAAAATCAACTTGCCAGTGTATAGAAGGAGGAGGCGGAACAGATGTCAGGAAGGAAAATTACTCTAAAATGTTATTGTTAGTTTTATTTAAGTAGTGGAATATTGAGTGCTTTTACTTACTGCTTGTTTGGTTCCTTGTTTCCTTTAAGGAGTAATTCATGCTCCTTAAAGGAATAATGGGGGAGAGGATACTTTTTTATAAAAATGGAACATTATGTTCCAACTCCCTCCACTAGAGGGAGAAACTATTTCATGTAATTGTACTTTGATGTGCTGTTTAGAACCAGTCAAGAATGAGGTATTTTAGTCTCCTTTCTCCAATTGTGATGAGGTTTTTTTTGTTTGTTTGCATGTTTGTTTAGAATTTCTCAGATATCAGTTTCAAATAGTAAAACCATATAAATAATAAATAAAGGAATTCTGCAATTTCTTTTTCTTTTTTCCCATAAAAACTTGCTTGGTTTTAATAATGAAACATTAAAGAATTTGAAGTTACTAGTGCATTTACTAATTTTTCAAACAGTATAAAAATGCATGCCCATTGAGGAACTTTTTGAAAACAGTGAAAAATATATTGAGTGAAATAAACAGTGAAAAAAAATACCTGGATGTTTTATAATCTGCCTTTTTGTCTCAGAAAGGTATAAAAAATATTTTGTCATGTTACTGAATACTTTTCCACATCAGAAAATCTTCTTTAGCTATGGACCATCTCCCAAGAAACATGTACAGAAAAAAATTTGAATATACAACTCCTGAGACACCATTTTTTAGTGGCTTCATAGAGCATTCCATCATATGGATATGCTATTTTTATTTAAAGCAATCACAATTTGGAGGCTTTTAGCTTACTTCTAGGGTTTAGTTATAAACGACAACATGTGATAATAAATCTTTGCCCACATCTTTGATGATTACCTTAGGCTAAATTCCCAGATATAAAATTGGTGGTGTTTACTAAAGATTACTCCAGAAAGTAGTACCAATTGCATTTCCTGATGTCTGTATATTATAGAGTTCCTCCCCTCAATACATGTATATACACACCAGGGTTAAACTGAACTCTAAGTTGAAACTCTTTAAGTGAGTGTTGAAAAGCCTTTGAAATACATGAGTATATCTTCCTGTTTTAGTAAGTGTAGGTGTTCTATTTACTGCTACATAAGAAACTACCTCCAAACAGTAGCTTAAAACAATAACAATGATTTATTTTGTTCATGAACCTGGAGGTTGAATAATATATTAATCATCTATACTACAAACTTAGTGGCTTAAAACAATACCCGTTTTATAGCTCACAGTTCTGTAGGTCAGAAATACGGGCAGGACATAACTGGCTTCTCTGCTCAGAGTCTCATAAAGCTAAAATCAAAGTGTCAGCCAGGCTGCATTATTATCTGGAGGGTCTGGGAAAGAATCTGCTCCCAAGCTAATTCAGTTTGGCATAATTCAGTTCCTACAGTTGTAGGGTTGAGGTCCCCATTTCCTTGCTGGCTGTCAGTCAAGGGACTCTCTTATCTCCTAGAGGCCTCCCTTCTTGCATTTCTTACCACAACATTGTGCTTTACTTCTTCAAAGCCAGCAACGCAGAATCTCCCTCGTGTCTAATTCTTTTTTACTTTAAGTCTTTTTCAGGAAGAGCACTGTCCCTTTTAATTATTATAGCTGCTTGATTAGGCCATGTCTTCCCAGGATAATCTCCCTATCTTAAGGTCATTTGATTTGGGGACCTTAGTTACATCTTCACAATTCCTTCACAGTAGTACTAGATTAGTGTTTGATTGATTAATGGAAGGGGTGTGCCCCAGCAGAAGGGAATCTCGGGTGTCATTTTAGGCTTCTGCTTACCACAAGGAGTGTACCCTGCTTTGAAGGACCTTAGAGTCTTAGTTCTTGAAAATCATATGAGAGTTTACCCCTGTCCTCCATTTTTTTTCCTGTGAACTAGTCGTCATGATCCTTGACTCCAAGACATCCCCCTTGACCATTTTGAGGGAAAACATTCAGAGATAAAAGACTTTCGCTCAAACCCAGAATGTAAAAACCAGCCAGTTGGCTGTGGAACTGCTCTCTCCCGGGAGCAGAGGGAGGAAAAGGACAGGAATGTTGCCATTGTGGGCATCCTCTGCTTGCCACAGCCCTGGCCCTAGGCCTGGATGAAGGGCAGAGACCACACTTTAATTCTTCTCTAACCCCCACTGTGCCTAAGCACAGTTTTGGTCATATGTATGCTCAAAAGTATTTACTGAATGAATAAATTCTCCATTAGATGACTCTCAGCTCTAAGAACCAGAAGGGACATGGGGCAGAGTTCACAGTCCTGCTTCATTGTCTGCTGAGGGTATGAGTCTGGTCTCCAGGGCCCCAGCTGCCTTTTGGGAGCATTGTGGGGACCAGCAGGGCTAATGGGCACCACTAATCTGCTGGGGCAGTGCCTTTGGCAGTTGATCTAACACAGACCTTGAACTGTGGCTGAGAGCAAGGCCTATGTTCCTGATTCCTTCATTTTGATGGCTAGTGCTTGAGCGTTGGGTAGGAGCTGGGAGCAGGGCAAAAGCATCTGCTGGTCCCAGGAGAGTGTGAGAAAAGTTGCATGGTGGTTCTGGCTCCCCAAGCAAATTAGGCAGAGTGGGTGATGGCCCAGTCTTAGTCCATTCCTGGTTTTATTAAAACTGGAAGATTGCTTATGGCTAGTTGCCTGGATTTTACAGTAAAGGATTTCAAAACAGTTTACTTCGCTTTCAAAAAAGGGGAAAAGAAGGAACGTTTTCACTCTCCTTCCCTTGCTTAGGCATCCTAATTCGATAGATGTGTTGTCCCAGGCCTTCGTCCTGGTTGGAAATAGAATTCATTTTTAAAGATCTTTGAAAAAGAGGCCATTTGTGAATTCAGTAAATTGTTGAGCCCTGGCCGTGATCAAGGCGGTTTATGCCAGTGCAGAGATCAGGTGATAAACCAGACAGACACAGACCCTGACATTCCACTGGGGGTTAGCATTCTTAACCTCCTAAGGAAGGGTTAGAACTGTAATTGCTCTTGGGACCTCAGAGTCTTAGAGCCTTTCCTAGAATGAGCAAGGAAACTTTGGAGCTCCAGTTGTCCAGTGAGAGGATGCCAAATGCCCCAGCCTCTTTCGTGTTTTTCCTTCATAGCTTCTGTGTGCTTAGGTAGCCCCTGGAACTCCTCATGATTATCCTCCTTCACCACAAGATGCCCAGGGAGTCTGGTGACCTTGGAAAAGGTGTGGCCGGTCCTGCATGATGTCTCCACCCTGCTTCTTGATCATGATCAGTGTGTGGGGGAAGCTGGTGACAATTCTTTCTGGCTCTTGTTTCTTCCCTCAGTGTTTCCGATCCTCTGTCCTCTCTCCATCCCATGTCTGATATTTCTCCTGGTCCCGTTGTCCATACTCCTATTACTGCAGGCCACTCCACTCTGCCCATTCCATTTTACTGACCTTGGTGAATGGGAAGATTACCACCTCTATGACCAGGAATGGTACCCAGCTTCTTGAGTTCAAAGCTTGGCTCTACTACTTAACTAATGATGTGATCTTGGTCTGCTACTCTACCTCTCTCTGCCTTAGTTTTCTCATCTGTAAAATAACATGGAGTTAATAATCATATTTTCCTTGTAGGGTTTTGATGACTAAATTAGTTAATACCTACAAATGCCTTGGGACATAATAAAGTGCTTTAAAAGTGTTTGCTTTTTTAAAACTGCATTTTAACTTGCAATTACATAATTCAGGTGTGTTAGATATATTACTAGAGCTTCCTATTATAAGGGACCCACAAATAAGAATAGAATTTTCTTTTCACAGCCTTAATTTTTAATTTCTGGCTCAGTAATTACATGTATATGCCTTTTAAGGTGAGCTGTCACAAACCTATTTTTGAAAGAGTGGGATTGAAAATAAATCTATAATATGCTAATTTGGTATGTTTTTAATAATGAATTTCACTAGCATGGTATGATATATTATGCAAATAGTAGACTATAATCCTGATATCTGAGTTCACTTCCAGCTCTACCCCTAGATCTATAGCTGAAGAGCTTTGGGGATCATACTGTGAATTAGTTATAGTATTTACTTTATTATTTCACACTAGGAAAAACTGGAGGAGTGCCTAAAGCAGTTAAAGGAGGAAAGAGTGATAAGGCTTAAGGCAGATAAACGAGTCAGTGAGGTAAGTAAACGTTTTGTTATGTTTTGAGAGTATTGGTTTTTGGTTTGATTTTAAGCCATACATATACATATTTCTTATAAACTTTAAAGCGAGAAAATATAGTGTATTGCAAATTGGTTGCACTATGTTAACCTTTGTATGTACTTACATTTAGTGATCATGTGATCTGTATTCCAAAAAGCATGTTTTTAAAAATGTAAAAATTGTAGTTTGTTGGGTTTTTTTGTTCTTTTATCTGACTGGAGCTTATTTTCTGTTCATGATGCTTCAATTCAAGAATGCATTCATTAGGTTTATACTATATATCCAATTACATAAAATATGGTGATGAGACTACTGACAGTGAAGTAGGAAAGTGAATAATTTAAATAAGTGTAGAGTAATGGAAAACTGCTAAGAACGCAATGAAAGATAAAAATCTATACCATGAGGATTAAATTAGGCTAATGTGCATAAATGCAGGACATAAGCTAGAAAGTTCTATATAAATGTAATTTATCATTACGAAGTGAGTTTAAGGAGGAATTTTTCAAAGTGTATGTATTGGATTAGAAGACATTTACTCATTTGATAAATGTTGAGCACCTGATTATATAAGGCAAAAGGTACATCATGAACAAAATGACCTTTCCGAAAAATATTAGACTTGGGCTTCTGTGTGGTATTAGATAAATAGATGATAAAGGGGAGGAGCGTGCAGGAGAGTAAATATTTTCAAGTAGCCAAGGGAGGAATATTGCTAATTTTACTGTAATAAATTGTGTATGATTTAGGACTTTTAAACCTATACATTAAATATTTTGCTGATGAAAATTAATCCTTAACAGTTAGCAAAAGTGTAATATACTTTGCTCAAATCAGACTCTATATTTCATTTACTAATTTAAGAGAAGCCTTAAATAGCTAATTTTGTGACATAGAATGATCCAGTATGAATTTAACCAGTTAGAAATGTGATCTTTTTGAAAGATCATTAATGAAATAACATTTATATACTACCTGAGTGTTACCTAGGAAATTTTGTCAAATGTCTCTGGGTTTTGATTGTTATGTGATATGGTCACTGACTTTACTGGTAGAGAGTTAGATTAATTACAAATTTATTGTGTTTTTGGATGTTTCAGTTTTGTTACATAAAAACTATTTTCTTTTGAAGATAAGGAGAGAAGATCATGTCAAACATTTTCAATCTTCTTTTATAGCTGGAACATGAAAATGCCCAGTTAAGAAATATAAATTTCTCTTTGTCTGAAGCCCTTCATGCACAGTCATTGACAAACATGATCCTGGATGATGAAGGTGTTTTGGGCAGCATTGAGAATTCTTTTCAGAAGTTCCATGCTTTCTTGGATCTCCTTAAAGATGCTGGGTTAGTTTATTTCTCTTTTTGGCATTCTTCCCTCTGTGACTTTAATGATAGTTTGTTGAGGAATTTGAACAATTTTTACAACTTCCTTCAGTCATACTTAATGTGTGATTGTAAGTAATACATTTGATTTTTTTCAGTGGGGAATTAATTTTTAAAAGGAAAACAAAATGGCAAACCTGCCTTGCTAGAGAGCTCATTATAAAAGAGTTAACCTGTAGCCAGGCGTGGTGACTAGCACCTGTAGTCCCAGCTACTCGGGAGGCTGGGGTCGGGGAACTGCTTGAGGAATTCAAGGCTGGTCTGGGCAATATAGGGAGACCCCAGCTCTAAAAAAAAAAAAAAGTAATCTGTAGGTAGAGTAATTGGTAGGTATAATTTTTGGTAAGGACTAAAGTGAATGTAGTTTTAATTGAAAATATTCAGGAACATATAAGAATTTTTCTACCTTTGATTCATTTTTCTTATTAAATAGGTTGGAATTAAAATTATTTTTGTCCTAGGCATTAAAATTATTATTAATGTGCAGGGTAGATATAGTTATAGATCAGTAGTCGATGGTAGTCAACTGAGAATGATTTTGCTGAAAGAAGATGCCAAAAGAGAGAATTGAAATAGATAATTGATGGAGTGATGTTTTTTAGGTGAATGGGTTGGTGTGGGAAGGAAGGGGCAAACATATTCTGGGAAACTCTAGGAGAGGTAGTAAAGATGTGTGTGATGGAGGTGAGAGGCACTAGGTGTGTGGTAAAAGTTGAAGCTTCTAGTGAGACAGTTCAAAATGGAGAGGTAATATGTAAGGAAATAAAGTCAAGTGGTTTAATCCATTGTTGGGAGGAAGAAAGAATGCTTAAAGGATTAGATGATCTGATGTGGTCCCAGAGCAAGAATACGGGAAGATCTGAGAAACTGAGAGGGATGAAGGTTGTGGTCTAGAGTAGGATATTGGCTTTTAAGATTTTAGAAGTAGTTTATGATTGTAGGTTTGGGAAAATCTAAGCTGTTCTTATGTGATTATAGTAACTCTTGCCTTTTCCCCCTTTTCTTCTCTTGACCAGACTGGGGCAGCTTGCCACAATGGCTGGTATAGATCAGTCAGACTTTCACTTACTAGGTCATCCCCAGATGAATTCTACTGTTAGCAGTGTACCTAGAGAAGAAAAGAAGGCCCTTGAAGAAGAAAAACCAGAACCAAAGCAGAATGCCCTAGGAAAAATTGAAAATATCGAAGTAAGTGAACAGCATAGAACTAAATGATTCTACGAATGATTAGCAAAAAGGGAATTATTAAGTCAGGGAAATAATAATGATCTCTTCACATGCCTGGTGGCCAGAAGCCTCGCTGGGGTCCTTTCCAAGTCTGGAATTAGTAAGTTTGTGCCTATTTCATGGTACTGTATTGTTGTGCATAAGAAAACCAGAAGTTCTTTTGAAAATTTATAATTTAAAGCAGACTATCCTCAGTGAAAGAATGAAAGATTAGAAAAAATATTTTAAATTTTATAAATGTCTATTCTATTCATATTTCATCTAGGTTTCTATTTGTATGCAGTCAGCTTACAGTGAAGGAACACTAATGAAGGTACAAGTACTGATACAGATAATGTTTTAAAATAAGTATTCCAGACATAATTAACAGGCAGCACATATGACAGGCAGTCACCTGGTTATGGGAATGGGAGGGGAAAACTTGTCTGCTGCAGGATCCCTGCTGCTTTTCCCCGGGCCTTACTGGGATCCCCCGTCTCCCATCTCAGCCGGTCTCAGACTGGTCTCAGCAACTGACAAGTTGAGAACTCAGGCTAGTTACAAATTGGATACTGCTTACATGTTCATGAAGGATAGAAAATAAATTAATTTTCTTAGGGAATAGGGTTTTTTTTTTTTTTAAATAAGGGAGAGGGAAATGGGCAATAATTACACAAAACACAAAAATCTGAAAATGTGGTGGACCTAGCCTTGGATATAGCTAAGTTGGGAATCACTTGGCAAGATATAATTAGGGAAAAAAAAAATGACCCTAAAATCTTCTCAGTCAGATTACAGAGTAACACTAAAGTTTTGAACTCTACTTTTTAATGATTGGCTTTGTTCATCACTGAATTTTTGTTTTGTTTTCCCTCTAGTTTCAGAAAATTACAGGTGATGCTAGAATTCCCTTGTCTGTCGACTCATTGCCTGTACCAGTTTCTACTCAGGAGGCCTTAGTAACGTCCAAAGACAGCCTGGGAGTCCCAGCCACCGAGCAGCAGCAGGAGCCTTTCGAAGGATTCGTTGCTAGAACGTGTTCTCCTTTAGCAGATGTGATTTCTGGAACTGGAAGTCAAAGAAAAGAAGAGGAGTTCTCCAGAAAGAGCAAATCTTCTTCAGAGAAAATGACCAAAACAGGTGAATATACCAAAAAACACTCTGCTAAGAAACAACTTGGAAAAGATCCGCATTCCTACTCTGACTCTTCTATAAACCGGAAAAGCAAAGGAATCAGGGAAACTAGTTCTTTGGTTAGTGAATCAATTAAAAGTGAGTCTTTGAAAAAATACATTTCTGTCAAGAAAGAAAGTACAATAGTGACTGTTTCATCCAAGACAAATACAAGTAAATCCAATCCACTAGAACATTCTGAAAGTGATACTCTTGGATCTGATTTTGAATTTCAAGAAAGCATCCATTATCACACCTGACATAGGTCTAAATCTTTTGAAATTATGTTTTTGCCTTTAAATTTTAATAAATTTTTCTATGTTTTTATTATGGCATATGGTGTCTTTAAATATAGGATTGGAAGCCATTAAAGGAAGATTTATCTATACTTTTTATTATAATGAAACTTTTGGTGTATTTTTCCTTTGACACTTTGCACAATTCATTCAACAAGTGTTTCCTGAGGGCCTAATATGAACAGTACTACTGTGGGTACTGTGGCCTTCAGCAATGAACAAAACAAAGCTTTTACCCTCATGGAACAAGTATTCTGTGGAGGGAGAAAAAAGAAAACAACAAAGCAGGGTAAGGTGAATAGGAAGGGATAGGAGTGAATAAATGGAATAGTTTTGCCATTTGGTTAAATGTGGGAATACATATATATCTCATGGCCAGAAACCATTGGCATCCTAATTCCTAACCAGAGCAGCAAACATGGACCCAGATGCTTAACGGTGTTCGTGGATTACAACAACCCTTTAAGATGCGGAACTATGATTATGCCCATTTTATAGGGGAGAAGTGTGAGGAGACAGATTATGTGACTTGCCCAAAGTTGGACAGCTGTAAATAACTAGTAGGGCAGGGATTTGAACCAGATCCCATGCTTTTGATCCGTTGCCTGTTTCACTGTTAAGAGAGGAACTGCTTAAGGAAGATGCTGAGAGAAAAGCCAGAACACTAGAAGTACAAAGGAGAGGGGCTGTCAGAAAGCATACCCCTACCCTATCCAGCTAGAGTTTTTAAAAGGCAGAGTATAAGAGTATACACACACATCTCTGGAATAAATACCCGTCCCTGGTAACACGTGCATAGGATAAGTCCTTTCCTACAACCAGACTAGGACTTGAGAGATGAGATCAGAGAAAAGCTGGAGTGTCAGGTTTCTTCCTGTCTGATTGTTATCAGAAGGGCTACTATAATACTATTGAGTTCATTAATCATGGATTGAGTATTATGGGAATAAAACAACGAACAAGATGTAATCAGTAGAGAGAAGGGGACAACACACAAGCAGATGTCTTAATACAATATGTTACGTTCTGTGATGGGAATACTGAAGGAGTTTAGTGAGTGTTTGGGGAAGGAGAAGGAGAGCTGTGAGGCTAAGAAAGGTCATCTAAAGAGACTAAAGGTCTTCTAAAGGTTATCTGAAGAGAAGTCATTTTCCTACCTAAGCCAAGTCATAAAGAACTAGTTAGAAGCTGGTAAATGAGGAGATGAAAGGAAAGGATACTTGGGGTAGAAGGAAGAGCATCTGCAGAAGTACAGAGCCGTGAGTGTGGTGTGTTTGGGAACCACAAGCATGAGTAGTTTAGAGTTACTGAAATGTCATGGGGCAATGCTCAAGTAGGCAGCCAGGAGTTGACAGTAGGTCTTATAATCTATGTTGTGTGGAGCTGGTTCTTCCTCAGGAAATAGTGAGCTAATGAAGAATGGACATGACATGTTCAGGTTTGCATTTTAATTTTAGATCATTAGCTTCAGTGTGGAAGGTAGATTAAAGAAGCATTGCAATCAGTTTTCCACACTCTTTGAGGAACATTTGTTTTTGATTTTTTTTTTTTAAAGAGATGAGGTCTCACTATGTTGCCCAGGCTGGTCTCAAACTCCTGGCCTCAAGTGATCCTCGCGCCTTGGCCTCCCAAAGTGCTGGGATTACAGGCATGAACCACCAGCCTGGCCTGTTTGGGATTTTTAATTGGGACTTATACTTCTGCTATCTTACTGAGAGAGTTTTGTGGAAAAACATAAGGGAAACCCTGGCTTAAATAAAATAAAGCATTTTTCTTTACAGTAGGACTTCTCAGGGCCACTGTAGGCTAATGTTAATTCTGAATTCTCAAGACAGGCATGTGAAATGCAGCCCTTCTCAAATATATTTGAGTGAATCCTTTTTTAATAGGAGTACCTACCAACTGGTTCCATTAAACACCAATTTGGTAACTTATGACTTAGGCAATAGCAAGAGGAGAAGGGATCTTAAGTAAGGTACAGATGAAGGGAGGACAAAAGTTTGAATTTTATTTAAGTAATAAAATAAGCAAGACTTAGTAATTGGTTATGAGAAGTAAGGAAGAAGTAGGAGGCAGAGAGTGGACTCCCATTTGTGTGAGTGAGTCTGGGGCTGTGTTATGGTGTCACTGAGGCTGGAAATACGGGATAAAGAACTGCTTTGGATGCCGGGCGCGGTGGCTCACGCCTGTAATTCTAGCCCTCTGGGAGGCCGAGGCGGGTAGATCGCTCGAGGTCAGGAGTTCGAGACCAGCCTGAGCGAGACCCGTCTCTACTAAAAATAGAAATAAATTATCTGGACAACTAAAAATATATATAGAAAAAATTAGCCGGGCATAGTGGCACATGCCTGTAGTCCCAGCTACTCGGGAGGCTAAGGCAGTAGGATCGCTTAAGCCCAGGAATCTGAGGTTGCTGTGAGCTAGGCTGATGCCACGGCACTCACTCTAGCCCGGGCAACAAAGTGAGACTCTGTCTCAAAAAAAAAAAAAAAGAACTGCTTTGGAAAGAAGAGTTTAGCACGTGTTGAATTGTAAAGCACTTGTGGAATTCAGGAAGAGATGACTGGTGGTAGATGATTGGATATCATGTGAAGACTTGGAAAGAAGTAATTTTAAAGTCATTAGCACATATAAGCACTAGTTAAAAATCATGAAAGTGGATGAGATCACAGAATTGTGGGGACTGTTAAAGTTTAAGTGATATGCAAAAGAAGGATTCTGAGAAAGAGACAAGTGATAGCATTTCAAAAAGGAAGAAGCAGAATACAGTGTCATGCTGCAGAGAATGTGTCCGTTGGATTTTGACAGTTAGGTCCTGGGTAACCTTAGAACAATTCACTGAATTGGTTGCTGAGAAAGCCAGATTGCAGTCAGCTGAGGGGACAGTGAAAGTAGTGGGTATAGGCTACTCTTTGAAGCAGTTTGGATGAGAAGAGGAAACAGCTAAAGGGAAATTTATTTTTAGAATAGGGAGACTTAATGTTTATAAGGTGAAAAGAAGGAACCAGTTAAAGAAGGAGAGGTTCATTTATGCCGCAGGATCTCAAATGAGGAGGGAGCATGAGAATATTAATGTTCTTAAGACTGAAGGAAGATCTGAACAGATGGGAATGTAGATTATTAGATTTCTCAATGAACTTGAGGTGGCTTACCTACATACATGCAGTGCAAAATGGTTAGAAAAGTAACTTAGAGAATCTGGGAAACAGAAATATGGATAAGAAAAAAATCAGGGATGGGGTCACACTGCAAAATATATAAAAATTATTATATAATCTTAGAGGATGCTGGTAAATGTGGAGGGAGACAAAGGTGGGAAGAGTTGGAAGTTAAATGAGTTTATTCCTGATAGGCTCAGTTTCCTTTGCCCATAGATTTTTCAAAGTTATACATAATTATAGTTTTAAAATTCTTCCATATTTTACATATGTTTTTATCAATCATTTAAGACTATTCCATTAAGAATTATAAATATGGATATTTTGCTGTTTAATATGTACAATTTTAGACCTTCAAATGATTGTTAAACTTTCAATGGTATACCTGAAGTAATATCACTTAACTGAAATACAGTATTTTCTTCTGGGCTAACGAAGGTTACAAGGAAGTTCCTTTACTGAGAAATTACTATGTACCCTTACTGAGTGTTTACCAGAACGTATACAATCTATATGCAAACAAGGCTTTTAAAAACAAAACAAACAAAAAAACAGTGTCAGATGTGATACTATGGCAAAGAGCTTGTCATCCTTCCTTAAATCCACACATAATTACTAGTGGTCAGAAATTACTCTTGCTTGCCTATCCAGTATTATATCCAACAATCAGTCTAATTTCAAATGGGTATTTACAAAATTCTTAATCTCAAAATAGTAATGATTTTCAGAGGATCAGCAAGATAGGAGATGATTTTTTTGACAAATTCTGATTATGAACTACAATGCTACAAGTTCTGATTTAACATGGATGACTGAACACATTCTTTTACTCTTCCAGAATTCCATTGAAATGGCTGGAGAAATACTAAATATAAATTAATAGCAGAGTTGGAAAACCAGAAATTGAACAATGTGGAATTTCTAGAAGATAAAAAGCAGATTATGGAAGGACCGATTAGTTAAAGAGTGGAAGAGCTAAGCCATTCCACTTATCCTTGGAGCATCTGGTTCTGGAATTTGCCACCAGGCTAAGAAAGTGGCTATCTGAAGGGGGAGAACTGACTCAGGAAACACTGGGATTGGAGAATAAGGGCATTATCCAAAATGACTACAAGGAAGAACTGAAGTTAAGCTGCCCACATTGTATCTCTTTGGCTGTGTTGACCTGCCACTCCCCTTTATAATCACCAAAGGTGCCTATAATCACAACTTGTGATCATGGAAAATGCACCAGAATTGTCATTTGGTTGAAGAAAAGAACTCCAAACTTTACTCTTAGGCCTCATCTATAAATATGGACAGCTAAGAACCATCAGGTTTGAAGAAAACCAGTAACATAAAAGGAGGCGTGAAATTAAAACAAGTTATTAACAATAACCTGTTTAAGAAAATAGTTACTAGGAGAAACAGAAGAAATTTTAAAATTAATACAATGAAGATCTTCAGCAATTCATAAGGATATGGTGTCCATAAAGAATAGGAGGCTATGAAAAATATTTGGAGTTTCTGGAAATTAAAATTTTGATTATAGGGATAAAACAGAAGATGGACTAGATAGCAGAATGGATTCAGTTGAAGCTTAAGTTTATGAAATGGAAAATTTCATTGAGGGATCCCTTTAATATGTACTGCAAAGGGGACAAAATATGAAAGTTACGAGAATTGTAGGAGAACACACTAATTGACAGTAGATGCACAAATATTGAATTAATGAGGACACATAGATTGGTATTAAACTTTTCATCAGCAATAGATTACTTAGAAGAAATGTTTCTCTGAGAGTTACTAAGCAAACTGAACAATAAACCATGAGAGAAGATTTTTAAAGAAACTGATGAACGAAGATACAAGAAAAATTTCCCTGGTTTTATGGACTACAAATCCCCAGAGGTGCCTATAATCAGAAGAAGTCTAAATATTAATGCACATGTGGAAATGAAATCCAACTAAAATTCTGGATTTTAGCATGAATAGAGGCAGGGCAGGATATAGAAAGTGAAAAAAGCACATTCAGGATCTTGTCTTAGTCAAGGGAAGGCTATAGATAGTGTTTAATTCTATGTGTTGATAGAAAAATATATTAAAATATATTCAAAGTTAAGGGTATATCAGTAAGGTAGGTTTGGTGATGCTGTAGTAACAGCCCCCAAATTTTAATGACTTAAATAGGTTTATTCATACCCATGCTATATGCCTTTGGCAGATTGGCTAGAGGCCTTACTCAATATCAAACTCAGTCTGGTTGAAGTGCCCAAAGAAAAAGTCTAATGCTGTGTATACTGTGACTTAAAGCTTCTATCTAGATGTAACACATGTCACTTCTCATATTTTTTTGATGAAAGGAAATCACGTGGCCATGTCTGAGTTCCACAGAGCAGGGAAGTGCAAACTTGTCACATGTCATGAGAAGGAGAGAGAGAACCAAATATGTTGACAACTGTAATAGCTCCCAAAACCTCCAGGAAAGAGGGAATGGAATTTTAAAATCCAACAAAAGGCAGAAGAGAAAAAAGAACCAAGCTACATAAAGGGAAAAAAACCCGCAATGTAGCAAGACTTTTCTCATAATAAGTGTGAATAGGTTAAATTCTGGAATCCTTAAGCTTGAGTAAAAACACAAAATCCCACTATGTGCTATTTGCAAGAGACAAATCTAGAACACTTGTCATAGATTATAAAGAGATGGACAAAAATATACCAGGCAGATGCTAACAAAAGTAGAAGTGGCTGTGATAGCTTCAGACTATATAAAAGAACCCAAGATGAAAATCATTAAATGGGACAAAGAAAAATTTCTTTTTGGTTGATAAATACAGTGTTGCAGGAGATTTTGTAAAAATTTATCTGCAATTTAAAAACTTCATTTCAAAATTATAGAGTGAAAATTTAGAAATACAAGGAAAAATGGACCCACCAATTATAACGAGAAGCTTTAACACATCTCTTCAAAATCAGTGGATCTACCACTATGCACTCATTAGAATGGCTAAAATAAGAAAATGGAATACCATGCTGGTGAGTATGCAGAGCAACTGGAATTCTCATAGCTGGTGAGAATGCAAAAAGCTTCAGTCACTCAAAACAGTTTGGCAGTTTCTTTAAATGCTAAACATACACATACCATATGACCCAGTAATCCCACTCCTGGGTATTTAAAGAGATGAAAATTTATGTTCATACAAAATCTGTATATGGATGTTCATAGTAACTCTATTCGTAATTACCAAAATATCTTTCAACAAGTGAATGGATAAATAGTGTTACATCCATATGGTGAAATACTACTCTGCTCACACCTGTAATCCTAACACTTTGGGAGGCTGAAACCAGAGCATCGCTTGAGGGCCAGGAGTTCAAGACCAGCCTGGGCAACATGGCAAGACCCTGACTCTACAAAAAAAGTAAAACATTAGCTGGATGCAGTAGCACACGCCTATAGTCCTATCTACTTGGGAGACTGAGGTGGGAGGATGGCTTACGTCCAGGAATTCGAGGTTGCAGTGACCGCCACTGCACTCCAGTCTGGATGACAAATCAAGAGGAAAAAAAGATGAATTAAAAATAAATTTTTACAATCTGCATTCTTTAAAAAGACATCATACTTCATTCTCCTGGTCTCAAGTGATCCTCCCACCTTGGCCTCCCAAAGTGCTGGGATTACATATGTGAGCCACTGTGCCCGGCCCTAAAAAGTGATAAGAGGTTGAAAATGCAAATAAACCAAACATCTTAGGAGAAATTGAAAAAACAGGACACGAACTTCTTTTAAAAAGACAAATACTATTTTTTAAAAAGCCTTCAAAGAACACATTTATTTGTAAACCATTTCAGAGGATAGAAGAGATGTAAAGCTTCCTAATTCATTCCATATGGTTGGCATGATTCTTATACCAAAATTGCACAAATAAAACACAAGGAAAACTGTAAACCAAACCCAATTAATGTAGGTTCAAAATTAAAAAAAAAAAAACCTAGCAATTTGAATTCAGCATTGTAGTAAAAGATATATCATTTTTGAGTAGGATTTATACCAAAATATGTAAGATTGAGTCAACAGTAAGTGTAACTCACTAAATTAACAGATTAAAGAATTATATAAACATCTTCACAAGCTGTAAAAGCATCTGGTAAATTCAACATCCTCTGATACTCTTACTCTAGAAATATTAATAGAAAGAAACTTCCTTAGCTTAGCTTCTTGGCTTGATTAAATGTACCTATCAGAAATCTGCAGCAAACAGACTTGGTGAAAAGTTCTTGCTGAGACAAAATATAGTGTTAAAAAGTATACATGATGGGAAATGAGACAAGGCTGTCGTTGTTTATAAATAAGGGGTGGTTTCTTTTTTTTTTTTTTTTGGACCAAGAAGAAACCCATGGTGATCTGTTGGCACGCTATTAATATTATAACTAATGAGAAAGCTTAGTAAGCAGGCTGTGCACAACACCTGCACAGGTGCAACTTTTGTATACACCAGAAATAAGCAATTAGAAATGTACTGGGGGGGAAAAAAGATTGAGCCAGGCACAGTGGTGTATGCCTGTAGTCCCAGCTTCTCGGGAGGCTGAGGCAGGAAGATCTCTTGGGTCCAGGAGTTTGTGGGAAGCCTGGGCAACATAGCAAGATCCCATCTCTAAATATATATATATAAAATATATATGTGTGTGTGTATATATATATATATATATATATGGGGAACTAGATCCTTATGCACCATTCATAATACCAGCAAGAACTAAATATTATCTAGAAATAAGATTCACAAGAGAAATGTAAGGCCTATATGAATAAAATAATAAATCTATGCTGAAGCGTATAAAAAGAAGACCCCCAAAATAGGCATGCCATGTTTCTGTGTAAGAAGACTCAATATAATAAATATGTCCATTCTACCAAATTGCTTTATATTAAATAAATTCCAAGCAATTTCATACAGTCACAGCAAAAATTTTTACATGGATGTAACAACCTGATTATAACATTTATCTGAAAGACATAAAGCACAAAACAATTCTGATTAGATGTCAAAGCAATCCATGGAGCTAGGGTAAATGTGCTGTTGGCATATGAATAATCAAATCAGTTAAAAGCACAAAACAGAATCCAGGCACAGAGCAGTGTGTGTGTGGGAACTTGATATTTGAAAAATGGCATCACAAATATTAGGTTACTAAGTATGGGATGTCCGATTTCCTTAAGTACTAAGTCTGACAGTTGATATTTCTGACATTTCACTTTGGCACTCTTTTTTTTTTTTGAAGGTACATCCTCATTCTTTCAAATGAACGTTTTTGGCTTGTGATTATCTTTCAGATTTTTTTAGAGCAATGTGAACCATGGATAAATAAAAAATTCATGTTATTTTTGAATATGAGTTCCTTTGTGGAACCAATGCAGTGCAGATAGCTCAAAATATCAACGAAGTATTTGGGAAGTATGTGGCTAATGAACACACAGTACATCGATGGTTTGAGAAATTCCATTCTGCCGATTTTAATCTTGAAAATGAGCCATGTGGGTGATCTGAGACCAAGGTGGATAAAGATGATCTGAAAGCCGTAGTGGAAGCAAATCCATCCCAACGTATGTGTGAATTAGCAGCAAGATTTGATGTTACCATTCTGACAATATTGGACCATTTGAAACAAATGGGCAAGGTAAAGAAGAGGGATAGATGGGTTCTGTGTGAATTAAATGAACATCAGAAGAGAAATCATCTTGAAGCTTGCCTTTCTTTGCTGTCATGACATAAAGGGGAGCCATTTCTACACTGTATTGTTACATGGATGAAAACTTGATTCTTTTTGACAATCGCAAGCATTTGGCACAATGGTTGGATAAAGATGAAGTGCCTAAACGCAGTCCAAAACCGAATATTCATCAAAAAATGCTAATGGTGTCTGTTTGTTAGTATTATCCACTACAGCTTCATGAAACCTGGTCAATCGATTATAGAGGATGTCTGCTGCAACCAACTGGATGAGATGATGAGGATGCTTGCGATTAAGGGCCAAGATGGGTCAATAGAGACAGGACGATCCTCTTGCAAGACCACATGTCACAAAAAACAATGCTGCTCAAACTATAGAAGCTGGACTTGGAAACTCTCTGTCATCCACCTTATGCACCAGACCTTGCACCAGCTGACTACCACTTCTTGCAAGGAAAAATATTCAGTTCTCAACAAGCTGTGGAAAAGGCCTGTCACGATCTCATCACCACTCACTCTACAGTCTTCTTCGCTGCTGGAATAAACAAAGCTATCGTTAAGATGGTAAAATTGTGTCAATAGTTTAGGCACATACTTTGATTAATTGTACTGCTTCTGGTTTGAGATATAATAAACTAAACTTTTGATTTGAAATTGAACATTTCATATTTACTGGCCTAATAAGTAGGGAAGGGTTTGAACAGTAAATGATGTAGAGATTGATTACTTGGAGAACATTTTCTTATTTCATATCATAGATAGGAAAATTGAGATGAATTAAACATGCAAATGTAAAAAGAACTAGAAGAAAATATTGGAAAAAATTTTTAGTAAATGTGGGGTGAGAAAGGCATTCCTAACCAAGACACAAAACCAAGTAGCCATGAAGGAAAAAAAAAAAAAACAAAAACGATTGTTTGACTACATTTTAAAAAAAGAAAACTTCTATACACAAAATTAGATATCATAAATAAAAGTCAAAACGTTAGGAAAATATGTGTAATATAACAAAAGGTTTAAAATAATATAAAGAGCACCTACAAACAAAAGTTGACAAAGGATATAAAAAGATTTTGTAAAGAAGGAGAAATAGAGACAGCAAACACATAACATTGAACTTTATAAGCAATCAGGAAAATTAAAGCTAAAATGAAGTACTGTTTTTCAATACACTGAAATGGCAAATATTAAAGGACTGGTAATAGTACTGGAGATAATACGAGAAAATGAGTACTCTCAGTCATACTTTTTTAAATTTCAGAATATCACGGGGGACAAATGTCTTGGTTACATCAATTGCTTTTGTACCATTTGAGTCAAAGTTGTAATTGTGCCCATCCCCCAGAGAGCATGCGTTATACCCGTTAGGTGTGAATTTACCCCTCCCCTCCCCTGCCACCTGCTCGCTTTCCAATAAATGTTATTTCCATATGAGTCATTGTTGAAGGAAGAAGAAATTGATACAGCTTTTTGGGTGGACAATTTGGCAGTGTATATCAATATGTAAAGTGTTAGTCTAGCCTTTGTTCTAACAACTCTAATTGTAGGCATCCAGCCTAAAGAAATATTCACCCAAGTGTCTGAAGAGTCAGGTACAAGACTGTGTGATGAAGCATTTTTTGAAATGCTAAAAAGTTAGAAACAACATAATTGTACATGATGCAGAAATTGAATGAGTACATCCCGATTCCTACCGTGTAATACTCTGCAGCAGATAAAGACAGCAGCTCTATAGTGTGGACATGAAAACACTTCCCAGACATAGTGATGGGAAAAACAAGCTGCACCATAATTGCTCACTCCTGTTTACTTTTGTATAGTTAAAACCTGTTTATATATATGCAGCATATATGTGTGTTGGTGTGTGCCCTAGAAAATCATCTGTAATCATACGTGTCAAGCTGTTGACATGGTTTCATTTGCCAAAGGCAGTAGTGTTGAAAGAGGAGCAATGAAAGGGGGATTTTCACATTTTACTCCATTTACTTCTAGGTTGTTTGATTTTTTAAAAATAAGTATGGTTTTATGTGTGACAAGCAATTTTCTAAATTCCTCTTTGTCATAGAAAACTTAGAAAATGAAAATGTATAATCTGTTACCCCTTATGCCCTGTGTCCATTTTTTTCCTTCAAAATGTGTCTGTCCTATTTCCTTATCTACGTGAATGAAACTGTGCTTCACTACAGAACCTCCTCTCGGAGATTTGTGCTCCTGAAGTGTTGGGGTAGCCGACTAGCATACTCAGATTTTTTTAATCACAACCTGCAGTAAAAATTACATTTTCTGCAAAGTAAAAGGTAATCGTTCTGGCCCCACCTTCCTTTTGTGCACATACAATGAATGGAAAATTTCACCAAAAGACTCTTACTGTATTCTAGTGACTCACTCATGTTCTGTTCTATTCCATTCCTTTAAAGAAAATTCAGTTTGCAGCCCACTAAGTATGTTTCACAGTCCACTAATGGGTCATGCCCTACTGTTTGCAAACACTTATTTCAAACATTCGTTTCATGTACCCCGACAAAGCTGCTACTCCCACATTTGCTTTATTTTATGGCTGAAAGTCATTCCTACATTTGTGTTACTTCCGAAGCTGAGCTTTCCTGAGCTCTCTCTAACTCTCAACGGTCTCACGGTAATTGTTGTTAGATTTTCCCCTTTTCAAAACCCTTTAGTGACACTGAAAGCCTGGGTTTTCAAATTGACACATCTATAATTTGGTCAATTATATTTGACCAAATATAATTTGGTCAAAAAGTTAAAAGACAAGAAGACGTTGCCCTGTGGCTAAAGGTTCTCACTTGGTGTGGTTGGCTGCTCCCAGAGGCACAGAGAGTGCCCACGTTCTCTCCGTACAGTTCGTCCATTTTAAACCAGCGGGCATTTAAAAACAACAAAAACCAAAAACCAGATAGTTTAGGAATAGGGAAGGACATTGCCTATAGATTAAAGAATCATTAGCTTTGTTCCTGAGAGACCAGTGAGGATTAGTTGGTTTATTTAATGTCTTAGAAAGATAGTCCTTAAAGTCCTTGAAATGTGGAGGAGTCTTTTATCTCTTTAAAAAAATCAAGAAAACTCCACAACATCTTAAAGCTAGATAATCCTAGTTCAATATCTTAAATGATGAAATTTGAGTAGGGTTTGAAAACACTGAAATCAATTTGCTAACTAGCTCTAATTTCTTTATACCAAAGCCAAACTTTACCTAAACCTTTCCTGAGAGTTGAGTGCCTTATTACACATCAGACAGGAGACACTTTCACAGGTTATTCCAAGTCCTGCACACCTATAAGGGGTAAAAGGTGTTATCATTATTTGAGAGAAGAAGAAATGAGGCCCAAGAAGTATTGATTAACTTGGTTAGGGGGCTTCAAGTAGCACAAGGTAGGAGCAGAATTTGTTGACTTCTAAACCTGTCCTCTTCCCACACTGTGTGGCTTTCTGCATTCTGTCCTGCACAAATATTTATTCCACAAATATTTATTGTCACTGACCGTAACAAAAGAATGGAGCTGTGCATTAGAGAGGCTGCAGCCGGGAATCATACCATGGTCCGTGTTGGTGCTCACAGGTAAGTAAACTGTAGGCTGTTTTTGTGATGTGTGGCTAGAATGGCAAGTGAGGCTATGAAACATATTTTTCCTGACTTTCTGTTCTTTACGGAAACTGAGGCTTATATCACTTTCTTTAAGTTGGGAAAGTTAGTCTCTTTCCCAACTTAGATGATATAATAACTGTAAGTTTAAATTGGCTAATGCCTCCAAACATTTTGGAATAATCTTCCATTCCATTCATTTTTGTTTTGAAAAAGTTAAATATTTTAAATAAATTTTTGCTGAAATCATTCATCTTAAATAGAGAAAAGTCCATAGTCTTTAAGGGCTAGATTTTTTAAAACAATTTTTTTTTGTCTGTTATAATTTTGGTAGAGACAGCCCATCTGTCTGAAGGGTGTAGATTTTGAATACAGTAGACAAGATACAGTTTGGTGTTTTCTCTCACTAATAGGAGTAGATTTACACTGAATCTTATAGTGGAGGTTAACATTTTAGACCTTTTGCTTTAAGTTAAAATAGATCCTGAGGTCTAAGACCCTCAATTGCCAGTGATTTTTCCAAGCCTTTCAAGTGATTGCGTTTTTTTTTTTTTTTTTTTTAAGACAGAGTCTCACTCTGTTGCCCAGGCTAGAGTGAGTGCCGTGGCATGAGCCTAGCTCACAGCAACCTCAAACTCCTGGGCTCAAGTGATCCTCCTGCCTCAACCTCCCCAGTAGCTGGGACTACAGGCATGCGCCACCATGCTCAGCTAATTTTTTCTATATATATTTTTAGCTGTTTATGTATAATTTCTTTCTATTTTTAGTAGAGATGGGGGGTCTCATTCTTGCTCAGGCTGGTCTCGAACTCCTGAGCTCAAGCGATCTGCCCGCCTTGGCCTCCCAGAGTGCTAGGATTACAGGCGTGAGCCACCATGCCCGGCCCAAGTGATTACATTTTAAAAGAGGACCACAATCAAACTTTCCACAATTTACAAAGATTATAATCATTTAGGGGCTCCTCGTGTTTGGTCAACTGCTAGAGACCCATGATTCTTCTCTACGATAAAAAGATTCTTCTCCATCTGACTCGTGCGTCTCACACATTGTCTCTAGAAGGGAGGCCTCATGCCTTTGGCCTTTGGTTGGAAAGCACTGGCCGTGCTTCTCCCTGGGGCTCCATCAGGAGAGACTGCAGGGAAATGTGAAACAGCTTCATCTCATCAGGGACTTCAGAGTCCCACGTGGAGGAGGCAAGGCGCTTGCTAGAGCTGGGACAGTCTTACCTCAAAGTGGGCAGAGCTGCTTCTTCAAGGTGGGTTTGCTTTAAATGGTTTTGAGAAAAAGCAGCGTCAGAGGAGAGCTACGCCTGCAGCAACTTGGGGCCTCAGCCAGTCTTGGACTTCTGCCAGGTTTGGGGAGGGCTGCACAGGCGGCAGGACTGACCTTACAAGACTGGATTTCTTCCAGTTAGGTTCACAGGTCATGGACTCCAGGCAACTGCCCAAGAGAGTGACATCCTGGAGAGCCTGAAGCCAAGATTTTTCTGCAGAGGACATGAGACCCCTTTGACTGACCCTGAACCGCAAAAAATTGGAGGGGAAATAAATTTGGACTTTTAATTTCTTTAGACCTCAACTTTCAAGAAAAAGGTCATTTTTTTTTTTTTTAGACTTTAATGCCTCACTGAGAATTTAATAATGTGAAGTATTTCATATAGTTCAAACCAGGGCATTTTAATATTGCTGCATTTATTATTTGGAGTCATTTTATGCCTTCATTTGAGTTCACTGCATAATCTCCAGAGCTCTATTGAATGTCCTACCTGAGAAAATGTAATTTGGAAAACAGACCGAGGAGTGAATTTTCAGCCTAGGGCACGTAGCCTTCAGTAAATTTGACCAATGCTACCGGGGAGTGAATTTTCAGGCTAGAGCACATATAGTCTCCAGTAAATTCAACCAATGTTCTATTCAGGCCCATTTCAGAACCCTCAGGGTCCAGTCACTGACCTCGGGGGTTCCAGAAGGAATCGTGATGATGTCAGGGTGCAGCCTCACAGGGCTGAGGGGAATTGTTCACTACCCTCAGCTTCCCTTCCCACGTGGGCCGTGCTGCACCCGTTGAGCTAAGAAAGCCAAGCGTTAGAGATATTGAGGAGCAGGGAGAGGGACGTCTCCCCCTCCTTTCAGGTGTCAGCCTAAGGTCCATTAAGAGGGGTGTCTGTTTTCTCAAAGGTTTAGGGGACTAAGCTTTCATTCCTCTTTCCAGACTGCCTTCGTCCTCCCAGGTTGAAGGAGTGGCTCATTCAGGCTGGTGAGATTGGCAAAAGGTTCATTATACATGCTGGCCTGCCCTATCTGGTTCTCTCTTGGATCTTGCCTGTCCCAAGGTAGCATGCAGTCTTCCCTCTGGTCTTATCCTTTTTCTGCAGTAAATTCACCAGGGCCTTTTCTGCCTCTGTTGCAAGATGAGGCATAGCACGCCTGCCATTGCCTCATGAGTCAATGCCATTTGTTGGGGAAGGGAATGGAAAGATTTGCCTGGATTGTCTTCCAGTCATAGAGTCCAATCCACTTTGAAAAGTACTGAAGCTGCTATTTCCTTCCCTATTGGAGTCTACTGAGCTTCTGTAAATAGGTTTCAGTTGGGTTCAGAACTTTGGACAGGAGAAGGGTAGGGTTAATTAATACCCTAAAAGCTCAGCTGTCGTCCTTCACATGTCAAGAAACAACTCTAGAGTTCCACCTCCATAGCATAGTTTCTGTCACAGGAAAGACTGACTTCCTCAGTTCCAGTTAAAAGTCCTGGGGAAACAAGCTTACACATATTGGGTATAAAAAAAAATGAAACAAAACAGAAAATAACAGGTGTGGGCAAAGATATGAAGAAATTGGAATCCTTGTGTACTGTTGGTGAGAATGTAAAATGGTGCAGCCACTATGGAAAACAGTATGGGAGTTCCTCAAAATTTAAAAACAGAATTAACATATGATTTAGCAATACCACTTCTGGGTATATATCCAAAAGAATTGAAAGCAGGGTATCCAAGAGATATTTGTACACCCTTGTTGATAGCATCATTATTCACAGTAGACAAAATATGGAAGCAACTCAAGTGTCCATTGATGCACGAATGGATAAACAATATGTGATATATACATACAATGGGATATTATTCAGCCTTTAAAAGGAAGGATGTTCTGATACATACTACAACATGGATGAACCTGGAGGACCTTATGCCAAGTGAAATAAGCCAGTCACAAAAAGATGCATATTATATAATTCCACTTATAGGAGATACCTAGAGTAGTCAAATTCATAGAGACAGAAAGTAGAATGGTGGTAGTCAGGAGCCGGGGGAAGGCGGAAAAGGGGAGTTGTTTAAAGGGTATAGAGTTTCGGCTTTGCAAGATGAAAAAGTTCTAGAGATTGCACCATAATGTAAATGTGCTTAACACTACTGAACAATACACTTAAAAATGGTTAAGAAGGCAAATTTTAAGTGTTTATTACCATAATTTAAAAAAAATCCTGGGGAAGATTTTTGATGAACACCCTGTGGATCAGGGCATCGATCTTGAAACAATCAATTGTGGCCAACGGACAGAGTCGGCTCAGAACATAGAAGCCTCCACTCTTATGGAGAAAAGAGCACTGAATGACCACTACTCCTGGCCTTCATGGAATTTGAAGCTAGTGAGATGTTGGAAAGTTCTGGAATCCTGTGGCTAAAAAAGTACCTGTGACCATGAAATTCATAAATGGAACTGAAGAGTCATTGTGATTTTTGCATAAGAAACAATTCTGTAGTTTTCTTCTTACAAAAAGGAAGGGATGAACTATCTATTATTTTTGAGCTGACCGAGTCAGAAAAATAAAACAAATAAATCTCAGAGGTTCAATCTGAGATGACAGGACAGGAATGCAGGATGGACAGATTTTTTGCTGCAGCTCTAGGAGAAAATGTTCTGGCATGGTAAATATTTTTCAGTGATGTATGGTCTTCTGGGTTCTGCCATTTAAGGTCATGTGCAATTCAGAGCAATAAGGATTCAATAATTTTAAAATAAAAACTTCTTGCTTTTGTAATATCACCTGGCAATTTGGTTCGGGATAAAACATTAATCACTGATTTTGTGTTGAAACTTGGATTTCTGCTGTGCTAGTTAGTAACTCATTCTAAATAGTCTACCTGTGTGGTCAATGAACTGGAATGTCTAGGAGATGGTATATATCAGCCAAACATCTCGGGATTCTGACTGTTGACAAAAGTCGAGATGAGGTCACTGGACAGAGCAGTGTAAAAGAGAAGGGAAGGTGAGGTGGATGGATCGTGTTTGCCTTCCCAGTCCTCTGCCTTTCTTCTCCAAGAGCATTCCCCTTGGGGTTGAGCTTTTTCCACCTCACTTTGTGGTTCAGTGGGTGCTGCCAATCCTCCTGCTCTGCACCCCTGGGTGCAGGGGTAGGCACATGACCCAAAGGCACTGGAGTCCTTCCAAGATGATTTTCAACCTTTGAACACGGGAAGAGAATCTCTTCCCTCCCGGCAAAGATGGTACAGTCACTGGCTGAGGTTATAGGCTGAGGAGAAAGCCAGTTTGTATGAATGAAATGTGACTAGAGAAGCAAAGATAGAAAAGAAAGATATACACGGATGCACACCTCACAGCATTTGGGGTTTTTGTTCAGGTTGGCCCCAAAGTACAGCCTTACCCTTGTCCACTTACCCTGAGGTTTGGTTCCAGATTCCACGAATGGAATCATTTCTCTCTAAGCTGGTTGGAGCTGGATTTCTTCTACTTTCAATTAAAAGCATGCAGGGGTGCAGCTCAGGACATTAAGCACAGGCCACCCAGCATTCCAACAGGGTGGAGGAGACGTCCCTCTGAAGATGGAGTCGTGACAGGATTAGGCTACTGCCTTCCCTTCATGAGAAAACAAAGAGTAGCGGGAAAAGGCATCTTGAACGCTAGACTAAGAGCAAAGGAGAGAGATCTGGTTTCCTCTCCCACCGTTAACGTGTGGTTGATCTTGAGTGAGTTACTTTCTACTCCTTTGTAAAATGAGGGGTTAGACAACAACATCCGAGGAGTAGATTCAGTTCTGATATTCTTTCAAATACTTACATGTCAATTTGATTTATGCTATTGAGTCTTCTCTTAGTTTTTACTTCAACTCTGCTTTCAGTTCTTCACTCAAGTCTTGCTTACCTCACTTTTTTTTTTTCTTTTCTCTCTCTCTCTTTTTTTTTTGTTTGAAACAGAGTCTTGCTCTGTTGCCTGGGCTAAAGTGCTGTGGCATCATCATAGCTCACAGCAACCACAAACTCCTGGGCTCAAGCGATCCTTCTGCCTCAGCCTTCTGAGTAGCTGGGACTGGGACTACAGGCATGCTATTTTTTGGTGTGTGGTGTGTGTGTGTGTGTGTGTGTAGACGGGATCTCATTGTGTTGCTCAGACTGGTCTCCAACTCCTGGTCTCAAGAAATCTTCCTGCCTCAGCCTCCCAAAGTGCTAGTATTACAGATGTAAGCCACTGCACCTGGCCTACTTCCTTTAACAGGGTTTAACTTTTGTCCTTCCTGAGTTGGCTAGAGGAGCAAAGACAGGGAAAAAATAGCCTACTCTATATCTCCTCAGTTAAATTGAGCACTCAGCTATTTAATAGGGAAAATATATCTGTTTATTGGTACAATAGGGCATAAAGAAGACAATATAAAGAGCTATCAAATGGTCCTCAGCATATTCTGGTCCCCAGGTTGGATACTGTCACTGGCTGATATTTTATCACAAGAGGGGAATGGCCAAAGATAGAAGGGAGATATAGCCAGGAGCCGAGTTCTACTGTTTGAAGAGGGATTTGAGCTGCTATTATGGAAGACCCTTGGAAAAATTCCCTGTGTAAGTCTGAGTTCCTCCAATGCAACCAGGTATTAAATAAGATCTTTTCAACAGACTGGGACTATTGCTCATAAGCAAAATATACCAGGATTTCTGTGTTCCTTTCAGAAAATGTCTATGTTGTGAGGAAGGAGAATAATGTGGTGTCTTTTGAAAGGACTGAGTCCCTCTGAAAAATATGCTTGCTTGTTCCTTGGAAAGGTGTGTGTGTGTGTGTGTGTGTGTGTGTGTGTGTGTGTGTGTGTCCAAAATAAGCTAAAGAAGATTTTGATTGGTTGACATCATGAACTTTTAATTTTTGTGTTGGGGGAAATAAAAAAATGGGTCAGATTTCTCAGGACAAGTGTGCTTTCAGAGGCTCAGCTGAACTTTTCAGCAAAACTCATGGTTGGCCATGTGCTGGGGAATAAACTTCATCATCTCTGTAGCCTGGGATGGTTTGGACTGTTGAAAAGTTTTATTCTCAGATGGTGAGTTCTTTTTATTTGTATAGACGCTGTATTTAACAGAGAGTAAAATTTCTGTCGTTTGTTATGCTGTGATTTCTGTTTCCTTGTGATGAAAAAGTTAAAGGATGGAATTGCCCAAAGAGGAGAGGCACCCCAAATCATGGTTGTCCCTGAAAGAAACTGGGTCTCCTGGTGTCTTCTGAACAAGCAAGACACATACCTGAGCTGGTATGGCTCTTAGTTGGGCTCACCTGCCCCCACCTTCTGCTACTATCTATCAAACAGGATCTTCTCATCTAAACTACTGTGTTATGTCAGAAATGGGGACTTCTCCTGGTTTATTTTTTCCTAAGGCCCATGCAGAGACGTGGCCTGAAAAATTATTGGTTCAAATACTTTATCCTACTCAGTAATACCAAAAAAGGAAAATGTGTGGGCATGTGGGCATGCATGATGTGCATATGGCCAGTTATTTCTGGTTTCTTTACATTCTGAGTCAAAACATGCTTAATATCTGATATCTGCTATGTAAAAAAAAAGCGAAGTGCAAGGTAGTGCAAAGTTACTATGCTACTTTTGTGTAAAAGGGAGGCAGGGAATCAGTATACTGTATATTTGTATTTGCTTATGTTTGCTGAAAAAACTGTGGAAAGATACAAAAGGAAATGATAAAAGTGGCTACCAGTGGAGGTGGGGTGGGCCTAGGTGGGTGGAGGACAAGGACTTTTCAGTGTACATCTGTTACATGTTTGATTTTGCAATCGTGTGAACGTATTACCAGTTCAGAAAATAAACTCAATACTTAAACCAAAATTGTCCTTGAGGGTTGGATACTCTCTGTCTACAATCCGAATTTCTGGAATGTTTGAACTTTTAAAAGTGATCATGAGTTACCTTTGCCCCAAGAAAACTTAGGGAGAAAACCGTTATGGAATAACAAATGCTACTAACATTTTTCCTATGTAAGGAGATCTAGGAAAACAAAGGCCAAGCATCAGACATTTCTTCAGGGACTAAAACAGTGTGTAAAGGTGTCAAGTCCAAAAAGTAGGGAAGGAAAGAGAATTTCCGAATCACTGGGTCTTCTACATAAACACATCTCAAAATTTTTATTGTACACTGATAGCTTCTCCTCTGAGCCCTGCCCTTAGGATAATTAAATATTTCCCTATGGCACTCAGCAATCGCAGAGAGATTTAAGAGTAGAACAGTGGCAACAGCTAACTTGATGATTAAACAGATGAAAAAAGGTGAGCATTAGCTTGAGATGAAAAGAAGCCACAGATCTACAGAGAAAAGTGGAAGACCTTAACCAGGGCTGCTTAAGATACCATGGATCAAATCCGGGGCTGGCAGGATAGGAGGGCATTGCCAGCAAAAAGCCACAGGAATGCAGTTTGAGGCCCTTGTCGCCTATTTGGAAGGGCTGCAACATTTTGTGTAGGAAACGGCAGCATCCCTCCAAGGCAGCAAGCGGGGCAAGGCAGGGCACGTCACCGGCTTGTGCAAAGGCTCCCTCTGCACGCCCTTCCTTTGAGATCTTATCTGATTGCTCAGGTTCAGCTAGAACTATTCTGAGCTTGCTCTCTTCTGGAAGAATTTAAATGACTTTACTGACATCTTTAAATCATTTTAAGAAAACAGGGAAGCATGCATAACACAGAGGGTTATATCTTTTAGAATAGAAATGCAGTGATTTGGTGTCTTCTCCTTGGTTCAATGACCAGACTGTTGGTGACCCTGGATAAATCCTTGATGTGGGTTTCAGCTTGTCCATCTATGGAATGGGAAAATATGTTACCAAAAGGGGACAGGAGATACACCTCTGAAGCCCCAGACGGAAGGAGTAGCCCAGCCTTCCAGCATCATTTTTATCCTCTTGGGCTGCTTTCTCCATCAGAAAGTAAAGGAGTTGCCCCAAATTCCTGAGATTTGTGATTTGAATTCAATAATTCAATAACAAACACCAAAAAATATATGTAAGACACATTGAAAATACTTTATGTTTTGATACATGAAAATGATCCTATATTGTTTGAAAGAGAGTGGGTGCTTTTGACTTTATTCTTAATTAAATACATTTAGTGATTTTCTTCTATCTGTAACCTTAGAATTCAAAATGCGTGCAGAGTTTCTTTGGGCTCCTAAATGCCACAGGGTCAGAATATTTAACCAGAATTCATTAATCATCTTTAGCTGTCCAAGGAAGTTTATTCACACTTAGAGATTCGAGACACATGGGGCTACTCTGAGGACATTGAGTCATTCTATATTACCTAAGAGTTCCATTTTGGTGATGCAAGTTAAAGGATGATAAGATATACAATCAGTATAAATATTATTATTATTTTTAAAGTTCTTTCATCCCACTCGTTAGTTCTGCAAGACTCCACCCAAATCCTTGGGCAGTCATCCAGAACAGCTTTGTGCTGACTTAGAAGGTAACATAACTTTTCCTCCTCACTGCCTTAGGACAATGCTGGGAGAGGCTGGCTCTCAGAATGTGTGGGTAGATGATTCTAGATGACATCCCAAGATTGCTTCCAGCTCTGTGAGTTTGGGAAATAAATGTACACTGCCCTCTTGCCCAGGCCCTCCAACCGCCTCTTCTCCCTCCACAAAACATGTCCCATCTATAAACATCAAGGTCTACCATGAACTTTGAGTGGTTGTGCAAATTCAGAGGAATGTGACTGGATCCAGTGCAAGCTGAAAAGAAGTGATTATTGGGTAAGCTCCCACGTGTAGCATCACTTGTCAGTGAAAACACTAACCTAGAATTCTAACGCATGGTGACATGTTAGTACTCGATGAGGCCGTCAGCCTCTGCAGAAATGTCCTGTGGGAGGAGGGCCTCAGCAGACATAGGCTCACAGAGGCTGCAAAGCAGTGTCCCAGGATCTTCAGGGTTCCACCCCACTCTTTTAAAATGACCAGCCCAGCAACTGACTGTTAGCATTTTCGTTGATTTCCTTCTTCTTGCCCTGTACTTTCACTCAGAAATATTCACCAAGCGCCTAATAAGCTTGATGTTGGGAAGTAGCAGTGACCAAGGCAGACTCAGTCTCAGCTTCGTGGAGAACTTACGTGCTAGTGAGGAAATGGACAATAAATACGCTGTATTGCAGAGACTGGCAACTTACGAGAGAAATAGTTAAGGGCTGAGCCAGGAGGGGACCAAGAACCAGGTCAAGAATGGTCTGTGGGACCATTAGGAGTTTGGTCGTTGTTCTGAATGCAACAGGAAGCCATTAGAGGGGTTTAAGAAGGGGACTTCCAAGAACTACTTTACATGTTTCAAAAAGATGACTGTGGTTGCTGTTGGGAAAGTGGGTTCTAAGTGGGGGAGGGCAAGTGGTCAATGCAAGAAGACCAGGCCCAGGAGTCTGAAAAGGGTCTTAGGACCTTGGACTATGCAGGTGGTGTGGAGAGAGGACGGATGGATTAGAGAAAGGTTCTGGGGTAGAGCAGACAGGATATGAGAATAAGGAAAGATGAAAGCCCCTTTGAAACTTTGCTGAAAGGGGTAGGGGAGAATTAATTAATAATGGGAAGAAGTTTCCTGCCTCTAGAGGTAAAGACTTCAAGTTTGGGACAGACTCTTTGTTTTGGGAAAATTATCACAATTAGTACAGTATGTATAACTTCATTCTTTCATCCAACAAGTCTTCATTGTGAGCTTACCCCGGGCTAGGCAATGTTCTTGGTATATTAGCAAACCAAGTAGGAAAAACCACAGAGCTTGCATTCTACCGGACAATACATGTAATAAATGAACTTATTATATAACATGTTAGAAGGTGATTCACGCTTTGGAAAAAAGAGAAATGTTAGCAGGGTTAGAGGAATCCAGAGGACCAGGTGTGGAGGGGGAGGTTGCGGTATTAAATAGGGGATCGGGGCAGGCCTCATCGAGTGGATGACATTTGTAAATAGGAAACAATTCTATATAAACATACCAAATACCAGCTCCAGGAGGGCAGGGGCCATGGCTGCTTTCTTCATCATACAAGGTAGGAATGCAGTACAGTCACCTGCCGCATATTGACGTCTTGGTCAACAACAGACTTCATATACTACGATGGTCCCATAAGATTATAATACCATATTGGTACTGTGCCTTTTCTATGTTTAAATGTATTTAGATTACACAATACATTGTGTTCCAGTTGTCTACAGTACAGTAGCAATAAGCCACATCATATAGCCTAGGTGTGCAGTAGGCTATACATCTAGATTTTCGTAAGTAGTCTGTGATGTTTGCACAAAGACGAAATTGCCTAAGGACACATTTCTTAGAAGGTAACCCCGTTGTTGAGCAATGCATGCCTGTCTTTGTTGAATGAATGAATGTTCAATGAATGAATCTAAATGCGTTTGTTAATGTTCTGGTTTGGGACTATGAATTGTTGTCTAAGTTTCAGTAGGAATTGTGACTCCAAGGAAGTGGGCTTAAAAAATTTTTTTAGTGGGGGAACCATTGTTATTTCTGTCTGTGTGCAAGCAGAGGTGGGTTAACTGCTGTGGTGATGGGAAGCAGCTTTTATTTTCATTCTGATCCTTCTCCTGGAGCATATTCCTGTGTCACACACCATGCTCAGTAGTGTGCTAGTGCCCCATTTGCACACACCACAGGGCAAGCCAGCCTCCCCTCCCCTCTAGCGACTCTGCTCCCCTCCCCTTCCGCAGTCTGTTTCTATGGTGACAGAAACATTCCTCTCACCACGGGCAGGGTTGAGTTCTTGTTTTTATTTCTTTTTAAATTAGTCTTTACTGCCTTTCTGTACCAAACATAAGCCAAACAATAAAGTCAAACAACAATCCGTGTTTACCTCTAAGGCAGTGTATGTGGTTCTTTGGAGTTGGGACTTAGTTTGGGGTATAAGAAAAAAGAGGAGGAAGAAACAGGAATTTTCAAGCCCTGAACTAGCTTCTGCCCCCATTATCCCTGGATTTGCTCTGTCTCCTTCCTTTGCCTTAGTATTTTCTCTGGCTCCATAAAGAAAAGAAAGAAAAAAACAATTCACAGATTATTGGCTCTATAAAAGTCATTCTAAAACTGAGACTGGATGGTTGTCTATAACAGATGCATGCAGACTTTGTACAGGTAATTAAAAAAGTGCTCTGTGGGTGATTTTCATGCTTCCACGTGGAGCCCTCCCGTGAGGCAGCCCTGGTGAGCAGTGCTGCTGCAGCAAAGCACACGCACGTGAGCAGGGCCGGCAGGGCTGGGAAAGAGAAAACCAGCGGGTAAACAAGTCACAGAGACGGTGCTCCTTTCCTTTAAAAAACAAAAAAGTAAAATAAGTATATTTTCACACTTAAAAAGTCCTGATGGTCTTTCCATATTGGAATCTTTTTTTTTTTTTTTTTGAGACAGAGTCTTGCTCTATTGCCCAGGCTAGAGTGCCGTGGCATCAGCCTAGCTCACAGCAACCTCAAACTCCCGGGCTCAAGCAATCCTCCTGCCTCAGTCTCCTGAGTAGCTGGGACTACAGGCATGTGCCACCATGCCCGGCTAATTTTTTTTCTATATATATTTTTAGCTGTCCAGATCATTTCTTTCTGTTTTTAGTAGAGATGGGGTCTTGCTCTTGCTCAGGCTGGTCTCAAACTCCTGACCTCGAGTGATCCTCCCGCCTCGGCTTCCCAGACTGCTAGGATTACAGGTGTGAGCCACCACGCCCAGCCCCATATTGGAATCTTTTGGGGATGTTAAGAGATAGGAGCAGTGTGTAATTTTATTTAATTTTGCCCATTAGTCCGTCGACAGCATGTCTCTTAAAAGACCCTTTTAGGGACTTTTTTGTGCAAAGCTTGCAGGGGAAAGCTCTCTATAGCCATCATTTAACAATGAAGCAAAGTGGTTAAACCCTGAAGACATTACTCTAAGTGAAATAAGCCAGTCACAAAAGAACACATTCTGTGGGATTCCACTTACAGGAGATACTTAGAGTAGTCAAATTCATAGAGACAGAAAGTAGAATGGTGGTCACCATTCTGGGGCTGGGGGAAGGGGGAAGTTATTGTTTAATGGGTACAAAGTTTCACTGTGGGAAGATGAAAATTCTGGACATGGATAGTGGTGAAGTTTGCACAGAAAGGTGAATCTAACTTAATGCCACTTAACTGTACATTTGAAACTGGTAAATTTTATGTTATGTATATTTGATCACAGTAAAAAAAGTGAAGCAAAGTAGGGTAAGGAAGTACACTGAGGTAGTAAAGTGAGTAGGATGGATACCTTTTCCTGTCTGTTGGGGTCAGAATAAAGAATATAATAGGATTTTGACTTTTTGTTTCTTTTTGCTATATAAATTATGATTATTCTTTCTCCTCCTTCCTCACTGTCTCTGGAAATCATGATGAGGGAAAAGGGTCTTTAGTTCCAACTACAAAAAGGGCAGCAGAAATAATCTTGTCTCATTCCAAGTAGGTTTTCTTCCTTGCTTGTATGGCCTTCTCTTCTTCCTACTCCCCTCTACACGGGACAGCCAGATCTGACAGCAAATCACAACAGAGCCCAGCATCTTTCACATACAGTAAGGACCCAATAAATAGGCGCAGTGGCTCACACAGTAATCCCAGCGCTTTGGGAGGGTGAGGCAGCAGGATTGCTTGAGGCCAGGAGTTCAAGGTTGCAATGAGCTATGATGGTGCCACTGCAATCTAGCCTGGACAACAGAGCGAGACCTTGTCTCTAATAAAACAAACAAATCAACCTGTGAAAATTGAGAATTTGCCCTTTTACAAAATTTATATTTCATAAAGAAGCTCTTTTTTAACTTGCTAAATGAGAATCTACTAAAGAGGGGAGGGGGATCTCCCGAAACGCAGGGGCTCCCTGGGCTGTCTTTGTACATCAGCACTGCACAACAGGCAAGGTGAACAGAGTAATATTTTGAGATTAGATTATATTTCCCCCAGCATTTTCCCTTTTCCGGTTTCTTCATTTACGCAGTAGCTGAGCATGTTCCTTGTTGAACTGGGGGCAATTCGGGGCAGAACACTATGGAACAGGTGGGAGGAGAGCTTGTGACCTGCAGGCTCCATTAGGCCTCAGATAACCTGGGCTTTGCCCCTTACAATATTGCTCTGTACCATGTTTTGCTGAAATGTAAATTTCTAAACATTTAAAAGTTGGGAAACTTCACATAAAAATCTGAGTTTCAGGCTTTTCTTTCAAAATGTGAAGACAGCCCCAGCAACCGTGTTTAACCACTTGACAACAACTAGCTGGAGCTGAACTTCATCTGTCGCATTTAGGATTAGGACAATGGGAGCCTCTGTAACAAACAGCCCCTCAGACAGCAGTAGCATAACACAAGAGAAGTCCATTTCTCACTTATATATGACAAGTCCAGTGCAGGTGATTTAGAGACCCAGGGCTCCTTCCTTGCGTGTCTCCACCATCCGTGAGGGCCAAGTCTTCTGTTTTTAGCCTGCGGAATGGGAAAAAGAAAGTGGAGAAGCACACCCATTTCTCAACTGCCTTGACCTGAAAGTGACACACACTCATTTGGCTCACATTCCCCTGGGGGACGCAGTCATGTGGCCCACGTAGACGCAAAGGGAGCTGGGAAATGGGGAGCCTGCTGGGGAAGCCACTTCCTGCCGACAACTCTAACCCATGGATGGGGGACCACAAATGCGTGGTGGACACATGCACCTCTGCCACAAATAGGTGTGTGCACTCAGCTCGCCACAGTCCCCACTACTTGTTTCATATCCTTCAGTGGCCCCTGGAGCCATTTGAGTTTGTGGCTCTGGTTTAATGTGTTCACGGACAGAGAATGGAAAAAACATGAAAAGAGATGGATTTTTCCTTAGGCTGAAAAAGAGATTCTGCTGGGCTGTCAGAAAGAGAGAGACAGAGGTCAACGGGTCCTGAGGCCAAGGGTACATGTGACCCGTCTCATTGAAATATGGTCTTGGAAACCGCAGAGCCAAGTGAGGAATGGCTGCATGGCATGTCTTAGCAGAGGAGGCAATATCTACTTTCAGCCTACTCCAAATCCCCACTTGTAGTACATAGAAGTAGTAGAGCTGATCAGCTGAAGCAGCCAGGTCAACCTGAACAGTGGAAACAATTCAGACATATTTTCTGGGGACAGAGGACCAAATGGATGTGTGATCCCTCCTCCCAACCCACTCTATTGGGTTGTGTAAATCCCTGGGGTTAGGAACTCTAGGAAGAATTAAGGCTAATTCTCTTACTCCCCCACAGATCAGCTGCTAGTGGTCTAAACTGAGTTATATAAAATAATGGATTTGTGACACTTCTTGCATACCTGAGTTTATGGGCTGAGTCATACTCTCTAGTCAATTTTGCAATTTTCTTTTTCTTTTTTTTTTTTTTTTGAGACAGAGTCTCGCTCTATTGCCCGGGCTAGAGTGAGTGCCATGGCATCAGCCTAGCTCACAGCAACCTCAAACTCCTGGGCTTAAGCAATCCTCCTGCCTCAGCCTCCCAAGTAGCTGGGACTACAGGCATGTGCCACCATGCCCGGCTAATTTTTTCTGTATATATTTTTAGTTGGGCAGATAATTTCTTTCTGTTTTTAGTAGAGACGGGGTCTCACTCTTGGTCAGGCTGGTCTTGAACTCCTGACCTCGAGCGATCCACCCACCTCGGCCTCCCAGAGTGCTAGGATTACAGGCGTGAGCCACCACGCCCGGCCTTGCAATTTTCTTAATGAAGGTACTGAGGAAGTAAGTGTCCTTGTTTATTTGTGCTTTTTCTAGAAACTTTGCCCTCCAACTCCCAGACCCAGAGCTGGACCTCTGTTCCCAGTCGCATCTGCCCACATACTCAAGACCAAAGGCAAACAAAAGCCCCAACCCTGTGAGATCACAAACCTTCTCAAATTGGGGTAGTTGCACTGTGTATATTCGGTTTTACTGAGACATGGAAAATGTTTTTGCATTAAAAGAAACGAGGTTAAATTATTGAGTTGAATGCAAACTGCACATTTTAAAAAAATGATGAAATTCCAGACCGCAAAGGAACTTTTTTCTTGCAGAGAAGGGGGCCTGCCTGTTTCAGAACCCCATGTGGGTCTCCACTGGAGTTCTTTTGAGAACAATTCTGTGGAAAATTTTCAGCAGCTCTGGCGCTGCGCCTGGCCTGGCTCAGGGCCACCTTCCTCTGGCTTAGGCTGCAGCTCCCGATGGTATCGCGTCCAGTTAATATCGCCTCACGTTTCTAAACGCACAGCTTGTCAGTGTGGGCGCAACCTGAGCACCGTGGCCAGGTTCCAGCTCACAAAGGAGGAAATGGAGAATTCGCGACTTTAGGGGACTTCCTAGGGGGCATCCGGGCATCCCAGGCCAGTGCTCTCCCCGTGTCCTTGGCTGCATCCATTCTTTCATACTGCAGGACCTAGGGACCAATGTGCAAGTACAAAGAAGCTTGTCCACCCCCTCCCCCCAACTCTATCCTTCACCCTGCCCTTCCATCCTTGAGGGTCCTGCCTCTCCACGGGGGTATCTGGCGCCCGTGGGGGTGCTTAGAAGTTTGGGGAATTAATGGCTGCTGGTTCTGGAACAAATGCATCAGAGCCCATCTCCAGGGCTGGTGGAGGACGGGTGGGTGGACGTCCCCGTCCGGGCAAAAGACAGGAGCTGGGGTCAGTGTGGAAGGAACGGAACCGGCCTGATGGAGGCTCAAAGGCGCGAACGTATGTTGGCAGGGGCAGCCTCTTCCCGCCGCCCACGATGCTCGGGCTGGCGCTCAGCCGAGCCGCTGGCTGTTGCAATCTCCGCACGCCTTGCATTGAGCGAAAGGGGGGTTGAGACAATAAACGCGAGGAGGAGCGACAGCTCCCGGACTCAGCCCGAGAGGGCGACCAATGAGGATGCGCGCTCCTTCGCACTAGCCAATCAGCGAAGGGCCTGCAACAGCGCCGACCAATGGGGCGCCGGCTCGGCGCTGGAGCAAGGCAGGAGTTCGCAGCGCGCTGCAGACTTGCACCACCGCGGCCCAGAAACGCTCGCTGTCCGCCCATTCGGTCCCACTTGGCTGACTCGCTGCCCTTGCCGCCGCACCATGGACGCCCCGAGCCAGGTTGTCAACTTTGGGCCCGGGCCCGCCAAGCTGCCGCGCTCGGTGAGTCCCCGCGAGCGCGCTCCGGGAGTGCGGTCCGGGCGGGAGCACGCGCGCTGGGTTCGCATCCAAGCCCCCTGCACTGGGATCCCCGCTCCGCGCCGCGAGGCTCCTAGACGCTTTGCACTTGCGAGCGCTCGCGAGCCGGCTTCTGGAAGAATGCAGCTGGGGAAGGGAGCTCGGCGAGGCGTGCCTGTGCAGCCGCACCTGGCGCCGGTTGCCGGTTGCCGGTGCGAGGCGTGCGCGACTCGGCCTGCCGGTGCATGCTGTCCCGCGGGTGCGTGCTGGCCCGCCGGTGCATGCTGGCCCGCCGATGCTGGCACCTGTAGACTCTGAGCAGTGCCTTCTCCAGGGCCGGGCTGTGCCGGGGGCGGGGGCGCAGCAGAAAAGAAAGCTCGCATCTCTGCGCTCGCCTCGCACAGCTGTGCGGAGAGCACGGGCAGTGGGGAACGGATGCTTGAATGGCACGGAATAAATGAATGAATGGATGGTAGGTTTTGCACACGGCAGTGGATCACGTTAACTGAAGGAGATTGCAAACTGAAGGCCCGCGTGTCCCTCCCCCACCCCGCCCCCCAGTGTTGGCTTTACTCAGCACTTGGGAGCACTGCTTTTCAGAAATGTAAATTTGAAATCCTTCAGAGCTTTTCCCTCCTTGTCCCCCAGAGAACCTACTCTTCCTTAAAGCCTTTCTCCCCTCTATTTTTTAACCTGCTTATCCCCTAAAAGCATTCGAGTATTCACACTCTGGTAGGCATTGGGCTGCTTAACTCAGTTCTGTTCAGTTTGTTCTGGAGCAAATAGAATGATTGAATTCTCCACCAGGCTACGACTAGACTTTGCAAGTGCAAGTGGAACTCATTCTCTGCCTTCCCAGCCCCTTACTCTCCCCAGCCCCACCCGCTGTGAAGAAGGCAAAGCCTCTGATGTAACTTGAACCCATTGACAGGCAGCTGCCGCCACTGATAGTTTTATTTTTCTAACCAGGATAAAGGTGATAGTAATGTTGCAACAGCAAGAGGCATAGCCAAGTATTGTACAATTATCAATTGTTGAAAAGAGTAGAAATCTCCCTGGGACAGAGCCTCCTCTGTGTTGTGGTAAGAACAGAGAATCTTACAATTTTAGAGGGAAAGGACATCTTGCTTTTCTAGGGGCAGCGCTCACAGTAGCTGAGAGAACGGGGCTTATTTTTCCTTAGCTATTACAGTTCATTTTAGGTAAGATTCCTTGCTCCAATTGAGGATATGTTTCTTGTAGTCTCCTCCTGCTCCCAATGTTTTGGAGTCTTCCAAATATTTGTTCCCTGTGTATTTTTTATGAATTTATCATAATGGCAATTGTCATCAGTAATGCAATTATTTCTTCATTGTTTTCCTGGGAGAATTTTTGCCCTCTGATGCTCTGTAACCTGGGGTGGGGGGACAGGGAGAGGGGCAGATGTTGCTTTTTATGTGTCTTCTTGATTTACTTGAATTGTAAAAATTAGAGAATCTTTCAAACTTTTTTGACTGTAACCTACAATGAAAAATGTATTTTAACAAAATGACAAAATGCCTACATACAGTTATAAAAATAAAAGCGTTATGAAATGATGTTTAGCCTAATTATCTGTGACATACATTATTTTTTATTCTATTCTGCTCTCATCTGTTCTATTTCATTAAAAAAGTTAGTTGTGATTCACAAAAGTGCATTCTGCAGTTTGGGAAATACCCCACTGAATTAGGGGGGTGTGCTTTTTACGTAGAAGTCTTTAAAACTCTTTATAATGATTTTGGTTATAAACTTTTATAGATGTCTTTTCAAGGAATACTGTCCATAAGAAAAATACAGTCTTAGAACAAGTTCAAGGATGATTCTCTCGCAGGTGAATGTTTCTGTTGCCTAAAGGAAAGGATTCACTAAAGTTTATTTCATCAGCCAGTGCTAACAAGCATCCAACATTTCAAAAACAGTGATATGTTCTTGAACCTGTTTTTTTTTGTCTAATTCTTCATTGTTAAAGTACTGTTTTTTCAGACAAGGTGCAATCCGGGTTAGGTTAGTCCTATGTTTTAATGGTGTTCTCCTTACATGGTCTCTTTTAAAGAAATGATCTCCCATTTGTAGACCTTCTCTTGTGGGCTGCTTTTACTGAGGGTCTTTTGCACTTATTTTGTGTTCATTTTTAGAGCTTTTTTTTTTCTCTTTATTTTTTATCATGGAAATCCTCACATACACAAAGACAAAATACAGTGAACCTCCAAGGACCCATCTCTATCAACATTTTGCCAATCTTGTTGCAGCACCCTGGGACGGATCTTAATTCACAGTGGCTCTTCCTTCTTCCTGCCTACCCCACCCGTCTCAGCCTAGCACCTTAGAACAAAAGAGATCGGAAAACTGAGTTCTCTGTATAATTTGGATATAATTGTTTTTCTGTTTTGTTGTTGTTCCCAGAACCCAGAACTTCATGCATTCTGTACTTTTTTTAGGTTTAGGAAAGTGGTGAATGAAATTTGTGAAGGGGACATTTTCTAGGGAACTGGTAAATTCACACCTTTGGCAAAAGTGTATCTTAGCATCAATCATGTTCTCTAATCTTATGCTCAACTTGTGTGTAAGTTGCATCATCACAGGCTTTGTAGACAGATGGGGAGGAAGGGGACTGGCTGTGGGTGGGGACAGAAGCCTGGGGACCTTACTGGCCTGTGAGTAGACCTCTCCTCCTCAGGTTTATATGTGCAGAGGGAAAGCTGTGCACAGCATATTGAAATCAGCTTCTTTTCTTTTTTTTTTTAGGTGTTGTTAGAGGTACAAAAAGAATTATTAGACTACAAAGGAGTTGGCATTAGTGTTCTTGGTAAGATTTACTTTTGAATACTGTGAATGTCCAGGTTTCAAAGGGAACTAATTTAAATGCATCAATCTTAGAATTTCTACAGGGTCTTCCTACAAGCCTTTGTAGATAAATTTTTAACTTTTCATAACGTGGGTTGCATGTTTGATAGAAACAATTTTGAAAACAGCATAAATGCCAGTGAGAGGTTCAGACATCTCTACTTACCCTATCATAATTGGTTTTTGCTAATCACAGGATCTGGGATGAGAAGATTTTGTGCATTTGCATAACAGTGCCCCCAAATATTTATAGTATTGCTTTACTTTCAATTTACATTTTTGTTACACTTAAATATAACCTCATTAAAGTTTAAAAGTACACAAACTTTTTATGAAGGGCTTGTACATTGTTAGGGAAGAGGGCTTTTGTGTTTTAAAATTTACTTTCTTTTATTTAGTTTTTTTTGGTGGTAGTTCCAAAGACTGCATGGTGTTAAGAGTCCATAGGGTAAATTGTATTGCTTATTTCCATTAAGTTTTGTTCCTGTGGGTTTGGGACATACACTTTGATTTCTGTGAAGTGAGATCACAGCAGGGAATTTTGTGCTTTTGTCTGAGAGAGCAGCCATTGTACATGGATTCCTGTTTGGGGGAAGCAGATGGTAAGAAGAGTCACAGAGAACATCACAGAGTGTTGAGTTAATAAATAGCTTGTTCAGTGAGCAAGCCACTTGAAAAGTCATCATGCCATGACTATAAGGCTTAAATGTTTGCAATTTGAAAATCAATTTAGATTGTCCCCTAAACTAGTGAGCCTTGGCCCACAATTTGAATGCAGAATAACTGAACTTTCCCTATATTATATACTTGCAAATTTTATAATTATTTCTGGTCATTTGGTTTTGAATTGAAACTTTTTGTTGTTGTTGTTTATGTCTCCTTCCACAGAAATGAGTCACAGATCATCAGATTTCGCCAAGATTATTAACAACACAGAGAATCTTGTGCGGGAATTGTTGTAAGTTTAAAAAAGACCAAATTATATTACTTTTGTTTGATACTCTCTAAACTTGGGTGTCTGTTACATTATTTTCTATCTAAATCTTTTAAGCTTCTCCCCAATTCACTATGAGTACATAATGCTTTTTATTTGTTGCTCACCCTGTGCTAGTGCTTTTGTTTTTATTTTATGCAGATTTTCCCAAAGATTTGAATCATTGTATCTGGGAAAGACTTTTCTGCCCTGTGGCAGTTGAACTGGCTTGGGAGGGATTTAAATGACAAAGAAATAGTCATCTTTGTCAGCATAATTGAATATAAACTAGTTCAGGGGTTCTTAAAGTATGGGTGTCAGATCACCTGTCAGAGTCACCTGGCAGGGGCGATATTTAAAAATTCAAGTGCTGAGCCCCACCCAGACCTGCTGAATCAGAATCTCTGGAGAAACTTTATTTTTAACGGGCTCTTTGGGTGATTTTATGTATTCTAAACTCCAGGAACTGCTGCTTAAATGAAGCCTCATGGGTTATCTTCATTGCCTTTCCTGCCCAGAGGATACCTTATTCTTAAATAGATTGCTGTTTAAAGGAGAGGTTTTATATATTCTATAAAGGTACTCATATACACCTATGCATATAGTAAGCTTATACTGTATACTATGCATATAGTACTTTTTTTCTGCTCACAAAAGTAATGCACATTCATGGTAGAAAGTTTAGAAAAAAACTAGAACTCACAAACTGGAATTATCTATAGCCCCACCAGTCAGGGATAATCATTAACATGTCAGTGTCCACTCGGACATTATTTCATTAACAGAGTTTGAGTTGTACTGGTTTTTCCATAACTTTCCTTTTCAAATTGCCTTGATAAAGTGATTCAGGCGGGGCAGGCTTGGTGCTATTTCTGGGAGGAGCGGTAGAGGCCCGTTGCTGTGTGAATGTTCAGAACCGGTAGTCATGTGCTTGGCTTCACACCCCTGTCCTTCATGGAGGGATGTTTGGGATCTCAGCCTGGGGAGAGGCAGCATTTGACCACATGCCTGTGAGCCTCTCCTGATCGGCGTCCCAGTTCAATTTATGGGCCTATCCTCTCTTCTAACCAGGCTCCTACCTTGTACCCCTGCACCTAGGCCTCTGTCTGGTTTCCTTTCATCCAGTTCTTGGCCTTGTTAACTGCCCTGCCTCTGAGTACCATAAATGTGGACCCCCGGGGTACCAGTCTTCCCAGCTGGGAAGAACATTGAGGTTAGAGTCCCTAAGGCCTGGCTGGCTGCTTCACTGTCCTACTGAGCATTGAATGGAGACCAGGCATCTTTCAGAACAAGATATTTAAATACCTACCACTTGTTCCCCAAGACCTTGCCACCTTGTCCTGCTCTTAATTATTTTGCCTTTGTGTCTGAGAGCTCTGTTCCCCTGGTCAGTAATCTGCCTTGTGCATACCTGTTCCCTAAGCCTGACCTTACTCAAAGGGTTGGGTCCGGTTTCCGTGGCCTCATCCCTCCGGAGCTGGCTTTATTCTGCTGCCAGTGGCCGCTCTAATCATCGTCTTCATTTTGCAACCTGGAGCCAACGAATTTTGCTCTTTACCTGGATGTACATTGGGTATGTGATTATGTGACTAGGCCTAAAGCATCATCAAAAATCCCTCCCCAGTGTCCATCTGGTCCATAGCGTGGTGTTTAACACATAAATACTTCCAGGATTTTTGGTTTCAAGTGACTGGATCCCAACTCACTGGCTCAAAGGGAATGTATTACCTCACCTAACAGAAAGTTCTGGAGGATTTAGGAGCTCAGATGACACCAGGAAGTCTTTTTCCCCGTCTCCTGGCTCTGCTTTCTTCTGTGTTTGCTTCACCGGATGGCCACCAGGGGTTGCAGGATTAGCTCCTACAGGTTTATTCTTTTCCTCAATAGAAAGAGCTCCTCCTACCCAGAAGTTTGGACAAAGGTCCCCACACCAAATTCCATTGGCCAGATTGGGGCAGGTGCTCACTCCCTCCAGCTGGGGTTGGTCACAGTCGAACCATGTGGACTGAGAGTGGCAGAGGCGTGATGTCCTAAAGGAACGTCAGGATATTGTCACTAGGCAAAGGAGGAAGAACTTCTGGTCAAACAGTAACCACAGGCTTCTGCGAGTCCCCAGTGAATAGTTGTCCAGGGAATGAATAGATAAAGGACTGAATTAGAGAAGCCAAAGTAGCAGTGGAACTTGACCATATTTCTTGTTGTAAATCTCCCCAAGGTAAAGTACTTGGTAGAGTATGACTCGCCCCAATCTTTGACCACTTGAGACTATATTTACTGTCACCTGTGCTTCTGCCCAGAGACGTTCCAGACAACTACAAGGTGATTTTTCTGCAAGGAGGCGGGTGTGGCCAGTTCAGTGCTGTCCCCTTAAACCTGATTGGCCTGAAAGCAGGAAGGTGTGCCGACTATGTGGTGACAGGAGCTTGGTCGGCCAAGGCCGCAGAAGAAGCCAAGAAGTTTGGGACTGTGAATGTCGTCCACCCTAAACTTGGGAGTTATACGAGTAAGTTCTGGAAGCTGAGCTGGATGGTGAAATGCTGGTGCTGGGTGACCCCTGCCGGGGCCGTCTGCAGTTTTCAATGCTTAACTCCCCTTGTCAGTAGTTAATTTCGTACCATTTACATTTGGTGGCTGTACTAGTTAAGACTACTAACTAGCTTCTGCAAAAAGAGTTATCCATAGGCCCACTTAGCTGAAAAGCCCAGGGGCTGGTTTGGCTTGATTGGGGGCCCCAACAATGTCTTCAGGTCCTGGTGTCTCTCTGTCTCTCCATGGTGGCTCCACAGTCAGGGGAAGCTGTCCCCTCCTTCTTGGAAGGTGGCTGCAGTTGCTCCCGGCCTTATGTTCTCCCAAGTCTCATTGCCTTTGTGGAGCATTCCCAGGAGCAGTGTCCTGTCTCCTGTGCGGTGTTCTCAGTCGGTCACTGTGGCCACGCCTGGGTCACATGCTGCCTCTGGGCTGCGGGTTTCCTTGGCTCCACTGGAACCACATGAGCTGAGAATGGGTGAGGGCTGGGCTCCCACGAACAAAGTACTAACCCATCAGTGGGTATAGGATAGATGGATGCTGGGTGACAAGAAAAAAGGCCCCAATATCCCCCCATGCCTTTTTAAAAAAATTATTTTATTTTGAGACAAGGTTTCGCTGTTGCTCAGGCTGGAGTGCAGTGGCCATTTGCAGGCGTGATTATAGCCCACTCCAGCCTCCAACTCTTAGGCTCAAGTGATGCCCCTGCTTCAGCCTCCTGAGTAGCTGGGACTACAGGCGCGTGCCACCATGCCCGGCTTCCCATGCCATTTTTGAAGATTATTTGTACCCAGCAACAGTCGAAGGGTGGGATTGATCAGTTCCTTCCAGGATATTGGTGGTGATGATAACGGAGGATTGGTAGGGCGCTTTCACTTGCAAAGTGCTTTGGAATTAGTCTTTCGCTGCCGGAGATGTGTCAGTCTTCCAGTCAACTGCCACCTACCTACATAAAAAAAAAGAGAAGAGTAAAATTGTGAAGTATGAAACTTGTCTTCTGTTATAGAAATTCCAGATCCAAGCACCTGGAACCTCAACCCGGATGCCTCCTATGTATATTATTGTGCAAATGAGACCGTGCACGGCGTGGAGTTTGACTTTATACCTGATGTCAAGGGAGCAGTACTGGTTTGTGACATGTCCTCAAACTTCCTGTCCAAGCCAGTGGATGTTTCCAAGGTAGAGTATAAAAGAGGCTGGGTTGGGGGAACCCAGTGACTCAGTTTCTTTAGGGGCATTTTAATATATCCAAGAACAGTAAGAACCATGGGCGTCTTGGGCCAGCAGAGCCCTGAGCCAGGGCAGCTGCCAGTGAGCAGGGTGACAGTTGCTTATTACTGGCTGTCGAAATGCTTTACATCCTATATTCTCAGCCTCATGGTAATGATGCCTCCCAGGGTCACACTCAAGTCCTTGGGGAGTACCTGCCTTTGAGAGTGGCTCATAGGAACTTTTTTGATCAACACATTGGGAGTCACCTGTTGTCTTCAAGGGCATAATCGAGTTCAAGGGACTTTTGTGTTGGAACCACCTCAAATCTAAAAGCATCAGTGGGACACATAGACTTTACAAGTGGCTCACCAAGGCGGGGCAGTGGGGCCAGTACAACAAGTGCATGCAGCAAGGGCAGTAATGTTTATAAAGAATGTATAAACAACAGTTGAAGCATCTGAGTGGTAGTCTGCCCTTTTAATTGTGATAAAAAAATACTTAATATGAAATTTACCAATTCAAACCAATATTTTTGGGGGTTTTTTGTTGTTTTTGAGACAGGGTCTCACTCTGTTCTCTAGATTAGAGTGCAGTAGTGTCATCACAGCTCACAGCAACCTCAAACTCCTGGGCTCAAGTGATCCTCCTGCTTCAGCCTCCCAAGTAGCTGGGACTACAGGCTTGTGGTATCATGCCCAGCTAACTTTTCTATTTTTTGTAGAGGCAGGGTCTCTCTATGTTGCTCAGGCTGGTTTCAAACTCCTGGCTTCAAGCGATCCCCCTGTCTCAGCCTCTCAAAGTGCTGAGATTACAGGTGTGGGCCTCCATGTCTGGCCATTTTAAGCCATTTTTAAATGTACAGGTCAGTGGCATTAAGTATATTCACATTATTATGCAACCATCACCACCATCCATCTCCAGAAAGTTTTCATCTTCCCAAACTGAAGCTTTATCAATTAAACAATAACTGCCTGTGCCTGCACTCCCCCCAGCCCGTGGCAACCACCATTCTTCTTCTTGTCCCTATGCATTTGACTACTCTAGGTGCCTTTGTAAGTGGAGCCGTACAATATTTGTTTTTTTGTGACTAGCTTATTTCACTTAGCAGAATGACTTCAAGGTTCATCTATGCTGTAGCGTGTGTCAGAACTTCCTTCCTTTTGAAGGCTGAGTACCATTCCATTGTGTGGATACGCCACATTTTGTTTATAGTCCACTTTTTATTATCACCAGGCACTGGCGAGTCTAACTAATGTCACTGTAAAATACTTAGCGTCCATTGCTGCCACTCGATTTTCCTAAAGTTTTCATGGAGAGGCATGGGAGGGGGTTTTATATCTTGCTCAACAAATTTCCTGGAGTACCTTTAAACGTCTGTTGTTTTCTAAAGCTTCTTCTCCCTCAGGCAGCTTGTCCCCTCCATTCTCTGTGTCACAGCAGTCCCTTTCTCAGCACCTTCTGACTGCCCCTTTATACAAATAAAAAAAGATAAAAAATTCCGTTTCATCTCTTGGTTGCCAAGGAGAGTCAGAGGCCGCATGTGGAAGGCTGGCTTGGATGGAGAAGGGAGGTGTGGAGAGTGGACGTGAGTACGTGTGAGGCCTGGGCAGTGATGGGCTTGGGTGGCCCATTCCAGGCGAGGACCAGGCCAGACCTTCTTTAGGCCTTGGAACTCTGGGTACGGATTTGCTGTCCCAGATAGAGAAGCCTTCAGAGCATGGATTGCTCCCTAAACAGGAATAGAGTCACTGCCTCGTGAAAATCCTGCTCTGGGTAGAGGTTGGGAAGTTTGCATACGTGTGTGAAAAAATGACCAAACGCTTCTAAAACAGCACGTCTTTCTCTTTTTAAGTTTGGTGTGATTTTTGCTGGTGCCCAGAAGAATGTTGGCTCTGCTGGGGTCACCGTGGTGATCATCCGCGATGACCTGTTGGGCTTTGCCCTCAAAGAGTGCCCCTCGATTCTGGAATACAAGGTGCAGGCCGGAAACAGCTCCTTGTACAACACACCTCCGTGTTTCAGGTAACTGGGATGCAGCGTTGCCGTGTCTCGCTATCTCCTGTCAAAGCACAGCGTGCTTCCGTGGGACGGGGACCAGACAGCCCCAGAGGTCCTGCCGGGGTTCTCTCCCAGCTCACCCCTCTCTCTTGACCGTCTGTCCACTGTCTGATCAATTTTTCTTCCTGCCCTTTTTGGGGGATGGTGGTGTTTTTTGTTTGATCCTGGTAGCCCAGGCCCTGGTGGTTCACCATTAACCCAGAAGCTCTCTCTGTACATGAGGTGCTGTGGCCTGCGTCTCAAACAACCGGGGCAGCTTTGGAGAAGAACTTTCAAGGGTCGGGTGCTGTCCTTTCCCTGCTGGGCCTGCACAAAGCCGCCTGCCTGACAGCGCGCCTGCTGGCTTGGAAACACCTTTCTGTTTTTTAACGCGGTCTTCAGGGGTCCTGTCAGCCTGGCTTCCTGTCAGCTGAGTGGGGCCTGCATTGCAGCACTTCAGGGACAGCAAGGTGGCCCTGCCTCAGGGTCTTGGAGCAATAATAGGACCCTCTTCACTGGGTTGCTGCGGGGCTTAAGTGAGTTGATTATAGATAGATGGGTAGAGACAGACTTTTTTTTATATTTGGACTTATTTTTTTATTTTTTAATTTATTTTTATTACTATGATTTTTAGAGACAGTGTCTCCCTCTGTCCCCCAGGCTGGAGTGCAGTGGCACAGTCATAGCTCACTGCAACCTCAAACTCCTGGGTTCAAGCAACCCTCCTGCCTCAGCTTCCTGAGTGCCTGGAGCTACAGATGTGCACCACTGTGCCTGGCTAATTCTTCTATTTTTATCTTTATTTTTTGTAGAGATGGGGTCTCACTATATTGCCCAGTCTGGTCTTGAACTCCTGGCCTTAGGCAATCCTCCTGCCTCAGCCACCCAAAATTGCTGGGATTATAGGCACGAGCCACCACGCCCAGGCTATTTTTGCCCTTAGTACCTGGCACTTGGTGATTTATAAATATTGGCTGCTGTATTATTATTGTTGTTGTGTTTGTTAGTTCCCAGGGTCACAGAAGGGGTAAACATGGGGGAAGAACCAGAATTTCTGGATTTATCTTTCCAGGGCGGATATGATGTAAAACAGTGATACTTTATGTGTATAACCCCTTTAATCCTCCCAACCACTCTAGGAGTGGGTACTATTCTTCTTCTTCTTCCCATTTTGCGAGTGAGGAAGCCGGGGCCGTATGTCAGGAAGGGGCACGGCTGGGATGTGAACCCAGGCAGTCTGACTCTGGGTCCTGGGCACGGGCGCCCTGCACCTCAGTGCTCTCTCCGCACAAGCAGGAGGGTGAGCGCGGATCTGTGTGTGTGAGGGGTTCTGCCTTAGGAGGATGGATCGCAGTTGGAGTCCAGCTCTTCACTCAACAGGATTCTTCTGTGACGGGTGGAAGTTCTATTAAAGGAGCGGATAAAAGGAGGGCTCGGGCCAGCGCGGGCGATGGTTCCAACTGTGGGAGAAGTCTCCATGTAATTTACCATAGGAAAGATTATCCACTGGGCTTCTGTGTGGCCACGGGATACAGAGCAGCTCCTCGCGTTGTGTTCCCCGCTTTCCTCAGGGAGTAGGCGGTCCAGGGCGAGCGCCCCTGGTTTCCAAACCCCACTCTCTTTCACCCAGAGTGAAAGTGTTCCTGAAATGCATGTGGGGGTGGGGGCGGGGCTGAATCGGGTCTCCCACTCACCTGTCCTACCCCTGGGGCTCTAGGCAGCGGGTGAACACCTGTGGTCACGGGCCAGCTGACCTGGCCCGCCGTGAGAACCGGGCAGGCTCGGTGGTGAGGGTGCAGGTGCAGACCTCAACGGCCGGGCTGCTGGAGAAGGGGCCGGGGATCCAGGCTGGCAGCAGGAGGGAGAGGCGCATCCTTACCTGCTAGAAGGGGGGGCCGGAGCCCGGGCCTGCCTCGCAGTGAGGTGAGGCTTCCAGGGAGGCCGAGGCCGTCACCGGCTTCAGCAGAGAGGAAATGGGAGCCGAGAGGGGAAAAATGGTGTCTTGGGAGAACTGTCCCCCAGCCTGCAGGCCAGCAAGTGGTGGGGCACAGCCCGGGCAGGGCAGGTGGCACACCCCCGGGCACCTTCTCCAAGAGTTACCTTGAAGCACGTTTTTAAAAATGTAATGAACACCTGCTTGTTAATGTTAGGGTGAAAACCCCTTAAAGAGAAGGGTGAGAAAGCAGGCCAGTTGGTCTATCGGGAGATGAAAAGGGCTGGAATCAGGCCTGGAGACGGGAAAGAAAGTCATCCTAGAAGCGTGACTTTCTCATACGGGGGCTCCGCCACCAGCGCCTGTGCCGGCCTTGACCTGGCCTTGACTGTGGGCTGAGCTGGTCCACGGGGGGTGTGGACGCGGGCTAGGGAGAGGGCAGGAACTCTCTTCCCAGATCTTTCCTGCCCGAGGAGGAGGCTGAGCCACAAACAAGGGCAGAAAAGGGGCAAAGTTCCTTTGCCAGATGAATCAGAACAGCAGTAATTGAGACCAGCTCGGGGCCAGTCAGGATTGACAATAACAAGATTAGAATCCTGTAAATGGAGAAAGACGGCAGATACCGGATTAAATGTATTCTGACTCCAGGATACCCCCAGGAAGTTGCTTTGCTTTCTTTTACCCCAAAAGAAGAGGAAAAAAAAAGTTTTATATAATTCTGTACGATTGATTGAAGAATAACCTTAAATGTGACTTTAAATAGAGTTCACTTGGAGTACCTAAACATGCAAGGTTAGAAAATTATAGGTCACCCAGTGAGAACAGTCTCTAAAGGGACACACAAAGATTGGGACAAAATACCCTCCCTAGTCCTTGAACGTGAGGCTTGTGGGCACCCAGAACTTTGCATTGTAGGGTAGAGTCCCAGGTTTGAAAAGATGCCATGTTTTTTTGTTTTTGTTTCTGTTTTTGTCAGTGCCTAATGACCATGGGCCTGGGAACTTTGATTTAACTGTGCTGGATAAATGGCCCTCAAATAGTTGCTCCGTAGCCCTGAGCAATGCGCTGGGGTGGAATGAAAGACCCACTGTCCTTCTCTTTAACCCTTCCGGAGAACATACCAACCCCGGTTAGTGGATAAAGAAAGAGATGCTTAAATTTTCCTTCTGACCCCGCAAAGTAGTTTTTATGTAGCACGACTAACTGAACCTACATTTGTTTTAGCTGCAGTATGACATAATGTAACAAATATAAATACAAAACAAACAAACGTTAACCCAGGCCACCTTTGTTAAGGATGGGAGGGCACAGAATAAGCCTGGGGGCCTGTCCCAGGGTCTTCTCTGGGACCCGGACTACCTTCCCCTGGTTGGGGTCGGGGAAGCCTGAGGCCCTTGAATTGTGCATGTGTGTGCGTGTGTGTGTGTGCGTGTGCGCACGTGTGTGTGTGTGTGTGTGTGTGTGTAGTAGAATCAGCTTTGGAAGCTCTTCTCCGGGAAGAGTGCTCAACGTGATGGTTACTCTCACCTATTCCTGAGAAAGTTGTGCCAGAACATCAACTCCAGAAGCTCCTCTGCAGAGCCAGAATCTTTAGAATAGCCAGAGAGTCTTCCGGGGCAGTTTCTGGTGTGCTTTTCTAAGCCCTGCTGCCACACAGGGAATATTTTGCACTGCTTTGATACACTGACTGCTGTGTGAGTGGAATGTAACTCACACTAGTTTTGAGCCCGGGGCCTTGTGAAGCAAAACCATGCAATTGGTTCATAAAAGTCTTACTTGTTGATGTTCTTCTTGTTGCAATTAATATTGACAATTTAATTCTAAAAATGTGGATTGCGTTGTACGTGACTCATGCAGAGAAAACAAAAAATAACAATTAGAGAAGATCGTTTTGTTTTAATAAAACACTGTGACCCCAGGGAAAAATTTTTTTTTTCTAGTGTGGCAGTCAAGGTGTTAAAAAATTTATAAAAGTAACATAAACTCTTAGTGAAGAATTCACTGTTAATTACCTGCTGTGCATCCTAACAGGCTGTGGATGTAATATTCCCGAGGCGACTAATCCCGGGTGGTCAGTAAGTGGCTGCATTGGAATTAGGAGCCCATATCCTAACCCGGTGCCACACTGCCTCTCCGCTGCTGGAAGGCTCCGAGCTGGGGCTGTGGGTAGGAAAGGTGAACAGTGTGCACTTCTAGGCTTCCAAGACCCCAGAGTCCAAAACACAGGCACACAGAAGTCTAAAATAAAGGGGCGAATGGTAAAAATCTGCACAGGTAATGTGGGTGAGGGGCTCTGGAGTTCAGGATGTGAAGCGCTCACTCTGGGTAGGATGGGATGGCGCCCCGTGGTGGGGAGAGGGAAGTGCATTCCAGGTGTCACCAAGAGTTTGCCAAGGGGCTTGGCCTGGACAAGGAGGGACGGGATGTGATGCCTGGTGAGGAGTCTAATTAAGCCTCTTTTGCTGAGTGGCCCTCAGGGGTCTAGAATTGGGTGGAGCCTCCTTCTTGCTCCAAGACATGCCCTTGTTCACATTTGCCCTGCTTTCATCTCGTCTGTTTCTAATGCTGTCTTTAAGTGTGTTTTAATGCAACTTAAACAATTTGCTTGCATGTCTTTGCGTTTTTGCAAAGCTGAATTAAATGGCTTTTTTTTTTTTTTTCCAATCTTCATTTTAGCATCTATGTCATGGGCTTGGTCCTGGAGTGGATTAAGAACAACGGTGGTGCCACAGCCATGGAGAAGCTTAGTTCCATCAAATCTCAGATGATTTACGAGATTATTGATAATTCTCAAGGATTCTACGTGTAAGTCGATGGGTTTTATTTCACATTTAGCTTCTTGTGAGTTTAAAACTGTATGTATACTCCGTACCTTTTAAAAATGGACGCATTCACCTTTCTCTGACGTTGAAGTGCTGGTGACTGTGGGTGGTCCTCGGCCCCATGAGCAGGGGCCGGATTCCTCTTTCCTGTACCCCACCCTGGGACTCCCTGGCTTTGGGACCTGTGTCCCAGTGGGGGGTGGAGTTTATCCCACCAAAGACATCGCCCTGGGGAAGATTCTCAGTTCACTCCCTGGGGTAGATCCCTTCTCCTACTCCTTGCTTCTTGTGTGTCTCTTGGGAAAAAAAAAACTTTTGTACTTTCTGGAAGGTCTCAACTGAAGGGCTGCTGTTAGAGACCCACTCCGGGCCCCTCCTCCAGGTTACTTCCCTTGTTAGGAGAGTTTACTGCTTCCCCCCTTACAGGACACGTGCTCCCGTCCCAAGCCTGCAGTCTGTGAATGGAGTTGGCCATGGCATGGGTTGACTCCTAATTAAATATTTTCATGACCAAATGATTAATGAACATGTCTTGACCACTGGACCAGCACCTGGGAGGGCTGCAGAAAACATGTGGGTCTTGTATTAGTCCCCCAGGGCTGCCGTTATGAAATACTACAGACTCGGGGGCTTAAAACAATAGAAGTTTATTCTCACAGTTCTGGAAGCCAGAAGTTTGAAATCAAGGTGTCAGCAGGGTTTGGCTCCTTCCAGAGACTCAGGAATCCCTTCCTGTCTCTTCCGGCTTCTGGCAGCTTCACGTGGTCCTTGGCTGTGGCTACATCGCCCTAGTCTCTGCCTCTGTCTTCACGTGGCCTTTGCCTGTCTGTGTGTGTCCTCCCTTCTGTCTCTCAGAAGGACAGGTCTTTGGATGTAGGGCCTGCCCAGGTAATCCAGAATGATTGCATCTCGGAATCCTTAAAAGACCTTTTTTTTTTTTTTTTTTTTATAGAGGTCATAGCCACAGATTCTGGGGGTTAGGACCTGGGCATTGCTTTTCAAGGGCCACTATTCAGCCCACTACCATGGGCCTGTCACCAAAATGCCAGATGGGAAGCAGCCGGTGCAGTGCCTGGGACGCGGAGAAGCGAATCAGATATTATCTTCATTTGCTTTGCCCTTTCCCTCAAGGTGGCTACAACTTCATGCTTTGTGCGTGTATGTGTGCATATGTGTATGTGTGTGTATTTATATACACATACGTAAACACTTATACCCACTTATAAAGCTGGGACACCCCTCCGCCTTCCTAGTGGTCATTGCTTTTGGGGGTTCGGTCTGTTGTAACAAAAATATCTGCCTGATAGTAACCTGGGAATTTGTACTGTCTTTGAGAATTCAGTGGCCACGTGAGACACACAGAGAGATGCCTCAGTCCTGACTTAGAATTGCAGTTTTTAGCCCGGGCTTGCTAACACAGCTCCATAACCACCCAGGGCCGGGGTGTGGGAGTGTACTCTTTGGACAGCACGCTGCTGCCACCTCTGCCCTGAAAACGCTTGCTGCCTGCTCCGTGAGTCCTTGGCGTGTGGTGGCCCTGCAGCCACAAGCCCTGGGGGAGTGAGGCTTGGCCGGGTTCCTCGGCCTTTGGGCTGCTCTCTTGGTGCCATCTGGGGGGAGGGGCACACGGGCTGCCTTGCTGCCTGCTCTGTGCTTCTGGGCAACAGAGAAGCAAGTGCAGGCGGGGGGCCTGGTCCCGGGGAGGCTTCCACCCTGGACCTGACGGGTGAGTGGGCAGGCTCCTGGGGCATCCAGAAGAGTAAGTCCTGGCTCTCTGGATTTCTCAGGAGATGTCTAGGCATGAAACCGGAGGACAGAAGGAATGGTGATACTCCCAGGGAAAAATCCAGGGAATTATAATAGAAACAAAATGAGAAAGAACAGAAGGAACCCTGGGAATCTCCTGAGGTCCCCCACGCCCCACCCCTGGTCCTTTAGCTCCAAGCACCCAACCCAGTTGGCCTTTCCCTGCAGGCAGCCAGGTCATCTCCTGGGGAACCCGGTCACCCTTTGCATCCAGAACTCCTCCCTGTCTTGTGAGTGGCCTTGACCCAGGACCCTAAACCTCTCTCTGAGAACTTCCATCACCCCCTCAGCCGCCTGCCTAGAAAATGTCATCCAGGGCTGACGACATCCTGTGGGACCTCATGACTCTTCCTTCTGTTTACAGCTGGAGACTCACTAGCAGTTCCTGAATGTACTTGGGTTTTCAGTAAATTCTTCACTTTTCTTTTGAACTATGGAAATAGTTCAGCAACATGGCCCCAGAGGGGAAGCGGACAGTTTAAAGAGGAATACTAAGTGACCTAGAATTACAATTTGCAGCTCACCCCTGCGTTTGCTCCTCACTCTGTCTCTGAGCAGATGCACCCCTTCCCGCCTTCCGTGCCCCCGACTCGTAAGGCAGCTCCTCGACTGACTGAGCACAGTCCGGGTAGTTTGCTGGGGATTGCACCAGCCCTGCCAGTGACCTTGGGGGGGAATTCTGAGACTAGATAAGACAACCACTGAAGCCCCCGAGTTTATTCCATAGCCTGACCACTCACATGGCGCTGGCTGACCCCAAGTTGAGCCCCCATGGACAGATGCCATTTATTAGCATGTGACCTTGGGCAAATGACCTAACTGCTCTAAGCCTCAGTTTCCTCATCTGTACAATGGATGTAATTATGGCACATGCTTCTTATGACTGTCATGAGGATTAGATGGAAATGCATGTGAATAAAAATTTTGTATTATAGGCATTGAGAGCATGGGCTCTTATGCTGGTTAATTTGTATAAAGTGCTAGAAACAGTGCTTGGCACGTAGGGGGCATTCTTTGTGTGTTAGCTCTTAATATTATTATTTGTGGTTATTATGTGAAGCAATTAGGATGTTCCTGATACACAGGGCTTAATATGTAGTAGATATTAATTTGATTATTATAACGATGTCCAAGTGACAGATTGCATCTCTGGATCTGAGGTCACCTTTATCACCCAGGCCTTAGGAAAGAGAAGGAGGCATGTCACGGGTCTAATGAAGGCCCTGAAATGAAATGAAGCAGGCAGGGCCCTAGGCCTTTCCACGTATGTGTGCATATTGTCATCACAGTGCTGTGCAGTAGACACTGAGCCTCTGTGGCAGGCACAGGCAGGGCTAGGTTGCAACTGGGAAGTGGCATCAGCCAGGATGTGAACGTGGGGTGTTGGGGGGCATCGTGGGAGGCTCATTCCAGAGCTTGTGCCATTCAAGTCTAGGAGAGCAGGAGGCCTTCCTAAAGAGGCGGTAAAACCCAGAAGCCATAAAGTAAAAGATGACATATTTAATCACATGAAAATGTGAAGTTTTTATACAGTTTAAGATATCTTAAACAGAATTAAAACTAAAACACATGACAGACATGAGAATGATTTTGTAGTGTATAACATATATAAAGGTTACTATCCTTAATAATAGGCAAGAACCCACAAATGCATGGAGAAGGATGACCGAATAAAAATGGGGCAGGGGTGGTTGCCGAGGGTATGAGCAAACAACGCAGAAGAATTACTCCTGCCTAATAGGCAAATGAAAAGATGCTCAACTTCATTCGCTCTTTAGGAAATGTATATTGAAACCATAAGGTATTTTTTACCTTTGATCTTTAGAAATCAAAAAGATGGATAACATCTGGTGCTGGCAAGGAAATGCAGTTTTGGTAGGAGTATAAATCTGGACAAACTTGGAGCAAAGTTTGCAGCACTTATCAAAATTTAAAACTCAACGTGCTGTTTGACCAAGGATTTTTATGTCTAGGCATGTGCCCTCCCCCGGTGCTCTGCCTGGGCGTGGTGGTGTGCCCAGAACCAGGCACTGGCGAGTCTGGTGTAGGACGTGATGCTGAAGATCTGGAGACAGCCCACGTGCCTGTCAGTAGGGGTCTGACAAAAGAAATTAGGATTGTTGGTAGCATGGAGTTATATATGCCCTGAGAAGGATGAAACAGGTCTGTGAGCAGATGTAGGAAGATGGTCATGTGTCATGTTACGTCATGAGGCCAAAAGGAAAAAGAGCAAGTGTAGAAAGAGACCTATTAATCTTTATAAAAACCACAACACTTACGTATGCATACTTATATACACATGTATACACATACATGTATGCTTGTATATGTAAAAAGATCCTGAAGAATGCATACCAGACTGTTAATGGTAGCCATCTCTGTGGGAAGGGGATGGTACAGTTGCATATTTTTACTCTAAATTTTCATAATTGTATACAAATTTAATTTTTTATTAGCAAAACCAGGCAGTAAGAGACCTGCATTTGTATCTGGTGGGCTCTTTCCTCCTGCACTTTTATCTTTCATTCCTTTTGTTTCTTGACATGCCCTTTCAGAGGGACAGATGTGACATGAACGTCTCCTTATCACCCGCCTGCTTCCTGTGACTTCCTTACGTGCCCTTCCGACCCTCGCCGCCTTCCTGAGATGCATGTCTCTGGCTGAAGCTGTACCTTCCCTCACATTCCTCTCCTGATACCTTGGAAGGTCCCGGGGTTTCTCAGAGGCGGCTCTCTGGAACACCATTTCCCGGCAATGGGAAGAGATTTTCAGTCACTTACGTTCAGGGAAAATTGTGTTCCTGTATGTGCACCAGGGGTTCATTATTCACACCAGCACATGAGAGGCTGCAGGAAGTCAGGAGTAAAGACACCTGCTCAGCCCTGTTAATGTAGCATTTCCTAATTTTTTCTCTGGCCATGAAACTGCTTTTCCAGTGATACCTGTTGCCACCTTCCACGTCCGGGCTCCACCTGGGAAGCGCCGCCCTTGCCCTGGCTCCCATCCGCACTGTCTCCTAGATCGTTGCAGCCCTGGGGTTACCCAACAGGTTCTGCGCCCACTGGGGCCCGCAGTTAGCCTCGCCGTCAGCCTTGGCCCCTTCTCCTACCTCAACCCTTCAGGCAGAGATCCTGCTGCCTCTGAGGCTTAGTGTTAACTTCAGGGGTTGCAAATGGAGGAGCGTGGCCAGATCTGGTCCACAGTGACACTCGATGTGGCTCACCTCGTGTTTACCAACACAATCTGAGCCAATATTGAGATACTGGAAGATATTTAAAAATCTAGGTTACTTACTTCATAATCCATGGGTCTCTGAACATGGGTAAAAGAAACTTTGACAGGGAGGGCCATGTGATTCCAGAAAAAGAGAGGACCTCTTTCCCTGTGGAAGTCAAGAACAGTCCTCCATATTGAAAATGTAACAAAGGGAGCTGGTGTGGAGCCTTCTTGTTCTGCTCCTTTATGTGAGTGGTGAAGGGACCTGTTCCTTCTCACCTAGAAAGTTCTTTATAAGAGCTTTCTAGCAGTTCTCTTAGCCTCCCAGTTTCTTCACCCTGCAGTCTCTCCTCTGCGTGCCATAGTTATGTTTCTAAAACACAGACCTCATTTGGTGGTGCAAACCCTACGGCTCCTCTCTCAAGGTTCCAGTTCACAGCAGAGCACGTCCACCGCCCAGGCCTGTCCCTCTGCTCAGCCTCCTTGGCCAGGGAAGCCAACACCCCTGTTAAGTCAGCTGGGGGCCCCTGCGCCTTTGCAGCTACAGCTCTCTGCCAGATGGCCCTCCTTCTTCTCATCCATCCTAACTTCCTGTGTCCCCTCCTCTGAAACCTGTCAACCTTCTCCCACAGAATTACTTTCCCGGCTCTCTGCCTCCGCAGCCCTTTGCTGTTACAGCGGTTCTCCGATGAAACCACGATTCCCTACAGAGCCCTCTCTCACTAGAGTAATAGCAGTTAATTCCTGTTAATTTTTTTTTCCCCTCAGCCCCCCGACAGAGACATATTGCTGTAGGTACTGTGCACATACTGGTGGCATGGCGATTTAATCTTCCATTTCTAGCTTTTGTGACATTATTGCTTTGTGGTATCTTCTTCTTCCATGATAGGATGGGTAAATTTGGGGGGAGTGAATTGTAAATACAGATTCTTAATTCTTCCTTCTTGTAATTTTTTTCTTAAATTAAATGTGCTTTTTGTTGCTCTATGTCTGTGGTTGGACCCTCACATTGGGAGCGTGAGGTAGCAGAATATAAAAGAGGATAGCCAAAATGTTTAATTTAAGTGTCACCACGAAACCTACCACCTGGTGGCTAAGGGGGGGGCTGGAATTCAGAGTCCAAGTTTATTCCAGATGGTTGGTCCCGTTTTTTGCCTTTCTTCTGCCTGAAGTTATGAACTTGACTCCTATTAACTTGAACAGGAATTATGGATGTGCCTTCAAGGGCCTTCTCACACTGCTTTTATTTGCTGTTTAACTTTAATGGATCCCATTTGTAAAGTGTAAGAGTAAAATAGGATGTACTTGAGAAAAGGGAAAGAGAGAGGGTTACCACATGTTGTACTTTTTTAAAATTCTGGAGTATCCTGTCAGCTCTTCTTCGATTTGTCTCCTTTGGTTGCCAGTGGAAAATAATTTTGGCTGCTTATTTTCCAAATCAGAGGCTGAAATCAAATACTAACCTTTCCTAGACAAAAATTCACTCATCATTCATTTTTGAGAGTCTATATGTGCCTTATGCCAGGTGCTAGGAATAAAAAAACCAAATTTGTTGTATTGAACAGGTATTTATGTGGCATTTAATATGTTCCACACACTGTTTTAAATTGTGTCAGTTTTAAATTGTATCATAGAACATCCCAAAACTTAATGACTTAACCACCATTTTCTTTGCTCATAAATCTTTAGGTGGGCGGTTGGGCTGAGCTCAGCTAGGTGGTTCTTCTGCTGGTCTCAGAATCCCTCATTTAGCTGAAGTCATCTGGTTATTCATCTGGAGCCAGATAGTCTAAAATGGTTTCACATGTCTGGCAGTTGGTGCTGGCATTGGCTGGGACACTTATCTCCAGCACGCTAGCTCAGGCTTGCTTAAGTGGCAGCAGTATTTTAAGAGAACAAAAAGAGAATCTGTAAGGGCTAGACTTGGAAGTTACAGAGTCACTTCTGTTCCAATCTCTTGGCCAAAGCAAGTCATAAGACCAGCCTAGATTTGAAAAGTGGAGAACTAGATTCTACCTCTTTTTTAAAATTTGTAAATGGACCAGAAAAATCCTTTATAAATACTGACTTATTTAATTCTCACAACACCTTGAGGTAGGTTGAGGTATGTTCCATTATTATTCCCACTGTTTAGATGAGGAAGGTGAGGCACAGCAGAGAGGTTAAGTAACTTGCTCAAGGTCACACAGCTTGGGACATTACAGGGTGTAATAAGTCCTTTCAAAGTTGCTGCTCATTATTTTTGTCTTATAGCCGCTTTCGGGACCAACCTATTATTTCTCTGCAGCTTTGCAGAGAAAGCGTCATTCACATTTGCTGTGTGGTTGCCATGTGTTGGAAACTTCATGTATGTTGTACCACTGAGCTATCACAGCAAGTCTGAGATGAAGGTATTATTGCATCCAATATTCAGATGAGGAAACTGAGGCTTATGAAATTAAGTACAAGTCATATAAGAGGATGCTAACCCACTGTTCCATATGCAAGAGTCTGGTCTCCCTAATAAATTGTGAATGTTCTAGGGCGAATGTTTTTGAATCTCCTGCTTGCATATAGAAAATGTTTAAAATAATCTGTTGATTTGTTAATGACAGCCTATACATTTCAGAAAAGTAGCTAAAATAATAAACACATTTTTCAGATGTCCAGTGGAGCCCCCAAATAGAAGCAGGATGAATATTACATTCCGCATTGGCAGTGCCAAAGGAGATGATGCTTTAGAGAAAAGATTTCTTGATAAAGCTCTTGAACTCAGTATGATCTCCTTGAAAGGACATAGGTGAGTATACCTCCAGTCCACAAACTCATCAGAGCATTGGCTTAATTTTTCAAATGTGAGATGAAACAAATCTAGGTGCCTGCTTAGCTTGGAGTAGCAGTTATGTAACTTGTTGGGCAAGGCCAGCTGTCACAGGTATGCCTCCCTCCAGTTGTTTATGGAATGCTTCACACAATTCCCCAACTGGGAGTATAGTGGAGCTACATCTTCCATGGGAGTTTTGTCACAATTACCTTTGAAAACCTCTTAAACTGCTCGTATGGCACAGAGGTGGCCAGCCCATCTCAGATGAGGCTGGTACCACTCCGTTCTGGTGTTAGAACATCACTGTCACTCCAGCTGAACATCCGATAGAGTAGTCAATCTTGCATGCTCTATGAAAAATAAACGTCCTCACACGTGAGAATGGCAGCATCGAGATGCTCATCTTGCCAGCACGTCATGCGTGGCAGGCTTGTGATGGCTCGGTGAGCAGAACTGCCGTCTTCATCCAACTTGTCTTTTCTTCCCCCATCTTGTTTCTTTTCTTTGTCAAGAGTGAATAGTTTGCCTTCTTCCTCCTTCTTCCCTTTTCCTCCTCCTTCCTTCTTCCTTTTTCCTTTTTCTTCTTCTTCTTTTATATAAAATAGAAGCTTTATTTTTCTTCTCAAAACACATCAGACCATTGGAATTGGCCATTTCTCTAAGGAGCTGTGATTCCTTTTACTGGGAAATGGTGCAAAGAGACCACAGTCTGAAGCATGGCTGCTCAGTGTTTCTGGGATGCTGACACAGACAACCACACTCATGCTGTTTTCACAAATGACAGTTTATTCTGTGCTGTAGCAGCATTTGGCTATTTCTACTATTGAATTAATTTGAAAAGCTGAAATGAAGAAATAGGAACTTTTTTATACTGTTAAGTGTCTTGACACAATAAAGATAAGCTGGCAGTTTGGCAAAAAAAAAAAGAAAAAGCAAATAGTTTGAATGAATCTAAGTTTAATGTCACCATGGTGAACCTTCATTGCATAACGGAGGATTTTCCTATGACTGAAGTGTGGGAAGCTCTTTACCACGTGTTGAGGGTTTTCAGGTGGGAAATTGGACACGATGGTCTTAAGCACTGCAACTCTTAGGAGCTGTTGACTACAAAAAGAATTGTTTTGGTACTAAATTAGATGCTTTTGTTCTTAATGGTTGGATCTCTGGTCACTCTAGGTCCGTGGGAGGCATCCGGGCTTCTCTGTATAACGCCGTCACAACTGAAGACGTTCAGAAGCTGGCCGCCTTCATGAAAAATTTCTTGGAGATGCATCAGCTATGAAAACATCCTAATCAGTATATACTCTGCCCTTGAATGACTTGCAAAATTGAAGTCATCTTGGGAATAGCTACCAAAAGTTAACAAATACGGTTATTTTTCTCAAATGAACATGCTTATTCTAGATTATTTTTTCAGAGAACAACAGCAAAACATCCACAGCTCTGCAAAGCTAGGGAGACCTAATCATCTTAATTCTGACTTGAACTGGAAGCATTTTTAAAATTTTCCTATTGCTTTTCTAATGAATTCCAGCTTATTTTGTCTTTGCTATTGCTTTTTCTAGCTAGAGCTCAGTATTCAAATGCACCTGTGGACTTAATAATGCAAGTTGCAATTAATTATTTCGGGAACTGTGGGAACACACAGCATGGAGGGTAGGTGGGGCCCTCTAGGTGCTGAATCTAGACAGCGGCCGTGGGGGGCCTCCTGGTTTCGGCAGCTGTTGCTTAAGATCGACATGGATAATTTGGTGAGCGTTTAGGAGTACCAGGTAAAAGGGCAAACTGCAGATTTTTCTCATAAAGAAATAAAAATGACTATATATGAGATCATATAGGTCTTTTTAATACCATATACTTTATATTTCTATGCATTTATATTTCTAATAATATGGTTCTCAGTAATACCTGTAGAGATTTTTAGAATTTGTTAAATCCTTGTGCATTGTAGCATTGCATTAGCAACAGATGTGCCCCTCCTTGGTCCTCCTATCCTATTTAAGCTGTTTCATGGGTAAGATCTAGAGATTCTTGATTAATTTTTACTCTTCTTTCCCTAGGTAGAAGAGAAGGTTGGTTGGATGGTTTGTTCTTCTTTTTTTAAAAAAAAATTATGCTATTAAACTGAAAATCTCTGTTAAACTGCCTTATCTTTTGTTCACTCAACTGTTTCCTTTGTAGTGTTTGACAACAGTGATACTTTGAGTTCTAGATCTCTGCTGCAAAGTATTTTCCCCTATTGTCTATCTGTTGTCAGTATTTTATGTTGAATATGTGAAGAACATTAAAGTCCTAAAACATCTCAGTCCTTCTTAATGAATTTCTCTACCTGCTTTTTAGACAAATGGTTCTCTTTTAAACTTTATGATGGGAAAACTTGATTCTAAAAATAGTGCTTAATTGGGGTAATTTGGTTCAACCAAAGCTGTAAGACTGGAGTCTTGCGCATTTATTTTTTAAAGATGATTCAGCACAGTATGGTAGATTTCCATTTGCTTTTGGAATGCACATTATCAGCAAACCACCTTCCATCCCAGCTCAAGGTGTAAAGTTCTATGGACTTTGTCCCGCTTACCCCAGAAACACGCCACTAGGACAGTTCTGAGCTATCTTCCTGTTTTGCTTGATTGCATAATGAGGACTCCACTGTTTTCTCATCCCGTCTCTGCACTGATAGGTTGGGTGCCCTGGTTGGGTCTCAGCCTCCCAGGCTTTGTTCTCTCATCTGTAAAAGGAAGATTGAAATAATTCCCTTACTTAGGGATGCTTAAGAGGTTTTTTTTTTTTTTTAATTTTTATTTATTTTTTAAAATTCAAGCCCATGTCATCAGAAAAAGATGTTCAAGAGTTTAAAACAGGCCTGGCGTGGTGGCTCATGGCTGTAATCCTAGCACTCTGGGAGGCCGAGGTGGGTGGATCACTCGAGGTCAGGAGTTCGAGACCATCCTGAGCAGGAGCGAGACCCCCATCTCTACTAAAAAAATAGAAAGAAATTATCTGGATAACTAAAAATATATAGAAAAAATTAGCCAGGCATGGTGGTGCATGCTTGGAGTCCCATCTACTTGGGAGGCTGAGGCAGGAGGATCGCTTGAGCCCAGGAGTTTGAGGTTGCTCTGAGCTAGGCTGACGCCACGACACTCTAGCCCGGGCAACAGAGTGAGACTCTGTCTCAAAAAAAAAAAAAAAAAAGAGTTTAAATCAGGGGCTTGATGCAGGATGTGAATAATAACCACAACCCTTAAACTGACACTATCATAGTGCTCAGTCAGCCTCCCTCCTTCCTCACCCTTCACGTGTGGCTGCACATCCCCGTCGTCTGACCCAGCCCCGTGCTTCTGGAACCTCTGCTTATTTCCATTCCCACTGCCAGGAAATAAGCTCTGCTGTGTCCTCCAGGGATTATTTCAGCAGCCTCATCTCTGCCCCTCCCTCCTTCCCACCATAACTGGTTGGACAACGACTTTGCCTCATGCTCCTTGTTGATGCATAAAAAAGCCCAGTCCTTTGAGCCCTGAAGCCAGAGCTTGTATTAATAGCATCTGGCCTGGCCTCTTGCTCCTCTCCCGTGTTTATGGTTTTTGGAGTGTGGCATACATTTGTCCACGCTACATCGTGAGCCTGGAGTTCTGCCCCTCTCAGTACGACCGGCCATCATGACGCCTGCCAGCCTTTGCATGACCTTGTTTGTGTCTCTTGCATTGGGAAGTGTTCTTTTTCTTTGTTTTAGCCCATCACAGCATCTCCCTTTGGCTCAGCTGTGCTGGGGCGGCTGCATGGCTGCGTTCCCTATAAAGCAGTGTGGAAGGAGCCTGGTTCTCCATCTCCGGCACCCGCACCCTGCCTTGCCCATACGAGGTGCTCGATAATTGTCTGCTGACTGAATTCACATTCTTAACGTGGGCCGTGTGGGTCTTCCTGAGTATTGCAAACTGAGCCTGGACTCAAGGGGGAGAGGTATCATCTCTCACATACATGGATTTTTCTTTTTAATATTTTCAAAAGCTTATTAAACAATGTGATTTCACTTTCTACTAATAGCCAGCTACAATTCCATCGCTGAATGGGGAAATTTAAAATCTTGGAAGTTCCCCCAGAACCATCTTCATAAACCTGAAAGCTTTTGGAAAATAGTCAACAGCTGCCTAGAGACAAGGGGTAATCACTGTTGTCTGGCCACATGGGGAGGTTCCGGAGCACAGATTGCTGGAAAGTATTTATCAGAGCGAAAAACTTGACCTTTGTATGCTTCGAGAGAACGAGCTTATGCCAATCTGCTGACAGTGTGGAGAGGGGAGGAGGGGAGATAAGGATGTGGGCTTTGGGGGCAGCGGGCTGCGGGGTCTAGAACTGGCTGGTCTTCCCTGAAGATGAAAGGCAAGGTAGATACACAGGTGGCTTTGGGGCCTTGCATGGCTGTGTGAGGGGCTGCCTCATGTTCCTTTGGGCCCTCTAAATTGTACTTCCTCCCCAAACTAAATTTGAAACTTTATTTTTCTCTTCTAAAATTCTTTAACACAGATAATCATTCTAATGCCATCCAACTGAGAAAAAACAAATTTGTTCCCGGATTCCCTTTTGTTTACCTCTCCACACTGCTTTGTCTCCAGCAATACAATTCTGTTCTTTGCACAAGAAACAAAACAGTGTTCTGTCCCTAACTCCTCAATCCCTTGCTAGTCTCTGTTTATTGAAGTACCTAATGCCGTCTCATCACAGTTTAGCCAATGCTGGAAGGCTGGGCATGCTCTTAGGTGAACTATGTTAGGTAACAAATGATTAGTCCCTCCTCCCTCCTTCAGAGCTGAAGGAGCCACTAAGACTCGTAAAAATGAACAAGACTCATTGATATATTAGATGTTGTCCAATTCTGCCAAAGGCATTACCAGGTCTGGCCTTGTATCACTCTGTGATTAATGTTTGTTGCACCATGTTCTTTGGAAGGAAAATAAAATGAGAAAGAATTTTCTCATATTTGATGGGAATGAGCATAATTAAAAAGACTCAGCTACTGAGTCTGCTAAGAAATCAATCACTTTAATTGGAATGAAGATTCCTCACCTCTGTCAGTAATTGGGCTCCTGGTAATTTAAAATCCAAATCCATGACAGTTTGTGATAAATTGGCTCCTTTTGGGCTAAAGAAGGTAAGAAGTTCTAATTACCCCTGGATTATTCCGGAGTGGATGGAAAATCTTGATCAAAGAGATATTGGGGGAGAGAGAGAAAAGCTAGCATCGAGCAAAGGTTTATTGAATTTATTTTAAGAAGTTAAAGAATAAAATTGTTCATTTGACGTGACAGAAATAAGAGCTTGTGTTATTTGAAGATGTAAATTGAATGTTCTAAGAAAATAGGGACCTGGGTATATTCGCAGAAGTTAGGTTATACACAAAGCCCTGCTTACCTGATAGTATGCACAAAAATATTGACAACCTTGGACTCCACTTGGGGAAAAGTCTGGAATTTGTACATTGAGTGTTTAAACGTGTAAGTAATCTGCACTAAGTTTAAGGAAGTGTAAAATGTTTTATTTAAGTGAAGAAATAATAGGAATATACACAGGGCTCTGACTAATGAATCCACTGGCCCCATCTCTATGGGTTTCCTAACCTTTTTTTCTTTGCATATTGCCTAAGAATACCGGAGGAATAGGTTGGATTTTAGGTTGACATACTAGGTTATAAACCTATTTTGAATTGTGTGTATTTTATATATTTGTATCTATTAAAGCCTATAATATCTATATATTATAATATATGTAAAGATAGGTGTAATTTCAAACTTACAGAAAATGTGCAAGGTGAGTACAAAGAACTCTGGTATATGCTTCACCCAGATTCACCAATTATTAACATTTAGCTTTATTGGCTTTGGCATTTACTCTTTATATGCATTTTTTTTTTCTGAACTGTTTAGGATAAGTTGGAGGTATTGTGCCCCTTTATCTCTATATAGTGTTTATTTCCTAGGAATAAGGACATTCTCTTATATAACCAATGCACAATTTTCTAAATCAGGAATTTAACATTGATACATTTAACTAATCTATAGTCCATATTCAAAATTTGCCATTTATCCCAGTAACACCTTTTGCAGCTATATTTTCCCAGCATCCAGTCCACAGTCATGCATTGATTGCACCTAGCTGTCATGTCTCTTGGTCTAAATATGAATTAGTTTTTCAGCTTCTTTATTCTTCATGTTATTGACAGTTTGATGAAAAGTACAGGCCAGTTGTGGTGTAGAATGTCCCTCAATTTAGGTTTGTCCAAATTTGTTTCCTCATGATCATTTTGGGTTATGCGTTTCTGGCAGGGGTACCAGAGGAGCAAGACTGTATTTTTCTCCATGCATCCTGCCAGGAGGCACCTGATGTCAGTTTGCCTTACTGGTGATTTGCCTCTGGTGTCTTGGTTAAAGTGGTGTCTATGAAGTTTCTCCATTGCCAAGTTATTACTTGTCTCTTTGCAATTAATAAGCATGGAGAGGTATTTTGAGACTGTAAATATCCTGGTCTTCATCAAACGAATTGTCTATCAGTTCCATAAAAAGGATAATACAAGTGGAATTATTTGATGGGGAAGGTGAAGTGACTTATTGCTTATTTTCCACCAGTACTTTTACAACCCATCCTCCTTCCCCTCAAAAAAAAATACAAATCTTTAAAATATATTAATATAAGCAAAGGTGTGCAAAAAAGTACATGGGGAAGCAAAAAACCAGTAGCTGGGGGATATATATTCTAGGAGCCCTGAAAGTAACAAACATATTTTGAGAATAAAAATAGTCTGGGCAAATGGACTTTTTGGTGAACAAGGAAAGGAAGGAAAGAATTCCCTGATCAAAATATAGGAAATTCAACTTACAGAGTTTTCCTTCCCTGTCCAGTCAAGTTTGTTCATTTCTCAATATTTACAAAGGTCCAGTCCTTTGGCAACACATACCTTTAATCGAATAGCCAGATCGTGAACCACACAGCATGATTATACTTTGAAAGAAGCCATATAACAACCTAAAGTAAAAGTTGCCTCTGATGACTGTAGCTCAGCAGAATGGTCCCCAAGAGAATAATAAAATCTTGGCTTCCATCTAGCCAGGTAAAAAGCCAAAGGCATCTTAAATGCCTGAGAAATGAAACTTGAAGTTGAAACGTAAGAAGTTACAGGTCATTGGGGGGTGGGGGGAGATTATCTTATCCAGCAAGTAAAAGGCAGCTAGAGGCTGAATCATTCCTTTTGCTCCCTTCCCCCAGTTTAAAACCATAGTTTCTTGAGGTTGAAAGTCCAGGGTTGAAGCAGAAATCTTCAGGAGTTACTGGGAAATGACAGGTGAGCAGGTTAATAACGTCAGGTAGCAAACATCCTGCTATAAAATACACTGGGGGAAATACTTCTGGAGTTCTGATGCACTTAAATCTAGGGCAATATTACACATTTTCTAAGGAAATAGGTTCAAATTAAGGCTCTGGCTGTCACCTCCTCCATTAAGCCATCCCTAAGTCTCCCAGCAACACATTATTCGGCAGACATAGTTGTTTAGTATCTTCTATGAGCACGGCTCTTGTGAATACAGGGGCAAGCAAACCAACCAAGGTTTTGTATTAACTAGGATTTTGGTGGTCATAATCGATAGAAAACTCGATCCAAACTGGTTAAAGCAAAAACAAACAAACAAACAAACAAAAAAAAAAAAAAAGAAGAAAAGAAATTTATTGGTTGCTATAACCTGCTCTTATAGTAAATAATCCAGTTGCACAAGAACAAGAACTCACTCTTGAGAGACTGCGTGAAGCCCTTCTGCCCTTGTAGAGGTCCCACCGCGGCTCGATATCCTTAAATTGGTAATTACATTTCAACATGAGTTTTGGCAGTGACGACCACATCCAAACTACAGCACAGGCCAGCCCCAGGTCTGGTTTGCTCCAGAGGGTCCACCTCTCTAGGGCTCTGCAACTGTGCCCTCCTTCACTTCACACAGGGCAGCCACAGGTCCTCACATTGCCTCTCTATGCTAGGTTGCACAGGTGACCAAAAATTGGTCCCTATCTCAGATTTCCCAGCAAGGGTGTCAAGGCTCGCTCTGATTGGGCCATCTTAGGTCAGGTTCTCATCCCTGAACCAATGAGGAAGGGCTGTGCTAATTGGCAAGGGTAAAGCCCACCTAAACCACAGGGAGGCCTGGGTAGTTTGCTAAACAAGTTCTGCCTTCTGTTGCTCTCATGGAGCCTACAGCCCGGCCATCTGTCTGGGGAAGCAGACAATAAACAAATAAACAAATGCAATATATGAAGTTAAGGCACACAGCCGTGAGACTCCTATGTCAGAGGGGCACAGTTCAGAGTGGGAGGTGTCGGGTGACATTTGAGCTAAGAGCTTAATGGTAGAGCAAGAGTTAATTGTTTTAAAAAGGGATTAAGGAGAAATAAAAGCAATTTGGGCATCTTTGAGGGGACACTTTTCATTTGACTTTCTCTTTGGAGAGTTGGTGTGTGTGATACTCAATATTGAAAAACCAGGATTGGTGCCCTGCAGAGGCTGTAGTTCTTACAAGTGGCCACAGGAGGGCACCTGCAGAAAAGCACTAGCTGGCAGCAGGTGGTCACAACCTGCGGGAGTGTAAATAAAAATAGAAACGTACAAATATATAAACCACTGGTACAGCACAGATGTGTACAGTCATGGATGCTTAATGATGGGGGATACATTCTGAGAAACTTGTTCTTAGGCGAACATCATAGAATGTATGAGCACAAACCTAGACGGTATAGCCTACTGCATACCCAGGTCATATGGTGTAGCCTATTGTTCCTAGGCTACAAAACTGTACAGCATGTTACAGTACTGAATACTGTGGGCAGTTGTAACACAATGGTATTTGTGTATCTAACCATAGAAAAGATAATGCATTGTGCTACCATGTCACCAACTGCTACGTCACTAGGCAATAGGAATTTTTCAGCTCCATTATCATTTTATGGGACCGCCATGGTATATGCCACCAGTCATTGACAAAAACATCATAATGCAGCATATGACTGTACTTGCTGGATTTCAGCTATGTGCACCATGTTCTTCTCCACCTCTTCCCAGTGTCTACAGACCACCAAGCCTAATGTATGTGATGGTCAATAAATGTGGACTAAACATATAGGTGAGAATATTGATGGCTATGGAAAAATAACTTATATTCATGCTTGATTGATATTGATAACATTTTGTCCCAGAGCAAATTAGCAAATGCTTTCCTCGATCCCCCTCCAAGGTTAGATGTTGATGCTCTACTAGAGGCTTCTAAAAGATGAATCAACATTTGCTTGAGGTTTTCAGGGTGGGGGGATCTCAGCTTGGAGATAAACATTGATTCTATTGTCAAATGAACTCATAGCTGCGTTTTGTTTGAACCATCTAATGCTTGTTATTATTATGAAACTATTGGCCCCATTAAAAAATCATGAGGTAAAGCATCGACATCTGGATTCCTGTTTTTCCTTGAAGGGGCAGGTAATTTGGGCCTGGATTGCAGTGTAGCGACCGACAATTGTCTGAAACCAGTAGAGGCTGCCTCTTTAGACAGAGTGTGCTCTAATTTGTCTTTCCTTTATTCTGCCCACTTCTCTCCTATTTGTTACCGACCTGAGCCTTAGGTACTGGGTCTGCAAATAGCAAGATTTACGCTTTCTATAGAAAATCATCCCAAGGTAAAGAGTAAGACATTTTATCATCCCTGGGACCAGCCTTCTGGCCTTTTCCAGCATTTTAACCTCTGCAAACAAACATTCAGCTGTGTGAAGGACGATAGCTTCGTGCAGGTTTAAAGCATTACATAATCATTTCCAGTTACACTCTCTTGTCATTTCCCCTTAGTCTACAGTCTCCTCCATTATATTCCTCTCTCATAGCCCGAAAGCCCGGTGCAGAACTAACCCTGTCCGGCTTGGGTGACTAACTGTCTTGACTCTCCTTTTAGTTTCTGAAGCATCTCTCCTGTTTAGCCCTGAAGTTCAGTCCTGTAGGATTTCAAGTAAAAACTCCCATCAACAATCAATCCCCGGCCACTCACATCACTTACACACATACTTATTCATTTAGCAAACTGGGGAATGATACTGACAAGATCATTATCCTCAAGGGATTTGGAACCTAGTGCGAAACTAAAATGGGAACCTGCAATTGCAATACTTTGGGACAAATGCGCCCCCGATAGGATTGCCAGATAAAATACAGGATGCCCAGTTCAACTTGCGTGGTTGAATTGTTAAATCTGGTAACCCTCCACCAGGGAAGTATCAGGTGCAAGGGAATATATCTGAGCAGGACTGGGGATGGCTTCCTGGAAGAATTGACATCCAGGTCAGCATGAATAGGGGTGAGTCACAAGAAGGAGGAGGATAGGGGAATAGGAGAGTGTCCCACGCAAGAAGAGAAGAGCAGTTGTGAAGGCCCAGATGCAAGAGAGGGAGGCTGAAGCATGGAGCATGAAGGAGCGTGTCTGAGAGGGGAGGATGGAAAGGCTACAAAGTCCTGCCGTGGCATCTGGACTTGGCCCTGAGTGCAACGGGGAGCCATTGTGGGATTGTAAGCAGCAGAATGCTGGAAGCTAATCATTTGAGACAGCTCCTGGTTGGAGTGTAGTGGCTGATTAGAGGGGCACCTGGAGACAGGAGAACAGAGGATGATGCCTGTTGCAGTAATAATGGTGCTTGGTGGTGGAGGCTGGGAGGGAGAGAGAGAAAGGGATGAGCTACTCAGCTGGTAGATGATGAGATGTAGGAGATGCTGGAGAGAGAAAGGTCAAGTGTGAATTACACAATGAGTGGAGGATGGTTCGCTCATTGCGGTAAGGGACACAGGAAGAAGTGGGCGTCGTGCACGATTTGCCTGTTTGATTCAGATGCACTCTCTGGCTTTCCACTGCTCTGCTCGGTGTCACGGGGGCTGACCCTGCAAACTCTACCTCCAGAGCTCCTTGCCAACTCTTCTCCAGGCAAGTTCGGCCAGTGGAAAGCATTGGCAGGAGGCTGGAGGGCAGGAGCAAGAGAGGAGCCTGGCTGTTCCTCCCTCTCTGCTCAGGCTGCTCTGGGCAGCTGCGACAGGACAGCTGTGCAGTCCCCGCCCTCGCCAGGCAGCTCCCTCCCCCGCCCTGGTGCTTGGCGCGTGGTCACACCACCTCCTCTGCCCCTCCAGCCATGCAGTAGCTGTGGCTTCCAGCTGTTACAACTGTCTGGGCTGCCTCACCCTCCCGTTTGGCCTTTTGGCTTTTCCATCACCAGATGAAATGTGCTTTATTGAATGTCCTACCGTGGGCTGTTCTCTCTGGACATTGACTAGTGCAGGGCAGTGGCGTTTGAGGTGCCTGTGTGACACATTTAAAGGAGATGTTTCACAGGAAGTCGCAGATAGAGGTCTGAAGCTGCAGGGAGCAGCTGTGGATGGAGACAGATGTAGATGGTAATCGAAGCGGGGCGTGGATGAGATCCTCCCGGGAGCTGGCAGAGAGGAAGAAGAGCAGAGGACCTAACCCAGAGCCCAAGGGACACCAAAAGGAAGGAGAAGCCCAGGGGGGCTGAGCCGGCACGGTGAGAGGGAGAGAACCACCAGGAGGGCTGTGGCACAGAGACCAAGGAGAGATACTTTCAAGCTAGCGGCATCTTCTAAGATGGTCAACTCTGCCTGGAGGTCACATAGGACTGAGAAGTCCTGAGAAGTTTTCCTTTGGATTTGTCAACAAAGAAATCATCAGGGGCTTCAAGGAGAGCAGTTCCTCCAGCGTGGTGGGGCAGAGGCCAGCCCGCAGCAGGCCGGCGGGGAGAAGGCAGGGGCGACAACTGGGTGAGGTTGCCCTTGACCCCTGGGGTTGGCACCCTCCTCTCTCTCAGGACATCTGGGTCATATGTTATAGGAAACTTGTGTTCTTTTTCTAAATGTTTTTTTTTTACCTTGTCAAATAATAATCATACATGTTCATGGAGTATGTATAGTGATCAGATCAGGGTAATTAGCATATCCACCATCTCAAACATTTATCATTTCTTTGTGTGGGAAACGTTCTAGCTATTTGACACTCTATATTATTGTTAACTATAGTCATCCTACTGCGGTATAGGACACTAGAACTTATTCCTTCTGTCTAGCTGTAATTTTGTCTCCTTTAACAAATCTCTCCCTATCTCTCGCTTTCTCCTATGGGAAGGTTAGGTTCTTGAATCAGTACATCAGACCAAAATCCCATTAATGATTTTTTTTAAATCCCCTAGGTTTATACCCTGTTGGAGACCTATATACTATTTCTCAAAAAGCCAAAAAAGCTGGTATTTTCCGTAGCATTGGGAGAGATTGCTGTTTCCTTGAGAACCAGTTGAAGGGGTCGCTTGCTCTTAGGAATAACGTAGCTGGTGTAGAGCAGGCAGAACTTCACCTCTGCCCTCGTAGGGTCTTGGCTGGAGCTGAGGACTAAATTGACATAAGCTAGATTAACAGGAGAAAGGCATTTCAGTTTCATGTGACACAGGAACCCTCACAAAGAAGTGAAAACCCAGAGAAGTGGCAAAACCCAAATCCTTTTATATTAGGTTAAACAAAGAGAGGCAATTGTGGCAAAGTAACTAGATTATGTAGGGAGGCTAAAGGAAGATACGAATTATTTTAACACAGTCTGTTTGTTCAGAATTCTCTTGGCTGTGACTCCCCAGCAAAGAGTGTTTCTTTTCTTCCGGTTCATCTTTCACCTGGGCGTTTTTATCTCCTGTTTTCAGGAAGAAAAGGGGGAGATTAGAATGTCCTTCTTGCATCTGCTGTTTTTAAAGTGCCTTTGGCTCAAAATAATTCTTATACAAAGTGGCAGATTTTGGGATGCATGTCCTGCCACCCTTCCCTTGGAAAGTGATACAGGTGAGATGCTTCTGCAGCGAGAGGCACCGGAGGACAGAGACTTGCAGAGACAACGAGAGATTACACCTCCTGTCTCCCTCCAACTCTGGGCTCTGGGCTCTCTGAGTGGAATGGTAGGTAAAATCACCGACACGGCTTCAATGATCACTTTTTAAATCACTTTCTTATTGAAAGCAAACTTGAGTTTCTATAAAACATATAAGTTAAATGTTCATATGATGGGGCTCAACTGTATGCTCATGGTCGCCCTTCCCTTTCTCCTTTCCTACCTCTGCCCTCTCTGGGTCTTCAGAGCTCAGCTCCATGTCATCAGCCCATGTGCCCGTCACACCCAGCAAGTCTTCCTCCTCCTCATCTGGGTGTTGTTGACAAATTGCGATTTTCCCCAACTCCTGGTGATCTCAGCCCTCCACAGTGGCTGGAAGGCCCAGGGAGATGCGTTCACTTTGAGCCAGCACCTGTGGCCTCCATGACCAGGTGGAAGCGACGAGGCAACCCGAGTGAGCCGACGCCGAGATATTTATATCAACGGGCATCGAGGAGAACGGGAGAAATAGCAGCTCTGCCGTGTCCCAGCGGTTCTGTGACACACGTGCCTGAATCCACATGTCGTTATACGCCCAGCCTTCCCTCGCGTTGCTCTCCCTTTTGACTCCACTCAGGTTTCTTCCCTCTTTGTCCCTTGGGGAAATCAGTCCCAGCCCAGGGGGAGTCCCCAAATACTTCCTACTGCCAAGCCCTGTTTAGGCTTCAGAGCCACCTCCTTGGGTTGCCCTGTCAGTCATTTCCAGCCTTGGGCTACTTTCCTGGCATCCCTCCTTATCAATAAATCCCAATGATTTGTTTTCTTCCACGTATGTACAACCGTTATAAACGCATTTGTGATCAAAATCACACAAAGAAGCAAACATATACTTTCCATTAGACCCTAGAGGTACTAGTTGGTGTTAAATTGTTTCTTCACTGTTCTCATTCCTTGGACTGCTTTTTTTTTTTTTTTTTTTTAAATCCAAGCCTGTTTTTCTTTAGGTGATCATCTACTAAAATACACAATATTATGTGAGTTTGGGTTAGTGATATATTTTACTCTCAATTTCAATTTGCATCATTTAGTCTGTGGTATTCATTGGAGTGGTATTTTCAATATGCTCACTCAGGGATTCACAGTAACAAAAATTCTTTTGAAAAATAATATCTTGGCTGGGCATGGTGGCTCATGCCTGTAAACCCAGCACTTTGGGAGGCTGAGGCAGCAAGATCACTTGAGGCCAGGAGTTGGAGACCAGCCTGGCAACATAACAAGACTCCATCTCTACAAAATATAAAAAAATTAGCTGGGTGCGGTGGCGCACACCTGTAGTCCCAGCTACATGAGAGGCTGAGGCGGGAGGATCACCTGAGTCCAGACATTTGAGATTGCAGTGAGCTATGTTCATGCCACTGCACTCTAGCCTGGGTGATAGAGCAAGATCCCATCTCTTAAAAAAAGTAATAAAATAATAATATATTATGATTGCCAAGCCATTTATACAGCATAGTCATATATTCTTAATTCTTTCTCAACACCAAGCTGATTCTGGCTGGAATTGCTATTGCATCTGTGGGGTCAGCTGGGTGCTGGCTGTCAGCACTGCTCGTGGGGCTGACTGCTCCCCATGTCTCTCATCCTCCAGCAGGTATCTGTGGCTTGTGCTTGTGGCCGTGGCAGGACTCCAAGTGGGACTGCAGAAGCTGCAAGGCTTCTCTAGGCTGGGGCTCCCAAATGGTCCACCATATTTCTGCTACATTTTATTGGCCAGAGCAAGTCACAGAGTCGGCCCAGATTCACTGGGTGGGGAAACAGACATCACCTCCTGATGGGAGAAGCTGTAAAGTCATCTTGCAAAGCGGGAGGATACAGGAGGAGACTACTTGGAGACATTTTTGCATTTTTGGAAGACAATTGCTACCTTACTCAAGGAGGTCGTCAAAAACTGTCACTTTTCAGACATCCGGGTTTCTATAAATCTCCATCCCTGGTTTGGCAGTACCTAAAAATTCCCAGTCCATTTTGGTGAGGGGGCATTTTGTGATGAGTGTTGGCTTTCTATATAAGTAGTTCTATTATTCCATTTCTACTTATCCATTATTTACAAGGTTTCCTGTATGTATGTGCAATTATATTTCTGTGTATATTTTGAGTAATAAATTGCACAGGTCTCTTTTCTTCCTCACCCCCTAGAGATGTTACAGAGGTAGTAAAAATGTCCAAATTTGTGAGAAATTGGAATAATCAGGAGTTACCTGGATGGAATGCTATTACGATAGCAATTCACGCTAGAGTACCTTTCATCTGAGACACTCAGGGTCTGTTAACAGATTAAAAGTACTAAAAGACACCGAGCTAGAGAATTTTCATTATCTTGTGCTCTGAAAACTCAGACTTTCATTGGTTTGAATGGGCCTGAAAATACATTTTTATTACTAGGGGCATAGAAGCCTCTAGCAGCGTTCTTAATAAAGCAAGGTGAGTTATAAGCAATCGTCTGATGAAGGTAAATGTACTGTACTCCATTTTAAGAAAAATACAATATAAAAGTCTTACCATGGAAGAAAATCTTTATATGATCTTTTAAGAAAACTTCAAGAAAAATAAAGACATGACACTATATTAAATTTAAAGCCAGTGACTTATAAGCAAAGAAAAGCAAAGACAGTCTGATGAAGGCTGTTGCATTGTTCTTGGCATTTTTTATGTCTCACCCATTTCTCTGGCCTTTTTAGATCATAAGCTTTTAGGGCACACAGAACAACCCCATCTTGATGTAGTACTGAGCAAATGCACCAAGAAGTTCTCAATAAATAGGCATTAAATTCTAAGTCCAGAAGGGACCCTGAGACGCCCTCTGTTCACTCCTTACTATTTCTGGTAGGACCGTGTTTTAACCAGCCCAGAAAAACGGATTTTTTTTTCTTTAATCTCCAAATTCAGAGACTCTACAATTATTAATTAACTTTTCACCTTTGCCTTGTGCTCTTTTTTTAATGTCAATTTTTAAACCACGGTAAAAAAGCACAACAAAACTTACCATTTTAACTATTTTTAAGTGTCAAGTAGAATAGTATTGCTTGTATGCACATTGTTGTACAACAGATCTATAGAACATTTTCATCTTGCTAAATTGAAACTCTGTACCCACTGAAAAACTACTGCCCTTTCCCCCTTGACCCGCAGCCCCTGCCAACCACCATTCTACTTTCTGTTTCTATAATAAGAGTTTGACTGCTTTAGATGCCTCATGTGAGGGGAATCAGGCAGTATTTGTCTTTCTGTGACTGGTTTAGCATGATGTCCTCAAGGTTCATCCATATTTTAGCATGTGACAGAATTTCCTTCCCTTTTAAGGCTGTATAATATTCCATCATATGTATAGACCACATTTTATTGATCTGTTTGTCCATAGATGGACATTTGAGTTGTTTCCACTTCTTGCTGCTATGAATATGGGTGTACAAATAGCTCTTCAGAACCCTCCTTTCAATTCTTTTGGATATTACCCAGCAGTGAGATTGGTGGATCATATGGTAATCTGTTATTAGTTTTTTGAGGAATTACCATACTGTTTTCCACAGCAGCTGCACCATTTTATATTCCCAGTGTATAAGGGTTCCAATATTTACCACATCCTCTCCAACACTTGTTGTTTTCTGTTCTTTTCGGTAGTGGTTATCCTAATCTGTATGAAGTGATATTTCATTGTAGTTTAGATTTGCATTTTCTGATGATTAGTGATGTTGAGCATTTTCTCATATGCTTGTTGCTCATTGGTGTATCTTCTTTGGAGAAATGTCTATTTAAGTTTTCCTCATATGCTTGTTGCTCATTGGTGTATCTTATTTGGAGAAATGTCTATTTAAGTTTTTTGCCCATTTTACAATCGGTTTATTTGTTTTTCAGTTGTTGAGTTGCAGTTCTTTAAATGTTCTGGGTGTTAACCCAGATATTTTTCATATTATATAGTTTGTAATATTTTCTCGCATTCTGTAGGTTTTCTTTTCACTCTGTTGATTATTTCCTTTGATGGGGAGAAGTTTTTAATTTTGATGGAATCTCATTTATCTATTTTTGCTTTTGTTGCCTGTGCTTTTAGTGTTATATCCAAAAAAATCATGCCAAACCAAATCCAATGTCATGAAGCTTTTTCCCTATTTTTTTTTCCTAGAAGTTTTATAGTTTCAGGTCTTATGTTTAGGTCTTTAACTGATTTGAGGTTAATCTTTGTATATGGTATAGGTAAAGTTACAACTTTATTTTTTTGCATGTGGATATTCAGTTTTCCTAACACTGTTTGTTAAAGAAACTATCCTTTCCCCATTGTGTAGCTTGGCACCCTTGTTGGAGATCATTTGACCATATATATAAGGGTTTATTTCTGGGCTCTTTATTCTGCTCCACTGGTTTGTATGTTTATCTTTATGCCAATACCATAGTGACTATAGCTTTGTTACAAGTTTTTAAATTATGAAATGTGAGGCCTCTAGGTCATTTTCTTTCTTAAGATTTTGGTTATTTGAGGTCCTTTGGGATTCCATATGAATTTTAGGATTTTTTTTCCTATTTCTGCAAAAAAAAATGTCACTGAGGTTTTGATAGGGGTTGTGTTGAATCTATAGATTGCTTTGGGTAGTATAGACAATTTAATAATATTAAGTCTTCCCATCCATGAACATGGGATGTCTTTCCATTTGTGGCTTCTTTAATTTCTTTCAGCATTATTTTATAGTTTCATTGTACAAGTTTTTTGCCTCCTTGGGTAATTATAAGTATTTTGTTCTTTTTGATGTAATTATAAATGTGTTTGTTTTCTTAATTTCCCTTTTCAGATTGTTCATTGTTACTGTATAGAAATGCAACTAATTTTTGTGTGTTGATTTTGAATCCTGCAACTTTGCTGAATTTGTCTATTCTAACTTTTTTCTTAAAGAGTCTTTAGACTCTTATAAAGAGTCTTATAAGATCATGTCATCTGAGAACAGAGACAATTTAACCTTTTCCTTTTGGTTTTGATCCTTTTTATTTTTTTTTCTTGCTTAATTGCTCTGGCTTGGACTTTCAGTACTATGTCAGTTAGAAAAGCATGGTTACCTTATTCCTGGTTTCAGAGAAAAAGCTGTCAGTTTTTCACTATGTAACCAAAGTGTTTGTATTCCTGTAACATTCTGAAATTAAAAAATAAATTTTAAAAAAAGATTTTTTTTTTTTTTTTGATATTGTGGCTCCTGGGGCTATCTGTATTGGGTATGAACTCTACTTGGAGACCCTGGCCATCTGATCTACAGTGTGGGCTGCTGGGGTGTGTGCTAAAGGGCCTTCCTGACAGGGGCTCTGGTCTGGAATGAAACCCTGGTGTCATGTTCTTTTATAGAAACTCTGGTGCTTCTGAGCCTCAGCATTATTGAAGATTCTAGGGAGAATTAAATGAGCTAGTGTGATATCAAAGTGACTGAGGCAGAGTAGGTGCCAAGTCTTTGCCTCCTTTTAATTAGTTGCAGAAAAGACCACCACCCTAGGGATGGAATTTTTGGACTCCAGCTTGGTGCTTCTCAAACTTTAACATGCATATGAATCTCCCCTGCAGATCTTGTTAACATGCAGGTTCTGAGACTGTAGTTCTGGGGCAGGAGATTCTGCATTTCTAACAAGCTCCCAGGTGATGGTGATGCTGCTGGATCAGGGACCATACTTTGAATCATAATCTCTGGCTCCTCCCTTTCTCACTGCCTCCTGGTAGAGCAAGACATCTACCTCCAGGAGGAGAAAATGTGAATACTATAACCTACTTCCCTCAGGGGCAGTGGCCTGTGATGCCAAGTCAAGGTGAGCAGAAGAGACCCGTTGGCCTTGACTTCAGCCCCAGGCTGCTGGGATTGGAGGTAGACAGATGGCCTGGGTTTATAAACTGGTTCTGCCACTCTCTAGCTGCATTATCTTGAGTACATTATTTGACCTCTGTGTGCCTGTTTGTCCATCAACAACATGGGGATAATAATAGTCATTCTCTCAAGAGGTTGTCACGGGGATTTAATGAGATAATAGATGTGTGCCCATAGCAGCACCAGAACAAAGGAAGGACTCAGCTACCTTAGTTCTTATTTTTATTAGGAGACAGGTATTGTTAGAAGATAAGGTATAAACAGGACTAAATATACTCTAAAACAAAAACTCCTACCAACGTGTCAGTCTCCTTTCCTCCTGCAGCTGGGCAAACAGGAAGGAAATGGGAGGAGTAAATAGCTCCACACCAGGGGCCCCTAGTCTCCAGCAAGGGTCAAAGGATTGCTTCCAGGGCTGGTATGCCAGGCCCTGTCACACCGGGCCTTTCCTTAGATTTCACCCTCTTTTCCTCTGTGGGTGGATTTCCCTTTTATTGCAAGAAGAGAGAAGGAACGTGCTTTAAAACTAAATCTAGGCTTCCTTGGAAACTTCATGACTTTTTAAATTGAAAAAACTCCTGACCAGGAGAAAGGAGTCAATTCAGGATGGGCTTTAATTGGCTATTAGAGCACTTGCTGGGTGGTGGAAATCGCTCGGCCTTTAGCTTCAGGCCGTGCTGGGCACCCGCGGCAGGCATTAATAGCCCATTAACGCACACCCTGTCACTGCTTTATTCCCTAATTAATACTGCCTGCTTTAGGGATAGCAGAACACAGCTATAAAATTGTTTTATCTATTGCTTCAGCAATGAGGGAGAAAAAAATGTCATTAGCATTTCATGCCTGTCACCCATGTATGGCTGGACTAGAAAATCAGAAGGATCAGCATAGGTTTTATTTTCTTAATCTTCAACTCAGGGTGGAGAAAAGTCAATCCCAAACCCAACCCCACGCTTAGGTCAGGAAACTTGAATTTTGTGGTGTTCTCAGCTCTTGGGTTCCATTTAGCATCGTAGAAGTTTGTGAAATAGAAAGGAATGATCAAAGGTAGGGCAGATTAGCCTCAGTCTCCCATCAGGCTTTGAGAAGAGAGAGGAGTGGAGGAGGACTACCATGTGCAGTTGGATAGGTTGTGCACTGTACAAGGGTGGCCTGCCCTAAGGCAGCTCAATGCATATGATAGATACAGAACATTTGCATAGCATATTATAACAACTTCCTGACAGATGGAAGTAAGGATCTTAAAGTAGTATTTTTTTCTATTTCTCTTATAAGATAGAAAAGTGCTTCTCAACAGGAGTAATTTTGTCCCCTAGGGGATATTTGGCAATGTCTGGAGACATTTTTGGCTGTCACAAGTGGGCGCTGTGCTTCTGGCATCTAGTGGGTAGAGGCCAAGGATGCTACTAAATACCTCACAGTGTACTTGGTAACCCCTGAATTATTTGAGCTGGAATTATCCAGCTCAAAATGACACTAGTGCTTGGTCTGGAGAATGAAGGCGAGCCTCTCAGTCTGGCATGTTTTCTCTGTTTGTCCTGGAGAAATGACTGCTGGAGAGGGAGTGAGCCATTTCTGACATTGTGCCCCCGTAGCCCATAGCATACCCTAAGTGCCCATGGGGCCCAGAATGCCCAGAGGAACACGAGGGCACCTGACAGCAGACCCATGTTCCTGGCAGGGCTGGGGATCAGGGTAGCAGCCACCCTGGAGAAAACTTCCTGCCTCTGGGACCTCAGTGTACCAAGATTAGGTGTCTCTTCCTTTCACCCCACAGCCTCCAAGATGCACTAACTTTCCTTGTCTCTCCTAAGCTTCCCAACTTGTGATTCCTTGACTCTCAAGAGGGGGATACAGTGTCCTCATTTTGTCTTCCACGCTGTCTCCAAGACCAGTTTTGGAAGGTTTTGTGGAAGATCCACTGGGGACTACAGGTAGTAATTTTGAGACAGAACAGAGAATTCTCAGGCTGGTGACTGGCTTCCAACCCCAGCTTTCCCATCTGCCAGATGCATGGCCTTGGGCAAGTCACCGAATCTCTGTGTGCCTCAGTTGTCTCATCTGTAAAATGGGGATGATAATAATAATGACCACTTCCTAGGGTTACAGTGAGGGTTGAGTTAATACAGTGATGTGTTCGTAGCAGCTTCTAGCATATAGCACACACCACATAGGTATCAGCCATTCCAGTCCTCTTTCCACATTTGTTTTTTGGGTACTGTTATTAGTTAGCTAGGGCTGCCGTAACAGAATACCGGAGACAGAGTGGCTTAAACAAGAGAAATTTATCTTTTCACAGTTCTGGAGGTTGGAAGTCCAAGAGCAAGATGCTGGCAGGGTTGGTTTCTCCTGAGGACTCTCTCCTTGGCTTGCAGATGGCTGCCTGCTTGCTGTGTGAAGACATTGTTGTCTCTTTGTGTGTCCAAATTCCCTCTTCATATAAGGACAGCAGTCAAATTCGATTAGGGCCCACCCTAATGGCCTCATTTTAACTTCATCACCTCTTTAAAGACTTTATCTTCAAATACAGTCACATTTTGAGGTCCTGGGAGTTAGGTCTTCGACATATGAATTTTGGCAGGGGGCCGGGGAGTTGGGGGAAACACAATTCAGCCCATAACAAACCCCTACAGCACTTTCGACTATGCTCCAGTCCCTGGATCACACAGTAGGAAAGTGTGGGACAACACAAGCCTGATTTAAAAGATGGTAGAGTCTGGGGGAGGGCAAGACACAAATAAATGAGTAATTCTATATTAACACTTCTATGAGTAACACACCGTCTGGTGTCTGTGGTTCTCAAAGTGTGGTCCTTGGACCAGCAGCAGCTGCAACACCTGGAAACTTATTGGAAATGCACATTCTCGGGCCAGATCCCTGACCTCCTGAATCTAAAACTATAGAACTGGGGAAGGGTCCTATCATGTTCTAAGAAGCAGTCTAGGCCATTCTGGTGCTTGCTGAAGTTTGAGAATCATTGCTGGGCAGGATATAAGAATGGGTCAGACCTAGTCTGCCAGGAAAGGGATGGGCACATGGGCTTGGGAGTCAGACTATTGTAGACACCTATCCCAAGCCAGAGAGACTGGAGTTAGAATCCCTGCTGTTTCCTGGTGTCAACCTAAATAATAGAGAGAGGCTCCCTTAAATAAAATGGTGTCTATTTGGGAATAGGGCATTGCAGTGGGAATCTATGTGTCATAGTAAACTAGGTGAGTATTCAGAGAGGTAAAAGAAGATGAGGGTTAGGTTGTGGTATTTGCAGAGTCTTGTGATAGTTCTTATTATCAGGCATTTGTGCATAAGAACCCTGCCTTTAAGGCCTTCCCTGGCTCTATTAGTCATTTTTTTTTTTAAACACAAGTGATTCCATTTTAATTCTGACAACTTTCACCCTGGCTTGCTCTATTAGCTTGGACACTTACACTGAACCTCTCTTCCTGTGTGTAATTAGGATAATAGTCCCTGCCTCGAAGGGTTGTGGACAATTTAAAAAAGATAACACACATAAATCACTTAGCACAGAGCCTGGCTCCAGGTATGAACCTGACTGCAGGGCCGTCCTAATGGGCTGGGTAGATGGACAGAGGCCAGCAGGCAGGAGACCCAGATTGCTTTAAAGTAGGCAGAGGAAGGAACTGACACATATTGACAGATTTGCAAGTGCAGGAGCCTCAGCCAAGTCCCCGTCGGAAAGGGTTTCAAGTCTTATGGAGACGTCCAAGTGGGGATGACACTGCCTGATCAGAGAGAAGATGCCAGCAGGTCCTTGAGAAGCTGCCTTTGCCATTTTAAAAATACCTTCTTGTCCGCTCCTAACTACTCTGGAATCTCTGGCCGCTTACCTGGTGTATTAGTTTCCTGGGGCTGGGTGGCTTATCCAAGAGAAATTTGCCTTCTCACAGTTATGGAGGCTGGAAGTGCAAGGTCAAGGTGCTGGCAGATTTGGTTTCTCCTAAGGCCTCTCTCCTTGGCTTGCAGACAGCCACCTTCGCGCTGTGTCTTCGTGTGGCCTTTTCCCTGTGCATCCCTGGGGTGTCTTCCTCCTTTTATAAGGACACCAGTCACATCGGGTTAGAGTCCACCCTAAAGGCCTCATTTTAATTTAAGTAGCTCTTTAAAGGTTCTATCTCCAAATACAGTCTTATTCTGAGGTACTAGGGGTTAAGGCTTCAACATATGTATTTTTTTGGAGGACACAATTTAGTCCATAACACCTGGCAAGGACTTGGTAACAATACCAACATAGTCCTAAGTGTTTAACTGTGATACCAAGTGAAATGAAAGCCAAAATCTCGGGTATAAAACCTCCTCCCTTCTCCTTCACCCTAAGGTTTAAGGCGAGACCTCAAGGCCTAGGTCTGACACCTGCTTTAAAATTCCAGTGTCAGTAAACAGTAGGTGCTTCCCTTCCCTCACCTTCTTTGCTAGCCATTTGGGGAATGTTGGAGCCACACTATTAGAGTGATCATCTAGCTTAGATTTTTCCAGACAGTCATGGTTTCAAATGTTTTTGTCTGGCTGTCCGCCTAAGAAGACTTATAATTTTCATACAACAGGTTTCCAAATTTGGTTTAGAAATTATGGCCACTGTGCCAACCACACTTAAGATGGCAACTTGGGCCGGGCATGGTGGCTCACCCCTGTAATCCTAGCACTCTGGGAGGCCGAGGCAGGAGACTTGTTTGAGGCAGGAGTTCAAGACCAGCCTGAGCAAGAGCGAGACCCCATCTCTACTAAAAATAGAGAAAATTAGCCAGGTGTGGTGGTGAGCACCTACAGTCCCAGCTACTCAGGAGGCTGAGGCAGGAGGATTGCTTGAGCCCAGGAGCTAGAGGGTGCAGTGAGCTATGATGATACTGCTGCACTCTAGCCAGAACAATTCTCTGTCTCAAACAAACAAACAAACAAACAAAAAACAGATGGCAACTTGGAGGGTTAGAGAGTGGCAGGCGACTGGAGGCAAAGCCAGAAGCCAGGAGAAAATCCAGAGCTCTAGAACAAGTTCCCAGATAACAATAGTCTACTGTAGCAGCAAGTATTAGCCTCTAGTTTACTGACAAACCTATTCCTCAAAGAACAGACTAGTAGAAACATTCAATCCAAAATTCCCTAGCTGTAAAATGGAAATTTTAAGATCTGCTTGTTGCGTTCAAAGATTATTTCAAGAAGTAATGCTAATATCAATGGAGCCCTTTAAAAGGGAACTAAAGTAACTTGGAAAATATTACTTTTCTTCTCAGCTGCTCTTCATAGCTACTGAGCAGTGGCTCTATTTATACTGAATCCTGGAAGTATGAAATGACCCTTTTTATACCTGCAAAATATTTGTGCACAATGTGTGCAAACGATTATGGCCCAGCTCTCAGGCCCGGTCTGGGAGCCCCTGCACGAGAGGATCAAATCGATACACATTGCAGCATCCTCAAGGGTCTTTGGCAAAAGCCTATAGATTACCCTGCTGAAGGCACTTGTTAATTGGACGGCAGACCCTGAGTGGCAGATGCACTGCGCTCGGCAGCTGGGAAAAGCCCCTCCGAAGAGCAACAGATGCAAACACGCCAGTCTCAGTGGTGAAGGCTGATTAGAACGTGGCTTGTATTTTGGACAATAAACTCTATTTATAGTAGTCTCCCGGTCATTAATTATCGCTGCTGTAAGAGAAAACTGAGGCTATTAACTTCTTCAGATAGAACTGGGGGGAAGAGTGAACATTTCTTTTATAAGCAGAAGGGAAGGTTCTGCTCAATAAAGATCAATTAAACATCTCTGTTAAAAGGCTGCTTGGGAGCCGGTGCCAATAGAAATTCCACCGTATCAAGCCCGTGTTCACTCATTCCCTCCAGCCCTCCCCACCTCTGCATTTTGCTCTGGGAAAAATTTTAAGAGGCCACTGGCTATTGTAAGCACTGTCAGGTGACAGTGGCTCTCACATCCATGGCTGAATGATCTTTGATGTTGAGTGACTTTTCATGCGTTCAGCAGGGCCCCCCCCCAGAGGCCACCAGGCAAATCAAACGTGGCTCCGGATTCAACAGAGCACCAGCCATCTTCATGAGGGAGGAAAGAAGCGTACAGTAATCGGTTGCCCCAAATTGCTTGGTGGTCACAGCTACTAATTCCTAGGATGCAGGAAGAGTTTCAGGGGCCCTGGCGGTTCATTGCATAGAAAGCACTGGTCAAAGCCCTCTACCATCTCCACCAACGTTTTTCACTTGAAACCTCATTCTAGTCCTTTAAAACACTGTGAGCTTCTATTCCTCTGTTTATACTGTGTCCTCTCATGTCAGCTCCAACTTTTGTTGTTGTTCAGAATTAACTGTTATTTTTTTTTTTTTAAAACATCCATATTCACTTTATTTTTAAACAAAGAGGCATGTACCCACAGAGAAGCAGGACTAAGAACCACCATGGGGGCTTGCTCAAAGTGATCTGTCCTAGCCTTCTGACTCCAGAATGCCTTATGTTTAAATGGCCATGGGGATGGAGCTGCCCCTTGATGATATACATATTAGAAAGGTCAATTTTCCCATTCTCCAAAGGAGATGGAGAAAAGGAGGCAAGAAGTCAATGAATCCCTGGAATACTGCCCCAGAGTTCTTCCACGGATGGCATATGACTGACCACCAGTCCATAAGTGTGACTGGGAAACCGTGGATGGAGTTGGGTGGAATATTTTCCTTGATGATGTGCATCCAGCACTGGGATACACCTTTCCTTAGAATAAAGGGAGCAGAGAAAGCCCTCAGAAAATATACAAAGGCAAAGACACATTGATTAGAACATTATCTCATAACAGAAGTGTTGTTCAGAATTAACTGCCCTGTTTTCTGATCTTGGGTATGGTCTTCCTCCACTTCAATTGTAATGCTTGCCTAGGAGTTAATTTTTCAAATATGTCTCTCATCCAAGATGTAAACTCCTTATTTATCTTTTCATCCCCTCTCATCCATTCATCCCCAATATCTGGTTGGAGGCTTTGCATGTGACAGGTGTGTTGCAATAAGCTCACAAGTTGGTCTTGGATAAACCTCATGGCAGCAGGCACCTTGATGATCCACATTCCCAGCTTGCACACTGGTTGGAGTTACGTGAGAATCCAGGTGGAATGAAAGAATATGGCTTTAAGGGGCGGACACATCCATCTCCATTTAAACCCGGAAATTGTTGGATTGAATCATCCCCAGTAGTAATTCAGACATCAAAGCCCTGGGCCTCTGCGTATTAGCTTTCCATTGCTGCATACAAAATTACCATAAACGTAGCAGCTTACCATAACAAAAGCGTATAATCTCACAGTTTCTAGAGGTCAGAAGGCCAGGCATGGTGAGGCTGGATTCTCTGCTCTGCTCAGGGGCTCACTGGGCTGATGTCAAGGTATTGGCCAGAGCTCTGGTTCTCATCTGGGGCTCGGGGCCTCTTCCAAACTCACTAGTTGTTGGCAGAACTCATTTCCTTACTGTTGTAGGACTAGAACCCTTCTTCTTGCTGGCTGTCAGCTGGGGCACTCTCACGGTCCCTTTCATCCCTAAGCCTGGAATGGAGACTCAACCATACATCGAATCTTCCTTCCACTGGGATTCTCTCTGACTTGCCTGTCTCTGCCTCTAGCTCAAGTTTAAAGCACTCAATTGATTATATCAGGCCCATGAGGATAATTTCCCTACTCCAAGGTCAACTGATTTGGGTCCTTAATTACATCTGCAAAATCCCTTCTGAGTAGCACTTAAATCGGCGTGATTGGATAACTGGAAGAAGGTGTGTATACTCCAGGTGATGCCAATCTTGGAAGCCATTGTAGAAGTCTGCCTACCACGTTTGCCAATGTGACGAGTTGCAAGCTTTGCTTATCTGTCTGTGCCCGACCCACCAATGTCCTCCCCCTACGTCCTGCAGTTGTGTAGACAGAGGAGGTCACAAACCTTGATCTGACATTAAAATTGCTGCTCCCTGAAGAGGGAGGGAACATCCAACTTTGACTTTATTCCTTGACAGGAGTGCTGTTTCATGGTGTTTGGAAGATGCTCATGTAGATCAATTGACTGACTGAGATGCGACTTAGTGAGGTGACAAATAGCAAGCATTAATGTCTCTTTTTTTAAGGGTCTTATGAATGGTCTAAGATGGGGGTCAGCAGACTACAGCTAGCCTCCTGATTTTGTAAATAATGTATTGGACCACAGCCATGCCCGTTTATTTGCAAATCATCTCTGGCTGCTTTTGTGCTAACTACAGGCAGAATGGAGTCATTGGGATGGAGACCTCGTGGCCCACAAAGCTGAAAACACTATCTGGCCCTCTAACCTGCTGCCCCTGGGCTAAGCCCATTCCCACAGTTCCCTGATGATAAGAATCACCGGGATCATATTTTAAAAAGATGATTTCTGGGTCCAGCCCAGACCCACTATCAGAATCTCCAGGGTAGGGGGTTTGGAAAGCTGTGTCGAATAAGCTTCCCAGGTGATTCTCAGTACCACGCAGATACTGGTCTCAGGTGTGTCTTCCTTCCAGCTGGGGGAAGAGCCTTTAGAAGAGGTGTAGCCATCCCGAGCACAGATTTTTGAGTTTCTACCGTCTAGGTCTGTGTCTCAGCTCTGCCTCTCAAGACCTCACCATCTCAGGTAAGTTACCTCTAACTCTCAGTTTCTTTATTTGAGAAATGGGGACAATGATAACTCATTGTTAACCTGTACATATGTGTAAGGTGCCTGATGCCATGTGAGTGCTCAATAGCGGTGACCCTCGTTAAGAGGAGCAGCACGGTATACACATCAGATGGCCCGACTATGGCAGCAACTCGTAGACCAGTCGAGCCCAGCAGGGCTTTACAACAATAGTGCACAGATATCTTCTTCAGAAAGAAAAACTCCCAGTAAAGCAATCTCATTACAGAGTACATTCAGGACAGCATAAAGACCTTTAGAAATTCAAAATTCCCTGAAGATCACTGAATATTGCAAGAGGTCATAATTGATTAGGATATAACTGAGTTTGCAAAGGAATATTTAATTTTATGATTGAGAACCCTGGTACTTAGCAGGAAACTTTCCTCCCCCCCATTTCTAAGGTTAATGCTTTTAAAAATCATTGCCTGATGAGATCATGAAAATTCAGCCATCTGTATAGCTGCTGAAAGAAAGTTTTTTAGATAAATTGCTATGCCTTTGCCACATAAATCCTTATAAGATACAGGACTCCAATAATACTTCAAGTTACCAGGGAGTTTCATATTTTACTAAAAGGGGGGAAAATCAATCTTGAATCTCTTAGTCCAATGACCAAAGAATCACTCCATTGATTTTTTTCAGCTATTCAGGTGGGTGTGCAATTTATCCTGATCCGATCTTATCTGATTTAAAGTTTACTTTTTCTGGGAAGTATTAATTTGAGTGTTCTACAGACAGTACTGAAATACCAGATCCTCTTTAAAGCCACTTTACACAGCTTATGTAAACATCCTGGGATAAAGTTCCCTTTTAGCGTTTTCTCAAATTAGAATTTGTATTTTCGGCAGGTTATTCCTCTTCTCAACAGAAGAGGGAGGCAAAGCCCTGGCTAAATAGCGTACCTGAGCCCCAGCCCAGAGGCAAAGGGAGCCACACTCCTTTTAGAGGATCAGGTAAACAAGATCAGGATGAGTTCTGCCAGGTAGGATTTAGATTTGCAAAAAAACAAAACTCTTGGAAATTGAGTACTTTTTGCCAATTTAGTTGTTTACTTTCAGTTTTTTACGAAAGCACCAACTGAGAACTGAAAAAAGCAAATCTGCAGAGGGCAAGGGAGAGGGATATTCATTTTTGTGAAATGCACTGTTGGGATCTTGCTATTACCTGTAAACATGGCTGGATGAACAGGGCACTTCCGGTTCTGACAGAACTAACGCCCTAAGCAAACTTCCGGCCCCCCAGGCCACTCGGTCGAACTCCAGGCTAGTGACTACTAGTGCGATAGTGTTTCTTTCCTCTCACCACAGGGGAAAAGCCGAGGTTCTGACCACTGGTAGCTGCATGAATTCCTGCTGGGATTGTCTGACTCAGATTCTCCTGGACGAATGTGTCCCGAGCAGATGTCCCATCCTAGCTCCCACAGTTCTAGGTTCACACCTGCTGCCAACCAGCTGCCAAGGACCTGCTTGTAAGCCCTGGAGAAAAGCTGCGGCTGACAAAGCAATCAGAGGGGCTTCTCCTTGGCGAGGCAGCCGTCATGGCTAGAATCTCTCCGTCGTCCGTGGGCATCTGTTTCCTGGAGTTTTGGAGGAGGCAAGGGAAGTTGCAGGCTCTTATTTGAAGGGAGTTATAAATATTTGGGTTAGTTTCACTTCGGAGATACAAGAGAATGACCATTTTTTTTGGTGCCTCATGTCAGGGAAACAGTAAGGGAGGGAGTCGTGGGAGTCAACTGAACTGGGTTGAATTGATGCCACTTGCCCCAAGTGTGACCTTGGAAACAAGTCTCTTCACTTACTTGGTCTTTTGTCTGTAGAATGGGAATTGCAATACTTGTCTTTCTCAGAGACTGTTGTGAAGAGCTAAGGAAATATGTATATGAAAGTGCTTTTGAAATGACCAAGTACTCTACATAGCGTATGTGGCAGATAGCATCCCAGATTGAATCTGAATGAGGTTCAGAACTATGGTCGGGAACTAGAAGAAGGTAGGGTGAAGCAGGCAGGGTGGCATCCTCACAGGGAGCAAGCCCCTGAGAGTGTGTGTCTCCTTAAGTTTATCTCACCCACCCTACCTACTGCTGGGCTTCAGTGTAAAATATATATCTATTAAAATAAAAAATACAATATATGTTCATCACAACCAAGTTCACCAGCACCTAATCTAATTTGCAGAGGTAACCACTGGGACAATTTCTTAGGCTTCCTTCCTTGCATTTTTCATGCATTTGCAACTTTAAACTAGGCCTCTTGCTCTCACCTCATGGACAGCCAGAAACACTCAAAAGAAACACAAATCTGATCCCAAAAACTTCACTGGTGTTCTAGATCATTAAGGGTTTGCGAGCAGGATCTGTGGAAGGGTCACACGGCACATAACGCAGCAAAACATAGTGAAACCCTACTTTCCCCAGCTTTCTCTCCTCTGGGCTGTCTTGTGGCAACTACCCAGTATCTCCTTCTGTCCTCTCTTTCTAAAAGTGCCAGGGACCTCTCTTCTTTCACCTCCTGGCTAGCCGCCGTCCTTCACCTACTACTTACTTTCACCTATCTTGTGTAAAACAATTTGGCCAATCAAGGATTCTAACACTTGTCTCTTTCTGTCTCCCAGATCAGTTCCATAAAGGATCTGAGTGGTAAGAAACCACTCCTTTTTAGGGATGGGGAAGAAAGAAGTTGCCAGTACTTCAACAGATTTTGTTTTGGGTATGGACGTGTATATTTCCCTCATCAATTTTTTACATGGGACTGCACTGTATACCTAATGTCTTCTTATTAGCTTGTTTCACTTAATATCTTAGAGATCTTCTGTAGCAATACTTACAAGCCAACTTCATTGTTGTTAATATCTGCCTATATTCTATAATTAACTATTTCTGTACTAGTAGATGTTTATATTGTTTCTCCTTTTTCACTCTTGCAAATAATCTACAAGGAAAATCCTTCTACGCTTTTTGTTTCCTTGCACACCTACTTTAGTTGGCTGGGTAAAGAGGATGCACATTTTGACTACAAATTAAGGGAGGGACGATTGGAAGTATAGAATGGGATCTGTGCCTGGTGTTTTTTTTCCCTGATCAACCTCCATTGGCTTCCTGTTCGCATACAGTTTTCATTTATAGCTAAAGGGCTGTAAGTAAAAACTGGAAGAGCTATTTTTCTAAAAAAAAAAAAAAAAACCCTCGGTAATATATTGTAGCACAGATATTACTGTTTGGGGAGTAGAAGCTCAGAAGAGGAGGGAGAAGTTTCCCCCTGCTACACCGTGTAAACCATCCTGCTGCTTTGATCTGCCGGGCTCTGGGCTCTGAGGGCGGCAGCGCGTGATGGAGCCGTGCAGTTGCAGCGCCACCCGGTGGCTGACTGAAGGGGACGGGCTTGTTTGCAGGCACGCGTGCAACATCTCTGGAAACTCCCAGATGTGCCCCAGGGAGCATTTTACTGCAGGCTGAAGCCCCGCATGAGCAGCAGGGGAGATTGGAGCCAGTGACATTTGGGTTATTGTTAAAGTGACTTCATGTGTAGCCACAGGCTGGTGCCTGGGGCAACTCAGGTTATTGTTGCTTTTGAATGAATTTGCATTTTATGTCTCACACGGTATCTGCATATATTAGAACAACACAGTGGCACTGTATGGGAGCAAGTTCTTCCTTGCTCTCTAGGCAGTGCTTATACGACTTCAGGGACCTCTGCCATAACTCTGTGGTCCATAAATTGGGAACCACTGAGATGGGATATTGAAAAGCTGAGTGCAAATGAACTCATTAACTCAGTGCCAGGGGGAGCACGCTCTTTACAGGAATCCTGAGGTGAATTCTCACCATGCTGAAGGGACTCCCTTCTCTCCTACTCAGGATCCCAGAATGACTCCCGCATGTAACGAACCAGCTTCTCGGGCAGCTTGTTACCCTTTCTTCCATCCCCAGGCCCCAACCTAGCAGGGGCCCTATTTCCTACGGCACTGGATTAGGACAGGCGCTGTCATTGCTATCAGCAAACACTATGCTTATTTCTGCTTCTAAATCTCAGTTTCTGTTTTTCTACCTCTCTGCAGTGCCACCTCTGCCCCTTTTGTAAGCCGTAGCCTCCCGTATTTCAATATCCTTTTTAAAGCCCTTCTTAAAGCTCCCAGAAGTACTTGCAGCCAACTTGGGCCTGAAATGAACTTCCCTTCTGCAAGCTCCTCGTCCTTTGACCTTTGCTGTCATACATTTGACATGTTCTCTGTTCTGGGCTTGTTACTTGTCTTTGCAGCTAGACTGTAAATTCTCTGATTTCGGTGATGTTCAATGTCTTCATAGCTCCTTAAAGCAAGATGCTAGACAAAACAGTGTAATAGTATTTAACTTGCTGCATAATGAAAAACATTAAAGCCTAATGATTTTTCTGGTAAATCTGGATCTTTATATATTGGATCTGCTTCAGGCAGATTTAAAAAAAAATCTTTATTGTGTCTCTCACTCACTTTTATCCCTTCATTCATATATATGAAGTGCTGGTTATATGCCAGGCACGTCCCTATTTGGCAGAGAGTGGAGAGAAAAAAACCTTGGTTTTCTAGAACTGTGACAAATGGGCAGCCCGTGCTCCGTGGACAGGACCCGTATGAGTCACCAGCCTGTTTCCCCCATTGTGTTTGTCCTCTACATTCTTGTCCCCAGAATTTTTCCTCTGTGTTCTGATCTATGCCCTGTAGACCCACACTAAACGATTATTCGAGGCTGGAGAAGGATACAGGGTAGAGCCTTTCACTCACCATGGAGATGTGGTCCTGTGAAAAGCCTGCCAGCCACTGTGGAAAATTGAGCCAGTTGCTCATAAAAACTGCGCTAGTCTGCCTGGATGAGGGATTGAGAAGCCAGACCACCTTGATCATATACCTCTACATTCCTGGCCCTTTTGCACTGCTCAGAAAGCATCAGTTGAATGAGTGGTGTTCACATTCCTGTTGGTGATGACTGCGCTTGCTCTGGTCTGGGGTGACTTTTTCTACAAGCGATGTTTTGCAGGCCTGTGGGTTGGGAGAAGTTATTTAATGCACACAGACCAATGGGCAACTTGTAAATGCTAGTTTAGGGGATCTAATATCTTTGAGGATTTATACTGATTACTGAGCTGCCTGAATACCAAGTTCCTTCATATTAGCTTCATAATAAGATCAGCGAGGTCTCACATTTATCCCAAGAAGACAAGCTTATCCCAATCAACTATTTTAGCAGGCAGTACCGAACTTCAAGCCTCCAACACATTTTAAATAATTCTTGCCATGCCATATATTTAAAGTATCATTAAAAAGCCATTTTCTCACTTTTAAAAGCGTGTGCAATATATTCTATGAAACCTATAACAAGTCTATGAAAAATTGATTATTTTTTCCACGGGGATCTGTTCAAATGATTTTCATTCTGCTCACTAAATGAAAAACCTAGCGTGCATTATGTCCTTTATCTTATTTGCTCCGTCTCCTGTGTGTAATCACCATGTTCCCAAACAGAGACGGGTTGCTCTGTTTGGGTCACCGAGTAATTTCCTGTAATGGGCAAAGGAGTTGATGCAGATCTGAACCAGGAAGCCTGGATTTTCCTTTCAAACACCTTATTTTCCTATTCTGCACCTCCTCTCCGTCAACTCCACGTGAACTGGGTCAGAGTTTGATGGGGGTGCTGCGGTGAGTGGGGGCAGCTGTGAGTGCTGGTGGGATGTACATGTGGTGCAAGTTGGCCTCTTTAGGACCCAAGAGAGATGCGAAGAGCTTCCTAGGCAAGGATAACAATTGTTCTGTCCTTCAGTCAGGATTATATTTTAAAGTTAAAAGTGTGTGCCAACACACCCATTTACTTTCTTCTTGTGGTTCTGCGGGGCTCCCCACTGCAAGCTGATGCTGGCTGAGGCTGTCTTCCCCAGCACCCACCCCTGCCCTCTTCCTTAGGGTCAGAGCCACGGCTGGAGGTGTCATCAACGCTGCTCCATGCCTGAGTCTTTTCCCGACTGCACCCCGCCAACTCTTCCTTCTGAGAGTCCCGGATACTTGTGAACCCTCGGAACAGCCTGTAGGAGTATGAAGATAGAGCCTCATTGTGACTAAGGTGGAAATAGGAACAGCCGTCCGAGCTGGGGTACTGGTTGAGCACACTACCTTTGTTTCGCAAACAAGGATGAGAGAGGCAACAAATAGAATCTCCAGAGACAGTTGTGGTTAATTCTGAATACAGGGGAACAGCAGAGGGAAGTAGGATTTGCCAGGCAGAGGGAGCAGGAAATGGGACATCATGACATCGGCGAGCCAGTGCCTGACCTGATAAGGAAAGGAGGAGTCAGATGAGGCTGGAGTGGGGGGGACAGTTAAACTGGGGCCACATCCTGGAAGATCTCAAGGACCACAGTGGGGAGCTTGAATTGATTGATTGTCTGTGCTTGGAGAGGCCATGAGGATTTTGGAGATTGAGATGTTTTTGAGAGTGTGATTTGACCTGAGGCTTTTGGGATCATCCTAAAGAGAATTTAAAAGTGGTTCCGTGTAGTGGTTTTAATGTGTACTCCAAGGAACACACTTGGGGGCTGCTCTGGTGGAGGTGGTGGTAGGGTCTGGGACAAGAAGTGGAGAGGCTGCGATCTTGGGTCCCTGATTCCACTAAATCAGAGAGGTCCACCCCTGTCTTAGTGAGCTGCCAGGTAAAATTTCTTTTTTTTTTTTCCTTGTAGTAAAAAAACATACATCCTAAAATTACCATCTTAAGCACTTTTAATCGTACAGTTCAGTGAAGCATGTTCACATTTTGTGAGACAGGTCTCCAGAACTTCTTCATCTAACAAAACAAACTCTATACCTTTTGAATAACAACTCTGCCTCGGACCCACCCCCACCCCTGGGAACTACCTTTCTACTTTGTTCTTATGAATTTGATTAGCCAAGTAAGACTTATTTTGAACAAAACAATCCTGTAGCTGAGAAGGTTTGGAAAGCCACTGATCCATCATCCCGTCCCCTCCACCATCCTCTCCTCTCCACCATCCCGTGCTCTGATGTGAGGAGACTGAGGTTCTGGGAAGCCACAGGCAGAGATGTCATGTGCACAGATACTTAACCCCGACTGCCATGTTCAAATTCTGGTTCTGCTGCTAGCTGTGTGAGACATTGAACAGTTGATTTAACTTGGTGCCTCAGTTTTATCTGTTGTAGGGACATGATAGTAATAGTCTCTGCCTTATAGCTTTGTTGTGAACCGTGGTCCCCAACCTCCTGGCTGTGGACCGGTACTGGTTTGTGGCCTGTTAGGAACCAGGCTGCACAGCAGGAGATTAACAGTGGGTGAGCAGGGGAAGCTTCATCTATACTCACAGCTGCTCCTCATCCTCACATCACTGTATAAGCTCCGCCTCCCGTCACATCAGTGGCAGCATTAGATTCTCACGGGAGTGTGAACCCTACTGCAAACTGTGCACTCGAGGGATCTGGATTGTGTGCTCCTTATGAGAATCTAAGGCCTGATGATCTGAGATGGAGCTGAGGTGGTGATACTGGCAGGTTTCAGTCTGAAATGTTCTCAGTGCGCTCATGGCCAAAGAATGACCAGACACAGCAAAGCAAGGCAAGTATGAAACTGAGATTTATTAAGGAGAGAAAGATAGGATCATAGGGCAAGAGCAAGATATAGGTTTACAGAGCATGATATATACACCACGGATGACAACCAGCACCATTGTCGCAGCAAATGGAGACCAAAAGGAAGGGCACAGAAGAGGTTGGTTATGGTCTTGCATCTTGTTTTATAGTGCCTGGATTGGGACCTCCCTAGTGGCCCAGATGTCACTGTGGAACCACTTTGACTGGACAGTTGGGAATTACATTACTACACATGTGGGTGGTTATAGGTCAATTTCTAGACTCTATGGTACCTATGCTCTTTGGCTTGTGGGCTAGAGTCCTCTGCATTCTTTTGCAGCTGGCACATGAAGTTATGATTGGCCAATTCATAGGGTATTTCCTCCTCTCCAGGGATGGCAGTTACTCAGGAGATTAGGGTGGGCCGGGACCAAGATGGAGGCCTTCTTCCCAGGTGGAGCAATTTCACCAAAGCAACAGCACCCACTTTTGTCTCTAGGAGACCTGGAATCTCTCACTGTCTACCTAACAATGCTAGTGCTGGGGAGCGGCTGCAAATGCAGATTATCATCAGCAGAGAGCTTTGATTGCACAATAAATGTAACACGCTTGAATCATCCCCAAACCATCCCCCACCTCTCCCACCCCCCAGTTCATGGAAAAGTTGTCTTCCATGAAATCAGGCCCTGGTGCCAAAAGGGTTGGGGACCGCTGGTTGTGAGGAGTAAGTGAGGTAATGTTAATTAAGTGCTTGGAATAGGGCCTGACACTTCTGCAAGTGTTTGCTATGACCACGTGGCTTCCTACCATGACACAGCTCCTCACAGGGAGAGCTGTTCCTACAGCCCACAGCCAGCTCCCTTGCCACTGTGTCTTGAGAGTTTCTCCTAACACTGAATAGATGGCTTTGACTCAACCTGCCCTCCTCCTACACGTCACTATTTCTCATCTGGGGCCCACCATTCATCTCAAAGGATGCCCCATCAAGACCTTAATCCTTGAGGAGAAAGTGATGCAGGATATATAGCTTTCAAAGGATGCCCCATCAAGACCTTAATCTTTGAGGAGAAAGTGATGCAGGATATATAACACAAGAAGGATGGACATACTATGACATTAATTCAACAAATATTTATGGAATGATTTTAATGAGGAGGCACTGGTTTAAGTACTGGGGATATAACCAGCTCTATGAACAAATTTCAGTGACCCCTATAATTTTTTTTTTTTTAAATAATCCTCTCCCTTAACTAACTACTTGACCTTTTGAGTTATTTCCCAGAAATGGTGGATTGTCTGCAGCAAGACAAAGGAGCTGAAATTCTGAAAGCCCCTGGGCAGACTTCCTGACACGGAGATTCACCTTGCCCGGCAACCTCTCCCTAGTGTAGGTAGTCCCTTGTAAGTTACACCACGACTGCCCCCAGGCACACGGCCCTGCCTTTAAAGGCCCATGATCTCCATCAGTCTAGTCGGAGGATTTGAGGCAGCTTCTCCCATTCTCCAGACAGACGTCTTTCATATTAAAAATTCCTTTCTTCCTTGACAATCCTCGTCTCAATAATTGGATCTTTGTGTGACGAGCAACTGGACCTAGGCTGAAAACCCCTTACAGTTTTGACCACAGGGATGCTGAATGAACAAACCAGGCAAAAGTCCCTGCTGTCACGGAGCTTGTGTTCTAGCAGGGCAAACCTTTGCAATACAGACCTTTTAATAAATGGAATGTTTTTCTTGTACTCATGTACCCCGGGAAGATGAAAAGTTTGCATAAAAATGCTCAGATTTGGAAATGAAATGCTTTCAACTTATTGCTAGTAGTGCCTTTGAAAAATGGTTTGTAAAAATAGATACTAAAAATGGTGCAGAAATACTGGTGCTCTCAGGTTGAGACAATTTTTCAGATACAAAGTTTCCAAATCGATTTATGTCAAGTTCTTATTCAAGGGGTTGTGTGTATAGTACAGTTCATCATATTTAGAACTTGGTGAGGACAGCATAAGGCTTATTTTCCTTGTGCTTCAATCAGATGTCAGGAGGAATGTGGGATTCCACCTGCCTCTGCCTCTCCAGGGCTTCATCCTTTCCTCCTCAATATGAGCAGATGACATTCAGATATCAAGGAAACAGAAGCAGACAGTGGTGTGGGGACTAGTTTTGTTGAGGAAGAAAATAGGAATTGCCATTAGACTAGGAAAAAAAGATTGGCCATACAAGGCACTCAAGCTGCTTGCCAGTCCCCTATGCCACGTGCATTGCCGTCATTGCTATAAACCATCGCACTTCTTTCCTCGGATCCTACAAATGCTTCATTTGGAGGTACTTCCCAATATGACACTTCCAGATGCCACTGCCAGTCAGTCATGGTTGGTGGGTGATATGCATCCCATGGACCATTAAGCACTGCGGTGGCTGTTAAAGCCACTAAACACTTCAAAGGAAAAGAAAAATCTCAGGACCACCCCACTAACTCCTTATACAAAAGGGAAGGTCAAGACTAGAGGCTGAGTCATGCCACACTCCCTTCCAAATGAGTAGCTGTTACTAACGTGATCAACTGCACCCCACAGAAAGGCAAAAGGCCTCAGGCATCTACAAGGACTGTCCCCCCAGATCATTCAAAAGGAAATTCCTTGCTGGCTTCCCATAAACAAGGACGTGCAAATTGTGACTTTGGGTCTGCAGGCCAAGTCTAGCTCCTAAAACTGAAGTCTGTTTGATACCACACTAATCAGTGTTGACTACAAGTTTCTCTTCCCAGATGCAGAACAGAGACAAGATCAAACATTCTTCCACCTACCCAGGGACACCTACACGAGTGATGCTTCCTCCACTCCCTTGTTCTCTGCCAACATTCACTTTATCGCATGCAGAATGTACATTTCCTGGGCCTCACAAGAATGCAACCCTTTACCTCACCGTGCCTTCCTTTTTCTTTTTCTCTTTTTGTAAGCCTTTCCTTAAATACTGATGTTCTCAAATTCCTCTTTGAAAAAACACAGATTTTTTTGTGGTTTGTGTTTTCCCTGGGCACAGACTCAAACTTTAGCTTTAATAAACCTCCATTGATTGAGATCTTTGCCTCAGGCATTTATTGTGGGTTGTCAACACAATCACTGGCAGCCTGTTGTTATCCCCACTGCCTTCCCAATAGGAGACCCCTGTTCTGGGGGTGGAGATCCCTTGACCCAAGGGAATGGAGGTCCCTCCTGCAGCCCTAGGGGATGGCTTAGGAAGGTCTAGGCTGGTTGTAATAGCCCCATTTCCTTTTTCCAGCCTTTCTTGCAGTTCTAAGTGGCCGCATGACACTGGCTGATGAATCTGTTGGCAGTTTCGAGGGAAGATTTTCTTTAATAATATTTCCCAGATAAAAAGATAGAGCTTTATGAAAAGGAGCTTCTCTGCCCACCCCTTCCTCCTAGTGTGGGACACTGTCGTGATGATACGATGTCTAGAGCAGTACTGTTTACAATACTGAGTTTAAGAAAAAGAAAATAAAATTAGGAGCCATTTGGATCCCTGATATTGGTTGGTTGTCACCAAAACTAGGCTGCCTGCTCCTGTATTTCCTGTTATGAGACAATGAAATGTCTTTATCACACCAGTCTGGCCCTCTGCTACTGGAGACTGGATGGATTCTAACTGACAGAGCAGCTTTAGCCCTTGTCTTTGAGGTTGGATGCCCATATGGTATATGGATTTCTATTATATATATATATATATGTTTTTTTTGAGACAGAGTCTCACTCTGTTGCCCAGGCTAGAGTGCCGTGGCATCAGCTTAGCTCACAGCAACCTCAAACTCCTGGGCTCAAGCAATCCTCCTGCCTCAGCCTCCTGAATAGCTGGGACTACAGGCATGCACCACCATGCCCGGCTAATTTTTTCTATACATTTTTAGTTGTCCATATAATTCCTTTCTATTTTTTAGTAGAGACGGGGTCTCGCTCTTACTCAGGGTGGTCTCAAGCTCCTGAGCTCAAACAATCTGCCTGCCTTGGCCTCTTAGAGTGCTAGGATTACAGGTGTGAGCCACCGTGCCTGGCCTAGGGTTTCTATAATATAATCGGGACTATTGTACCACCAAGAGGGCACATGGCCTAGATGTCCTGAATCACTATGACTTTGACTTGGGCTCATCAAGCTTTAGTGGTGGTGGTGGGGGGTGGGAACCATTAGAGAATATCTAACGCTGGGTTTCCCAAAGTAGGCTCTGTTGAATTACAGGCCTATAAGATACTTCTACTCAAAAGGGTTCCATGTTCAGTTAGGTTAAGACCTCCTACCATGTCCCCCTCTCAGAAGAACAGGTTCTGTGTCTGGAGTTCTGTCTGTTTTGCCTGTCACTGCCTGTGTTTGGGACCCCTTTCTTGCTGGTGTGGATAGCCTTGCTCCAGGTGTCCCTGCATCCCATTATCCCTGTCCTCTTTGATTCATCCTTCTCATCACTCCATTCACTCATCACTGAGCACATGGTAGGAGCCACGCACTGTTCCAGTTGCTGGTGAAATGACAGCAGACAAAACAGAAGACCCCTGCCCTGTGAAGCTTACATTCTAGTCAAGAGAGCTATATAGTAAAGCTGTACAAAGAAAAATATGTAATATATTACAGAATAAGAGCTTTGGTGAAAAATCAAGAAACGGAGAGGAGGTGAAATTTTTTTTGTTTTTGAGACAGAGTCTCACTCTGTCACCCTGGGCTAGAGTGTAGTGGTATCAGCCTAACTCACTGCAACCTCAAACTCCTGGGCTCAAGCCATCCTCTTGCCTCAGTCTTCTGAGTAGCTGGGACTACAGGCATGTGCCATGATGCCTGGCTAATTTTTCTATTTTTAGTAGAGATGGAGTCTTGCTCTTGCTCAGGCTGGTCTTGAACCCCTGAGCTCAAGCAATCCTCCCATCTTGGCCTCTCAAAGTGCTAGGATTGCAGGCCTGAGCCACCGTACTCGGCTGAGGTGCAATTTTGACTAGAGTTGTCAGGCAAGGCCTTGCTGCAAAGGTGATGTTTAGGTAGAGGCCTGAGGAGGGGTGAAGATATTTGGGGGAAAGTATTTTGAGAGGAGAGACAGCACATATAACGATTCTGAGATGGGAGAGGGCCCGGCGTGTTTGAGGAAGCGCAGGGAGGTGAGGATGGCTGAATGAGAGTCACTCACACAGAGTTGTGGGGGTCAGTCATGTGACACTTCCTAGACCACTGCAGGGATGTCACTGTGCCTTGAATGAGACAGGATACCTGAGGGAGGTTTTGAGCAGGCCATTAATGTAACAGACACATATTTTAAAAGGCTCCATCTGCTTGCTGTGGTGGGAATAGACTGTGGGGTGGGGCAGGCAGGGGAGAGGGGAGACCCCTTAGCAGGCTGCCACCATAATCCGGGCGAGGGGTGAGGGCCTGGGCCAGGGTGGTCACAAGGGGAGGAGTGAGAACTGATTGGATTCAGGTGTATTTTGAAAGTAGAGCCGATGTCATGACAAATTGGATGTAGGTACATGAGGAAGAGTAGAATGAAGGATGACTCCAGGCTTTTGTTTCTAACTAAGCAGTAAGAAGGATGGAGTTGCCGTTTTCTAAGATGGAGAAGAATGTGGGAAGAGCAGGTCTGAGGGGGTGTGGGGAGCTCAGTCTTGGGCACATTAAGTTTGAGGTGCCTGTTAGACACAGAAGTGCAAATGTTTCATAATCAGTTGTATATAATCTGTTATAACGTATGTCTACAGTTCAGGAACAAGGTACAGGCTAAATACATATGTATTTGGAGGTAGTCAGCAGATATGTTGCACTTAATGTAGTGAGACTGGGTGGGAACACCTAGGGGTGAGTATAGGTGGAGGACAGAGGTGTGAGGACTGAGTCCTGGGATGTCCCCAAAGCCACAGGTTGGGGGATGAGTAGGAGCCTGAGAAGGAGCAGCTGGAGGTAAGACAAGTGTGACGCTGGACGTTGAAGAAGGTGTTTCCAGGAGGATGGAGCAATCTCCTGGGTCACATGCTGCTGATCGGCCAAGTAGGATGGAGACAAAGGTTGACCATTTGGCAAGGGGACATCACTGATGGGATTGACAGAGCAGTTTTAGTTGGAGGTGAGGGCAGTAGTTGGAGTGCAGCAGAGAGGACAAGTCTTGGAAGGAATTTTGCTATAAATCTTGGAAGGAATTTTGTTGAAGGGAAATGTGGGGTCCAAGAAGGGAGAATATTTTGTCAAAGCAAAAAAGTTTTACTGGACAAAGTTAAATATGGAAGGAAGGTTTTATTGAAGGCTATTGCAATATGAAAGAGGTGTCAGAGCTAAGTCTGAACTCAGCTCTGCTGAAGCAGGAGGTGGTAGGGTTTTAAGGGCTATGGTGAGCAGGAATTCATAGACCATCTGGGTTTGCTAATTGGCTTTCCCCAAAGGAAAAGAGAGCTTCTCATCTCTTTATGGCAGGAAGTGATTGTATGACTTGAAGCAAGGTACCCAATCAATGGAGGCTCCCACTCTCCCACAGGAACTGGGAGATAAGGGGTGCTGCCTCCTTTGAGGACTGCATTTCAAAGAGCTGGCGACATCCCCGTGTTGTTAAAACCAGCAAGAGGCTTCTGAAAAGATTTATATAGCTTTGTTTACATACACTTCAGAGAGGTAGAGAGAGAATTTCTGGTTACCAGTGTTCTACAGAAAATGCTCTAGGAAAAGGAAAGTCAGGAGCCTGGGGTCAGGAAGAAGCTTGCGTAAAGTTTAGTCAGACTGAGGGGGTGTTGAGGCCATCTTGATTATTTCCAAAAGAGAGTCATACCATGTTTCTATTTAAAATTTCTGATGTGTACAAGATAACCACGACTCTTTCCTCCTTCCACTCCCTCAGGCCCACTTTTGGCTGTGCCGCAACAGTTCTGTAAAGCGTGGTGCCGCCTTACCCTTCCTCAGCAGCTCCTTCCTCTCCGATTACCTTCCAGACTCTTCCCCCAGAGGGACGCAGCTCACTTCTCACCTTCTCTGTGGGACTCTGCTTGACATTCACCTCGGGCAGAATCGATGGCTGCCTCCTCTCAGGGCCCCTAGAGTCCACACCTCTTCTATGGCACTGTCTCAGATTTTAGGGCTCAGTTGATGTTTGAGTTTCTCAAGGGAAAAAGCATGTTTTATTCATCTTAGTGATTCTATGTAAAGAATAATGCTTGGCTCTCAGTAATTAAGTGGGGTAAAGTATCATGTACGCAATGTTGGTAATTCAAAAGATCCATGGCTGTTTCCTCTTAAAACATAGATCTCATCAACTAGGGAAAAGCCATAGAGTATTTTATTTATCATATCTTGCGTGCTGTGCACTAGTGTTTATATTGAGTAAAGAGTTCAGAAGTTTCCACTGCTGAACAAGTATGAGTGGCATAAATGGGAGTAACTGCTTATGTTTCTGCTTAATGGCAAGAATTTGATTCCGAGTCTGTAAGCCCTGCTAGGAATATAATCAATAATCCTGCCACTATATAATGCACTTGTTGAGATCTCATATGACTATGAGGCCTCACCCGCCATATGGCTTCTGAGTAAAGTAGCTCATAAACTATTCTTATTTTAGATTGTATGGAGATATTTGTGGAGAGGTTGAGTCAGGACCAGTCAGCTTTTGTTCCCAGGCTGCATGAGATGAGAAGAGGTTGGAACTCCACAATTACAGATTGACAAGTTGGTTTAATATCAACTCAAGAGAGGACTTCAACTATGGAGCTGCTGGATTGATTAAGTAATACAGTATCGCAGGCTCTAATGGGTTGTGGTTTGGCAGAAGGTTTCATGGGGTATGGGGCTTTAGGGTTCAACTTTGGAGCGCATAAAAAGAGCTAATACTTTTACCTGTAATTGTGCTGGGGGGCTCCCTATGATTATAGCTTTAGACCTTTGAATGGGGCTAGGGAGAGGAAAAAAGTCTTCAGAATTAGCAGAAGAAAATGAACACGAAGACAAAAACCAATAAGTGGTCACGGAGCTGCCAAGAGTGAAGGCAGTAACGAGGCGGAATTAGTTCTTACTGACAACTTGAAATTGCCTGGAACATTATAAAAATCAATCAGCCTGTTAAGAGCAGACTCCCAGTGACCACTGGATGGTGTGATGTTTGCAATTTGTCTGGACACAAATTTAGAGAAGCCAGCAGAGATTTAGCCTAATACATAGCTTCTGGCTGGCACCAAGCTTTTGAAGAGAAGGCTCAAAATTAGCTTCAACCAGGGTTATTTTTCTCCAGCAATCTGAAAGCCAGTACAACTGAAATTAGTTGATTACTCATTTCTCCAACCTAATACCTACTGTTGTTTTGCTGTCCTTACAATGTATTATAAAATATATTTTAGTGTTCTTTTTGTAGTTGGATATTCATTATATTTCTCTGCTGTTGTCTCCCTAGTGGCTTTTAGGATGACTATTATTGTCACCTTCAAAACTTTAAATTTGGATAAGTAAAGAAAAATATTAACCTACTAAATTCATTCTTTTAACAGATGTGGTAGGTGTAGAACATACAGAAACTCCTTGAGGAGTCTCAATCTCCAGGAAGAGGCAGATGAGTAAACCTGCAATTACAATAGGGTAGAATAGGTGCAGAGAGGAAAGTGTCTGATCATATTGTGACAGCTAAATCTTGGCAAGGCAGGAATCGTCTGGCTTGTTAACCATATCCCCAGAGGCTGGCACACAGCTGAAGCTTTGTCAAATGGTTAAAAAAAAAAAGAAAAAAAAAAAAGGCTCCCAAGTAGGTGGTTGGGTGGAAGAAAAGAATGTCTAGACATAGGGAAAAGCGAATACAGAGTCCCAAGAGTATGAACAAGACTTCAGGTATTACATGATTGTAACAGACTAGTCGCCCTCCTCCCATAGACATGGCAGGGTAAAATCGAGAGTGGGGAATGTGTAACAGAGCGAATGGCCTGAAAAAATGGCAAAAACATTTTCTGTCTCTTTAATACTTTTCTCACTGTCCCCCCGCCCCTTGGAGAACTAAAACCTGGATCCCTGCCTCAGGCCAGTGGTCGGGAGGGCCAGGGGCACGACCTCTGTTCTTTGTGTCGCAGGAGATGGCTGGGCAGAACTGTGCAGGTGGAGGAGATGGCTGGGCAGAACTGTGCAGGTGGAGGAGATGGCTGGGCAGAACCGTGCAGCTGGAGGCCCAGACTGAGCGGGCAGAGGTCTGGGTGGAGGTCACAAGATTGTCTGCACGGGAGATGGGATGGACCTGAATCGTGGACCGTAGTTCAGCAATAGCCTGAAGCTGAAAACCCTCCCTTTAAAAGCTCTGGATTTCTGCTTATGATTAGGAATTGGTACTTTAAAAACAAAAGTCTGCTATTTCCCTTATTTGCTGGCAAATTAATAAATCTCTCTTTCCATTCCCTCAACCACTTGTCCTCATTCTTCTAATGTGGCCTCAGGGACAAGTGCTGAGCTTCTGGTAACAGAATTTGGCATCCCTGGGTGGGCTTATCAGCTCCCTGGTGGAACAGCACCCCGCAACTGCTGGAGGGAGCAGGGAGCAGCCCCAGGACAAGCTGTGGGTATGAGCATTGACTTTTTTGGGTAAGAGAAAGGGATTCTCCCAGCAGCTGCTAGAGCCTGTATTACTCTGGGGAGCTCCCATCTCTCCTTTCCTGAATTGGACACAGCTCTGGCCAACCTGAGACTTGCTGAGGAGAAAGAAATAGATTAACAGATTTGGGAAGTGTAGTAACAGCCTCGGCCATTTCAGTGAGCTCTCCAGTGTACATGCTGAGACCCTGATTCCACCCATGTGGGAGGTTCTCAGACCCTCCTGTTGGTAATTTGTTTGGAGGCGCTGTTTGGGGGTGGAAGTCACAAGGTTGAGTGGAACTAGGGAACCTGGTTTGAATTCGGAGCTCATTTGCGGTTCCCAGGAAATGGGGGCACTGGGCCACCATTTAGGGAGGTTTTTGAACCTTCTAGCCCTGTGGCAGGGCATTTGAGGTACCATTCAAGGCACCCTTTGAGGTGGCATTTGTCCCTTTTGGATTCCTACTTGATTGACAGGTCCTGGCATTTTAGATCGCTTGTGTTGGGAATTCTCTGTATTGTTTGTGTTTGATTGTTTGTGAGTTTTGTCCTAACATGGGAGCCTCCATTTGTGTTCCATCCAAAAGCCCCTTGGGAAGAATTTTGGCTGAATGGTCAATTTATAGCTACAAGCCTATGACTAAAGAAAGAATGGTATGTTATCATGATACCACTTAGCCTACATACGTGATGAGGTGTGAGGAGAAGTGGCCGTTGAATATAACCTTAAATTATTGTGCTGTCTTACAACTGGAATCATTTTGTCTAAGGTCAGGTAAATGGGATGAGATCCCATATATACGATCTTTCATGCGATTGCATAACAAAGAGGCTAAAAGCCTCGAGACAAAATTAGTGGTACAAAGGAAACTTCTACCCAGATTTGGGGAGGAGGAGCCAGACCCTAGATGATAAAATTGAGAATGAATTAGGTAGATTAGACCTCTTGAACCCTTTTAATCCAAACTTCACTGAACTTCCTCCCCCACCGTTGACTCCCCTGTACCTACCATCACTGGTGGAAGGGTCCATGGTCAGGGAGGATGGGGCTGGGACTGATTCCTGAGTTCTACACCCCCCAGGTTATGACTCAGGAATGGGAATGGGCTCCCCATCCAAGACCTGGCAGGGGAACTCAATTCGGCCAAAGGACACCCAAAGCCAGAGCAGGGCAATTTCCATGTAGCAGTACCCCATAGGAGGCTTGGATGAGCAAGGACAGCCAGAGAGTATTATTGGACTTACACCCCGTTTTCTACCTCCAATTTATTGACTTGGAAAAAGTCAAACCCAATTTATAGAGAGGACCTGCAGAGAATGATGGAATTGTTTACCACAGTCTTTGCAATGCACCGTCCCACTTGGGTGGACATACAGACCGTACTGAATATATTACTTCAGATGAGCATAGACCAGTGATGGACAAGGCCAAGGAGGAGGCACAACATCTCCAGAATCCTAATCAAACCCCAGACACCAATGCTGCCATCCCAATGGCAGAACCAAACTGGGATCCTAATACTGACGCAGGCAGTGTGAGAATAAATCATTACTGAAAGTGTGTTCTGGCAGGCCTCTGGAGAGGAGTGCCTAGGCAGAGGAATTTAAACAAGGTCCAAGCATTACATCAAAAAGCTAAGGAGGATCCCTCTGGATTTCTGGAATGCATCTATCAGGCATATTGGAAATATACAGATGCAGATCCAGAAGCCACTAAAAACATGCGCGTGGTTAACATGACTTTTACAGGGCAGAGCATTCCAGATATAAGAAGAAAGTTGCTGCGTGTGGAAGGAACAATTGGCATGAATCCCTCCCAGCTGGTTGATATCACCTTCAAAGTATATACTGCCAGAGAAGAACAGAAACTGAAACCTATGCATGTTCTGTTAGCTGCACCAACCAAGGGTCCTTTGAGACGCTCAAAAACAAAGAGTGGAAAAAGCCACCCCAGGATGAGGCACGATCATCCTGTAAAGAGGAAAGACATTGGAAAGAGCACTGTCCAAAGGTGCAAAGGGCTCCAGGTAACAAAAAACCCCAGGGGAGCAAATGGCCTTTTTGAGGCCAAGACTCAAATGATGGCTGAGGGGGCCTGGGGCTCCATGCTTCACTAAGGGCTCCAATCCAAATATCCCCACAGGAGCCCTGGCTAAGATGGACAGTGGGGATTAGATTAGTGGATTTTTAAATTGACCTGGAGCTACCTTTTCTGTCCTAAACTCTGAACTATCTTCCCTTAGCAATGACATGGTGGGAGTGGTTGGGGTGACTGGTCAGACCCAGCAATGACCCATGCTCTAACCTCTTGAGTGCCAACTGGGAGAACACAACTGAGACACTGTTTCTTGTGCATGCTAGACCGTCCAATATTTCTAGGCTGGGATTTTATATGCAAGTTTAATGCTCAATTAACATTTTCTCCAGAGATGCAGCAGCTCCACCTATAGGTTCCACCTGAGAATGCTCTCCAGTTTCAATGTCTACTTATGAAAAAAGAAAGGAGGCAAATTCTGTCCCTCTCCGTGCCCCAGGTCTACCAAAAAGTGAGTACGGCCACATGGGCTGATGGGACCCTGGGACGGGCAGTAACAGCCACACCAGTTATCGTTTTGATAAAAGAAGGGGCCCCACGCCCTCATAAGAAAAATAGCCCCTTAAAAATGAAGCATTGGAAGGAATCTAACCTATATTGAACAGATTTCTAGAGCATGGACTAAGTCGTCTCTGTTGGTCCCCTTATAATATGCTGATTTTACCTGTCAAGAAGCCTCATTCCAATGAGTATAGATTTGTGCAGGACCTACATGATATTAATGATATTGTACAAGACATATGCCCTATGGTGCCAAACCCATGTACTCTTTTGAAAACAATACCAGGTGACTATGAATGGCATTTGGTACTGGATTTAAAAGATGCTTCCTTTTGTATTCCTTTGGAGAAGGAAACCCAACTCCTTTTCTCATTTGAATTGCAGGATCCTGAGCCTAGGACGATATCACAGTACTGCTGGACTATGTTCCCCAGGGGCTTAAGAACTCTTCTACCATATTTAGTGAAAACTTGGCAAGAGACTGTGGAACCTGCAATTGGATCAAGGGATTCTGTTACCATATGTGGATGATTTACTTATAGCCAGCCCTGATTATGATAATTATCTTGCAAATACAGTGGCTGGGCTAAATCATCTAGCCTCATGTGGCTATAAAGTGACACCATGGATGGCATAGATTTGCAAACAGGAAGTTACTTATTTGGGATTCCAAATTAGCAAGGAAACCCACAGCCTCATGTCAGGCTGAAAGCAAGTCATCTTGAATCCTAAGGTGCCTAGAAATAAAAGATAACTGTGCAGGTCTCTAGGAATGGCAGGGTTCTGTTGCATCTGGATCCCAAACTTTGGACTAATAGCAAAGCCCTTTGTATGAGACCCTTAAAGGGACAGATGTGGAGCCCCTGATCTGGACCACTGACTGTCAAAATGCCTTTGAGATATTAAAGCAGAGTCTTATGACTGCTCCTGCTTTGGGGTTGCCTGTATTGCAGAAAGAATTTAAATTATACATTCATGAAAAATGAGGACTGGGTCTCAGAGTTTTAGTACAGGTGCTGGGAGACATCCCACAGCAGCATACCTGTCAAAGCAGCTGGATAATACTGAGAAAGGATGGGCCTCTTGCCTCTGGGCAGTGGCAGCTACCTGTGACTTGTTGCAGGAGGCCAAAAATTCACTTTAGGACAACTGGGGTGTATGCACCCCACCGGGCCCTGACTTTACTAGAATGGGGAACGGTTATTGGCAGGAAGGCTGGGAAAATACCAGGCCATCCTTTTGGATAATCCAAATGTTATATTAAAGACTGTGTCTACTCTCAATCCTGCCACACTATTACAGCTGAAGAGAATGAGCCTTTACAGCATGACTGTTTAGAGGTTCTCGAGCCTGTCTATGCTGGCAGGATGGATCTGTCAGATCAGCTGATACCAGAGCCAGATTGGGACCTTTCACCAACAGGAGCAGTTTTATGGACAATGGACGATGAAGGGCTGGGTGTGTGGTGGTCATGAAATAATGGATACTGGAAGCCATGGCACTGCCACCTGGCATTTCAGCCCAGAAAGCTGAGCTGACCAGAGCTCTTCAGTTATCTTATCCAGAGGGAAAAATGTAAAAATTTATATAGACTAATATGCTTTTATGATTGTGCATGCTCACGGTGCCATTTGGAAGGAAAAGGGGCTCCTAATGGCAGGAAATAAGGATATCAGGTACACCACTGAAATAATGGCCCTGATACAGGCTGTGGCTGAGCTCAAGCATGTGGACATCATGTACTGTCCTGGTCATCAGAATGGGGACACTCATGTTGCAGAAGGGAATCAGGCCTCTGATAGGGCCACTAAGAAGCCTATTAAAAGTGATCTGTTCCTTGGTGGTTTGATACCCCAGTTGGATTTAGATTATATAAACCTCACTACACTTAGGAGGATGAAGAAAGAACTGAAGATTGGAGCTTTGACATTGGGATGATACAATCCGATGAAGACAGAACTCTCATGGACTCATTCTTCTCTCTGAAGCCTTGGTTTGGCCCCTTATGAGGCACGTACATAAATGCACACATTATGGGTGTGATGTCCTAGTGGATTTGGTGGGACCTCATTTAAGAGGACCCTGTTTACAACAAACTATACAAAAAATAACTCAGAACTGCCCTCTGTGTGCTCAAAACAATCTAAAAACAGAAAAGTGGCCTGCTACACAAGGGACCCAAAATGTGGGGACCCACCCTTTCAATGATTGGCAAATTGATTTCTTAGATGTCCAAAGTGACTGGAAACTTTAAATACTTGCTTGTATTAGCAGATGCCTTTTCAGGATAGGTAGAGGCTTATCCCACCTGAATAGAGAGAACATCTAAAGTTACTTGAATCCTCCTGAAGGAACTTATTCCAAGGTATGGGCTCCCTTCCTCTATATAGAGTGATAACAGACCCTCCTTTATCTTGGAGGTAACTCAGCAAGTACGTAAAGCCCTACATCTAGAATGGAAATTGCATGCATCATGGAGACCTCAATCTACAGGAAAAATGGAGAAAATGAATCGTACTTTAAAGAGAACTATAGCAAAATTGATGTAGGTAACCCACTTGAAGTGGGATTAGGTGTTGCTGCTTGCTTTCCTCTGCATAAGGGTAGCTCCTAGAAGCAGGCTTTAGTGGAGTCCCTATGAAATAGTTTATGGGAGACCCTTCCTAGCACCTTGACATAGGCATGGTAACATAATCATTAGTGAGGAAAACAGAGTAAAACAATATATTAAACAAATAAGCCAATTACTAACCACTATACATAAGTTTGCCTCATTTAGGTCCTTGCCTTAGCTGGAGGCATCCTCCACCCCTTTAAACCAGGGGACCAGGTGTTGCTTAAAGCCTGGAAAGAACAAGGACCCTATAAACAATTGACAGAGAAGTGTAAGGGACCCTATGAAGTGCTTCTAATAACTCACACCTCATTGAAATTGTCAGGGGTAAAACCTTGGGTCCATTATAACAGAGTAAATAGGTGTTCCATGGAGGAAGAGGACCCAAGCCCCTAGTGGAGGGGCCAAGTTTTAGGTGATCTAAAATATCTCTTTAAGAAGAAGGAAAAATGAAAATGTTGATATTTTTGCTAACCTTTCTTTGGTCATTTGTTCTGTCTATAGGATAGAGAGACAACTCCTTAGTGAGGATTTCCCTGGGCCTCTTCTGCTGATCTGTCATGCTGCTGGGTTTGTCATCCTAGACCTTGTTTGGTGCAAGTATTCCTGTATATCATTTCTGAATTTACAAAAGCCAGTCCCTTGGATCACCTGCAGGATGCGACTAATAGTTCTGTACTCAGAGGTCTCATGTTTCTTCTCTAACCCAGCTCTGTATTGGACATTGTGTGCAGGGTGACAGTCCATTTTGCCTTGTCAATCCTCACTGTTGTATTTCTTGCTTATGACTTTCTTTCTTTTTTTCTGTCTTTTTACATCTCTAATCTGTTTAAATCTACAGCCAAAGCTTCGTAATGACATAGATAAGTATACACCTTCCATCTAAAATGTTGCCCCAATTCAGCAAGAAGTAGCTTGATGACTACATCGCCTCTCCTCCCATAGATATGGAAGGATAAAATTGACAGGGGGGAATATGTAACAGGGAGAATGGCCTGAAAAAATGACAATAAATGTTTTCTGTCTCTTTAACCCTCCACCCCAACTCCTTTTGGAGAACTAAAACCTGCATCCCTGCTCAGGCCAGTGGTCAGGAGGGGCAGGGGAATGTCGTTTGTTCTTTGTGCCACAGGAGATGGCACAGCAGAACTGTCCAGGTGGAGGCCCAGACCAGGCAGTTGGAGGTCACAAGATTGTCTTCACTGGAGTCGGAATGGACCCAAATCATCGATTATAGTTCAGCAACAGCCTGAAGCTGAAACCCCCCCTTTAAAAGCTCTGTATTTCTGCTTATGATTAGAAATTGGTACTTTAAGACAGGAGTCTGCCATTTTCTTTATTTGCTGGAAAATTAATAAATCTCTCTTTCCTTTTCCTCAATAACTTGTCCTTGTTCTTCTGATGTGACCTTGGGGACTAGTGCTAAGCTTTCGGTAACACGATGGCCAGATGCTGGAGGGATGCAGGAGTTTGAGTGCCAAGGGAGGGCGGGTCAGATCACCAAGGGCCTAGAGTCAAGGGGACCCTCTGATGGCGTGGAGCTTCTGCACATGGCAGGTCCTCACAAGTGTTCATCACCTGACCAAATGACTGAATGGAAGGATGTTAAGCCAGGGAGGCCCTTAGTTAGATTTGTGCCTTAGATTTCTCCTGCCACTATGGGAAATGGTATGGAAGGGGTCAGTCTAGAACAGGGTTCTCAACTGGGGGTATTTTGCTCCCCAAGAGACATTTGGAAGTGTCTAGAGATATGTTTACAAGTTGGAGGTTGTTACTGGCATCTAGTGTGTAGAAGCCAAGGATGCTGCTAAACATCTTACAGTGCACAGGACAGCCCCCTCTCCATCAAAGAATTACTAGGATGAGAGAGACATTAGCAAGCACATGAAGTTGCAAATTTAAACTATATTGCAATGTACAGAGAAAATGTAGTTTCTTCAATTTGCCTAGAGCTAATCTGATATTCCTCAAGAGCCCCCATTTACCGATTAGAAGGGAAAAAATTTAAAATTTAACAATACTTAGTTTAATGCAGTTTAGAACCTAGTATGATCTAATAATTGTAAAAAGTCCCTTTAGAGAGGGTGATCGGTCTTTCTGGGGATAATTGCACAGGCTCTTCTATGACAACGCTCTCTCCTCCCTTATTTTCTCTGATCTTATCCAGAGTTCGTGGGTAGAGGGAGTTGGGAGCTCATGGAACCTCATGTGAGCTCACGGAGCCTGAAAATTTCTTTGAAAAGCTCAGGGGCCACTGTTGGGTGGAAGGAACTGCCATTCTAGGTTTCTCAACCCAGAGTGGCTCAGCAATATTTTTGTTTTTAGTTACATATTTGGGTTCCACATAAGATTTTGAGAAAAGGATCATTTTGCTAAACATACTTGGAAACCGATGATCTGAAACACCTTCAGGGCCACGTACACCGGAACATGAGTTAAAGGCTTAGATCAATGTCCACATCAGCTATTTTTATGGATATCATGATATTTGTTTCTAGGTTTTGTTGCTGAGAATTGGGCTGCCCAAATCTTTTAGTCATGTCCAATTTTGTCATCATTGTGTAGCTATGGATAAAATCTTTCTATCATGGTCAATATGTTCTTTATAAATGTAGCAATTTCTCATTGAAAACTGCTCTCCTAAGGGAACATAATAGATTTCATGGCTCCCCAATGAAGAGGGAAGGTGCTAACTAGCCGTGTGGCTCAAAGTACATCATTACAGTAACCACTTCCCTTTGAGGAATAAAGAACTGGTCTGACAGCCTTAAAATTCCCTTTTAATACCAATAAAAAGAAATTTTCACACTTGTTCTGTGAATAAAGTTTCTTCAGTAATTCTGCGTTGCTTGAGTCTTTTCAATCTAATAACTTTTCCCTCCTGTTTCACCTGTGAAGTTAGAGGACTGTTAGATTAGAGAAGGGTAGAGCAGGGCTAAAAGGGGCCTATAATATGAAACAATAATAATAATGTCAATTTTTAGAAATAGCCGCCAATATTTATTGAGCACTTACGATCTAAACTGTGCTCTGAGCACTTCTTATTTATTAACTCACGACAACACTCTTAAGTACTCAGACTGGAAACTGAGGCATGAAGAGATTAAGTACCTGCTCAAGGTCACACTTGGCTGAGCCTGATTCAAACCCAGATGATGTGGTCCTGAAGTGCAAGTTCTTAGCCAGCACACCTCATGAAGAGTGTTGTTCTTTACTCCAGGGCTGGCTTTTCTGGGTTGTGGATGAACCACCCTGTCTGCTTGAATGTTTTCTGCGTCATGGCCATTTATCTGCCTTCATTACAAAAACAGCTCACGTCAGTATCCTCAAGCAAAGACTGGGAACATTTAGATCTTTAAAGAGCAAGGCAAAGTACAGCCAGGCAGAGAAGTATGTTTTGTGGGGTGTATGGTTCAAATACTTCTTCTAGAGAGTGAGTTGTGAGCTCCAGAATGCTTCCCATTTATGATCACTCGGATTGTCACGGGCTGTCTCCTGGATTTGTATGGCTCGGGCATGTGGGTCCAGCAGGGCATTAAATGAACACTCAGCACGTGTTTACTTAAAAGTCTGTGATGGCTGTAGCACTGTGCCGGCACTGTGGCAGTTAGAGAGACGTGGGTATATTTCTTTGTGAAGGATTTATAATGCATTTGGTGAAGAGGACACACAGTTATTTAGCTCTAGCTGTTTACTAAACACTGTGCTAGGCATCCTGTTTTGGTCCTCATTTGATTATTTTGACATCTTTGGGAGGTTGGTATTATCCTCACTTGATGGAAAACTGAATCTCAAAGGAAACTGAAGAACTTGCTTAAGGTCACATTGCCAAGAAAGGACAAGGCTAGGAATTAAAACTTGGAGTAAATTAAAGAAAAAGTAATAATTGTAATGAAATTTTGTTATGTTTATTATGGCAGATCTTACAGTGACAGATAACCTGCCACTGACTAAAGTACCATTTTATTTGTGACTGGATCCTTTTTGGGCTATGTTGGTCACCGAGGCAGAAGGGATCAAAGCCATGCAGCCCAAATTCCCCTCTGCAAGAAGTGACTGTAAAGTCACACTTGCTGCTTTAAAAAAAGGCTTTATTTAATTTATCATTTTGGTGATATAATTCACAAACCATGAAATTCACCTTTTTAAAGCATATAATTCAGTGGTTTTTTAGTATATTCACAAGGCGATACAATCATCACACTAATTCTGGAATGTTTTCATCACCCTGAAAAGAAACCCTGTACCTATTAGCATCTCTCCCCATTCCTCTGTCCCCTCACTGCCTGGAAACCACTAATCTACTTTCTGTCTCTGGATTCGCCCATTCTAGATATCGCATATAAATAGAATCACACAATATGTGGCTTTTTTGTGTCTGGCTTCTTTCACTTAGCGTAACGTTTTCAAGGTTTATCTATGTTGTAGCACATATCAGTACTTTGTTCCTTTTTATGGCTGAATAATGTTTCCTTGTATGAGTTACCATGTTGCATTTGTGACTTTGGAATGAAAAGTGACATTAGGAGAGGACCCAGTCTCATTCCTGACTGGGAAAGGGTGTGAAGTGGACATCTGTTATTTTGCATGTGCTCTCCCTCAGTTGAAAGCCATGTGGTTTTTATGGAGTAACCCGACCCTTAAGAACAGGTGAACCTGGCCTGGCTCATCAGAGCTTGTTCTAGTTCGGGCATGTGACCCTAGAGAGGCTATTCCTGGATTTGTCAGGAAAGAGCCCTGTTCCCTGGCTGGGGTTGCACCCCTTGGAGAGAAGCTGCCTGAGAATGGACATAACACAAAGGAATGCGGAGGTCTTTGCAAACCCACCTAAAACAATTTGCTCGTGTAAAAACCTTTATGTTGTTTCTGACTGGTAATGGTAGCCACTGAAAAGTTGAAGTTGTGTAAGGTTAACTACTCTATAGCATTGCTACCAGATTATAACAAAAGCAAGTCTCACACAAATTCTATCACATATATAGACAATTAATAAATAAACATTTCAAAAAAAATAAACATTTCATTTCAAACAGGAGCCAAATAGCTCAATCAATTTGTTTTATTAGCTTTATGAGTTTCAAAATCTCTTCTTTTAGGTCTTCAATAAAGAGTCTGACTTCAGTTTTTTGACATTTGACTATTGACAACTTAACTCTCATTCTTCCTTCTTTCCCTCCTGCCCCACGTCTGAGAAGCTGGTAAGAAAGACTTTTTATTTCCTCCTTTGGTGTGGAGGGAGATTCAAACCACACAAGCTCCTTTCCTTATGTGAACCCTCTCCCTGGCCACACCCTCAATCCCAATAAAAACCCAGGCCAGTCTCCTTTCTTTGTTTGTGATGGTGAATCTTATGTGTCAACTTGACTGGGCTAAGCGATGCCCAGATGACTGGTAAGACATTATTCGTGAATGTGTGCGTGAGGGTGTTTCTAAAAGAGATTATCATTTTAAATCAATACACTGAGAAAAATCTGCCCTCATCAATGTGGGTGGGCATTATCTAATCTTAGGACCTGAATAGAAGAGTAAAGGCAGAGGGTGAATTCTCTCCTCTTGAGCTGGGACACCCATCTTCTCTTGCCCTCAGACATAGGAGCTCCTGGTTCTTGGGCCTTTGGACTTTGAGACTTAACACAAGCACCGACTCCTGACTCCCTGTGGTTCTCAGGCCTTTGGCCTGGGACTGTGAGATACACTAATGAGTCCCCTGGTTCTCAGAATATCAGACTGGGACTAATGTAGAGGAAACAATTAAGTGGCTTAGGAATATTAAAATATTGGTGTAAATTTGTCATTTAAGACCTACTTGCCTATACTGGGAGTGTCCTCCAATACCAACCTCATCAAGACTTTGAGAAATAAATTTGTGAGGGGAGCCCAGTCATCCTTGAGCTCTGTGATTGTCTGTGTAGACTAGACCTTATGGTGGGAATCAGAGTCACCCATTTGGAAAACCAAGTGCAATGGGAGTCATTGGACTTTAGGGTGGCAGGGGCCAAGTGGTGGCACTTAATCACCAAAGGCAGGGCAGACATAGTTACTGTGATGGACAGCAGAGTCAAAGTAGCAATCAGAATAGTCTGATTTGTGCAGATTTATGTGTTGGCTAGTTTATACTTAATCATGGTGTTCTTAGAAGTGAAATAGATAGGAAGCCTACTAAATTTTTGATCTGTATAAGCAGAAAAGTTTCAGGTAAAGAGAATGAAAGTCTAAGTCAAATCATAAAGAGTCATGACTCCCCAGTCAATTCTCAGATTTGAGCCAGTTTGCAGTCCCAGAACCCCTTGAATAAAGGGGTAGGCTGGATCTCTGTGAAGAAGGACCCTGGTACACTATTGAAAATTTATACTGTTAATCTTTCTCCCAAGCTTCCCCGAGAGGACCTATTGGCTTTTACCATGGTAACTGTGCACTGGGGAAAAGGAGACAATCAGAATTAGAACTTTTGGGGACCGACTGGACACTGGCTCTAAACTGACAATGATTCTAGGAGATCCAAAACGTTACCTGTGGCCCTTCAGCCTATGAAGACACAGTGAGAAGGCATTGTCTGTAAACCAGAAAGTTGGTCCTTACCAGACACCAGTTCTGGCAGTGCCTTGATCTTGGACTTCCCAACCTCCAGGATTGAGTAATACATTGTTTTTAAACCGCCCAGTTTATGATATTTTGTTATAGCAGCCTGAATGGACCAAGATTTGTCTTATCAAGCAGGTTCAAACCTGTTTGAAGCTTGCCCTGCTCTCCCTAGAGAATTCAATTACATAAGTAATAAACCTTTTCATGCCTTCCCGGTGGGTGGGTGGGGATGTGTGCTCAAGAGCATCATCAGTCTCGATATCCAAACCAAATTTTGTGTGGGGGTTTGTCCTGTGTCTGCAGAGTGGCCACATCAAGTACTTTGCATGGAAAGTTCACTTGAGTCAGAGATGATGGTATCTCGGAGGCAAGTTTCTTTTATCTCAAGGTCAGCATCATGTCACCAGAAATTCTCTGAACACATAGCTTGACATATGACTTGTGGAGGCTACAGTAACTTCATCTTGGATGTTAATCCACCATGTTGACTTCTAATTAACATCAATTCCGGGAATGCCTCCAAGATTTCCACTTTGTCTACTGTTCCTTGTGTAAGAGAACATACTTACTGTAAATCCTGCCCTTAGGTCAAAACAACCTTGATGTTATCACACAAATCACAGGCTGCTATGTACACAGTAATCTTGTCTTTTCCTGGAAGGTCGACTTTTGTCCTGCACATTCCCCATGGAACATGACTACCCTTTCCTTATATTAATAAGCCCTGGGTCTGGGGTGCGGAGTAGTGGTGCAGAGATCTACTTGTCTTGCAGCTGCCCAAGACCATGTTTCTGTCTGTAGTTACCCAGTAAATCACCCTATACTGACAAACTGGATTTATCTGCCTCATTCTTTGGTTTCTTGGCTCCTTCTGTGTTTGAGGGTCACTTTGCATACATGGCCTTTTCATGAATCGTGACTGGTTAGAAATGAAGCACTGGGGACTAGTGCTTGGCTAAAACCCATGGGTCCTGCAAAAACGATATACACAATTCTTCTAAGGGAGAGGAGCATCTCAGCAATACTTTGGCCAGTCCACAGTTTGAATAGCTTTAATTTCACCATTGAGAACTCATTCCTAACACTCATCATGTTCGTTAACCAGCCACTATTTTCTTTCTTATGGTCACTGTGTTAACTGGCTATAGCCTCTGGTGTTGACGGAGATATGGATAATAGAAGTGTTATACAGTGGTTGCCTTTGGCTGGTTCCCTTTCTTATGTAATGTTCCTATTAAAGCTACAGCCTGTCCCTAGAATTGAAGCTTCATCAACATGTATGTGATATTGTGCTGTCTGTTCTGAAGCATTTAAAAATTACAAGTCTTGTAACACTTGATCTCTATAGAGACACTGGATCCAGCTATGCCTGATGCTAGCCTTTCTGTGAACTTCTCAGTTATGCCAGCCAATCAATTTCTTTTGTATTCAGTTAAGCTGGTATAAGTTGAGTTCCTGTCAGTTACTCCTAAAATGTTTCTGAACTTCTAAATGTGTCTGACAAAAAATATTTCTGAGTGCTGGAAATGTAGAGAAGAGGTCCAAAATGCCTGTACTTGTCCCTCCTGTCCTGTCCCTCAACTTTTTCAATTAAACAATATGGTATTTGTATAATTCAACGTTTCTTAAGGAAGATAGTAGAGACTCCTTCAGTATCCTAATCTAGGCCTAGTTCTTGCTGCCAGGAAATGCAATAGCATCTGCTGCAATGTTAACAAGTATTGTTTTAAATTTCTAAGCTGCCTTAGTGAAATCTTCTTCCAGCCAGCTCTCTTTCCCCCAAGCTAAACTTCATGGGTGGGCACTTTCTTAAACAGCCTTCCTAGAAGGTTTAAGCATTGGGACAAAAATGGAAAGCTTTGCTCAGCCTCAGAACACATGCTAACAGCACAGCAGCTACTAGGATCCTTAAAAATAAAGATCATCACAAAAGAATGATACTTGTTTGTTTGTTTTCATGCAAATCAGCGTTTCCAGAGGACTCCAACATTTTTAAAACCAATTGAGGTTAAAAGCAACTGATGCGCTTGCCTGATAAATCCCTACCTCTGCCCCAGGAAGGAAACATGATATTTTCCACTGGCTTTTTGCCTTATTGCTTCTTTGGGTTATTCAGACAGTGTTTATGACTGGAAGAAGAGCAAGCGTGGTTCAGAAGCCTCTAGATAAGGGAGTGCATAGGCCCACTGGAATTTGTAGAAGACCAGTTGCCCGTTTGATGCCTAAATGCAAGGCACCATGTTTGCACGGATGAGGTGATGGGCCCGAGACAGACATGCATTCACGGACCTCACCCTCCAGTGGGAAGACGAACAATAACTGAGGAAAGGGATACCTGAATAGTGTTGCCGCCCAACCAGATTCATTTGCCTGCTGCCCAAGGAGAGGCCAATACATTGAGTCAGCAGGTTTCATGGCAGAGAAAGAGTCTTTATTCCTCATAGCACTGGGTGGGGAGATGGGATAAATCTCTCAAATCTGTCTCCCTGAGAATTTGGGAGACAGGTTTTTAAGAACAGTATGGCAGGCAAGGGATTAGGCAATTAGGTTTGATAATTAGGGCAAAATTAGGGAGCTATAGGAATCATTTTCTTGTGTTGTTTCAATCCCTGGGGTCACAATTCCAGTTGAGTCGGTTTCTTGGTATGGGCCACTGGTCTGGGTGGGTCGATCGATCCTCTGGAATGTGGGACCTGGAAGATATCTTCAAAACTACCTTTAGGTTTCAAAAAGGTGATGTTATCTATAGAGAAAGTTAAGAATCTTTATGGACACCAGCTATGGGGAGAAGTTAAGCATCTTTATGACCCCCAGCTTCGTGGCTCCAGAGTGGCAATTATAGAGAAGCAAACAGGGGGACAGTTACTAATTATTATTATTTTTAGCTAGGCCTGTGTATTATTTTTAGCTAGGCCCTTACCACAGTTCTCACCTTACACTCCGTTACTGAAGGGCGGTTTCAATAGAATGACTTTCAAAATTAGTAGTAAGTGCTACAAAGCATACTAACCGTGTGTGGGGAGAGGCAGCTGTTAGACCTGCTGAAAGTAACAGGATTGACAGATTTCAGGGAGTGGGGAAGGAGTCTTTCTGTGGAGGTCAGCCAGGTAAGGCCCTAGGTGTGTAACTAAGGGGGATAGTTATCCATTTGTCTGTGCATTTGAATTGTTTCTAGTAACAAGCACCCTAAGTATATGAGGATCTATTGTGAGTTTTTTGGACATGAGAATTGTTATTGTTCATTTAACACAAGGAGGAGATGTAGGAAGGCCATCATTCAAACCTTGTGTGCTGAGAACTCAGATTATGACAGAGACCCTGTTTGAAAGTTATTTAGGGCCTGGCTGCCTGACATGTGGTCCACTGACGAGCAGCATCGGCATCCTGGGAGTCTGTTAGAAATGTAGACTCTCAGGCCTCAACCCACACGTACCAAATCAATCTGCTTTTTAAATAAGATACCTATGACTCATGATTCACAGCACTTCAAAGTTTGAGAAGCCCTGGTGTAGTCAATGTTGGGGCTCAGAAAGTGATATCCCAAAGTTTTGGCACTTTGGCATGCTTTGAACTAAAATAGGAAGGCTTTAGAAGCTGCATGAGAATCAAGGACTTTCTGGTTTCTCCTGTCTCTTCCCTCCCCCCCACCCAATGTAGGGTGGAATTTTCTCTGAAATTCATTTTATCTACCCTAAGACCAGACCCACTCAAGAGAACACAACTGCCTTCCATCCCCTCCCTGAAATTTCATTATCTGTTGCAGGTAGAAGACTGAGGAATGTAACCACATCTGGACAGACTTCATCACAAAATATTGTCATTCAAATTCCAAAGAGAATTATTTACAAGATAATGTCTGTCTCCTGGGTCCATTCATTCTCCCTAAAAATATACTACTCCTCTAAAGTTGCCTGCAACCCCCACCCCACCTTTCCTCTATGAATAGGGTATTTAAGCCTCAACAACCTGGCCCTTCTATCAGTCTAATATTTTGTATTATTCCTATGCTTATGCATGCTAATAAATTTGTATGCCTTTTCTCCTGCTAATCTATTGTCTGTTCATTCCAGTGAAACTTCAGGGAGGGTGTATAGTAGGGAGAATGGCCTGAAAAAGGATAAAAACTGTTTCTGTCTCTCTAAAACCTCCCCCACTCCTTTTGGGAATTAAAACCTGAATCTCTGCCCCGAGCCAGTGGTCAGAAGGGGTAGGGGAGTGTCCTTTGTTCTTTGTACCACAGAAGATGGCTCAAGGGAATTGTCTAGATAGAGGTCACGAGATTGTCTTAGCCACAGATGGGATGAATCAGAACCATCAAATTTAGTTGAACAGCAATAGCCTAAAGCTGAAAACCTCCCCTTTAAAAGCTCTGTACTCCTGCTCTAGGACATTGGTACTTTAAGATGGGAGTCTGCCAACCTTGTCATTTGCCAAGAAATTAATAAACTTCTCTTTCCTTCTCCTCAAACCACTTGTCCTCATTCTTCTGATGTGGCTTCAGGGACAAGTGCCAAGTTTTTGGTAACAGGAGGAAGGGAAGCTTTCCTTTTGCCCCCCATAGCAACATAAGTAAGAATGAATAAAGCTGGAACTTGCCCTCAACTGGGTCAAAAGTTTATTGATGAAGATGTTACTGAACCAAACTGGGGTCCACCCATCCAGTGTGACAAACCTGGACACTGAAGCAGAGAGTTGCAGTAGCAGAAAGAGGCATTTTATTACATGGCACCATGCAAGGAGAATGGGCAGCTAACACTTAAGACCCAAACTCCCTGATGGCTTATAGACCAGGGTTTTTAAGGACAGGGGTACATTTCAGGAAAGCAGAAGTTGCAGGCAAAATCATAAATTAATACATGGAAGTTATACATTGGTTTGGCCCAAAAGGGTGGGCTATCTTGAAATGGTGGTGGTGGGGGATGTGTACAGGCCATAGGTGGATTCAGAGATTCTTTAATTAGGAGAAAGGAATGTTAGGTTGGTGTGACTCTCTCCAGGACACCCAAGGAGAAATTTAGAACAAAGAATGGTGGACAGAGTTCAGTCCTCAGTTCCGTCTCATATGCATTTTCCACCTGGTAAGGGTTTTTGAAAAAAACCTCAAGAACAGATGTTAAGATGTTATCTTTTAGCTTTCATAGGGAACTAAAACACCTCATGACTCTGGCTTGCTTGGAGGAGTGTTGTTATTGCTCATTTACTTTTCAAGGCTAACTAGGTGCCTAGAACTTTCCTTGAAGGAACTCAAGATTTTTCCTTTATTTTCATGCTTGGGGGTGCCCAGCAGGCCCCTAAATGGGATCCCTACTCCAGCGTAGAATTGGGAGACCAGAGCCTCCCCCAAATATGAGGATTTTTTGAGCTGAAGGTAATTAAGCAGATACAGGGGAGCACTCTGTCCTCCCTCTATTTGCCTAGAAGCAGAACATAAATTTACAAAGACAAAAGATATCCCAACCCCCTCTCTACCAGGGAGAACAAAGGATAACCACCAAAGACAGCTTTAGACCCTCATTGGCCTGGAGATGATACCAGAGGGATTTCTATTAGCAAGTTGTACTAACTAGACTTTATCTGCCACTTATTTGCCTTCCCTCAAGTTGCCACCCAGAGAGACTCAAAGTTCTTTTCCTTTGTCTTATTACTGCTCTAAAAACTTCTGTCCTTTGTTGAAGCTATATAAGCTGGAATTCAAAGTTACCTCTTTGAGAACTACTCATTCTCTGGTGTCTCCTACATATAGATGAAGTATACATGTTAATAAACTTTTGTTTTTCTCTTGCTAATCTGTCTTTTGATACAGGGGTCCATTCCAGCTACAAACTTGTGGGAGTTTTTATTACTCCCCTATAATTTTTAAGCAGAGAAGGATCACAGAATTGCATTTGGAACACTTAGGTTTGTGAGGTGATGAACTGGAATACGATGGAACAGAATCCAGGAAACCAGTCCCATAGCCATTGAAATCTTGTTCTAGATGAAAAAAGAAGGACTTGAAACCAAGTTAGGTCACCTTGTAATTGGATTTATCCAGACTCTGGAAGGGCTTTAGGAAGAACTGCTTGAAAGTTTAGTAAAAGACAGTATGGCCAGGCCTGAAAAGCTTGGAAATAGCACAGTGTGTCCTGTATATGGTCAAGTTGACTTTACTGACCTTACCAGATAAACTTTTGCATGAGTTCCCCCCCTCAGTAGTAATTATGGATTCCTGTGAGCTGGCCTGCTCTCTGTCTTTGTGCAAGCATTTTAGAGGTCACAGGTGAGGCCTGAACTTGGGGAGTGCTGACCCAGGTTGGAGCTAATTGTCTTGAAACGGTGGTTAGTGGACTTAATGGGGGAGGGGAAGGGCAGGCTGTCTTCAATTACTGGCAAATCTCAACCTCCCCTCTACTCTTGGTTTCTTGCTCATAAATATATGTAGACATTCTAAAAGTGTTGCAGAACTTTTGGTGGAAGGAGCAAAAACAGTGCCATTGATTGTTGGCCATTTGGATGATTCTATTTTTGGCAAACAGGGAGCGCAGATCTGAGATTGTATGACATCACCAGGGACCAAGTCTGAATATCTCCTTATCTTCATTTGAGAACAGTAGTTTCCAAAACTATTTTCTAAACACAATTTTTTTTCTTCTCAGCTGTTTCACACAATAAGTTTTTGTGTTAAAAGTGGTGCTCCTGCTGTCTGTGGGGTGGGGAGGGGGGTGTTTGTGATCCACTCCCACACTGAGCTCCCTACTGTTACCAAAAACTCAACACTTGTCCATGAGGCCGAATCAGAATGAGGACAAGTGTTTTGGGGGATGACAAAAGTTTATTACTTTGCTGGCAAAGTAAAATCTCTTTCCTCATCTCCCAAACATTTGTCCTTGTTCTTATGATTTGGCCTCGTGGACAAGTGCCGAATTTTTGATAACACTACCCGTGCATAAGTGATACGTGGAGTGCTGTTCTTGAGCAGCCATTTGGAAATCTACATTTTGATATAAAAAGAAGATATGCCAATTCAAGTCCTATATTGATGGCAACTGTTGGCAAATCATGTCCTGCAAAACTATCTGTGTTGTCCTCATATCCTAATAAAGTAAAAGTAAAAAAACAGATAAAAGACAAAACAGTTGCCCACTGTAGAAATGCTTAATGACTTGAATTTTAAAAAATACACAGGCTATAAATTGAGTGTGTTAAATCATGAGGAAGTGAAAGATGATGGGATGTCTCCCAGCCCATCTGATTCATGACTTCCTGCAGGGGAGAGCCTGAGAGCTCATGGCTTTGGCTTTGCCCTCCTTGCTTGCTTTTATTAATACAATTATGTCTTGATGGGAGCAAGGCAGCCCCAAATGAGTGCCAGGTAAGTGGTTTTTCAGGGTGAGTCAGTCTGCATCTTCAAGGCAGCAATTTGGGGGCTATATTAGGAAATCTGTTTGTTTGCTTCTTCTCACTCCCAGGCTCTGAGCCTCCCCTCAAAGATGGAAAATTAGTTAAAAAAACAAATGAAGGAAATTCCCCAAAGAGCCTTCCTGGGGAACAACAAAAACATCCATTGTAAACAGCAGGCTTGTCTTCTGACAGGTTTTGTTTGCAAATGATAACAATTACAGGTAATTTTTCATTTCAATTGGAAGAGCAGGTATTAAAAAGGAGAGAGAGGAGGAGAGAAAGAATGAGAGCAGTGAGATCTCCCCAGTGCCTTATTCACTCCCAGGTCTACAACCTAACACGAGTGTGGAGGGCTAGGTAGCGTCTCCTCATTCCATTAAGTGAGATCTAATTGTGGCTGCTCGGTCTGTTGGCAGATGCAGTTTCTACATAACAACAGCCCAGAGACAGAGCTTCGTGATTAATGCCTCCAGCTGTCATATGCCCCATTATCTGTGCATTTGCATAACTTAATGGTTTAGGACAGGGGAGAGAGGATGCTTAATTTAATGTTTAGCAGGCCCTTGATAGCTGAATAATTTAAGAACTGTCAAGGGGGGTCAGTCCTACAGCGATTCAGCAAGACAGCTATGATTTCTGCATATCGTTAAAATTCTTACTTAGGAGAATTATTTTTTTTAAGGAAAAAGAAAAGAACAACAATGCCTGAAAGGAAGCACTGATTTTTCTTTGTTAACCGTTTCCTCCCTGAGGCAAATGAAAATTTGTTTTTGACAGCATTTAGAAGCCTGCAGACATCCTGGAGGGAAAGGTTAAACCCAGCCCCTTCCTTCCCTTTTCTCCCCTCTGGACCCCCTGGAACCTCTTCCCGCCCATTCTGATTTTTGTCTTTTCTTATTCTCTTTGTCCCCTCCACCATCTCATCCTTTATGCCATTTTATGACCCATTTACAATCCTCTCCCTGCTTTACCTCCAGCCTCTCACGCCTCTGAAAGGCAGGTGGGGGAGGGACAGTGCACAGGGTGGGGCAAAATTTGCTTAAAATCAACTAACAACCCAACCTGCTTTCAATAGGAAACACCGTCAGTTTCATTAGTTGCTAATGAATATTATTAAGCTAATCTGTCATTTGTTTTCTAATTATGTGTCACCAGGCATCACGGTGGCAGCTGAGGGGACTGCTGGTGAATAATTCCCCCCTTCCATTCCTTTTTTAAAATTCAGAGTAAGAACAGCGAGGAATGATTAGCAATGATTTGAACCTGAGTAAGTCCCCCACTCCCCCCCATCCAGCCTTTCAATAATAATTTTTCTCCCACACACTTATAACATAGCCAGGATCTTCATTACCTACCGGCTTTGGCAGCATACTCCCTGGGCAAGACCCTGACTCACGTCAAACCTGGGACAGACTCACTTCTGGAAACTCCAGCTCAGACTAGATCACAACTTCCCATCGTTTTCCATCACAATTCTGTGGGTCTGGAATTTGGGCCTGACAAAGCTGCACCATGTTGGGTGGACTGGGTCACTCAGTAGTGCTCATCTAGTTTGGAGGGTGCAGGTTGGTTTTGCTCACATCTCTAGCACCTCAGTGGGCTGGCTGGAATGCACGGCTTAGCTGGGCCCCTCTTCCTCTCTGTTCCTTCCACCGGGATAAGTGCACTTCTTACATGGCAGCTCAGGGCTCCAAGAGTGGGTGTTCCAAAGACCAGGAGTGGAAGCTATCAGTGTCGAAAGACTGGACCTGGAAGTTCCTGGGACATTATTTCATTTCTACCATTTTCTATTAATACAGTCAGAGTCTACCCAGACTCAAGAGGGGGAGGAGACTTGTCCTAATGGGAGAGTGTCGGAGTCTGTGGCCCTTTCTAATCAACCCTAGTCTCACCAGGTGCTCCCTCACTGGTCCCCTGTCACAGTCCTCTGGACTTCTCTTCTTCCACCCCACCTGACCCAGCTAGTTGGTTTCTCACCAGCAATCTGAGTTCCCAACTTCCTAGACCTTTTGCCAGAATTCTCCTACAAATCCCCAAACGTGGGCAACCCCCGCCTCTCCTCTTATATTTATTTGAACTGCTGAGTGAAGCCCAGAAAAATTGCACTTCCCCACAGAGTGGCCTCACTAAAAACAAATGAGTTCAGATCTCAACTGCATCGTTGAAGCTCAACTGCTTGGTCAGCCCTCTCTGTGTTTCTCATTTCTCTCAATTTTTCTGTGATACCTATTAGAAATATTTACTCCCTCTTGAATGCCCAACCTAGATCTTCTCCTCAAAGAACTTAATTTGATCTCACTCTTAGCAGGCAGCCTTGCCTTCTGCTTCTCAGAGGCATGAACATCCTCCGTCACCTGCACACATCTACTTGAAACCCCTCTCTTCCCCTCCTTTCAGATAGGTCCCTTCCACCAACTGCCTCCTTCATTTCCATGATCTTTTCCTAGGGGACTAACCACTATTAATCATGCCTTCTTTGGGTCTACTCTTTTAGCCTATAAACATGCTTGATCATCACTGAAATAATAATAATGCTATGGATATTGAAAGAGTTTGCATTTGTAGAATTCACAATCTCACTTTCCATGAACTCCCTTGCTCACTACAATCAGATTCTTGGGCCCTCCTGACATTGCCTTGGTAAAGGTTACCAGGGACTCCGGATCACTGTGTCCAAGGGCCAGTTTTTAGTTCTTGCTTGGCTTTTTTATACCATTGACCACTCCCACTCAACCTTTTTTTTTTTTGGACTGCTGCTGTTATTCTATCATCTCTTATGTCTTAGTCCATTTGGGCTGCTATAAAAACACATCATAAACTGGGTAGTTTATAAATAATAGAAATTTGTTTCTCAAGTTCTGGAGGCTGGAAAGTACAAGATCAAGGCACCAGCAGTCTGGAGAAGACCTGTTTCCTGGTTCATAGATGTTGCCTTCTCTCTTTGTCCACATGTGGTGGAAAGAGCAAACAAACTCCCTTAAGCCTCTTTTATAAGGGCAATAATCTCACTCATGAGGATTCCACTATCATCACCTCCCAAAGGCTTCACCTCTTAATACCATTGCCTTGTGGGTTAGGTTTCAACATATGGATTTGAGGGGAACATAAACATTCATATCACAACACGACATCTTATTTCTTCTGTTTCTTTTCAGAATCATTTTAAAGTTTTTCTTAAAATGTTTCCTTTTCCTTGACCTCTCCTTTTCCCAAGTGATTCCCTGAAACCTGTCCATGGAGGGAGAAGAGAAAACACCTGCTGTAATTCATGGATGTGTCAGTTGCTGCCTATTGTGAAGATTCAAACAGATCTAGCCCAAATCTCTTTCCTGAGTTTATACACGCACACACATACATGTATGCACATACGTACACGCATATATGCATATTAAGATTGCCTAGTAGATATCTTGACCTGGATGTCCTACAGACAGCTCAAACTTCACATATGCAAAGGAAGACTCACTTCTCAGTCTGCTCCACTTACCCTTTGTTCCAAGCCTACAACTTGTAATTCTTGCACTCCTTTTCTTTGCCTTCCATGTTCACTTAATCACTAAATTCTATTGATTCCCTCTCCTTAAGTATTTCTCATCTCGCCTTCGTGGTCTCCCTATTGATCCTCATTATCTGATCAGAATGATGGCAACTAGTTAGGAAACTGTGTTCCCTGCTTTTAATCTCTTCTACTCTTATCCTGTTATCAACACAGTGGCCAAAGACATGCTTCCAAGATGCAAATTTGAATAAATCGATGTCTTACTCAAAATCCTTCAATGGCTGTCCATTGCCTAAAGATTAAAGTTTAAACTTTGAGCCAGGCATATTACATACCTTCTGCCTCCAAGCTTCACACCCCTCCATCCCCTCCGTAAGCCCTGGGATCCGGCTCTGTTCCTGTCCTATGTCTTCATGCTTTTGCATGTGATTTCTCCACCTGGAATCTCTCCATTCCTCTTTTATTAGGCAATTCCTCCATAGACTTTAATTATCAGCTTAAGTTTCTTTAAGATACTTTAGATCTTGCTTCCTGGGTGGCATCTGGCAACGTCTGGAGAAAATTTTCGTTGCCACAAGTTGGAGGTGCTGTTGGCCAGGGATGCTGCTAAACATCCTACAATGCACAGGAAAGCACCCACAATGAAGAATTATCTGATCCCAAATGGCAATAGTGCTGAGTTTGAGAAACTCTGCTTTAGGTCATTTTTTCATACTACTATTCTTTTGTTTTTATTTCTTATATATCTTCCACATGGCATTTCATTTATTTAAACCATACATTTTTCTCCTTAGATTTTGTGAACTAGAGGACATGTTTTTATTTCCTGCCATGTAGAACACATTAGAAATTATTTATTAAACAAATAGCTTTAACTGATGTCACTCCTAAATTTCTCCTGCCTTCTGTACTGTTTATGCAGCTATTATCAATCATTTACACTTTACAGCGAAGGAGGCCTGGTTGGTCTCTTGAGGGTAGGTGGAGCGGTGCAGGAAGGGAGCTGAAGACAGAGACGAGATGCCGAGGAAGCACCGAAGCTGTTGCTGTCTACTGCAGAAGCTGTTGCTGTCTAATGCACTTAACTTCCTGCATTCCCTGGATGTTCAGATTCTCCCTTTTTTTTTTTTTTTTTGTGAGACAGAGTCTCACTCTGTTCTCCGGGCTAGAGTGAGTGCCGTGGCGTCAGCCTAGCTCACAGCAACCTCAAACTCCTGGGCTTAAGCGATCCTCCTGCCTCAGCCTCCTGAGTAGCTGGGACTGCAGGCATGCGCCACCATGCCTGGCTAATTTTTTTTCTATATATATATTTTTAGCTGTCCATATAGTTTCTTTCTATTTTTAGTAGAGATGGGATCTCGCTCTTGCTCAGGCTGGTCTCGAACTCCTGAGCTCAAACAATCCGCCCGCCTCGGCCTCCCAGAGTGCTAGGATTACAGGCTTGAGCCACCGCGCCCGGCCCTCCCTTTTCTTCTCTTTAGTCCCAAACACTTCTCAGAGCATCTCCAAATAGCTTTTATTTACCTTGGTTTCCTAGGACTTCTACTGTTAGAAATCTGAGGGGAGAAGTGCTGTCTGCTGGCTGTTGGCTCCGTTCCCACCCTTCTGTGCCCTGCCTGGGGGTGGGGGTCAGACCTAGAAGTCTGCAAACTACATTTCTAAAACTTCCTTGCTAAATAACTTCTAGCTATTTTCTGCAAATGGGAGGCACTGGCAGGGGATTAGGAGGCAGGAGGAAGGAAGAAGATATTTTTTCTATGCTTCTGCAAGTGCGGCAGAGGCAGTAGTGGTGGTAGGCAAGTCTAGACTCCAGGCTTCCTGCCCAGGGAGTACCTGCTCTAGCATCCTCAGCAACAGAGCACCTGTGGACTTTGGCTCCAGTAGCGACAATGACTGTTTGTCACAACTGTCGGCTCCAGACTTTCTGCAAAGCAGCCATGGCTGTGGTTCCAACAGCACCAGCAGTGGGTGCTTCGCCAGCCTCAGCGGCATAGACATGGATTCCGAGTAATTTTTCCCCTTTGCTCCTCCAGCCCTGGGGATGGGAGAAGCTTCTTACAATCACTAGCCTTTGGCTAAGTTCACCTATTCCCTTTTCTCTCTGCCTACTCTTCCCAGATTTTTCTATTTCCTGTACCAACTTCCCTGTGTTTGAAACATGTAGAGTGGCTTCTGTTTTCCTAATGAGATGTGGAATGATCTAGTATTGTCTGGCATATTCCTTTTCCCATGAATTTTGCATGTTTCCAGGTTATTGAGGCTTAGATGGATTCTTATAAAATTTTACTTTCCTGGAGATTAGGGTACGAACTCAGGTAAACATGGTGTTTGAATTCTAACACAAAAAAGAGGAAAGCAGTTGCTTATAGCCATAAGATTTTAGAATTTTTCTGATTCAGAAGGCATTTCGGATTCAAAGCAAGATTCTCCACCTCACTCCCTTAAATCTTTATCGTCTTCATTCATTGAATGAATTGATAGATTCGATCCAACTTTCCGTTCTCTAAAATTATAAAGCAAGTCCTGATTTTTTTTTTCCTTTCTAACTGAGGAAATACATTCCTTAGATACAACACCTCTGAATGTCGACCACAGAAGTACCTGGTTGCTTTGACAATCTTGCGTGTTATATTAGCATGAAACAATTATGCAGCAGCCAGAAGAGCCTCATTTGTTCCATCACATAATCATGCACTAAGCAGGCATCTTTTCTGAGAAGCTATTTAAAACCTCCTGATGCCTTCCTAGCATAATTAGAATAAAATCTAAACTGTTTACTCTAGCTTGCCCAAGCCTCTGTTGTTTGTTCTGCCTCCCCCTCCCCGCCCCCTCTTGCTCTCCCACTCACTCGCTGTGCTTTAGTGAAACTGGCTGCTTTTCTGTTATTCAGATATGAAAAGCTTATACTTGACTCTGGGTTTTTATACTTGCTGCTCAAACCCTCTCCCCACAGAAGTTCTCAGGGTTACCCCTTTTCAGCATCCATTTCTCAGATATAAGGTCACTTCTTCAGAGATGATTCCATTAATGACTCCAGATAAAGTTGCTTCTCACCTGAGGTCATTCTCTACTTTCTAATTCTCTTTAATGTGTCATTGTTCACATTGTCATATCATTTGGAATATATCACTTATCATGAATAGCTTACTTGATGATGATCTGCCTCTCACCACTAAAATGTATTCTCTATGGAGGATGGAGTTTCTCTTTTTCACCATAGCTTTATCTCCCCAGTTTAAGATATTCCCTGGAAGATAATAGGCATCTGACAGAGAGTTGTTGAATGACTTAATTAACTGTGCCCACTGTGCTTTCTACTCAATCCAGCAAGGACTTATTGTCTATCCATTCTGTATGGTACTGTGGTGAGGGGTAAAGAGGTAAGGAAGACATAATGCTCTCTCCACTAGTGTTCAGCATCGTGGGAACGGGCTACACCAACAGCCACAAGCCCTGCCCCCAGCCACACGCAATTTGTGCTGCACTCAGGATGTGCTGGGCACTTTGCTAAGTGTCTAAAGACTTTATCTCATTGAAGCCTCTCAGCACTTCACGAGATAGGTATTAATAAACTCATTTTACAGATGAGAAAACTAAAATTTAGATTTAGTAACTACCTTAAATCACATAGGTATTAAATGACAAAGCCCAGCATTGAACTTAAGTCTGTTTCAGTCTAAAGCTGTGCTTGTCGAGTTTTTCACAACACCTGGTTTTCAAACACCTTATTTTGCTTTTCAGAATACTTGTTACATAAAAGAAATAGGTACATATTGGAATGATCAAAGGGTCAAAGTTACAAAACCTAGTCCAGGCTGGGTGCGGTAGCTCACTTGTGTAATCCTAACACTCTGGGGGGCTGAGGCGGGAGGATTGCTTGAGCTCAGGAGTTTGAGACCAGCCTGAGCAAGAGCGAGATCCTATCTCTACTGAAAAAAAATATAAAAATTGGCCAGACACAGTGGTGCACACCTGTAGGCCCAGCTACTCTCCCTGAACCTGGGAGTTTGAGGTGGCAGTGAGCTATGATGATACCACTGCACTCTAGTCTGGGTGACAGAGTGAGACTCTGTCTTAATAAAAAAACAAAAAAATAAAAAACCTAGCCCAGTGCAAGACAGAAGATCCAACATATCTCTTAACATCCTTTGAACAAGTTTTCTAATGCAAATTTTAATCGAAATCACAAAAAACTCCCACAAAGCCAGGAAATGTAATGCCTTCCGGCACCCTTTAAATAAAACCACAATTTTTTTTGCAACACAATCAACATCTAGACTTTAATCCTGGTTTGAAATGTGACAAATACCTCTAAAACTGTGCATTATATTTTTAGTGAAAATTTCAGTGGTGACTTGGGAAATGATTTGATTCTTCATATCACATCCCCAATTTCAAAGAAAGGTAGACGAGGGAAAGGGAACTTTATTCTCTATTGTAAGGCAATGAGATTTGTTAGCTAAACAATAAAGATTCCTCCAAACACTGGGTCATCACCCTTGACTTTATTGCTAACTCAGAGCTTCATCCCATTCCTGGTCTTTTAGGAAAGTGTAATGAGGAAAAGACAGGAGAGGTAAGTGGGGTATTTGTAGGAGATGAAGACAATCTGATAACAGTTAGAGACTAGTCTAAAAATGTGTCTCTTCCCTACAATGCCTACAAAGATTCTTTCTGATTCCTCTCACCTTTTGCCTTTCTTCCTATTAGAAATTCATCGTTATTAGCAACAGCCCACTAGCTCTAGAATGGCTGTCAGTCACTCACACCTCAGGCTCAATTAGTTTAGTCATTAGAATGCTTTCCACCCATCTGCTGTCTATTGATTAGAGGAAGAAGGAGATTTGATGTTCAAAGAATTTTGGAGAAGTGCATGAGGAGGACAGGTGAAGTTTTCGGTGTTTGTGGACGGTAGGAAGGTGCTGGCTGGCTGGGCTTCAGCAACGGGGGTGACAATGAGTGGGATGGAGGCACAGAGACACCCAAGGTAAATGATTTTCTAGCCTCAGAGGAACAGAGGTGATTGAGCCCTGTGGGGCATGTGGTGGCAGTTCTTGACATCTTGTTTGTACATCTGCGAGCAGTAACATCCTCTTCTGGGTACAGGCGTTGGCCAACCCCTGCCCCACTCATGGCTTTCATCTTCCTTTTTACCCTCTTCAGTTGTACTACTGGGAAATTAACTATTGGCCAAAGGAGGAAGAGTCTTAGCTTCTGCTAGGGAGATGAAGGTAGTAGAGTTATTTGACATCTTTGGGATTTTCCTGATTTCCCTTGTGAAACCATTCAACACTGGCCAGAGTCACTCCTTGGGGTGAGAAAAGAAGTAAAGAAAACAGAAGAGAGTTCACATGTAAACATCAAACCTATAGAGTGACTTTTCTGTACAATATTCTTGGCTATTTGTCCATTCTAGGATGAGTGGGGTTGGGATGAGGGTCAATAAACCTGCTTTCATTTTCAGGGAGAGGGAGAAGGAACCTCTAGCTTTCACCAGATTTTTGTAGGAAACAGATCTGCTTCACCCTACTGGAAACTATCAGCTTTAAACAAACAAACTCTAGGAAGCCTCTTTGTAATGGCAGAATAAATCTACCCTTCCATTTCTCTTGAAATAACAAGGAGATGAAATACAAAGAAAAAACCTTGCGCTCACTAACATAAATCAGCCCCGTTGCTGCGATCGGCGCATATGGTATGGTAACGTTGCCCACTGCTCTGAGACCTGCTAATGGAAGACCATATGTGCTTCTGCAAGATCAAAACACAACAGGCCTGCTTTAAGACTCCGTCGTGGCCCCGACTCCGAACTTACTTGCGTGTATTGGCTTGTGTTTCTGCGTTAGCACTATTCTCCTCACCATCGTCTCCCTGTCCCTTACTTTTTCTTTGCTTTCTTTCAGGAGTTGAGAGGTCTGGATAATTTAAAAACTTGTGCTTGGATTTTGTAGAGTTCTTTTAGTGGGGAGAGGCCATTACACAGACACGGGTGTCCAGAATATGAGGCGTTATTGATGGTGCCTCTAGGACAGGCAGGGACAGGGCAATTTCTTTCTGCTTGCAGACTTGCATTTTGGAATATCCTAACTACAAAAGGTTAGAGATTTGGGTTTAAGCAAGAACGAACAGAGATTTTATTTGATTTTCTCCTCCATCCTTTTATTTACAGGTAGGAATATAGACTTTGAAAAAAGCAAGAAGACCCAGTTTTTACTTTCCCTGCATAACCTGAATGAATGATTCAGATTGTACAGTTTTTATTATTGTGGGTACAAGCACACATGAAAAGCAAAGAAGTTATTAATAGGACCAGATGCACAGCACATCTTTCTTCTTGGAGCTCGAGAACCTCGTGAACATAAATGCATTTATCTTTGGGGTGACCCCTTGAGAATCATGTCTAGTTAACATATTACTCTCTGATTTGTTATGGCCCATGCTTAGCTTCTTTCTCTGTTCACAGGCGAGCTCAGACAGGTCTGAACAAGCCCAGGATGATGAATGCCAGACCTCACATGAGGGGAGAAAGAAGCAAAAAACCATGCACACTTGTTATGGACAAAGCTTGGTTATTATCTTTTGAATAAGAAAATACCCTATTTGACATATTAAAGAAGCCCCAATGCAGTTATTTTGTTTTCTGAATTCATTTCCGCAGCATCTGCCAGGACCCTTCTGTATAGACCATGTGGCACCTCATTGTCGGTCTGAGTGACAAAGCTTTTGTTATGAAGTCATATGTATCTACACATATCTTTTTCCTTGATAATTAATCCCATGCCATTTTAGTGCATGGAATCCTATTGCTTCAAAATCAACACTTACCCTTGAGCCCAAGTGGGGTTAAAAGTTGTAACTGCTCTGAAAATTGTGTGCTATGTTTAGAAAAATTTTAGTGTTGATTTGTGAGGCCATTTATTTTCCACCTCTAAAAGGGCATGATTACTCTCTCTCAGGATCTGACATAGTAGGATAAATACCAACTGTTTTAGGTGTAAGGTATCGAGAGGTGGTATCGTTCAGGGCAATGGTTTCTAAACATGGTGACCATCAGAATGAACTAAGAGAGGCTGATAACCTCATCAAGCTCCCATATCTTATTAAATTAAATTAATTAATTAATTTTTAAGCCAGTCAACAGGCTCCCATATCTGAGGAGTCTGACTCAAGGGGTCTTGGGTGGGACCCAGAGATCTTTTTAGAGAGGTAATCTGTTAATGAGTGGCACTAGGAAACACTGGCTATAAAACCTTTGTCCTTGTTCAGGTTCTGCCATATGTTCATTCAACCGACCAACCATCTAGCCAACCCACTGCGAGGGTGTGCCAGGCACTGGGCTGAGCACTGGGGACAGAGGTTAACAAGACAGACACGCAGGCCAAACCATTTAATGGCTCTGGGCTCTACTTCCTCACTTTTAAATAGGAGATGGATGAGATTTCAGGTCCCCCTCGGCTCTAGCAGTCAATGATATTTAAGAAACTGAGCCTCTGACCTTCTAAAGTGCCTTTCAACTTCTTTTTGGTTTTTACAGCCAAGCTGACATTCTCCCATTCCAGTTTCTACCTCGCCTTTGACTTATCCCCAAAGCAACAGCCTTCACTGCTTGCTGTCAGCATGATTGAAATGTTAAAGTAAAAGATTTCCCCTCTCCTTCCAGAGGATATTGGCTGAGAAGTTAACCAAGACTTCATCAGGGCTGTGCATGTTTCTGTTCATCATGGTAGCATTAAAGGCAGCTTTCCACTGTTGACAGCTTCAGAAGGGTGGCTTCCAGTTTGTTATGCGGAAGAGCTCTTGCACTTCACACTCTTCCTATCAGAAGCTCAGTGGTACCTTGATGTGAAGCTCCCAAGACAGGTAAATATGGGGCAAATCTGGACCTCCCAAGGGGGCTGAACTGAGGCTGTGGGTACATTTTCTCAGCATCTCACAGGGATGGGATGAGGGTGGTTGTGGAGGAGAGGAGGTGATCATAGACCCAGTTTGACTTTACTGCAGAGCAAAACAACATGCTACTTTAAAGCCAAGGAGTTTTCATAAAATGATTCTATAAAAATGTGGAATTCTAGATCTTTTCCTGAGATGGAGAGAGGATGGAATTTAAGCAACGTGTCTTCCTGTAGCAGTCTTTGTTATGATCCAGGACAGTTACTGTTTATTAATCGGGTGACGGTAAGGCTGGTGCCACTTCTTAGGATCAAGGAGATTGTCCCTCGATCATGAGGGTACAAATATTTTCACTGTTCATCAGAGTGAACTTTTAAGATCTCTGTATCAACCCAAAACCAGAATCTTGTAGTTCTTCCCTGTGGAAGGAGAAGGTAAAACTCGTTCTTTAATTTTCAGGGTTGGCCCATTCAGATTGTTCCAGAAGCCAGCATTTAACATAAGTCATTGAGGCAGGTGGTGGAAACTGTGGTGACCAGAGATTTGGGGTCTATAAGGGCAAAGCTGTCTGTCACTCAGTCCCAGTGATAGTGATTTTCTGGGAACGTGGACCCAGTATTGCCAGATCTTATGAATTTTTTCAGAAGATGCTAGAAATCAGACTTTTAGGCTGACAAACAATCCCAATTATATATACACTCAGACCCCAGCTGCATTGCTGGTCTGCTCCACAGTAGCCCTCCTTCCCTGCTTGTCACTCCGTGAAGGAATCTTGTGAGCCTTTTGACTGAAGCAAGCCAACGAAGCACACGCAGAAGCCCAGCAAAGGTCCAACCTGTTCTTCACGTTGATTGTGATAGAATCCAAGTTACAGAAGCTATAGAATGGGAAGCAGGGCATGGAATCTGGTCTAGCTAACATCCCAGTGTATGATATGGGGCTGTAGGAGCTGAGTGGCCAGCCTTCAGCAGGGCTATTGCCTATGGCCTTCAGCTGAGTGGCAGAGTGTCCGATGCTCCTGGGAACCATGCGGTGGAAGAGCTGCACAGCCATCTGTGATGGTTTTCTACTAGTACATGTCCATGTGGAGGTTCCTTCAGCCAGTGGTGGGTGTTCTGTCACAGACACACTTTCTCATATGCTATGCCCGTTAACCTCAGGGCTAATCCTTTTAATCCTTTCCCTTCTGCTGAAGTCACCACCTCTCTCCGGTTCCTAAATTTTGGCTTTCCCCCAGCTTCCTCCGTCTTCTGGTCTACAAAGTTGGGTGTGAATCACAGCTGTTCTCTCCCCCATCTCATTTTCACTTCTAGATAGGAGAAAGTGGGACTTAGAATTCTGAGGGTAGTGGCAGGGAGGAAAGAAGTTGAGGTGGCCTTTAATGGGGTAATGACCTGAGTTTTTTTTTTTTTTTTCAGTTTCTATGGGGATCTGAAAAATAATTAGATGTCTTTACTATAAGACTTAGTACTTTGTCGCTATGTCAACATGAGATATATCTCTCATAATTTATAACTTTTAGGTCTTTTTTTTTTTTTTTTTTGAGACAGAGTCTCACTCTGTTGCCCAGGCTAGAGTGAGTGCCGTGGCATCAGCCTAGCTCACAGCAACTTCAAACTCCTGGGCTTAAGCGAACCTCCTGCCTCAGCCTCCCAAGTAGCTGGGACTACAGGCATGTGCCACCATGCCCGGCTAATTTTTTCTATATATATATTTTTTAGTTGGGCAGATAATTTCTTTCTGTTTTTAGTAGAGACGGGGTCTCACTCTTGCTCAGGCTGGTCTCGAACTCCTGACCTCGAGCGATCCACTCACCTCGGCCTCCCAGAGTGCTAGGATTACAGGCGTGAGCCACCACGCCCGGCCACTTTTAGGTCTTATTTTGCTAAGAGAATATCTATATACTTCCTGATCTCAGGTTGCCTTACAAAATCAGTTGGGCACCATGTTTGTGTTATTTGCAGTCCTGCCAAAATCAAATGTTATTTCATAATTGGATAATTTGTAGTGAATTCAATAAAGGGATTATTTACATAGGTCTAGACCAAGAATCACAAATGATTGTGTGGTATGCGAGGGCTAGAAACAGTGGAGGATATGTGGGAGTCTCTTACTACCACCCCTAGGCCTGACGGGGCCAGTGGGGACAGTGGCTCCTGGAACTGGAGATGGGACAGACCACATAGAACAGGCTGATGGGAGGAGGCAGCCAGCCTGCAGTGACGCTCCAGAGGAAGCCATTGGGATAAGTATCCTGACTTTATTCTCCTCTCTTTTGTCCATTGTCTAGCCTTGTCTGTTGGCCAGACCCAGCTGGAAGGCTGTCCATGATGGTCCATAATGGTCAGCAGGGTGGAGAATGGGTCTGGAGTGGTAAACAGAAGGCATTTAGCACAACATTTTTAAAGACATAGTCATGAGATGTGGTTTGAACTGGATTGTTCAGTAGAGTATAATTGCTAGCATTTCCATGCTGTAATGTTCAAATTCAAACTTTCAGCAGAAGCATTTGAATAAACACTATTAAAGGAATGACATACATTGCAAAGGATTAACTGCACGGTTGTTCATACAATTCTAATAAATATTTATTGAATCCTTACTGTGTCCCTAGTGTTATGGTCACCTTATCTATGCACCATACTGATGCTACTGTAATAGAGGGCAAGATTAAATGATTTTTGTGTTGGGTTCAGCTGCAGGTACCTTTCCTTTGTAAACTCATTTGGGTAAGAGATTGTCCACTTGTCCTCCAAGAATTGTAGATAGTGATTCCTTTGTGCCAACCAACCTTTGTACTGTTATATTCTATGGGAGGCTGGTTTCTAGGAGCAAGTAAAGTAGTATTTTTTAAACAGTTCAATTATAGTTGTGTAAGTTTGTATTTATAGAACAAACATTAAAACTACATTTCTCCTTGTAAAATGGAGATTAAATTAGATAATGCATATGCCTGATCTTCTGTAAAGCCTTAATGAAGGTAATCTGATTTTGAAATTAATGAGAAAACCCACCAATCTCTCACTTTCAAAATTCAATCATTTTTCATGTTTTCTTATTCTCTTTCAGCCTTTATCCTTATGCATATATAATTTCTATAAGCTAGGAGGTTTTATTTGCATGTGAAAGAAACCCAAACTTCAAGTGGGATTAGATGTGATATCATTAGGATATTGTTTCTATTTCCCTGGGAGCTCTGCTCTGCTCCAGATGGCTCCATCCTCAGGCTGACTTTCCTCGGGGGATATTAAGTGGCTGCTCCTGTTTCAGGCTTCACACCTACATGCAAAATGTGTAGTCAGCTTGGGCTGTCATAACAAAATACCATAGACCGGGGGGCTTAAACAAAAGGAATTTATTTCTCACAGTGCTGGACACTGGAAGTCCAAGACCAAGGTGCTGGCAGGACTGATGACTGGTGAGGGCTCTGGCTCTCTCCTCTGGTTGCAGACAGCAGTCTTGCTATGTCCTCACATGGCCTTTCTTTGCTGTGCAAGTGGAGGAGAGAGGAAGCAAGCTCTCTGGTGTCCCTTCTTAGAAGGCCACTAATCCCATCATGAGGGCCCCACCCTCATGACCTCATCTAAACCTAATTACCTTCCAAAGTTCTCATCTCCAAATACCACCATCAAATGGAAGGTTAGGACTTAAATGTATCAATTTTGGGGGAATGAAATTCAGTTCATAACACTGGACTTTCCAGGCAGAGATCTTTTCCCCAAACAATCAGACAAAAGCTCTACTTTCACTTTGGTTGGACTAACTTAAACCAGTCATTGTAGCCAGGGAGTGCCATGAACTGATTAGCTGATTTTTTTGCCCACAACTAACAGCATTATTATAGCAACGGGTGAGAGGTTCAGAGGGTGGGGGATGAGACTATGCAGATTGGCTTTTATTGGGGATGGGGAAAATTCTGCCCAAGCCAGCACGCCGGCTGCTCTGTGGGAGATGGAGGGGAAGAAAGTTATCAATAGTGTCCACTACTTTTGTTACCTGTTCTCATATTGTTGGACATTCAACTTCTTTTCAGAATTTGATAACACAACTGTTCAATAACACAACTACACTATTTCAAAATTTCTTATGAAAGCACATAAACGTTGGGGTCTCAGAATTTTTGATGTGCTCAGGAATGGTTGCTGCTTAATGGACAAAAGCTTGTACTACTGAAACCAAGTATTCCAGAAAATCAATATTACTACAACAGTGGAGCCTTTGTTTCCATACAAGTCTCCCCATAAAGAAACTCAGTCTAGGCATGACTTTTGAGCTGCCTTTTCCAATCCACATTGCCCCAGAGAATGCGTTAGTAGGTCACTATCAGAGTGAGGCTGTAACCTTTTGTCCCCTTCTAAAAGAGATGGATATTTTTAAATGTTTATGAATTTTTAAATGACTAATCAGGTCATTGGTGCTGGGTTTGTCACAATTAAGATCGGTATTTGGTTGTGTTGAGGAAACTGGATTTTTAATTTTTAAGCTTCTGTTTATTACATTTTCAATATTCCATTTTTGTTCCATTTATATTTTATAAATACACATAATTATCCAAACAATACCTTAAACTGAGCCCCTGCTATGTGATCAATATTATGCTAGATACGCTTGGGAATAAAACCGATGTATGAGAGATGGTTCTAAGAAGGGTATTCTGTAGGTGGTGGAACAAGACTAAGCACATAGAAATGCTTACAAAATAACCCCATCCTAAGTGTGTGATAAAAGAAGATTAGAACAATAGAAACTAAGAAGAGAAATCCTAGTGGGTTGAAATATCATGGGGGCTTCATGGTGGAGGTGGCACTTGAGCTGGCTCTCATGGATATGTGGGCTGTGGATAGGAGAAAGATTCAGGGGGAAAAGCATTTGCAAAGGGATGGGAATACATGCAGGCGTGGTGTGTGTTGGGAATCCCTGAGAAATCAAATCGGAGTAACAATTGTGTGTGGGAGAGAGGTGAGAAAGGAGGGTGGGTTGTCGTTTTTTACTGGATCTCTCCCAACATTTATCCTTTTTTGGTTTTCAATTGCTTGAAAAAGGTGACAATATGTGAGACATCAAGAAGTCTGGATCATTTTAGAGTGCTGTGCATAATGACCATAGCCTTCACAACTGTCTCATCGGTGACAGCCCATTTTCAGTTTTAGAATGTTTATTCCTTAGGGCATTTATGTATGTATGTAGAGGCATAGCTAACCCCATCTCTTCTAGTGGGAGGCTTTGTCTTCTGCTGAAGTCCAGCCCTGAGTCTGACTCAAAAAGCATGAAGACTATAAAGCTGGAAAGGGAAGGAAATTAAAACCAAGAATGAAAATGCAAGAGAGGAAGGCAAGTGAATTCTGAAATAGTGACAAGTTAAGAAATTAAAACACAGTCCTATAAATTCTAAAACAAACCTATAGTTTCAGGTCAAATTCAAATAGATATTTTCATGGTCAGTATTCAGGAGGAGTTAAACTCTGGAAATATTATTAATAATGGTATATTTATGTTGATTCTTCCAATTAGATTTTCTTAAAGCTTAATAAAATGTTATTACATAAATACATATATATGTAGATATTTTCTGACATTAGGAAATGTGAATATTAATTTACTGAAGAATCATCTTTCATGTTTACTGATAGAAATTTTAGATTTAGATATATGTTTTTATTAACTTCTGAGGATATCTATTTCTATTTATATCTTCAAAAAATTTCTTAAAAGTGGCCACATGTGTGTTGGTATCTTAAGGTGTGCTATGATCACTCTGGTTCAATATTATTGCTGTGGGTTCTTTAATTTACCATCCAATGGAGCACCAGGCCAGATTACATTCTAAACAAATAACTCATCAATAAAAATTTTTCTGAAATTATTGTTGGGTTTCTACGAAGATTCACATCTGGATAGTCATTGGAAATAAAATATTTTGTCAGGAAAAATGGCTCATTCTCACACCTGATGGAAAAATAGGTAATTGTTCTTAGCATATATATTATAATAGGCAAAACTTTCCTATATTTCCTTGTGATTGTGAGATACTCAATTTGTATAAATGTAATTTAGTTGGGAGAACTACTAGTTTTTTTTTTTACCCCTGAGGTACTTCTCATTGTATAGTTAAATTGTTGAACATTATTTTAGGACTTGATGCTTTAGGCCTTTTTTTTCCAAAGGTGCCTTCTTTCCATTCTAATGTTCAAATTTCTCTCTCAACCTTAGTCCTTAAGGCTCTTTTGTTCTCCCTCTTCTCTCCTTCTCCTGACTCAGCTTTTTATTATGTAGAACAGCTTTGACTTCTTTATTTTCTTTTCTTTTGTCTTCATTCCACATTAGCAATGTGGTAATTATGAGTGCAAGTTTTGGAGTCAAATCTTAGTTCTAATTCTGGTTCCAGCACTTAGTTGCTGTGTGATCTTAGACAAGTTACTTAATCTCTCTTTGCTGCTTCATCAGTGAAGTGGAACCATCATGGAATCCATCTCATCAGGTTGTTTTGAAGAGTAAGCGAGACAATGCATATGAAGTGCCCAGCACACAGCCTGACCTAGAGTAAGCACTTGTAGGCTAGTTGTGTTGTGCAAATCAATGCAGGGTTTAAGTATCTTTAAAACACAAACATTTATTTTTCCTTTGTCTAGTGTTGGCTGTGGATCTGGAAGATGCCTCCAAGGGGTGGCTCAATGATAAAGTCTGCTTTGCCAGCACAACAGCTCCCTCTCAATACCCACTTGCATGGTTGCTGATGCAGGCAGGGGCTGACCCAGGGTCTCACTGGTCCTCATTGTTGTTTCTTTGGCCCAGAAAGAACACATATCACTACCACTCACAGCCAATTGACCAGAATTAGTCACATGACCCCAAAGCACAGACACACATACACACACAAAAGCGCAGAAATACAACAATTATGTACCCATAGTAATTAAAAAAAAATCACAAAACTGTAATTTTTCAATGTGCCCAGAAGTGGGTGAGCCACATATAAAGAAAACTCCCCAGCACTCAGTGCAGCTCTGTATCAAGGAAAGTGCCCTCAAGAAGTCTGTTGACATCGGAGCTATATAAGTTTGGTGAAGCCTTCAGTCTCCTAAAAAGACCTCAGATTTTTAATTAGTCCCCAGAATTCTAGCATTCCTTAAGTCCTGGGCAGTCTAAAATAATGTCCCAAATTTAGAGGAAACCTGCCATTTCATAGAAAATACACAAACGAGACTATTCGAGTAGTTTTGAGAGATTTGATGCTGGTCATGAGGGTGGGGGTGTGAGAGTTAAATTTTTCTCAACTCTGTCCGATGAAGGACATAGATATGGTATTTTCATCCTTCCCTTGTGTTATTTTTCCACGGGGAGGGCCGGCGTCACCGTGGATGGGATTAAAAAAAGGCATCCCAGCATATCTTTGGGCCTGAGACTTGAGGGACATTCTTGCTCCCTGACAGTTGAATCAGTTCTCTGTCTCATAGGAACGAATAATTAAAGAAAGAAAGAATGACAAAATAACCCATGGACGTGGAGCCAGACTTCATGTTCCAACAGGGCCGTTACCAGCTGTTAGCCATGCATCACTTCTTGGGGCTCCCTGGTGAACCTCATTTATTAGGTATTCACTAATAGCCTTCCTCATCAGGGGACGACTAGACTACTTCTGGTGTGAAAAGAAAGGGCATAGCGTATCTTGGAAATGGTGAGCCTTTTTGGTGCCTATGGAGAAGCTCCTTTGTCAGCACTGATTTTGTTTGGAGGAAGGGGGTCAAGAGTGTGAACATTCCTTACCAGCTAGGGGAAGGCAAGACGGAATAGGGAGAGTTGCAGTGGAATTGTAATGGAAACCGAGACACCTTGATTTTAATATCAATTCCTGTAATAACTTACTGTGAGAACTTGGGCATGTCACTTCATTTCATTAGACCTGTTTTTGTTCATTAAAGGAAAGAATAAATGTTAGCCTGCCTATTTTGGATGGCTCATAGGAAAAGCAAAATGATATGAGAAACATGCAGACCTTTTAATAGCATGAAGACAATAGAAATGGATATTTTTCTCTTGACAAAGCAATACATTTTGTTATAAGTTTTTGAAAAATATGAATAAATATAAGCAAAAGTTTAATATGAAAATTATGAACACTAAACACAATGCCACCACATAGAGATAACTGCTTTTAACAAATGGGTGTATAGTCTTCCAAGAGCTTTTAAAACAATGATATATAATAATCATATGTATTTATGGAGTACATGTGATATTTTGATATATGCATACAATGTGTAATGATCAAATCAAGTTATTTAGTAAATCCATCACCTCAAACATTTATCATTTCATTGTGTAGGGAACATTTCAAATTTTCTCTTTTAGCTATTTGAAATATATAATAAATCATTCACCGTAGTCATCCTACTGTGCTACTGAACACTAGAATTTAATCCTTTTAACTGCATGTCTGTACCCATTAACCCTCTTTTCATCCCCTCCCCGACCCTGCACACCCTCTAGTAACCATCATTCTACTCTCTACCTCCATGAGATCCCATGAGATCCACTTTTTTATCTCTCACGTGTATGAGTAAGAACATGTGATCTTTGTCTTTTTGTGCCTGGCTTATTTCACTTAACATAATGACCTCCAGTTCCATATAAGTTGCTGCAAGTGACAGGATTTCATTCTTTTTTATGGCTGACTAGTATTCCATTGGGCATATATACTACAATTTCTTTATCCATTCATGCATTGATGAACCCTTAGATTAATTCCATATCTTGGCTATTGTAAGTAGTGCTGCAATAAACATGGGGGAACAGGTATCCCTTTGGTCTGTTGATTTCCTTTCCTTTGGATAAATATCGAGTAGTAGGATGGCTGGATCATATAGTAGTTCTATTATTAATTTTGAGAGAAACCTTCATGCAGTGTTCCATGATTGCTGTCCTAATTTACATTCCCACAAACAATGTATAAGAATACCCTTTTCTCTGCATCTTTACTAACATTTGTTATTTTTTGTCTTTTTAATAATAGCCATTAATTATAACTGGGGTTAGATGAAATCTCATTGTGGTTTTGATTTCCATTGCCCTGATGATTATTGATATTGGGCATTTTTCCATATACCTGTTGGTCATTTGTATGTCTTTTTTGGAGAAATGTCTGTTAAGATTCTTTGCTCACTTCTTAATGGGATTATTTGTGCTTTTTGCTGTTGAGTTGAGTTCCTTGTATATTCATGACATTAGTCCCTTGTCAGATAGTTTGTAGATAATTTTTCATATTCTGAAGATTGTCTCTTTATTGTTGATTTTTTTTTTGTTGTGCAGAGCTTTTTAGTTTAATATAGTCCCATTTATCTGTTTTTGTTGCTGTACTTTTGAGGTCTTAGCCATAAGATCTTTGCTTAGACTAATGTCCTAAATTTTTCTCCCTGTGTTCTTTTAGTAGTTTTGTAGTTTTGGGTCTTATGTTTAAGTTTTTAATCCATTTTTAGTTGATTTTTTTGTATGTGGTGAGAGATAGGTGTCTAGTTTCATTCTTCTGCATATGGGTATCTAATTTTTCCCAGCACCATTTATTGAAAAGGGTACCTTTTTTCTAATGTACATTCTTGGCACCTTTGTCCAAAATCATTTGGCTGTAAATATGTATATTAATTTCTTGAATTCTCTATTCTATTCCATTTGTCTGTGTGTCTGTTTTTATATGAGTACCATGCTGTTTTGGTTACTATAGCTTTGTAGTATATTTTGAAGTCAGGTAGTGTGATGCTTTTAGCTTTGTTCTTTTTTGCTCAGTATTGCTTTGGTTATTCAGGGTCTTTTGTGGTCTCATATAAATTTTAGGATTGTTTTTTCTATTTATGTGAAGAATGTGATTGATATTTTGATAGGGATTGTCATTGAATATGTAGATTGCTTTGGGTGATGTGGTCATTTTAACAATATTAATTATTCCAATCCATGAGTATGGGAGGTCTTTCCATTTGATTGTGTTCTCTTCAATTTCTCTCATCAGTATTTTCTAGTTTTCATTGTAGAGGTCTTTCACCTCCTTGGTTAAATTTATTCTTAGGTATTTCATTTTTCTTATAACTATTGTAAATGGAATTGCTTTCTTGATTTCTTTTTCAGCAAGTTCATTATTGATGTATAGAAATGCTATTGATTTTGTATGTTGATTTTGTATCCTGAATGAAACTTTACTGAATTTGTTTATCAGTTCCAAGAGATTTTTTGTTTTTCTAAATAGAAGATCATGCTGTCTACAAAGAGGGACAATTTGGCTTTTCCAATTTGGATGCCTTTTATTTCTTTCTCTTACTTGATTGCTCTGGCTAGGAATTACAGTACTATGTTGAATAGGAGTGGTGAAAGTGGGCATCCTTTTCTTATTCCAATTCTTACAGAAAATAATTTCAACTTTCCCCCATTCAGTATGATGTTAATTGTGGTTTTGTTGTATATGACATTTATTATTTTGAGATATCTTCCTTCTATGCCTCATTTGTTGAGAGTTTTTATCATGAAGTGATGTTGAATTTTATCAAATGCCTTTTCTGCATCTATTGAGGTGATCATATGGTTTTTGTCCTTCCTTCTGTTAAAGTGATGCATCACATTTATTGATTTGCATATGTTGAACCATCCTTTTTTCCTGGTATAAATCCCACTTGATCATGGTATTATCTTTTTGATATACTGTTGGATTTGGTTTGCTAATATTTTGTTGATAATTTTAACATCTATGCTCATGAGGGATATTGACCTGTAGTTTTCTTTTTTGTTGTGTCCTTGTCTGGTTTTGGTATCAGGATAATGCTGACCTTGTAGAATGAGTTGAATAGTTTGTGAAGAATTGGTATTAGTTCTTCTTTATAAGTTAGGTAGAATTCAGCAATAAAGCCATCCAGTCTCGGGCTTTTCTTTGTTGGGAGACTTTTTATTGCTGATTCAATCTTGTTACTCATTGTTGGACTCTTCAGGTTTTCTATTTCTTACTAGTTCAGTCTTGGTTAGGTTGTATGTGTCTAGGAGTTTATGCATGTCCCCTAAGTTTTCCAATTTGTTAGTGTATAGGTATTCATAATAGTCTCTGATGATCCTTTGTATTTCTGTGGTATCAGTTGTAATGTCTCTTGCTTTGTTTCTGATTTTATTTATTTGGGTCTTCTTTCTTGGTTAGTCTAGCTAGAAGCTTATCAATTTTGTTATCTTTTAAAAAAAACCAACTTTTGATTTTTTGATTCTTTGTATTTTTTAGTCCCTATATTTAGTTTAGTTATGCTCAGATCTTTATTATATCTGTCTTCTACTAATTTTGGGTTTGGTTTGTTCTTGTTTTTCTGATTTCTTGAGTTGCATCATTAGATTGTTTGAGGTCTTTTTACTTTTTTGACATAGGCATTTATTGCTATAATCTTCCCTCCTAGCACTGCTTTTACTGTTTTTCATATGTTTTGGTATGTTGTTTTTCTATTTTCATTTGTTTCAAGAAATTTTTCGACTTGTTCTTAATTTCCTCATTGACTCAGTGGTCATTCAGGAGAATATTGTTTAATTTCTATGTATTTATACAGTTTTCAAAGTTCCTCTTGTTATTGATTTTTAGTTTTATTCCATTCTGAGAAGATACTTGATATGATTTTAATTTTTTAAAAATTGTTGAGCCTTGTTTTGTGGCTTAACATATGGTCTATCTTGGAGAATGTTCCATGTGCTGATGAGAAGAATGTGCATTCTGTAGCCATTGGATGAAATGTTCTGTAAATGTCTGTTAGGCCCATTTGGTCTGTAGTATGGATTAAGTCTAGTGTTTCTTTGTTGACTTTCTGTTTAGATGATCTGTCCAATGCTGAAATTGGTGTACTAAACTCCCTAACTATTATTATAATGGGTCTATTGCTTTAGTTCTAATAATATTTGCTTTACATATCCTGGTGCTGCAGTGTTGAGCGCACATATATTTACAGTTGCTTTACCTTGCTGAATTGATATGTTTATCATTATGTACTGACCTTCTTTGTGTCTTTGTATGTATTTTGACTTAAAGTCTATTTTGTCTGATATAAGTATATCTACTCATTCATGAGTTTGGTTACCATTTGCATGGAATATGTTTTCCATTCCTTTACTTTCAGTCTATGTATGTCTTTACAGGTGAAGTGAATTTGTTGTAGGCAGCATAGGTTGGGCCTTGGTTTTTCATCCATTCAGCCAGTCTGTATCTTTTAATTGGTGAATTTAAACATTTTACATTCAAGGTTGTTATTGATAGGTGAAGAATTTCTCCTGTCATTTTGTTCATTGTTTTCTGATTGTTTTGTATATGCTTTGCTCCTTTCTTCCCTTTTTATTGTTTATCTTTCCAATTTGGTGGGTTTTTTTTTTTTGTAGTGATAACATTTGGCCCCTTTCTCTTTCTCACTTGTGTATCTGCTCTACCAGTGAGTTTTATACTTTATGTATTTTTATGAGGGTAGATATTGTCATCTCGCTTTCAGAGGTAGGATTCCCATAAGCATTTCTTTTAGGGTGATGAATTCACTCAGTTTTTGTTTGTCTAGGACTTTGTTTCTCCTTCATTTTTGAAGGATAGCTTTGCTGGCTATAATAGTATTCTTGGCTGGCACATCTTTCTTTCAGCACTTTCAGCACTTTGAAAATATTATGCCATTCTCTCTTTACCTGTAAAGCTTCTGTTGAGCAACCTGCTGTTAGTCTGATGAGGATTCCCTTAGTGTGATTTGACACTTTTCTTGTGCTGTTTTCAGAATTCTCTTTTTGTCTTTGACTTTTGACAGTTTGACTATAACGTGCCTTGTAGAAGATCTTTTTGGGTTGAATCTATTCGGGGATCTTTAAACTTCCTGTATCTAGATGTATAGATCTCTTACAAGACTTCGGAATTTTTCAGCTATGATTTTGTTAAATAGATTTTCTATGTCTTTTCTCATCTGTTCTCTTTCTGGAATCCCCTACATTCAAATATTTGGTGACTTTATGGTGTCCCATATGTCATGTAGGATTTCTTCACTTCTTTATTCTCTTTTTTTGTTATCTGACTGGGTTGTTTCAAAAGACCTGTCTTCAAGTTCAGAAATTCTTTCATCTGCTTGACCTAGTCTATTGTTGACACTTTATATTTTTTATTTTAGTCATTGTATTCTTCAGTTCTAGGGTTTCTGTCTTATTCTATGATATCTATCTTTTTGTTGAATTTCTCATTCTGATCATGAATTGTTTTCCTGATTTCTTTGTATTGTTTATCTGTGTTCTCTTGTATCTCACTGAGTTTCTTTAACATTATTATTTTGAATTCTTTTTTAAGCATTTCATAGATTTCTTTTTCTTTGGGGTTTGTCACTGGAAAATTGTTTTCCTTTGGAGGTGTCATATTTCCTTGCTTTTTCATGCTTTTTTTGTGTCCTTATGTTGATATCTGGGCATCTTGTGTAACAGTCACTCTTCCAATTTTATGAATTGGCTTTTATAGGGAAAGATTTTTTCCTGTTGATTTATCTGTAGTGTTGTTTGGGTATGATGCTTTGGCTTTGATTCTGGGTAAGTGCAATAGTGTAGTCTTTGTATGATTTCTTTAGCTGTATTCTGTGTTAGTGGTGACTGTGAGTTTCTCGGTGGCTTAGATTGTGCTTGTTAGTGGAGGCTGTGGCAAAGCTTTGCTAAAGATGAGGATGCCAGGTAGGCTGGTCCTTGGGTGCTAGTGGTGGTGGTGGCAGGCCAGGCAGGTGGATGAAGGCTGGTATGTGTAGCGTCTGTGGTGGCAGTAGTGGTGGTGTGCCAACCCTTTAGCCTCTGAGCAGCACATGTGGGTGTGGTGGTGGTGGTGGCAGCCAGGGCAGGTCAGCTCCTGGGCCCCAAGGTGGCATGTACAGACACTGGTGATGGGTGAGGTGGTCTGTTCTTATGCTCCTGGATGGTGCACATGTGCATGGAACAGGGCTATCTATCCCTAGGCCCTGGGACAATGTGTGTGAGTAGCAGTGGTGGGCAGTGAGGGTCTATCTTCAGACCCCCTGATGCATCCAGTGGGGTGTAATGATCCCTGGGCCTATGGATGGCACACTTGGGCACTGGTGTCCCTGGGCACCAAGAATTTTATAATCTACTCTTTACATCTAAAGCACATTCTGAACATCATCTTGTATTGTTACATGTTTTAAATGGATGTGTAGGCTTCCATTGAATGATTATATTTTAACTTGTAAAGCTAATGCCCTCTTTATGGATATTTTGGTTGTCTTCATTTTTGCCCTCTTTTATTGGCTGTTTAGAACTTCCCTCTCTCCACTGTTTGTCAATTAATTTGTTTGGGTGTATTGCCTCCTGCCATTAGCCCTATGTGGTGTAAACTAATCCTTCTAACTCCATGCCCATTGCCATAGTGATTTGTTTAGGAGTCAGTGAGCAAAGAACCCAGGTTAACTCAGGTGAAATGAAGGTCAGTACTTGTGTTCTATGGTTGGGGAAAGAGAAAATTCCTCTCCTTCTATAATAGCTGCAGTCATTTTTTAAAAAAGTCATATGGAAACCAAGTTAAGGACAAAGTCAGCACATGGAGGAGGGAAAAGTGGGGAGACCTGGTGGAAAATGAAGCTAAGCCCAGATGAAACTATGGCAAAATTTCAAACTACTTCTGAACCTTTCAGTATGTGAACTAGCACATTCCCTTTAATACTGAACTCAGTTTGAGTAGCATTTTCTCTTGCTTGTCACCAAAAGGCATCCTAGGTGACACATCCATTTAAATAGTGCCATGATCAACATACTTTTAGTTAAATCTTTGTACACATTTATCCATGACTTTTCCATTGGCATACACGTTAGTAGAATTATGGACTTAGGGGGTGTGTGTAGCAGATAACGTTGGTGCTTTCCCATGTCCCTTTGAATTTCTTTTTTCACTTTTTGTGTTTCTACTTGGCTTTGATGGGCTTTTACTGACAACAGTAGTTACCTCAGGCTCTTTTTAGGAAAATTATACTTGGGCTACTGGAATTTGCCTGAATACCCAGAGAGACCGAAGTGCCTGGAAATCACTCTAGAGCAGCCCTTAGCCAATGACAGATGGAGAAAGGAATATGGAAGCCCAGCTCCCTTTCCCCAGCTCTGAGGCATAACTTATACTTCACAGTCCCCCTGAGGGATCAGGATGAAGGTCCCGTCTATGTGAACTGCCTGGCATGACATTGCTTGGCTTCCTCCTTGTTTCTGTCCTGCTTCCCCCAGTCACTTGCCAGCCTCCTGTGGAAACATGCATTTAATAAACCACATGTGGATATTCCTGTGTTAAAGCCCTAAGCCCAGTGTGATAGTATTTGGATAGATTAGGTTATGAGGATGGAGCCATTTTGATGGGATTATTACCCCTATAAAAGAGGCCAGGGAGCCCTCTTGCACTCTTTCACCATGTGAGGATGCAATGAGAAGATGGCAATCTGCAACCTGGAAGAGGGCCCTCACCAGAACCCAACCATGTGGGTACCCTGATCTGGGACTTTCAGAACCATACGAAATAAATTTCTGTTGTTTATTAGTCACTCAATCTATGGTGCTTTGTTACAGCAGCCTGACCTGACTAAGACAATGCACAAATCCTTAACTCAGTGTCTGCCTCTGGGGAATGCAATCCAAGCTAGTTTATGAACAACATTCAGTTTTTTGACTGAATTAGCTTTTAGTTTAAATGATGAAGAGCTAAAACAACTGCTAGGCAGTTGGGATGTTTCAGTAGTCTGGCTAATGAAATTGGATCTCAAGCACCTCAGTAATGACATAAGAAAGGAAGGGGCTACAAGACTTCTGACAGTGGTTTGCTGCACACACTTCTGCGCAATTTTGAAACTGGCTTTAGGTTGCTGAATGAATGTTGCAGTTCTTACTTCTTCTGGGAACCCGAATATTATCCTGTCCAACAGAATTCAATATTATGGCCTTTTTGTTGCTGAAGTCTAAATCTCCCTCATTTAATTTCATCCCATTTTCCCTAGTTACAGTGCCTTGCAGAACTCTAAAATCTCTTTATACTTGGTACTAACAATTCTAATATAATAAAAGAACAGGCTGTTCTTGCATTGGAATATGCATGAGTCATCCTGTAGAAGGGAGGAAAGGGGAGATAATAGCATATTAAGCCCTGCAAGGGGGCTGTTTTGTTCTGGGAGGTACCTCCATCCCTCCAAGCCTTTGAGTTGGTAATGTTGGCATTGTCTTTGATTCTTCTCTATCCTTCATAAATATTTTCCTTTTGCCCTTCCAAAGTTTCTCCTGTCTGTTCCTTCTCTTGCATTTCCATTGTGACTAACTTAGTCCAAGCTCATACCATTTGGTATTGACTGAATTGTGTCCTCTTTCCACCCCAAATTTGTATGCTCAAGCCCTAACCCCCAATGTGACTATATTTGGAGATCAGGCCTGTATTTGGAGGTAATTAAAGTTAAGTGAGGTCATAGGTGTGGGACCCTAATTTCCTTGAAATAATGCCCTTACAAGAAGAGGAAGAGACACAAGTGAGCTCTCTGTGATCTTTTATGATCATAGAAGAAAGGCCATTTGAAGACACAGCAAGAAGGGGGCTGCCTGCCTGTCCGGAAGAGAGGCCTTAGAAGAAATCAACCCTGCTGGCTCATTGATCTTGGACTTTGAGCTTCCAGGACTATGAGAAGTTCATAGTTATTTCTGTTATTTAAGCCATCAGTCTTTAGTATTCTGTCATGATAGTTCAAGTAGACTAAGACACCATTGAACATTGGGGTTCCCCCCATAAGAAGTCCCTGAACTAGTATTCTAGTCTCCAATTCATTCTGTTTCAAATTAATATCTTGAGGTATCACTTACATCTTACTTCACACTGAGATAAATCCTTCTGTAGCCTCAGAATAAAGCTTAAATGCTGAAGCCAGACATTCGAGTTTGCTATAACCCACCCCCTGAATCCTGCTTACAACATTTTCTCTTTCTACTTCCCAGTTCAAACTCCACACTCTGGTCTCCTCCATGTCCCCAAATATAATGCCCAATCCTTTCTTAGCCCAGTTAGACTATTCTCCAGTTTCCCTGCAGACTGTCCAAATCCCATCTGTTCTTTAGGTGCATCTTAAATCTCATTGTACCCCTGAAGCCTCGTCTCATCGTTCTGGCCACCTCTAACTTGCTCTAGTAGTTTTTGCCTTTACCAATGGGATGTGCACTTAACCAATGTTTGGATTTTAAGTGTTTCATGTGTCTTCCTGGTTTGACAACTAGACTGTGTTGTTTTAGCAATAACCCCAGTGCTTGACACACACATAATAGACACAATATACGAGTGGATGAATGAGCGAACAAAATTGCAGACAGGAGTGGTGCAACTTAGATAGGCTCAGTTGGGCTTAGGGTAGTACTGTGCATAGAGTAGGTAACTAAAGCCCCTCAAATGTTAGGATTTAGTTTCCACATAAACTGAAACTGAGTTGCTTAAATCTTTGGCTTGTGTCACTTTTAGCCTAGATTCCCCTCCCATTTGATGAGATGTCTAATGAATGGTGAGAAAAATTGTTTATGTATTGGTGTGGATCTCCCCCCTACCCCATATGTCCTGCTTTTCTTCTTTTGCTATTGCCACTGCAAAATGGCATCCATACTTTGAAGAAATTTCACAGAGGGAGATCGTGATGGAGACCACTCATGCCTAGAGTCTCAGGTAGGTGAGACTCTTCCCATAGGCCTAGCATGAAGCTGTAAACCATAACTTTGAAGCCTAAGCTGAGAACATAGATAGAAAGTGACTTTGCATGTGTGTGTGTGTGTGTGTGTGTGTGCATGTGTGTATATGTTTAAATCCATGTATGTAAGTCTGTGTTCTTTATGTAAAGGCCCATTCATTTAGAGAAAAAAGAAACTGCTCGAAATTTCTCTCCTAGAACTAGAAGGTTTGTCCTTGATGAGACCAACACAGGTTATATATGACTGTTAAGCAGGAGGAATGGAGCTCAGTGGCATTCCTAGAAGCATGTTATAGGTCATACACTATTAGAGGTGGGAGAAACCTTAGAATCAAGTGTTGGAGTTCCCCAACTACAATCACTTATCATGTTGACCATTTAAAAATCTTTTACCTTATTCACATTTCATCAGAAGTGATGCTTTGATGCACTGGTAAGGTCTTTTCAGCAACACACGTGGAAGTTCAGTACATGAGAACCCACATTAACAATCCATTTCCCCTGTGTCATTGGTACTTCTGACAGCTCAGGTGAAAGGGACAATTGCTGAAGGCTTAAAACCTGTGTAGCACATGCAAGCACTGAGTCTTGCCTTGCTTGTTTGTGAGGCAGATCATCCTGGCAGCAGCAATGATATCCAAGAAATCATAGGGCTGATTAGCTACTTATGTATTTATTTTTAAGTTTGGTAGAAAAATATGTAATAGTAAAACATTCATCTTTGTTTCACCTATTGCTTAATTTCCATACTGGTGCACACACTGTAGGAAACATTGATGTAGTCCAACTCTTTCATTTGAGGATGAGAAATAAAAGATCTGGAGAGGTTAAAACTCCTTGGCCAAGGTCATTCAGATGTTTAATTGTAGAATGTTGAGGTTCCTGACATCCAGTGTAGTGTGTTTTCCCCTAAATTACAATGTCACTTAATCTCTTAGGATAGGCATAAAACATATCAGTGACCTCTTGGCATGCCAGCTCTAGGGTGACATGGAGATTCATGATTGGCTCTACTGTCAAGAATGCCTAAGAAATTAGAGTCTAGAAAACACAGTCATGCAAACAAAGACTTACTGAGCTAGAAGGGAGCCCATAGTCCAGCTCAACACTGGGCTAAATCCTAGAACACCCAAGGATGGCCCTTGGAGAACCACTTTGCAGGGCAAGAAGTCAAGGTGCGAGTGGCAATTGTCAGGCAGGTAGGTTTGAGGGCTCCTTGCTCTCATTTCAATCATAGCTGCATTGTTTTTATAAGTTTTACATTTTATTTTCGTGTAACGTAGCACTGAAAATTTCTTAAGGGCTAATATTGGAAATGTACTGTGCTTGTCCATTTTCACTTTATAAGTAACAATATTAAGATTCAAAGAGGCTAGAGTGTCCATGAACATGGGCTTTGCGCTTATGCAGATTTGAACCTGAATCCCAGCAAGGCTTGAATGGGATTTTTCTCCAGTTAGGAACTTGACATTGCTCCTCTTTCAAAATTAGACAGACAATCCGTCTCTCCAAGGATGGTGGAGGTTTTTGAGGCTGGAGGCATTGTCAGCGATACCACAGGGAGTGAGGGAAAAGTAGCTTCCTTACTTTACCCTACCCCAGACATGACATTAGAGGAAGAAAGGGAAAAAGGGAAGGATATGTGAAGAAAGATGGAGAAAACAAATAACAAATCCTCCATGTTATTTCAGCTGTGCTTCAGCTACAGATTGCTTGGGAAAGCAGAAGGGTGGCTGGGGGAATAGGGAGTTATGGTTTCATGAGTGTACGGGTATAGCAGTTCAGTTTTGCAAGACGAAGAAGTTTGGAAGATGAATTGCACAACAATGTGAATGTAATTATCACTACTGAACTGAACACTTAAAAACAGCTAAGGTAGTAAATTTTATGTTTTGCATATTTTGCCACAATTATAAAACAACACAAATGTTCCCTAGGAGGCATAGTACGTATTTTTGTCCTTCACACTTTAGAGCTGACACACTGTTAAACGGTTGCTATTCTGCAGGCTCCTGGCAGAGAACAGGTACTACGTGCACGGGAACGTTCATGATAGACCTGAAACAAAGTAGCCTGGTTCATTTGTTCAGTTATTCAACAAATATTTGAGTGCCTACTGCAAGCCAGGCACTGTACTTCGTCTTAGAGATGTCGGAGGAAAAAAAGTACACAAAAATCCTGCTCTTGCCATCTGGAAGTGAGGGGTGGGGTGGGGGCAGGACTCAAAATCAACATAAAGTTTTTAGTAGGTTCCAGGGTGATCAGGGTAATGGGAAAATAAAGCATGAAAGAGGAAGTGGGGGCCGTCAATGAGAAGGGAACACTTGAACCGGTATGAGGGAGCAGCCCCAGGAGATGTGCAGAGGGAGAACATTCTAGACAGAGGGAATGGTAAATGAGAAGGCTGTGAGGAGGTGAGGAATATGGAGAGATGAAGTCAGGAGGAGCACGGGTGTGCGTGTGTGCGTGTGTGTGTGTGTGTCCCTGCACGTGCATGTAGAACAGAGGGGGAGGGGGAGACAGGGGAGGAGGGGAGGAAGGAAGAAGGACGGAAAAGCAGAGAGGGGACTTTGCTTTTCCTCCTTTGGAGGGTTTTGAGCTCAGGGGTGACATGAGATTTATCCGGATTGCGGTGACCCTGTTCTGGGAGTGGACTGGTTGGGAGTGAGGGGCAGCAGAGAGACGGGCTTGGGGAGGCTGCAGAGAAGAGATGGCCGTGGGGCTGAGGCAGACTTTTCCTTCTTCACACCTGTTCTGTGTTTGTCTGTCCAGGGTGGTAGGGGCAGGGTTTTGTTTGGGTGTGGTTACCTTTTATTCCCTGGTGCCCTCTAACCTCCCCTCCTAAGCCCTCAGTCTTCCCCATCTCTTGTAGATGGAGGTTAAGTGAACCGTTGTGGATCTCCCAGAGAGTTGATGACTGTGCCTTGCACCGGTTCTGATTCACACCCCCTCGGCTCTAACTAGCTTCTGGAAGCTCCTGTCCAGGGCGTTAACCTCCCTCAGGATGAGATGCATCAGTCACTAGGGAGAAAATGGGTGTCTCGGTAGCTCGGAGCTCTTAACTCTTTTGAAGCTGCGGGACAAATGACTTAACTGAACGTGCTTCATGCAGGGAGGAATGAGTAGTCTCAGAAAAGGGAATACAAATCTTCAAAATTCGGAATCTGGGGAAATTGCAGAGAAGCCAGCCTTCTCCTCTCTTGGGTGCGTGTCAGTCGTGGAAGGAGTAGGTGGGCACAAGCACACGCTTTGGATAGCCCTGGCTCCCCACGGGCTTTCTTTCTCAAATTGTGGCAATGCCCAGTATTGAAAAGGGGAAGAAAAGTATGATAGTCAATATTAAATATGGTCATGTGATTAATCATCAGTTATGGATTTGGAGAAGGGAGGATTCTGAAAACGCTTATTTACCCAAAAAGAAAAACATGCCTCTATCTAGACCAGGATTTCTCAATTTCGGCAGTGATGACATTTTGGGTCAGATCATTCTTTGTTTTGGGGAGGTTATTCTGTGCACTGTAGGATATTTACCGGCATCCCTGGCCTCTGCACTCTAGATGCCAGGGGCACCTCTTTAGCTGTGACAGCAAAAAATGTCTCCAGACATTGCCAAATGTCCCCTGGGGGACAGAGTTTTACCTGGTTAAGAACTACAGAGCTAGACTCAGGCAGGGGCATCGGTGGATTTTTACTTCATGTCCTCTCTGGTTACTGAAATCAATAAAGTTAAAACTAGTAGTGGTTTCTTCTTGGTCGCTGGGAGAGCAGGGTGTGTGCTGTTCTGCTTCGTGAGAACAATTTTCTTGTGTTTTAATTAATAAAGTCCTTGGGATGCCTCGATTTTGGACATCCCAACATGTAAACATGCCTGTAAGGCAAAGAAACCAAAAACAAGGCACTCTGTGATTGCCAAGGAGGGGGCATGCTTTCTTCCCCTTCTCTCTCCTGGATCCATGCAATAATTAGCCAAAGTAAAATGAATATTAGCTCATGCTTAACTGCCTTTATAGCGCACTCGCCGGCACTGACCCAGTAGTGCTAAACCAATTATTTTTTGAACTTTATGGCTTTAAATAATCCTTTGCTCTAAAATTCCCTGTACCCCTCAGCTACTTAACCACAGGCCCCTCTGCCCTAAATCCTTTTCTTATACTTTGTAGCTTTTTAAGCAAGGCCCCTCTTTAAGAAGACATAATCCCTTCTCTGTAGAAAACATGAAAGACCTTGAACAAATCAAGATTTCTCCATGGAGAATTCAGCTAATCCTGTGCTTAGCTCCTAACAAGGAAATCCATCTCTCCACCAAGCACGCCATTACCCGGACTAATGCCTGACTTGAATAACAAGCAAATTATTGTGCTTTTAATTGTACCCTGCTCGGTCACAAAGCACATCTGAGAGAGGAATGTGCCGAGCTCTTCCAGGAGAAAGAGGTCATGCTTCTAATCCTCCTTTTCTGTCACCTTCCCCTCCCCACTTCCAATCCTTTCTCTTCCCAGCAGCACAAAGAAAAAAAAATTTTAAAAGACAGCTAAATTGTGTTTAAAATGGAAGAGCCTAAATGAAGAAAGAAAGGTGGTAAATACTGAGTCGGGAGAGGACGAATTATCCAGTCTGTGCAGTGTGGCTCATTTGAGGACAATCAATGTTGTCATAACCCCATTACTGGAGGGCAATCTTTGTTACCCTAACCCAGGCTTCCTCAACCGTGGCACTATTGACGTTTTGGGCTGGATAGTTCTTTGTTGTTGGGGGACTGTCCTGTGCCATGTAGGATATTTAGCAGCCTCCCAAGTTGTGACAACTCAAAATGTCCCATGACATTACCAAAATGTCTCCCTGGGGGGCAAAATCGCCCCTGGTAGAGAACCACTGACTGAAATCTGTCCATATTGGGATTTATTTGCTTCTCCATGTTCTCCTTCCTTTACCTAAACCCCAGGCAAACTATGGTTCCCTGTTGTAGGCCAGGGAGAGGCACAAGCGCTGTTTATATACATAGAATGAGCGGAAAGGAAAAAGAGGCTGAAGTTTGTGTTGTCAGGGGTCGGAGAATGGGCACCTCCCTCAGCACCCAGATTAGGAAAAGTGTGAGGATTTGTTTGGGCCTCTGATCTCCATTAGGAAGTGGCCGTGCCCTGGGGCGAGCAAGACAGGTTCTCAATGCCTCTCCCGCATGCACTTCGGAATTGCGGTTGCTTCGGTGAGACAGGGGTGGTGAGACAGGGGTGATGGAGAGGCCGCTGAGATGAAGGAGCCAGGCGCCCGGAGGTGCTGACGCTCTGGGAGCACGACCAGGGGAGAACCACCCCACGTCACTCGTCACTTGTCACTCGTGCAGACAATGCCAACGATCTTGACTTGGACCAGAAAATCAGGACCGAGGAGAGCTACCCACGCAAGAGACATTATGCAAGCATTGAGTACTTTAATTACAGCTCTTGACGCAAACCTTTCCTCACTCCCAGAGATAGAAAGAATCCCCCCTATTTTTAGTAACTTACTAATGGAAGCTTTCTAGCTTGTCCTTACTGGCCGGAAGCAAACTCTGGGAAACGCACGCATTGCAGTTCGCCCATCTTGCCACTAGATGGCGGTGCACGTCTTCCTGAGGAGCCCGGCCCGGAGGCCGCGCACAGTGGCTCCTTGGGCTAAGGAAGACAAGTGCCACTCGTATCTTTGGGAGACAGCCGGCCCCTCTCATTGTTGGCACAAACAGCTCCAAACAATTGCACTGACCACACAGCTCTAAGCCACATTCCAGGGCGCTGCCGTCTGCTCGGGAGTGAATGCTGGGAAAATGAACCAAGCTGCTAATTTGCTTGATTGGGGGAAAAATAAGATCTCAAGTAACAATGGGCGTAATTTATTTTTCCAACAAGAATAGGGGCAATGCCATTTCATCCCCCTCTCCCAACTGCTACCATAAATGAAAGCAATCACCTAATTAGTCCTGAATTACTAACTGGCAGGGTAAGGGATCTGCTGAAAATCAAGCTGAAGAGGGGAATTTGGAGAGAAGGATGTGATTTCTCGGGGAGGAGGGGGGAGGGAGGTGAAGGCCCGAAGCCCATTGTAGGGCCCTGGGCCCCTGCGGTCTGGGGGCTGTGCTGGCCCTGACCCTGGGAGAACAAGGGGCTCAGTGATGCTCCAGGCCATTCATTTTGTGCAGGCGAGTCACTTTCTAAACCCTAAACCGAGGAAAAAGAATCTGGGGGAAGACATGCCCCTGAGTCCCTTTAAAATGTTACAGATGTAGATGAATTGGCTTGGGAAAGAGAACACAGCCCCGTGGGGCCTGGCCACCCTGCTGACCGGGCTGGTCCAGTGGACCCCACAGGGAGGTTCTTGAATGTCCTCTCTTCTGACACACAATAAGGGAAATTGCAGGCAGATCTGAGACTCCGTTTGGATTTTAGTCCTTAAGAAATGCCTAAAGGGAATGAAATGAATGCCTAGTTACAGATTTTGTTTTTTTTTTTTCTGCATGTGTCCTTACTAATTGCTTTTTCTCCCGGCAGAAACAATGAACCACCCCCACACCCCTGTGTCAGCCACTTTCCTGGAAAGACAAGCAAAACAATAGAAGAGTAGGTGAATGTTGAAATCTTCCACTCGAAGGCTCCACAAATTGAAGTAGTAATTTATTTGTTCAGAGATGCCTTCTTGTTTTTTAGTTAGATATCACTTTAATTGAAATACTTTACTAATGCGATTTATCACAACTGTAAACTGTCAGTTTCCACAGCTGTTGCCTTTTTCAAGCAATCTGGCAAATGTGTGTGGGTAAAAAACACAAACTTGGAAGGTTGAGAAGGAGTCAGCTCAGGCTGTCTCTTTTTCCCACTCAGCTGGTCCACAGGCCCCTCACCCCTGCCAAAAACATATGCTCCTCTTCCCCAGAAGCACCCACTTCAATCCTAGTGCACATCTGTTGTTTTTGGCTGCATCCACTCCCTTCTCTTGGGAGGGGTATCTGCTTTTCTTCTGGGGAGTTACCCTTCAACCCGTATCAGTCTATGTGGCTTAGATGAGGCTGACATCATTCTCCTGCTGGAGAGTGGGCATGTAACCCAGCTCTGGCCCAAAGTCTTCCACATGGCCACCCCTTTGGGCCGTGATGACTAGCTCTTAGAGTTGCCAGAATTAAGAAAACAACAGCAACAATGAAATCCAAAACACAAGTTAACTTTGAATTTCAGATAAGCAATTATGATTTTTCACTATGTCTCAAGTATTGCATGGAACATTCATACACTAAAAAATTATTTGTTGTTTATCTGGAATTCAAATTTAGTGAGACATCCTGCATGTACTCCGGAAACTGTATTGGTTCTCTGAGAGGTGTTTGACCAAATCTGGTCAAATCAGAATCAGCCCAGGACTTTTGCTGGAGCTTTGGGGAAAGAAGTACTTAAAAAAAAATCTGTTGGGGTTGCTGAACTGGAAGGATGTGTGCTTACAACTGTTGGTGGCCGTCTTTTCTATCATGTGGGGACAGCTGCCTGAGATGGTGGCCAAGGCCACAAAGATCAGACCTGTTTCATTTGGACAGGTGGCCCCAGCTGTTTCTGAAGCTGGCCCTGTGGTTGGTGGAGGTCAGGGTGCCAGTGGCCAGGTGGGATCACAGTTTTTACTTCTTAAGCCAGGAGAGTAAAAACATCAGTCCCAGAATGTGCCCACTGGGCACTGGCTTCTATTTAGTCAAAACGGTGGTGAATGGATATCGAGCAGCAAAAATAACTGATGTCTGCTACGCCCTTATACTGTTTTCTAATTGTTTCATTGCATGAAACATGAGTTCTTCTTCAAGGCAGTGTGGCTGGAAACAGGGGCAGATACGCTTGCATTTGTAATAGAAGATTTGAAATCCAAATTGCCTCTGCTTCTGGCTTGGGAGTCATTGTGACCTCTATAAAGTTGAGCTTCTTAGTCTGAAAACCAAGGACAGAGGTCCTTTTCCCGCAAGACAGGGGTGAGGAGTCTATGAGGTAAAGTATGTGAGCACCTGTCACAGGGCCTATCACAGGGTAGGTGCCCCATAGAGGCCTTCCCTCTTCTGAGAGAGAATATTCTTGACTTTTCTCCCCCATAACTTCAGGAGAAGGATAATCGAAGTCTGAGGACAGGCAGTGCTAGCACCGTAGCTGCTACTGCTATCCCCAGGCATCGGTGACCCTTTGCATATGTCTGGTAGTTTTCAAGCATCATCACACACATTTTCTAACTTCCCGTTTTGGCACAAAATCTCTTCTTCCTTTATGTTAGTTTCCTGCTTATAGAATTTTCAGTTCCAGAGCTTTGCTTTGTATTTTTCTATATAATGATGTTTTTGAACCTCGGTTGCTGTCTTTCCTGCATCTAAGGGACGTTTACCCAATTTTAAGTATTTGGATATTTGAGATTAATTGAGAAATCATTTCTCTCCTCTATTAAAGTTGTTACATTGAACTCAAATGAAAAAAGTGAGGGCAGGAGCACTATCTCGACCAAGACAATGCTATATTCCACTTTCCTTGGGATTTTCTGGAACTTAAAGAGGTAGGATTGGAACATCTCATCAGGGCAGAGGTTAGATCTGCAAGTCGCTGTTTAGAGTTGGGCAAATTGTGGAGACCATGCCTGTTCTCCTGTTTGGGTGCGTGATGAGCAGGGTGAGGAGGGGGCTCCTCCAGCCCCCCGGGCAGTCCTGCCCCAGCGAGCCGGTGACAGTCGGGACTAGAATCCAGACCTCCTGACTCACAGGCCCGAGCTCGGCTGCCGGAGACGTGGCTGAGCCTGGCAGCACACGCATCCTCGGGGACATTTCAAAGAGGTTTCAGTTGGTCGAGTTGCTTTGTTTTGAAACTCATGGATAGATGTTAAATCCAGACGGGCGTGTGTCTCCAGTGGGAAGGAAAGTTGGAAAGGGGCGGAAGGTTCTCTGAGGGTCTCTGGGAACCGGCAGCGGGTACTGCAGCGTGGAAAGGGCTGCGATGAACTTTAGACAGATGTTCACGAGGGATCCGTTTGTCCTCTTCTGGCTGTGCAACAGCAAAGCAGCAGGTCCTCAGGGAGTGAAGAGAGAAGAAACAGTCGCCTTCCCCAGAGCTGGAGGTGGCCTTGCTATCCCACATTCTTTTTTGTGGTACCTTCTTCCGCCTCTCTCGGGCCTCCTCCTCCCCCTGCCTTTTTATTTTGAGAGAAGGATTCATAAATAAAGGAGGTCTTTTCTCTCTCCCCCACCCCTGCTCTTGCTCTGTTCGGCTCTGGCAGGGCAGGGAGAGCAGCATCCCTGAGCGAGAGAGCACAAGCCCTTCAGAGTCAGTCCCAAACCTGTTTTCTAGCTACGAGTCCAGACACGTTTCTTAAGCTATGCCTCAGTTTCCTCATCTGTAAGATGACACAAATGTCTCCTGTATAGGGCTGTTGTGGAGACTAAATGACACTAAATAAACATATGAGATTCAATGTATTAATCTACTGATAGATAGTAGTTGCTCAATAAATAGTAACTTCATTATCTTCACTGTCTCAGAAAGGCTAGAGGGGGTAGCATGAGAATTACCAGTATGGAAGAGTGTTTAGATGCCAGTGTTAGACACTGTCAGGAATGCTTTAGGTTTAATATTTAATTCTCACAGTAGTTCTGTGAGATAAGCATTATTATCTCCTTTGTACAGATATAAAAACCAAGCTAGGGAGGTTAAGTGATTTGGCCAAAGCCATACAGCTTGTTGTGCAGAGGCTGTATGCCAACCTTCAAGTAGAGTAAGACGCTTGCTCTAGGGGAAGCGAGCCTTGTGGCTGGCTGTGAAGGTCACCCTGGCAGGGCAGATGTGGCATGAGAAAGTGAGGAAAGCCAGGTTACTGGGAATGAAGGTGTGCTCCAGTCTTTAGACTGAGTTGGGGTCAGGTGCAGGTGACCCGCAGGTAGAACAAGAGGCCATGAGAAACGACTTTCAGGGGCTAGAAAAGGACCCCTCTGATGCACCTTGGATCATAGCCTTTTAGTGTTGCTTGGGAGCTTTAGAGGTCCATCATCTCCCCTTACTGTTTCCTGAAGCCTTTATTCCATCAGTTTAGTGCTTCAATGGCAAAACTCATCTCTCCTCCCAGCCAGTGGCAATAGCGTATTTCTTTAAATTCTAACTTAGGAGTGGGTGACAGCCTGTTATACCAAATTCAGTGGAAGGGAGGAGCTTCTTCAAGTCAGTTCACACTGTGATACTGATAAACAAAGCAAAAAAGAAGAGACCTTCCTCCTTGTGCCACTCGACATGACCCCTTTGCCAGCCTAAGATCACATCATGGTCACTGCTCCAAACTCATTTTTGAGGTCTGCTCCATACTGTCCGAGATTTCTAGGCACTGAATCAGTCCAGTGGGGTCAGTCCTGCTTCCACATCCTAGGCAGAGAGGGACACTGAGGTTGAGAATCTGATGTGGCCATCCAGGATCTTGGTCTCCGATGTTCTATCCTTTCTATGGGATGTTCCTTTTGACAGCTGAGCCTGCAGGGACGGCTCTGTCTTGTCCGTGAAGCCTGGGCAAGTCTGGACTCCCATTCAGGCCTCGGCAGCATCAGAGCTGCAGCTTTCTGTAGCTGATATTAATACTTACAGGTGGGAGCTAAGCTTAGAGGGCCTCTAACCTGCAGAACCGCCATGAAGCTTTGGCGCTGGAACAGAGCCCAGGTCGAATCCAAACTTGCCCGTTTTCATGGTGAGTCTTTCTGTGAGGTCTTGTGTGCACTTTCCAGCGAGATACCCTCCCAATTCAGTAGAGCTTCTAAAAAAGTTGTGTGTCCGAAGCCAACAAGTCAGAGCCTTAATTCTTTCCCCTAAGAAACTTCTTGATCCCTAGGTAGACACTACTGTCGTTTATAAATGAGAATATTGTCATCAGCAGGAAGGATTTCATTTGCTTACCATAGTGTTGTCAGGCTTGGCCTTGGGACTTGCTTTGGCTCATGAAATACAAGTGGAAGTGCAGCATGTACCACTTTTAAGAGTCTGTGCAAAATTTTCCATGATTGCTTTTCTTTTGTATTCTGGACTGTGGAAATCTGGTCGGGATTGTGTTTCCCTCAGGCTGGGTCCCTGAGTACCTTCAGTGAACAGAGCCACTTTGCTGATCTGTAATGTAAGTGTAGCATGGAACAAAAATAAACTTTGTTGTTTTTTAGGCCATGGAGAAATTCCAGTTACTTGTTATTGCAGCGAGCCTTACTGGTCCTGACTGATGTAGTCCTCACATAATTGTACCTTCCTGCTCATGGCAAGGCAGCTCTAGCCCCAAGTTCCTGCTGCACTCTGATAAATACAACATGCTCACTTAGCTTACATTTATGTTATTGGGAAGGGCGACTCAAGCATCCGAAAAAGGCCAGCCTGAGGGCAACTTTCTTTCTAGAAGCTTCTCTTCTTAAACAATTTAGATACATTTTACCAGCCTCCCACCCTCGTAACTAAGTGAGAAACTATTGCATACAATGTATTTCCTGAGTTTGTAAAGAACTTCAAGAGAAGGTAAGCTGTGTTAAGGCTTAAAACGTATAATCAGGAAAGATTGGCTGAGAGGGTTAATATACTGTTGCTACTGCAATGATACAGCTTTTTCATTTTATTAAGAGAAGATAAATATACTCATCGAATGACTCCTGAAAGGTAATTATCATTGTCTTATCGATTTTTTTCTATTGTCTTTTCCTTTCTGAAGTGAAAACACTGTCCCATTTTTTTAGCAAGTTTAATCTGTTCAGCAGTCAAGAGAGCTAGATCTTGTTTTGTCCTGGTACACCTATTTTGTAGACAAAGGGTCCAGAGCCGGGTTGGCAAACCATGGTCTGGGGTCCAAATCTGGCTCATCATGTGTTTTTTAAATTAAAGTTTTATTTGAATACAGCCATGCCACTTATTTGTGTATTGTTTATGGCTGCTTTTGTGCTACAATGGCAGAATTGAGTACTTGCAACAGAGGTATTGTGAGCCACAAAGCCTCAGCTATGTACTCTCTGGCTCTTTAAGAAAAAGTTTGTTGACCTCTGATCTAGAGTAGAGAGGGGTCAAGACCTTGTCAAAGGTCACCAAAATTTCCTAAGTGGCAATTCTTTGTCTTATAATTTCTCGTTTTTGGGGGGTGATGTTTTCCCCCTTTTGCTCACCATTGCCTGCCTTATTTCAGGTGTTGTGAAGGAGATTGAGCCCACTCCAGATCCCAGTGGAGAAGGCAACTTTGACTAAAACTTCTGTACCATGAAAATAAAGGTGAGTTACAATATTGTCAAAGCATTGAAAGTTGGAAGCTCCCGGGAATATGGGGAAATAATAATAATATAAGTGAAGAATATATATCATATCCCTTAGGTAGCTTAGGAGCAAATGATAACTTTTCAGAGTCTACAATACAGGGTTGTCATGGTTTTGTGATTTGAATTGTGGGGTATTTGTTTACTATCTTTTACTCTGGGGTGCAATTAGCCCCATTTCATGGGGGAAAAAAAATCCCAGCTCTTCTTTTGTAGAACTTTCTTCCCATTTCTCAAGCAGCTGAAGGTCATCAGAAAATTAGAGATTTTAAGCTTTACAAATACCTCCAGTAAAATCACATGCATTCACAGCTGAAGGTTAAGACGTCAAACCTCAGGAGGTAACCTGGGTTTTGAAAATGACATGTGCCTTCCAGATCTGCTTGCATTTTTTTTCCCCAGGAACATATTGGGGGACTTAATTCTAGTATATTTTATAGGTACTTGCACAGCCAGAGATTGCTTTATTTCATTGCATAAATAACAAAGATCTTCTGTACATTCCTTTATTTCTCCCTTTGAGCTACAAGAATTGCAGCAGATCTGAGATTTGCACACATATACTTGACATAAATGTATACCGAAGATGGGGGAATAATAAGGACTAACTTTTATAGACCTCTCTCATTAAAACTCACCTTCAAAAAACACTCCTGCTCCTTCCTTATAATCAAATGACGCCTCGTAACCACCTAACCATTTTTAATATTCCCTGGACTCTACTGAACTACGCCGGAGCTCAGATACTGTCTAGCTAGTCAGGGAAAAGAGTCTACCGTCATATTAAAAAGCAGTTATTGGGACAGGTTTTACAGGCAGTGGGCTAGGACAATTCAGAAACAATTGCTTATGTGATAGTTGGAGGATTTGTCTCTGTCAAACAGTTAATATTGCTTTAATACATGAAGTAGGCTGTATAAGACGGCAATAATGAAAAATGTCAGGAAAGACAATATCAATTGTTATTCAACATCCACATCAAAGATTACTTTTTTGTCAGTAGCTTTCAGAAAATGTATTTTCCATCAGATCTGATTGCGTTCCTCTTTGAAGTGCTCCATCCTCCCGGTAGATTTAATGTGACATCTAGGCACTTTTAGTCCCTGGGCCTCTGAGGCGATTCAGAGAGGCACAACAAGCCATCACAGGTTTATCCTCAAAGGCCGACACTGTCTGTCTGATTTATTGTAACTTTAAGAATCATCTCCAGCAAAGCATGAGCCTTGCTACCCATCCGCCGCGTCAGACTTTTATCAATTCATTTGTATGCAGCCAGTACCTCCTGCAACCTAGAGCCCTATAGCCACTCATGGAAAATGCATTACCTGCGACTAATCCTTTTTATCTTTAAAGTCTGTATTTTTTATGTATAAGTCATTTTGGGTTATCATAAAATATACATAATTCTCCCTCCCCCCTAAAAAAAAAAAGACAAAATGGAAAGAGAATATATAATAAGTTATGAGCGTGTGGTATCCTTATCAGCAAGGATTCTAAATAAACAGCTCTCTTTATGTAAACACCAAGGGATATAAAGCTGTGATTACTTTCAATGGGAAATAGGAAGGCGTCCATTTTTTTTTTTTTTTTCCTTTTAGGTTTCAAAGTGAAACAGTGAGATTAATCATGGAAAATGGGCTTGTGCGTGCTTCTATTTTGCAGTGTGTCTGTCTGGGAGGGGGGCCCTGGCGCTGGTGGAGTGGGGGTGGGGGTGGCAGCTAAGGGTTGTCTGTTCCATTTCACAGGTTTCCCAAATGGCTTCACTCCGCAAACGTTTTCCAAGCCATTTGTGAATGGCCTTAATTAAGAGGACTGGAAATGTGTCTCCTGGAAGGATCACACCGGCCCCACCCCGATGTGGTTCCAGTGTCTGAACTTCAGCGGGTGTCGAGATCCTGTCCCCACCGTCACATGTGCTATTTGCTGTCTTGTGTTGTTCTCGTAATTGCTTCAGATATTTAAACTCTGCTCAGTTCTGAGGCTTTACAAGCGCAGGAAATTCTCGTCTACTTGAAACAAAATATGAGAGTTCATGCCCCCGATGAGGGGTCAATAAACCCACTGCCTGCAGACAAAACGCTGCTCTGGCCTGTTTTTGGAAGTCAAGGTTTATGGGAGCCCAGCCGGTGTGTTTCTGTGGCGTCTGTCTTTCACGCTACTGCAGTGGAGTTGGGGGTCGAGACATACTGGGCATCTGCAAAGCTAAGAATATTTCCTATTAGGCTCTTTACAGAAACGTCTGTTGACCCCTGCCCTGGAACCATACCTGCAGTGTTAAATTAATTAAGTCAATTAACCCAATCAAAGATTTACTTGGCCTAGGAGTGAAACGTGCTTTGGGGTCTTGAAGGATGTACTGCAAACTGTTGACAGAAACTTCTAAGTAGGATTTGAGACTACGGAGGAGGATTGAAGAGATACTCTTTATTCTTTTATACTTTTGGAGTTTATGAAAGAATATACCAAAAGTATTTGGTATTTTGGTTTATAGGTAATATGGTAGATGTTTTTAGAATCTGCTCGGGTTTTCAGGGATGCTGTCCCTCTCTGGGAGAGACCCTGCTTAAATCTTTCTGCTGCAATGGGAGAACAGTTTCCAAGATGTCAAAAGATATTGCCCAATCACAGGAGTTTTATTGTCCCTTTGTTTTTTTTTTTTTTAAATCCCAATGCTCAGCCACATTTGGATATTATCTGCATCGCTTTTAGCCCTCAGCCACCTACGGTGGGACTTCTTTATGTGTCCGGACAATCCTGGACCCCCAAGCTGGCATAAAGATCAGAGAAACAGACCAAGGGAGTGTGCTTGCAAGCCACAGCCAAGCTCTCTGGGTTTGGTGGGGAGATTACTATAAAAAGGGGTAGGTGGTCCCTGGGGGAGAAATTTTGAGCATACCTCGCATTGCTTTCAGGACTCTGGGGGGCGGGGCAGCATTTCTTGCTTCTCCAATTGAAACAGAAAGCAAAGAAGCATGATCTTTAGGTGAAAAGGGGATTTTAACCAGAAAATTTGCAGTCCTTACATATCTCCTCCTTTATCTTACATGCAGGTCATCTTTGGGGAAAGGATCTTGTCAGAACTTGCTTAGAAACAATAGGCTGCGTCTATTAGCACCCTGTTAATACCCTGTTTTCCACACAAAAGGAAAAAAAATCATTTCAAAGTGATGTCAGGAGATGTTAAGATTTTATGAGGGCTTCCCACAACACTCCCCTGCATCATTTTGTCAATGAAAAAAAAATTTGAATGTTGCTGACATGTTAGCATTTTGTAAAACCATACTGCATACAAAGCCTAGACTTCTCAGTGCGATGTGGAAACTCACCTTTCAGCCTGTGCTCTTCCTCTCCCTGGAGCCACAGTGTACTATCTGAGGTTCCCTAGACCTGGCACGTGTTTACGCCAGGCCATTCTCTGACCTGGAGCAGTCTCCCACCCCAGCTCCCCCTCCCCACCTCCCACTGTGTTCACCTGGAAACTCCAACTCATCTTTCACAGCCCAGTACAATCCTCCCTTCTTCTGTGAAGTCTTCCATGATTTCTCCCCTACCCTTGCCTGTGACCTCACTGGGAGATGCTCTGTCACGGTATTTTTCAAATCATGTAGCTATTTTATTTACATAAACCCCTTAAGGGTGGGAGCTGTGGCTTAACTGATCTGTGTATTTCTTGTGCTTTGGACAGTGATTTGCATAAATGAGTACTCAATAAATGCTTGCTGAAAAAAATGTGGGACTATAATTTTAGAGGAGAAAGAAACCTCTGAGAACATCTTATCTAAGTCCCCTACTTTGCGGATGAAGCCTGAGGCGTAAAGAAATTAGGAGTTGTTTAAATTGTGCATTCCCTTCGGGTCCCTCCAGAGCTATACTGAGCGCATACCATTGTCTCCAGATTGGGGCTGGCTTCTGCAAAGCCGGCTGCAAGGGGTGAGCGCAGGAGGGGAAAGCTCTGGAAAGTTTTGTTATTTGCTTTCACACCTTCTACCCACAGAAAAGAAAAGATGGAACAAAAACCAAAGAACAATAACTTAAGCCTTCCTGCCTGGCTCCAGCTCAGGGGGAGCTGAGTTTCCATACAGGATGGATGATGAAAACAGCACCACTCAGCGCTGAGGCTGCAGAGGTCCAAACCCTGTCTTGTTACCCTTCCTCCCTCCCTCTCTCTCCTCACTCTCAACTGCCAGGAGAGGGCAGGGCTCCCTGTGGGAAGCAGATGCCAAGGCTTCTCATTTTCCCACTTTCAGAGAAACTCCATTGACTAGTGCTTTCCCTTGGTTTACCATTTTGTTCAGATAAGGAGATAAAAGGAAATCAGAGCTGGGGCCAAGGAAGGAGGCCGGGATGCAGAGATACAGACAAAGGAGTCAAAGGGGAGGGAGTGGATGGCAAAAATGGAGGTGATTCTGTCCTGGTTGCCATCACTGACCCTGAGGTTAACAGGAGAGAGAGGTGTCTCCATCTAGACCGGTCTTAGGGGTATTCAGAGGAAGTGTGACCTCTCTCTCTCTGTCCCTTCCTGCTCCCTCTAACCTCTCTGCAGGTGTCTGTGCATGTTACATAGCTTTGTCCCTTCAACAGAGAAAAACACCTAGTGGGTCCTCTGGGGTAGGTGTGCCCTTCTTGCTCACGGTAGGGATGATGTCACACTTCAGTCTGAGAGTAGGCCCTGCAGGAATGAGAGAGGCTAAGAGCTTGCTGGTGAGGTTGGAGGCGCAGGAGGGCAAAGACATGGCCCCATGTGAGAGAGACAAGCAAGGCACCAAAGGGATACTTCAGCCCTGCTCCGCTGGTAGCAGCTGCCCTGGGGCCAGCCTTGGGTGCTGCTTGTCAAAGGCAGTTCTTAAGGATATCCAGCGTTGGGCAGGGTCCAAACCCTCGTTCATGTAGGAAAACAGGGCCTGTGGTGGAACTCTAGACTCGGTGATGCACTGTTGAGTCCCAGCTTGGCCCCACATAGCTTTGGAGCCCTGAGCAAGCTTCTTCACCTCTCTGGCCTCTATTTCCTTATCTGGAGGAAAAAAGCTAGGCTAGATGATTTCAGAAGTGCTTTCCAGTTCTAATAGTTTATGAGTCTATGAATTTTGCTAAGATTTGAAAAGGAATTAGAGCAAGTATTATTATTAATATTTGGGGGAGTTCTGGCAGTGTTTAGCACGGACATACGAAGTCAATTCCTTACTCTAGTTTCTGTGCCTGAGTGGATGGGTGCCGTTATTTATCTAAGAAAAGGCAATCAAACTCTTGAGAAAATTTCTGAAGAGCAGATTTTATTTCCCTTGCTATGGCCCTTAAATGCTACACTTGTTACATCTGAGTGCTAATTACTAGAGATTAATTAGTCAGCATGAAAGTACTTCTGCAGCAGCCCCCCAATTACTGAACTATACTTGATATGTGCTACCTGCAGGCTCTCGGCGGCAGTCCTGGGAGGTGACACTCTTTGGAGGCAATAGGCAAGCCTTTGACAACTTTCTAGTCACGTTTTTAGAAGAACAGCTGTCAAAGGCGGATGTCCTGCAAGTAATTAAATGAAAAATATAGCTCATTCCAAAAATGGAGGGAGCCGGGGTAACTATATCAAGGGGCCAGGATATTGCCAGGTGATTAAAGGTGGGTAATGGGGGGGTGATTCTCTTGAGTCTATTTTTGGCTCTATTAGAGCCCTGTGGCCTGAACCTGGGTGATCCAATCCATTCCATTTCTCTCTGCTTATATCTGGACCCATCAGAAGATACCTTCAGTAAGGATATTGTGAGATTTAATCAATTATTATTTAAGGGCAGAAAGATCCTTGGATGAAAGGTATGAAGATAAAAGCAAAGTCCGACTGTATTACCATCACTTTCTTATGTTCTTCTTTCTTCTATTAGTGTCATGGGACTACAGCTGAAGTGTGCTTCGGTGCATTTTGCAAAACAGAAAAAAATAAGTACAGATATTATATTTTCAAAACCAAGTGCCCATTCTTCTTTGTAACTTGTGCACAGTAGATTGGCCAGCATTCGTATCTCATTTATCTCTCTATATTGGGTTGTCCTCTGTGTCTAATTTTCCCTTATTAATGAATCTTCCCTTTTGTCCTGTACAAATCTAGGAGGATGACATTTACACAAGGTAATCATTTCCGTGCATTACCAAAAAGATTATTTATAGGTTGTTACCCAGCCAAAGTAAGCATATCTGTCACCGAAATCTGACCTAGAATAGGCTGTTGTTTTCTTAGCTGAATTATTTGCTGATCAGTTTTTTCTGGTCTTTAGGTTTATAGTTTAGGGGGAAAAGAGCAACAAACCTCTGAATGTTGAAAAGAAGAGCCCCCTTGGCAAGGTGCTAACCTGCTCTGATGCCCATCTTCCCGGGGAAAAGGAGATTACCCTAGACCACGTGTTCAGCCATAGATGTTTAAAAAGGAAACCAACCGTGTGGTTACGTATGGAGGGGCCTAGGGAGGATGCTCTTCACCAGTTCTGAAATGACTTTTCTGGAATTAATGCCTTATATTTGGAGCAGATTCAATATGCAATCCTAGGGTTCCACAAACACTGGCATGGGTATGAATCTCAACGCACACTCAGGTGTCCAAGAAACACACATTTCTTAATTTTTCTGAAGTTTGACTTAATTTATACAGTCACGCTTTGCTTAACAATGGGGATATGTTCTAAGAATTGTGCCATTAGATGATTTTATCCTTGCGTGAACATCATAGAGTATACTTATATAATCATAGATGGTGTGTGTGTGTATATATATATATTTATGTATATATTTTCACATAGAAAACCAAATGTCCCAGCATCATTACTAAATGTCAGTCATTTCCCCTACTTGATCTGCAATGCCAATATCAAGTGCCACATATCAGATTTCTATATATGCTCCACTACAATCTTATGGGACCGTGGTTGTATATGTGCTCCATCATTGAGCCAAATGTTATGTGGTGCATGACTGTATGAGGTCTGTTCAGAAAGTATCCAGCCATGTAATGTGAAAAATAGATTAACAATGGCTGGATACTTTCCAGACAGACCTCATATTACTGTGCCTGACAAAAACTTGTCTCAGTCAATTCCACATGTTTCCTCCTTTCCCCCTTTCCCAGAACTGTGGCTAAGTCCCAGGGGTTGGTGATGGTCAAGGTATCACCGGGCCCATCTGGGTTTTCCCTCAGCGTCCACACAGGCTGTCCCTTTAGGGGGCCGTGATTCGCTTGATACTTCCATGCCTCACAGAGACACCAAATTCTCAGTGAGGCCGGCACGTGGCTCAGTCTACCAGGACAGTTTTGGGCTTTTCCTCTTTCTTTAGCATCCTAACTGAGAAGTAGGATGTAGTTCCTCCCTGTTCTTGGGCCCTCCAGAACTTTCTGAGACTTTGAGGTCTCTATATGGAAAATAGAAATCAGAACACTTCCTTATAGGACTCAGATGTTCTCCCTCTTCTCTTCTCTCCTCAAAGCTGGGGGAAGGATTTTATCTTTTCAAATTTAATTTCTTTCCACTATTTTGACTCCACCCTGAATTCTCTCCATTTCCTTGAGAACTCACGTTTTTTGGTAGGTAGGGCCAGGGAGATATTTGTAGGCTCTGTCTGCTTTGTATCTGTCACGTGTTATTCTCAAAGTGATAAACATTGATTGGACGTGTTGTGAGAGGGAGGGGAATGGGAAGACCAATATTAGAGGGAGGGAAAAAAAGTTAACATCTCAAAACTATCATCCTTCCAGTTTTTAATACTAGGCTTTGAATGCCAGATTGTGGGATTTGTGCTCAGGTCCATAGGTAGCAGGTGGCATAGAAAGTTTTTTAATGGAGCATGACATGATGGTAGCTATGAATTAGAAAGATTAATCTGCAAGTTGTGTGGAGGTGTATTTGGAGCAATGTGAGATTGAAGCTGTAGAAGGTTATTATAAGAGATAATGGAAGTTTTGACTCTAAAATGCCAATGATTGCATAATGCATCACTTTAATAGAAGAGGTTAGGGTTAAAAATTACAGTAAACATATACCTCCATGAGTAGGTGCATTTGTGTTTCTCAGGTAAAGTATGCATTACCGTGAAGCCAATGAATCTTAAACTTCAGGACACTTCACATGCCACGGGCTCCTTGAAAGGCCCTGTATCTAATTTTGTCTCCATAATGTTGTATACTGAAAAAGGACTTTCCCTAAGTTGTAGGGAAAACCAGGGCCCAAAACTTGGGTCCATTCCTGGCAATAAGTGAGAAAGCATTTTATAGAATGAAATTTAACAAATGCTTATTAACCATCCACAATGTTGTAGGTATTGTGGCAAACACAAAATGACACAATATGCAGAGAGGAGAAGAAGGCAGGCAGATCCAGGCCGGGTGTGGCTACTACAGAGTGTGGGAGTATCTTGAACCTGGATGTTGAATTTGACCACGATGATGCCAGGAGACAGGCTGAGACAAGGACTCCGATGTAGATGCCAAGGTCTGGAGCAGCATGGAAGGTAGCCAGAAAGCAGGAAGCAAGTAATTGGGAAAAGGAAGCGGGGGGTGGGAGAGTGGGTGGATGCCCTGACCTTTCAGAAAGGAAAGGCTGTTGAGTCAAGTCAGGGGTGCTGGGGAACGGTTGGGAGAATGCTGAGGCTTAAGAATAGACAGAAGGGGAATTGAAGAAAGAAGTTATTTTAGTGTTAGATTGAAGGTCTTTGTTCATAGCAGGGGGCTGGCTGTGTTGGTTAGAGTTAGCTGTGATGCCAAAAAATAACCAATCATGCTGTTCAATTTGAGTGTTGCTGCCACGGTGTTTAGTCTTGCTAACCTAACTCCCCTACTAGCTGACTTAGCCACATGTGAGGGAAGACGTTGAGAGGCTCATACCCTGCACTTGTTTAATGGTTTTATAAGTTCTGTAATGCCTAACCCAGTGCTAGGAACATAACTTGGATTTTCAGCAAATATCTATTATTCATGTTTTTTAAGATATCAGATTCTCCAGTTTTATAGATGAATCAAAAACCTATTTTTAACTACAAATCATGCCGCAAACACAACTTAAAAATATAATTATTAACTCATCACATTATCTGTTATAACTAAACATATGATTATTAAAATGATATAGGTTTCTGCAGGGTGGAAACTACATTTTATTCACCTTTATATTCCAATATCTTGTGTGATGCTCCATACATATTATTGGTGAATGAACTATTGTATGGTCCAAGTTATAATTTGAATTTTAAGTGAATTTAAATATCTGATGATTTTTTAATGAAAATATTTCTCTAGGGTCAATAACATGGTTTTTACAGTAGAAATAAATCCTTTGTGTCCATATCTAACCTTATTTGATGGCTTACTATATTGTTACCTCAAGGATGGTTCCCTACATTTGTGTCTCCTGGGGACACCAATATAATTTCCATAATAGCATTCAGGGTTCTTTGTTAAATCATTATTTGTTTAAAATTATTTGTTTCTATTTTATTCATCTGAAATTATGGCTACAGCAATGAAGTACGTAGACATTTGAGGGTTCAGACTCAGATTGCTGTATGATCCTCTCCAGACCTCTGTTTCTTGTAATCTGTAAAATGAGGGTAATAATTCATTTACATTAGTGCTGGTGTGAGGATTATATGAGATAACATTTGTAAAGGGCTGACATTGACATTGCACCAGGAATCGTGGACACAGAATAAATGTTTCTTTACTTTTCTTCCTTCTTGCAGAGGCTCCAAGAACACCTAGAAAAACCCCAAAGATCCCAGTAGTAGAGGCTGACAGATTGTGTAACTGAGAAATCAAGAATCTCTCTACTGGATAGAGGGTCAACTTAGCCCTTGCAAGAAATGTCTTTCCAAATTTGGTACTCTTATGTATATTAATTCTCTGCTTTATCTTATGGTTGGACTTTATGTTCTCTTAGCCTTAAATTCTTTGACTTAAAAAATAATTTTTCTTTTGGTATTGTGCTTCTTTTGTCAGTTGCCTTGAGTCCTTCCTGGAATGACGTTAAGGATAAACAGGGTTGATATTCAATGCCACGTTGCATTAGATGTTATGTATTTTGAGTGTCAGCTCTCACAGTGATCACCAGATACTGGCAGGAGGAGGTAATCATCCCATTTTATAGATGAAAAACTGAGACACAGAGAAAGTAGCTTGACCAAGGTCACAGAGCTATGGCGTCGCTGGGACTCGAGCTCAGGCCCCTCATTTCCATCTCTGCTCTCGCCACTGAAGTCCACTTGCCTCTGAAGGACAGGACATTTGTTATAGTTCCCCCTGAAGAAATTTCTAGAATATTTAACACTTCTCTAGAGAATTTGTTTGTAGCCTATCCAGTCAAGAATCCATTTATCTTCAGAGAATGTAGTTGATTACATAGAAAATCCACAACTTTTGATTGAAAAGAACATCTCTTTTCCAGATTTTGCTGGAGAACACAGGGGTTACTGTAATTGCTTTGTAATTTTTTTTTAAAGGTTTTAGCTGTCTCTACCAGATTCTCATTTCCTCTCTATAAAGCATTTATGTCCTAAAGCATGCTTCTCTTAAATGAAAACTTATATTTTTTCCCCCATGGCTACATTCCATGCTAATATGCATTCTGAGGTACTACATTTCTATGTCAAGGATTAAACTTGAGTTACATGGTAAATACAAGGTCACTGTATAATTTTTGGAAAGGTCAGATAATAGCAATAATATCTTCACATGATAATGAAATTATACATCTATCAGTTATCTATCTAATCTATGTAATTTATCATCTACCTGTCAATATCTTTGATGTTATGTGTGAATAGTGACTCTGAAAAGCCGTTTACTATAGGTTCTTTCCATACTGATATATTTTCAGGTTATAAATAATAATTGCAGAATCATATTCAATTGGGATAAGTTTAAAGTAACTTAGATTTGTCTAGATTTGATATTACCTTACAATTTAGAGATAAATGTATATTTCACTTTTGCAAGGTATAGTCCCTGTATTTCAAAACAATTCATTTATTTTGGTGCTTTTCAGATTAACTTTGCATTAGCACTGGGGAAAGTGAATGATGATTTGACTATTTGCCAGTGATAGCTGAAGCATATCCTGTGTATGACAGTGCAGATAAAATGTTATAGTAATTTTTTTTCATGTTTTTGCTTTACTATATTCAGAGAACAACCACCTCTTCCCCAAATAAGAGATACTTAAGTGGATTGATGGATGTTTACTTAAAATGTTTTAATTATCAAAAACATACATGACTGTTGAAGTAAATGAGAACATTAATTTAGAGACAAAGCTAGGATTTGAAGACTGAATTCAAGTTTGTCTTTGATGTTTAACAGAAAGAACTTGGGCACTGAGTTAAACCTGGGCTGATTCCTGCAGGTATGACTGTGCAGGTTGTTCACATCTTGTGTCCCTTCCAACTGGTTGTTGCCGGATTCACCAGTGTTCACACCATACTGGCTGATAAATATTGTGAGGATCAACCCTGGGTGCACTTATTGAGGCTAAAATCCATGCCTGGCTGCCTAGTAGCTGTGTAACCATGTGTTAATTAAGTAACCTCTCTGGGCTTTAGTTTACTCATTGGTAAATGAGGATAATGTAATAGTACTATTGTGAAGATCGAATTGGATATTGTCTGTAGAATGTTTATCATTTTCTCTGGCAAATCGTAGGTGCTTAATAAATGTTAGTTCCCATCTTCTTTTCCCTCTGTTTTCCTGACCTTGTCAGGAATCCCTGTCCTTTCTTGTCCCAGGAATCAAGAATCACAGGACCTCAGAGGTTGAAGGGAGTGCCATCATGCCCAACAGTCCCTTCTGCTCAGGGATTTATCATGTTGGGCTGCCTTTTCTGTCTGTATGCATTTCTAATTCAAGGTGCATACTCGTTTTGTTTACACTTTGCCCTGTGTTTGCTTGGGCACTCATTGCATCATTAACCTGGTTAGTCAACTCCCAAATTTGTGCCTCCATTAGTCAAAGAAAAATGGAATGAAAGATGGTGGAAGGATCAAAGTAAATTCGTCCCTGTTACTGGGGAGAACCGTAAGGAGAGAGGATCAGTAGCATTATTTCAAATGACAGTGTTTTTTTTTTTAAATTCTTTGTCTATACATCATTCCAAGAAGGACCTTTTTGTCTATAACTAATTTTTATTGAGAGGGAAAGCGTTTCTTTTTTGAATTTCAACAGCCAGATAACGTGACAACTCCTTAGCAACACATATTGCAAGCCTTGAATTACTTTTTTCATTCTTACTTTGTACCTCATGGAACAAAGCTAAATAAATAAATCTAGTGACCTTAAATCTATCTATATATTTTAAAAAAAACCTTGTAGTTTGATAAAGCCTAATTTTAGTGTGTCTCTTTTAGTAAGCTGTGTCAAAATTTCATCATGAAATCTGAAGCCATCAAAAATAGAGTTGACTGTAGATTCAAGCCAGGATTAGATTTATTTATGTAAATCCCAAGATTTACCAGGTGGTACTAAATAAGTACCAGGTGGTACTAAATGTACAGGTTCAATGAAACGTACAGGTTTAATGAAAAATATGGGACAAATACTTGGATTTTGGTAATTTCATTTGTTTATATATGTATATGTGTTTCAGTGTTAAAATATGATTCTGCCTAATTTACATCAGAATGCATGTGGTACTTTGCCACTTCTGTGCACATGTCCCTTTCCCATAAGCCACTCCTTAGATCCCTCTTGAGACTATCTTGCTCCCTAAAATCCCCTGCAAGGACCGGCCTATCGTATCCCCACCCGTTGTGCACAAAACACTTACTGTCTGAGCTGCTCATGACACATTGCAATAGTTGAGATTATTATGTTTCTTATTTATCTCTGGTTATTCAGTTTAGTAAATATTTTTCTCATTTCTCTCAACAAAATAAAACTACTGAGGGAAGAAGCTATCTGGTCTATTCTTTATAGTTCCCACACTACCCAGCGTGGGCATACTCAATACCTGTTGATTGGAGCAATTTTGACCACACCCCAGGTAAGAACCAAATAACCATGAAAGTATTTGGAGAATCATTTCCCTGTTACTTTAGGATTCACGTCTAGCTGCTTTATTGGAGTGATTTATTCAGTTTACCTATCTGTTTCTGTTGCTTCATCAAATCCAGATCCTCAGGGTTCCTTTTCTGTGCTGTGTCTCCCATCTCCATCATGGGTCCCCTGTGTGAGGATGGGTTGGACCATGAAGCCAGAGGTAGCTGCAGTGTTGTCAGAAATGAACAGGAAGCCTGTTCCTCGCCCTAATCCAGACACACATCAGCAAACACGGACGTAGCAGGAGCCAACCTTTCAAGCAAAGCCAGCGAAGCGCGGAGGGAGAAGCATCAGAAATACACCCCAAATTGACTTGGCGTCTGTCGCCTGGGACTGCCCAGGCTGTGAATGGAGAACTCTTGTAGATTGAAGGAGGGGAGCACAGGCCGGCGGGTGTGTTTCATACTCACTGTCCTTTACGGAATTCCTGCGACATAGTTGACCTTAGAAGAGACTCGTGATGATTACGCCTAAGTCTTTTCAACCTGTTGTTCCTATTTACACTTGTGCCTTACGGATTCCTTCCGGGAGAGGCGTTTTAAAGGAATACAGAAAGCTTTCCACCCCAGAGACACTCCAAAGGTGGCGGCTTAGGCAGATAGCTTTCATTTCTCTGTTTGTTATTTTCCTTCCAGGATGAAATATTTCTTCTTCCCCTGAGCATCTCGATTTTGTGATCTGGGACATGCTCAGATTTAACAGCTTGAACTTTTAAAAATAATAATTATTTGAGGATATTCTGCTCTTTTATCTGTGGGAAGACTGGGGAATCTGGAGTTACTTCTGTAGCCTTTTAAAAGCTTAGCTTTCCCAAAGTGCTGTTTTTTAAACTATCATAAGTCTAATTTATCATGGGGATAATGTAATAAAGACAAATATTCAACCGATAATGAAAAGCTAAGTAAACGGGTATGTTTAAGCTCTATTATATGCAGGGGAGTACATTAAGGCAGGTCTAAGAGACACTTTAATGGATTTAACATTAGCAATCAGACCTGGACTTGGTATAAATCAAACACCATTGCATTTCAGTCTAATGCACACCCACTCATTCATTAACACCGTTCAACGCAGATTATAAATATTAGCCAAGAAACCTTCAGTTCTTGAGATTCTTTCCACAGACACAGCAATAATTGAACAATAATGATGACAATTTTATTTTTATGAATCGCTATGGCTTACTTTTATTGATTTGCTCTTGGGCCTGGAGAAAGCTTCCTCAGCCAGTATACAACAGGAAATGGTTATAGCATTATCAGATAGGCCGTAAAGAGATAAATAAAATAAAGGGGGGTAGGAATGATGGCAGAACTCTGCAAGCTGCTGATATAAGCAAGAATTACTCCCCTCACTCCCAACAATAGAGCAACTTGAATTACCTCTCTTCTCCCTCTTCGCTCTTCTCTCCCAATTTGGAGACAGAAAAATACTTCCAGGCTGTAAATGCGCATTAACTTTGGAGCTGAACATTTTGGGGGTTCTTTGTAGCAGCTGGAGGGAGATGAATAAGAAGGGAATAAATGAGCCTGCTCAGGCATGACATCGAAAGCAGGGTGAATTCCCACGGGAATATGGCCTTTCTCTGCCTCCTTCGATGATGTACAGCTTCTTAGTAACAAAGGGAGTGTAGCCTTCTGGAAATATCCCATCCACGGCTATGAAAAGTTGCTGATCTCTTGCTGCCTGTTCCTCCTCCAGAACACGAGGTGTCCTGGCATCCAAGTCAGCTCCCCCTGCTTTTAACTCACGGGGAAATGAATCAAGATCCTGGGCCGTCAGTTAGGATACACCAATATGGATCTGCACGTGTGTTTCCATGGCTGTTGTGTTTTTCCCCTTCTTGGTGACAGATTCCAGAGGTTTTATTTCACACTCATTCCTTCCCATTCCCAGTGATAATCTGGACTTGAACTTCTGTTTATTCACTGCCCTGAGACCTCACCATGGCTTTTAGTGAAAGGAACAAGAGCAAACGCATCTTTGAGTCTATCAGTCTTTTGCAAATTCCATGCTTTGAAGCAGACTGGCAGGTCTGGGCATGACAGGGCCAGTGGCAAGATAAATTCTTTTTGTGGCCATTCCTCCATTCCCAATGGATTTTTCTTTCCTGGCCCAAAATTTCTGGGTCAGTTTATAGTAGAAGTGTGGACAAGCTGATGTTTAGGGCTTGTCCAGCTTGTCTGTTTGCTGGTTCTGAGTCATTCATGTCCCTGTGAAAGAACAGGATGCTGAGATACCCCCACAGTTAGAGGAGCAAGCTTGAGGACTATACTGATAGCTGCTACACCCCACACTCTAGTTCATTCTTCATGCCACCTTTTTAATTACATCTTTAATGTAAGCCTGCCTGGGTGCTGTAATTCTACTCTTTTCCCAGAAAATAAGTTCTTTGGACTTCAAAGTTAATGAAACTATAGTTACAACTTAATGCTTAATAAATCCATAGATTTTAAAAAATGTTTTAAAGAATTTAGAGTTATTGGTGACACATTGAGCTATCACGTAACAACTGGCAAAAAACCTCAGACCTGGTAACATTAAAAAAAATCTATAAAAGTTCAGCACCATATTTTGTGGTTATTGGAGGAAACAAAGGTAGATTCTTGGTTTGTGTTTAGATGGAGGATCTTGTGTCTCTGAAGGAAAAAAAAATCACTCTGTAAAACAAAAATATTGCAGCAACCACAAGTTGTGTCAAAAGTAACCACAATTTTATGGTGGTTCACAAGGCTTTCTGATGCCCACGAGCTCAATGAGCTCATTGGTTTGTAAAAGTATAAAAGGGGATTATTATAAACACAACTAGTCCCAGGAGGGTGACTGAAAAAGTGGTCGTTAGGGGTTCCCAAAGGAAAGAACAGAAATTCCTGAAATAAAAAGTGCTGCCCAAATCCACAAGAGTGTTTCTAAAATATGGAGAGCCAAACACTATTCCTTTACTGATAAAGTAACTCATTAAAAAATACTTATTGAGTGCCTGCTATGAGCCAGGTGCTTTGTTAGCTCCTGAACTAGTGACAATGAGACAGTCACATCCACTGCCCTCAAGGAGCTTCTTTTTCTAGTGGGGGGAGCCAATTAAACAAATTAGTGACATGATTTCAGTTAGTAAAAAATGGTAGAAAATTATGTGGTAGAGATTAAACAGGAAGGGTGGTTTTATTAGAGAGGGTGAGGGCCTTATAATGCCAAGTAAGAAATATGGTTTTCCTTCTAAGAGAAAGACCAGTGATGTGATCTTATCCGCAATTTACAAAGATCACTGTGGCTGCCATATGGGAAATTTGCCAAGGTTTAATAAACCTTTGGAACAGCTCATTACTGAATAAAGGGAGGCTGAAGGAGTCTCCCATTCTTGACAGCAAATAGATCTCCAGTCACCCTGAAGTTCAAGGAAGAAAACTAACTGACTTGGGGCACAGACTGTGTTTTCATTTCTTCTGGGTGTCAGTAGTGTCTTTGGGAGAAAGAGGAGGTTCTAGGAAGCAAATGACCAGATATAGAAATGCAATTTGACAGCTCAATTTAATTTTCTGCATAGTGCTTTCAGTGATCAAATAATGCGCTTCAGGAAAGGGTGTCAGAAACTCTTTGCATTTAAGCTCTTGCCTTCGGCCCTGGCAGGATGGAGGGGGCAACTGTGCAAATGTGGCAGTAGCTAATTGCAAGGTCTAGTGAAAGTTTCTAATACCTAGCATGGTGCCCAGTGCATAGTAGGTATTTGGTACATGTTTGCTGCATGGGTAAAGTCAGGATTATTAATCAAGGGTGGAAGTTTATTGAAAGGCAAGGAGGAATTGGAAATACGTTCAGAAACTTCAAAAAGGACTAGTAGATAGATTCTAGTCTGATAATTACAACCCCTTTTGATTCACTGGAAACTGTGTGTGTGTGTGTGTGTGTGTGTGTGTGTGTGTGTGTGTGTGTATGTGTGTGGGAGACTGGTAGAAAAGTCCTAGGTATCCAGGAGACCCGGACAGAAGGCATTAGACACACAGTTCTACCCACAAAGGGAGCATGCCTAGATTTGGGAAGCCATCTGCAGTAATCGCTGTCTAAATATGGGAGGGGCTATTTGATGTCAAGGTGCTCCAGCCTACCAATGCAGTACTTGTTTGTTGATGTGGGATCTTCTGATGTCTTCCCAGTCTGCATTCCATGGCTTTCTGTCTGGAAGCTGCGAAGCAGTAGTCAGGATCAAAGAATATAAGTGAGATGGGATATCACAAATTCCGTGATTGTCCTCAAATTTTGCACTTGAATAAACTTTCTTTAAACTAGATTCTGACCCTTTTGATTACTTTTAGGTTGACAGCAATTACTTAGAACATCTGCTTTGAACATAAATCAGTAGAGAGCAAGAACAAGTCATATATGGTAAGCACACTGGAGTCCTGTGGTCCCCATCTCCTAACATGCCATTGGCCAAAGCAAGTTCCACAGCCAACCCAACACAAGTCAGGTGGGAAAGTAAACTCTATTCACAGTTGGAAGAGGAAGGTAGCAAGTATTTATTGAACAATCTATCTATTATACCCTGTCCTCCCAAAGCTGATTTTGTCTCACATGACCTAAGCCACAGTTGGGTCACATGCTAATTTTTTTTTTTATTTCAGCATATTATGGGGGTACAAAAGTTTAGGTTACGTATATTGCCCTTGGCCCCCCCCCAATCAGAGCTTTAAGCGTGTCCATCCCCTAGACGGTGCGCATTGTACTCATTATGTATGTATACACCCATCCCCTCCCCCCCATCTGCCCGACACCTGATTAATGTTATTCCTAAATGTGCTCTTAGGTCATGATCAGTGAAACCAGTTTGATGGTGAGTACATGTGGTGCTTATTTTTCCATTCTTGGGATACTGCACTTAGTAGAATGGGTTCCAGCTCTATCCAGGAAAATACAAGAGGTGCTATATCACCATTATTTCTTATAGCTGAGTAGTACTCCATGGTATACATATACCACATTTTATTAATCCACTCATGTATTGATGGGCACTTGGGTTGTTTCCACATCTTTGCAATTGGGGTCACATGCTAATTTCTAAACCAATATCAAAAAGGGGAATAAATTATTACCAATAGTGGTTTAAACTAATCACCTGGGGTTATTGGGAGTCAACCAGCATGACCAGTAGGGAACTGAGTGGTAATGCACTGGGCACAAGCAGTCTATCAATAAAATGTATTAGTCATGACCTCTCAAAAGAAATAGAAGCACAGGCATAGAAATGCAGTGTTAGCTGGTATTCTTTGCCTATCCCATGGAAGGATCAGAGCATTCAGACATGGAAATCCTCATGGTCTGCTTAATTCCTGTTCCAGTCCTCCCCCATCCCCCATCTGGCCCCAGTTCCAAGTCCCTAGCTCTATCTCTGTATCTTCTCTGGCCTTCCCTTCTCTTGGTCCTTATTCCTTCATCACTTCTCACTTTCCTTTTGGGTCCCTTGTGTTGGAGTGATGACCAAAGGAGTGATCCTGGGAAGGAAAGGCTGTCAGAAAGAGATTCTATAATTCTTGTAGTTAATGATAACTGACATTTTCCAGTGCTTTTTAAATGCCAAGAACAGAGCTAATGGTTTCCTCTGTATTACTTGTCACTCTCCCAGTGACCTAACAAGGTGGCTCCTATTCTTACTCCCATTTTATGTATGAGGACATTGAGGCTCAAAGAAGTCTAATGAAGTGTTCAAGTTTACAAAACTAGTAGTAGGTAGAATTGGGATTCAAGCCTAGCTGCCTCTGACTCCAACGTTATTCTCTTAACTACTATGCAATTTTGTCTATTTAGGATTTATAATTAAAAATAATATTAAAATACAATCTTTGGAGATAGGAGAAATAATATCTTTTTCAGGTATTAAAAATCAATCATAAAATTTAGTGGTGTCATATATTTTTTTCACAACATGGGTCTAGCAGAAGCTTGTAAGTGAGAATAGCAATGTCAAAAGTATTATTTTTATGGAGTTGTTAATTGTTTTATGGAGCAAGCTCATAAAAGTCACAGGCCACAAAACATAATTACAAAATGCACTTGACATCAATTATAGGAAGTATTGATTTCATTAACTCACATCTTGTCCAGAGTTATAAATTATGGGAAATAGGGGAATGTGTGTACACCTCCTTTCCGAATGCCTAGTCGTATACCACTCGCCATTGCATTTATTATCAGGATGGTGTTGAGGGTGGAGTACACCACATTACATGGCACTCTCTTTATGAGGACTAATGGGAATATGTTTTTTTTTTTTTTTTCTCTTTCAGATGTCGTTCCTCGAAAGACCATACACCCCTTATTTATTTTTGTCTTATAGGATCTATGGTTTCTGTAACCTCTGTGGTTTTCAAAGTGTGTTTCAGGGATCCATGACATTCCTGAGATCCACTAAGGGAATCCTGGAGATCAAAACTATGTTCCTAATCATATGAAGGTGTTATCCAACTTTTGCACTTCCATTATCTCATGAGTATATAGTGGAGTAGTGGAGTTTTCTGGAGGCTGTAGGACCTGTGGTATCACAACACATTGAATGCATAACTAGATATGAGAGTCAAGTTGTTTTCTATTAAGCCTGATAGTAACAACATTTGCAAAAATGTAAAACAATGCCAATCTTCTAATTTATTTTGGGTGAGGGGAGTCTAGTTATTTCCCTTGAAAATATGTCATTTGTGCTAACATGTAATAAGTTTATTGTTATTTTAAGATGAATTTATAAATATTTAAAATTTTTCTCAGTTTTGATTGCTAATAAGGTAAGTATCAAAAGATGTAACCTACATAAGCAAAAGCTCTTTGAGGACATCAGTAAGTTTTAAAAGTGCATATAGGTTCTGAGGGCAAAACGTTTAAGAACTGTTGCTGTAACCAACTGTTTTTTTCCTCTTTGTTTTGAAAGCTAGGAAACCCAGACCAGATTTTTAGTCCCCCTTCAGTGTTTAGCTGAGACCACAAGACATAGAATTTGTGGATTAATATTTCCCTATGCACTTTTTTATTTTTAACCCTTACTTTTTTTCTAAATGATTTCATAATCTATTTTTAACATTACTGTTTTATTTTAAAATGCTTAATCATAAGATTTATATAAGTTATTATGGGCTGTTGGAAACTAAACAGTTGGTAGATGACTGGGTTGGCCTGTTAGAGCATGGTATAGAAATGCAATATTAAAGATTTTCATTTAAATGCACTCTTAAATTCAAATGCTGCTTCTTACAGACTGCAGGCAGCATCTTCTTGGTTATTGTTGAAACCACTGCCACTATATCTAAATGAATGGTACTTTTGTCCTGGAGTCTCTTCAATCTCTATTCTCTAAATTATGCATGTCCTTGTATGGTACAGCCTCTCTCCCACTCACTCTCTCTATTTCTGCTCTCCCAGCCCAGCAGAGTTTTTTTTCCTGCTTTCCTTTCTTCTACTTTACATTTATATTCTCCATGACCTGTTCTTAAAACATATTTTCTAATGCATTTCTTGAGTTCAGAATAAAAGGCTGGTACTTTCAGCATTACTTCATCTTCATTATTAGCCTCTTATAACTCTCTTTGATTTAAGGTTATTGTATAATACTTGAGCTATCTGCTAATGTACATTACATTGGCACTGTAATCAGTGCACATTTCAAGGGCTTCAGTCAACAATAGTACCCGAAGCTTTGAATTCAAAAAATGTATAATTATTTTTGCAAATTGGTGTCTAAATAAAGAAGGGGATAAGATTGGTCTAACGCATGCGATAAGGCATACCTTTCAACTTTAGTATTGTATGTAATATACAGATGATTAATCTTTTATTGGGCATTAGTTGATCAATTATTGTTATAATTTTGATGAATGCAGCAATATTTTCTTTCTGATCTAATCTGAGAATAACTTATGTTTCTCTCTCTCATAGCTGAACTTGATCATAAACCTTTGATGGGAAACATAAACCTATATAAATGTTTGATCACTGTGGCAATCTCTCCAGTGAATAGGTAGTCCTTTTGGTAAAACTTTCTGATCTCTTGGTATGGGGTGGGGTTAGTTAGGGTTGAATTCAGGGGAGTTGAGAGTAAGAGAAAACTATTCTCAGGATGTCCACTAAGGAGGACTTTGTGTGAATTAGTCTCTTCTTTTCCAAATGATGAGTTTCTCTCATTTATCTAAACCTATCTTGGTGGCATATAGATGATATGACTGCTATATTTTTGACCACAAAACTCAGTGTCATGGACCAACCACAGTGAATTCAGAGCAGAGGCCTCTCATGAGGCCATAATTATACAGATGTAACAAGTCATAATGTGATAAAAAGTAAAGACAGCTCTCTCGCAGACAACAGAGTAATTGCATTATTTTAAGTTTCCTATCTACAGTTATTAAGCATTTCTTAGAAAATAGTCGCTTAACTTACTGCTTACAAAACCTACTGGAGAAGAGCTTTCAGCAAGGGTATACCTATAGTATGGGGCAAAACATCCAAAAGTTTCAGTGTGGTCTTTAAAGTCCTCCATAATCTGCTCCTGCACCTCTATCCCTAATTTTGTAACAAATTATCTCATACTACTACTCCTTGCACTCTCTTTTGTGATTTGCCTCATGTCTTTTCTGACCGAAATGCCCTAGTTCTCTTCTCTTTCTCTCCCTGTTAATATAGAGTTAGGGTAATGGCTAAGAGGTCAAGTTCCAAGGTTATAAATCTCCTCTGGGTTTGAATCCACTTACTAGACACGAACACGCTGTGTAGCCTCATTGCATGACCTCTGCAATCCAAGTTCATCACTAATAATATGGAAAAATAACAGGACTGACCTCAGGATTTTTATCAGGATTAAATGACATGCTGCATGTAAGTACTTAGCACCATGCCTGACATGTAATAAGCACTGAATAAATGGAAAATATTATTACTTCTTTTTTTTTATTTATTTCAGCTCATCATGGGGGTACAAAAGCTCAGGTTATATACATTGTCCATGTCCCACCCATCCCCCTGAGTCAGAGCCTCAAGCGTGTCCATTCTCCAGACAGTGCGCCTGGCACTCACCATGTAGTCATACCTCCATCTCCTCCCCCCACCCCCCACCTCCCTGGGTCAGTACCTTCAAGCATGACCATTCCCCAGATGGTGCACAACGCACTCATCATGTAGGCATACACCCATCCCCTCCCCCACCCCCCCATCTCAGTCTGATATCCAATTGGTATCCTTCCCCGATGTGCATTTAGGTGATGATCAGGGAAACCAATTTTCTGGTGAGTACATGTGATGCTTGTTTTTCCATTCTTTGGATACTTCACTTAATATAATGGGTTCCAGCTCTCTCCAGGAGAACCAAAGAGATGTTGTATCACCATTATTTCTTATAGCTGAGTAATATTCCATGGTATACATATACCACAGTTTACTAATCCATTCGTGGATTGGTGGGCATTTGGGTTGTTTCCACATCTTTGCAATTGTGAATTGTGCTGCTATAAACATTCGGGTACAGGTGTCTTTGTTAAAGAATGACTTTTGTTCTTCTGGGTAGATGCCCAATAATGGGATTGCTGGATCGAATGGTAGGTCTACTTGAATCTGTTTAAGATATCTCCATAATGCTTTCCACAGGGGTTGCACTAGTTTGCAGTCCCACCAGCAGTGTATGAGTGTTCTTGTCTCTCCGCATCCACGCCAACATATGTTGTTTTGGGATTTTTTTATAAAGGCCATTCTCACCGGAGTTAAGTGGTATCTCATTGTGGTTTTGATTTGCATTTCCCTGATGATTAGGGATGTTGAGCATTTTTTCATGTTTGTTAGCCATTCTTATATCTTCTTTTGAAAAATTTCTATTCATACCGTTTGCCCACATTTTAATAGGGTTGTTTGATTTTTTCTTGCTGATTTTCCTGAGTTCTAAATAGATTTTTGTTATCAGTCCTCTATCTGATGTGTAGTATGCAAAAATTTTTTCCCATTCTGTAGGCTGTCTGTTTATTTTCGTGACTGTTTCTTTGGCTGTGCAGAAGCTTTTTAATTTAATCAGGTCCCATTCGTTTATTTTTGTTGTTGCTGTGATTGCCTTAGGGGTTTTCTTCATAAATTCTTTGCCTAGACCAATGTCTATAAGAGTCTTTCCTACATTTTCTTCTAGAATTCTAATTGTTTCCCATTTAAGGTTTAAATCTGTTATCCACCGTGATTTGATTTTTGTGAAAGGTGAAATCTGTGGGTCCTGTTTCAGTCTTCTACATGTGGCTATCCAGTTTTCCCAGCACCATTTATTGAATAGGGATTCTTGTCCCCAGAGTATGTTTTTGTCTATTTTGTCAAAGATTAGATGGCTATATGAGGATGGTTTTATATTTGGATTTTCTGTTCTGTTCCACTGGTCTGTGTCCCTGCACTTGTGCCAATACCAGGCAGTTTTAAGAACCACAGCCTTGTAGTATAGTTTGAAGTCTGGCAAATTAATACCTCCCATTTTATTTTTATTGCTTAAAATTGCTTTTGCTATATGGGGTCTTCTCTGATTCCATACAAAGTGTATAATTATTTTTTCTAAATCTGTGAAAAATGATGTTGGTAATTTAATAGGGATTGTATTGAATCTATAGATTACTTTGGGTAGTATAGACATTTTAACAATGTTGATTCTTCCAATCCACGAGCATGGTATGGTTTTCCACCTATTTACGTGTTCTGTAATTTCCTTCCTCAGTGTTTCATAGTTCTCTCTATAGGGGTCCTTTACCTCTTTAGTTAAATATATTCCTAGATATTTTATTTTCTTTGTTGCTATTTTGAAGGGTATTGAGTCCTTAATTTGGTTCTCCGATTGAATGTTATTGGCATATTGGACCTTAGTTGAATTCAAACTTCTTTAGCAGGAACTTCCAGATCTCCCAAGTTGAAAGTGATTTTCTTTTTTTTTTTGAAACAGAGTCTCGCTCTGTTGCCTGGGCTAGAGTGAGTGCCATGGCATCAGCCAAGCTCACAGCAACCTCAAACTCCTGGGCTTAAGCAATCCTACTGCTTCAGCCTCCCGAGTAGCTGGGACTACAGGCATGTGCCACCATGCCCGGCTAATATTTTTCTACATATATTTTTAGTTGGCCAGATGATTTCTATTTTTTAGTAGAGATGGGGTCTCACTATTGCTCAGGCTGGTCTCGAACTTCTGACCTCGAGCGATCCACCTGCCTCAGCCTCCCAGAGTGCTAGGATTACAAGTGTGAGCCACCGCGCCCGGCCGGAAGTGATTTTCTATTCTCAATTGTCATGGGACACTTTTCTCATTTTCTCAGCTTTTGTTGGATCATGATGACTTGTTTGTCTGCTTATCTCATCTATTGGAGGGTGTGCCTCGAGGGCCAATTCTGTGTGCTACTCATTTGAGAGTTTCCCACAACACCTAGCACAGAGCCTTGCCCAGGGGATGACCTTAACCAATGTTGAAATAAATTAAATCACATGCCCTCTGTGCTCTTAACATTGTCATTTGTGCATGGGTATACAAAAGAAAGAACCATGTGCAATCCCTGCTTTCAAGAATCTTGCCATCTATTTAGGGAGATAAAGTTAAAACACATTTGACACTTCAGAGAGGAGAGAACACCAGGAAAACCAGAACCATGGAGAGATGCTTTCTGAGGGAGGGAGAGCTTTTGGATGGCCTGGATGGAATTTTGGTTTTGGATAGAGAAGGAGATATGGAAGTGTATTTTTGGAAGGTAAATGATGTTGGTGAGAGTCTCTAAAGGCATATCAGTTCCATGTTTTTACATTTTTTGATTAAGGTTAAAATTTTTTCCCCTTTTATTTATTTATTTTTTAAATTTCAGCACTTATGTGCACATATAATAGTAACATTCCCCCCCCCTTTTTTTTTAGTTAAAAAATGTTCTATTGTCTTCTGGCCTCCATGGTTCCTGATGAGAACTCAGTTTTCATTTTTATTGTCATTTTCCTGTATTTTATGTCTTCCCCTCCACTCATGAATGCTGTTAAGATTTTTGTTTTACTTTAGTTTTGAACAGTTTAGCTATGATGTTTCTATATATGCATTTTTAAAAAAAATCTTACTTGAGATTACATGCTCTCTTGGAACAGTAAGTTAATGTTTTTCAACACGTTTGCAAAATTTTTTAGTGATTATTTCTTTGAATTTTTTTCCTCATTTTTCTCTCTCCTGTGCTTCTGGGACTCTAATCATATATGTGTTAGATAGCTTAATATTGCCCCACAGGCCACTGAAGCTATGTTTATTTTTCTGAATCAATATTCTGTTTGTTGTACTGCATTATTTTTATTGATTATTATATTAAGTTCACTGACTCTTCAGCAGTCTCCAATGTGTTGTTAAGCCCTTTCAGTAAAATTTAAAATTTTAGCTATTTTCATTTTTTATCTCTAGTGTTTCCTTTTGGTTCTTTTTATATTTTCTATTTCTCTGTTGATATTTCTCATTTGTACTGTAATTCTCACAAGTTTTTCCTTAAGTCCTTGATAGTATTAAAATAGCTGCTTTAAAGTCCTTGTCTGGTAATTCTAACCTTAAGGTCATCTCAGAATCAATTTCTATTGATTATCTTTTCTCTTGATGATGGATCACATTTTCCTGTCTCTTTGTATGTCTACTGTTCACTTACTATATACTGGACATTATGGATGATCTATTGTAAACTCTCTGAATGCTTTTTCTTTCTGCCAAAGAGTATTAACTTTTGTTTTTCCAGCTAATTAAGTTATTGGCTGATTTCCCCCTATACTTATATAAAAGTTGGGTTTTATTAAAGTGGTTCTGTTGATTTTGCCCTTTGTATTACTACGTGAATTACTAGGTGAATATTACTAGGGCAAATTTCTTAATTCAGAGACATACACTTTAATTCTAAAATGTGCCCTTTGGGGGTTTCAATGGACAACTCGAGATGTTTGCCAAAACCCTCTAACTGGGAAACACTCACACTTCAAACTCTTCCTCCTATGTAGTGGGAAGCACTAGATAGTTTCTCTCAACTCTTTTAGCATTTCAGCTCTTGCATTCTGCTAGGTTCCTTGCAGTCTTTCTTGTGCAAATGTGATATAAAAGTCAGCCAAAGATTTCAGGGAAATTTATACAAAGATTTTGGATCTCCTTTCTATGGCTCTTTCCTTTTCTCAAAAATTTCCTTTCTTAATTTCCAGCCTTGTGCAATTGAACTCTGTAAGCCATTAAGGCTGCATTTCTGCTTCAATTCTAGCTGTCTGGCATCCCTTGGACTGAGGAATTCTCTTAAGAGAAAAACTATAAAAATCATCATCTCTCCCAGTTTCATTCCCTTTTTTCAAGGGTTTCTTGCCCTCCAATTCATGTGTATTTTTAGTTATTCTCTCATGCCTTCAGGTAATTTTTTATTTTTTAAAATTTTGTCCAGAGATTATAATTTCTTAGCTGTGGGAGGTTTATTCTGACACAAACTACTCCCCCATTACTGAAAATGCAACCTCTCTGTGTTTGTTTCCCCCTAAGTAGTTCTGACTAGAGATGAGGTTTTGTATGGAGGAAAGGAGACTAATTGGTTTGGCTGTGGAGGCTGAATGTATAAAGACTTAAAGGCCAGGGAATGGATATTTTACATGATGGAGTAGACAATAGGGAAAGGGTCATGTCTGAATTATAGATAGCTTTTGTTTTTAAATATTAGAATGATGCTGACATTTATTATAATTCATGGAGAGACTTGACATGTATTCAAATGAATTGGTATGGTATTTCTATCATTTACATGAAGCAAATGTCAGAACAGAAGTACGATCCTCAATTTATCCTTGTAATTATAAATCGTTCCCTCCCTCTTTTCTGCCTGCTCTGTCTTCTCTCTCTCTCTCTTTCCTCTTCTTCCTTCTTCCTTTTCTTATCTTCTCTCCTGCTTTTTCTCATCCTCTTTTTTAAAAAATTTCCTTCAGGTTTGTGACTAATATGTGAAGATAGTACCAGAGCTGTTCAAATATTTCTGAAGAATTTCAAATTTGTTCTTCAAAAATAGCCTAATACGTGTTACCTAGTAAAACATTTTTATTTTTTAAACTTTACCATTCCCACTGCTTAGCAAAATGCTTTGTGCTACTAGAAAAAGGGACTAAAGGACTGAAATTAAATATTACAACCAGGGAAATCATGACTTAAATTGTAATCTATCAATTAAAAAATCATTGCAATGCTTTTATAATTATAACTGGCAACTCTATGTAACAACTTGAAAAAGTGGTCTTGATCAAAGCTTGATACAAAATTATGTTAAATTATATTAAATATGTATACTATGATGCAGACTGTGAAAAAACTGTTTTATGCAAGACAAAGATTGGAAGGGAATACACAAAATATGAATAGCCATATGACAATAGGATTATTACAGCTTATTTGCAAAATAGATAGAGCTTGACTCTATTTTAAAATTCCTTTTTGTTAGAGCAACTTCAGTAGGAATAAGACAGGTGCAATATTCTAGGTCCTCCATGTAAGCATCAAAGATTTGGAATTGTAAATATTCCAGAATTAAGCAAGGTTACACCTTCTGGCCTATATATATTTTTTAAATCTATTAACCAGGGTATCCTGGGGACGACCCCTTTTCCTGTGTAGCAGGAGGCATGTACCTCTCCCCGGTCTAATACATGGCACCTGTGTGATTCTGGGCACTTAGCTGCTGACCTAGTGGTGCTGGACAGGCAGGGTGCAGTCAAGCATCAGATGTGTAGTAAGGTCTGATTCCTATATTTTTGGATGAAGAATTACAAGATGCCAAGAGCGTAGAAAGAAAAGATCCGAAGCAACCTCTGGATGTGGGGCGGAGTTCGCCTCGGCCAGCTGATTTGGTGTGCACCGCCACCACTCCTCCTCGCTCTTGCTCGTGATGCAGGGCTGGGGAGAGGATGTGGTTAGAAGGCTGTAAGAAGCTGTATTGCAGGGTTCCTTGCAGCATCTACGACTTTTGGTGAAAAATGTTTATGTTGGTGGCAGGCATGTGGCATCATAATGCCCGTAACTAGGGTTATCATAGAGTTTATTGTCCAAACCAAGACACTTTTGAGAGCCAAGGGGGGTGTGATTGCTATGGTAACAGGCATAAACTGGGATGTTACCAGGCAAATTGCAGCACAAGGTCAACCTACCTGTATCGCCTTTTTGGCTGTAGGAGAATAATTGAATCGTCCAAGTTGGTCTTTGTCTGCTTGTGACTGCAAGTCCTCAGAAGGCCATGAATGTAGGCATAGGCTCCTGTCACAGATGATACTTCCCAGCCCTAGCTTTCTTGGCCTCTGAATCACTGAGGATTTTGAGCAGGGGCTGGCATGTTTAACATGATGTTTCAGGCAGAAATGTCTGGCAGAGGAATGTAGGCTGCATTAGAAGGACAAGAAGGGTGAGTCAGGGACATCAACAAGGAGGTTGTTGCATAATTCAGTTATTTTGTGCAGCAAATAAAAAGCCCAGTTATCACAGCATCCTTTGTTGGAGGTGGGCGATATGATGATAATTCCCACACTCTTCCATTGTCTGACACTCCCTGATTTAGAAACCAATTGTTCTCACAATGTGGCCTGCTGGCCTCTAGCAGCTTGAGAAGGCTCCTCTGAGTGACCTAAGAGCTAGAAATGTGTAAGTTTATTGCTAAAAGCCTGACAATGTCACTGCTTTCACTTCTGGTGTGAAATAATTGACTTCTAAGTGCTAATAAAATGTAGACCAATTATTTGTATTTCATTCAAAGTGTTCTTTTTGTTATATAAATCCTAATAAATGTTTTTATGGTTGTTTTTGCAGGTAGGTATTCAGGGTAATCATTTTCCATGATGATATAGGCCAATAAATAAATATTGCTCTAATAAGGACGGAGCCTACAGCCTTTCAACTGAGAAACAAATAAAGGTCTTAATCATTACCATCATTTTGTATGAATATATTTGTAATGCATCTTTTGACATTCTTAGAATATTTAGGCCCATCATGATATTGAACTAGCAAGTGAATATGTTAACCAACTTTATGTTTTTATAATTTTTTTTGGATGCCTATGTTACATTACAACTCCATCTCTTGCTAGCTACATGATTTGGGTTATGATTTGGCCTCTTGAGGACTCAATTCCACCATTATCAGTAAAATGAGGAAGTTGACTAAATGACCCATCAGGCAACTAAAATTCTGTGACTTTATGACTTGATATGAGGGTCATCCACACAGATGTGACAGTAGAAGCCACAGGCCTAGAGGAATTGCCACAAGAGAATGAAAGCTGAGAAAAGTCTTGCTAACCGTTAGAGAAAACATGTTATGATAATTATGGTGACTATATCATCTGACCCAAAATTCAGAACCCAGAGACTAACAGGAACAATTACTCTTAGAGCAATGATGGAACCAAACATCTTCAAAATCAAGGCTCTCCCAGAAAACCTGCATGCACGATTGCTATATGTGTGGAAAGTCCATTCGACTGGAGAAGAAGTAAGCTGTGGTCCCCAATCTGTCACATTAACTTCCAGAGCTTCAGAGTTCTCATTTGAAACAGAAGGAATTGAAACAGATGGCTATCAAGCTCCTGTCCTGTCCTTAAAATAATGATTCTAAACTTTCTTGAAAGAAAAGTGTTTTATTTAGAGTTGTCTAAATTCCAAATGCCATCTAAGAGGGGGTGTGTGTTCAGGGTAGGAAAAAACAGTAAAGAAGAGATAACGTCAAGGTAGAGACCCACTGAATCTTTTTATTCTTCTTGCCTGAGTTATCTGAGATGTTTACTAAATGAAAAGAACTGTGATGTTTTTGATATGGCATTAGATTCTGGTGTTGGAAATTCATCCCAGATTTAGTGTTTTACCTGCTATCTTGCTAATAGACCAATGCCATACAAGTGCCTAAGCTCATTAGGAGATTTGAAAGAAAGAAAAATGAGTATAATCCATCTAGTCATCCAAAATGACTTATGAATAATACTGAGGGAGCCACAAGAAGTACACGTCCCACAGATTCCCAACACTCACCTTGTGCTCTGGTCCCAGAAGCACAGGAGACAGAAAATGAGGAAAAAAATATCTGAAGAAATAAACACTAAATAATTCCCCAAATATGGTGAAAAACATTAACTTACTTTTCCAAGAGATCTTGGACAGAAAAAAAGTGTATCTAGAAACATCCAATGGACAGACCATGCCTACCACCATCTCCCTCTTCCCTCTCCCAAGATCTTTGCACCCTAAGACACTTCAAGACCCGTATCAAGTTCATGTGTTTTTCACAATGTACTTCTTGACTCTGCTAATTATCCCCTTGCTTCAAAGAGTTGGTATAGAAATTAAATGAGAAAAAATATACATCAATTCTCATTATTCTTGGTAGTTATGTTCTGTGAAGTTACTGCAAACACTGAATTAGCAAATATTGAACCCACTGCTCCTAGATGAGATACAGAGTTAGGTTTTTGTGAGCCTCTGGTTGCAACGTTTTCATCAACTCATCGATAACCTTGTTTAGTGCAGGTTTCTGTTTACAGACACCTTATTTAATATGTATTGTCAATTCATTAATGTTGAACTCACAGCTAGTAGTGCTATCATTCATGCCTGAACAAAGCTTATCTGACACATGCATTTGCTCCATAAGATGCATCACAGCCCTCTTGTGCTTAGGAACACTAGACGTCCCTTCAGCACTATGCTTGGAGGTCATTTTATTTTTTATTATTTTCATATATATATTTTTTATTTCAGAATATTACAGGGGTACAAATGTGTAGGTTACATATATTGCCTTTGCCCCTCCTGAGTCAGAGCTACAAGCATGGCCATCCACCAGACAGTGCACACTGCACCCATTAGGTGTGAATATATCCATCCCCTCCCCCCACCTGCCCAGCACCCACTATCATATGTGCACATAAGTGTTGATCAATTAATACCAATTTGATGGTGAGTACATGTGGTGCTTGTTTTTCCATTCTTATGATACTTCTCTTAGTAGAATGGGCTCCAGCTTCCATCCAGGATAACACAAGAGGTGCTAGATCACCATTGTTTCTTGTGGCTGAGTAGAACTCCATGGTATACATGTACCACATATACTCCATTCATGTATTGAGGGGCACTTGGGTTGTTTCCATACCTTTGCAATTGTGAATTGTGCTGCTATAAACATTCGAGTGCTGCTGTCTTTTTTTATAGAATGCCTTTTTTTCCTTTGGGTAGATGCCCAGTAATGGGATTGCTGAATCAAATGGTAGTTCTAGTTTTAGCTCTTTGAGGCATCTCTATATTACTTTCCAGAGAGGTTGTACTAGTTTGCAGTCCCACCAGCAGTGTATGAGTGTTCCTATCTCTCCACATCCACGCCAACATTTGTTGTTTTGAAACTTTTTGATAAAAGCCATTAGCATTGGAGTTAAGTGATATCTCATTGTGGTTTTGATTTGCATTTCCCTGATGGTTAGAGATGTTGAGCATTTTTTCATATGTTTCTAGGCCATTAGTATGTCTTCTTTTGAAAAGTTCCTGTTCATATGCTTTGCCCACTTTTTAATGGGGTTGTTTGATTTTTTCTTGTTGATTTTTCTGAGTTCTATATAGATTCTAGTTATCAGTCCTTTATCGGATGTGTAGCATGTGAATATTTTCTCCCATTCTGTAGCTTGTCCATTTGCTCTCATGATAGCTTCCTTGGTTGTGCAGAAGCCTTTTAATTAAACAGCAAAATCATCAACAAGTGTAAAAATGCAAAAAACCCTGGCACTAAAATAGACTGTAAAAAAGAATCATTTACTGTACAAGAGCTGAAACAAGAAGGCAGAGAGTTACTTTATTCAACCTCAGCTAAAAGTGCGCCCACTGAGTGACTAAAATTTCTTGTCACTCTGTGCATCTCTGTGAATGATCATGAAAATGCTGTGAGTATTGATTCTGAGGTTACAAATAAATTGTAGTGAGTCGGTGAATTCTTAAATATGGAATCTGTGACTAATGAAGATCGACTGTACTAAGGACTTGCATGTACAAATTTACACTTAATAAAGTATTCAGTGTTGGTATTAAAGGATTGAAATAGGCAAAAAGAAACCAATATTTTTTAATCACCTACCAAGTACCAGACACCACACCAGGTCTTTTCATGTAATTTCTCTTTTCTATATTCATCCCTGCAGTTAAGAAAATGGAAACTCAAAGAGACTAAATAATTTGACCCAATGTACACAGCTAATAACTGCCCCAGTTGGGCTTCAGGGTCAATATTTACAACTCAAAGTGCATCTCTTTGGTTCGGGCAAACATGGGAGGGATGCTCAGGTTGTTTTTATCACTTTCTTGCACATGTTTAGATTGGATAGGGGATGGAGGTGACAGAAGAGGAAGACACTGGGGTTTACCAACATCAGGATCCCTGTGTCTGCCACTTCCAGAAGAAAGAGCAGGAAAAACGTGCAAGCTGATCGTTAGCCTGGGACTCAGAGGGCCTTTCCTCAGGCACAGCCAAAAAGAGAGGAAAGAACAGCTAGAATCCTGACCTCCTGTAGGAGACCAAGGACGGTCAGAGTCATTTCTTAAGGGACCTATGGAGTCACTTTCCTGTGATTTCTTCTTTCTGGGTCTCTCTCTTCTCCGAGTCCTCTTCTCTTTCTGGGGCTTATCTAGCTTCTCAGATTCCCGCTGGGGAACAGGACTGAGGAAAGAAGTTTATGTTCACCACACTCTGTATTTTTATGAGAGTGTGTCTTATCTCAACAGTAAACTGTAAGGTCGCTAAAGTTAGGGGTCATGTGTTGTGTTTTTTTTTTTTTTTTTTTGTAGCTTTTATAATACTTAGCCCGGTGTCAAGCACAGAGAAGATACCATAATAAATAAAACCAGGGTTGATTGCTTTCGTTGCTTGGTGGAGATTTTATGATTGTGAAATAGGTGTGATTTGGGAGTTTCTATCACCGATTTTCAAAAGTGAGGACACTGTCTTCTTTTGCCACCTTCTAACAGCCTGTCTCCTTCAGCACTCTCCAATTTGTCCGGGTGTGTTTTTCTCTTTCTGCCTCTCTGCCTCCTTCCTCTGGCTGGCGTTGATTGTGTCTCCCTGCAACGTCAAGTAAGTCCTCTTGTCAGTTGATGCTGTCCTTGAACTGAACAAAACCCTCACAAGCAGGCCATGAGTTGAGTCACTTACCTCTGTCTCCAGAGTTTATCTCCCCTGACAAGGTTTTGTCTGGTTTTAGTGGCACAGTTAGTGACAGCCCATGCATGTAGCAGCATGTGACCCAGCTCCCTACCTCAAACTGTGAGGTCGTCAGAACTGTCACACAGTCAGAACAAGTTAATTCTACGCCAGCAGAAGGGCAGACTGTAATAATACGAGGCCTCTGGAGAGGGTGCCGTCAGGCGGGGTGTAGCTGCAGCCACCTGGCTGCTCTGCTCGGTGGGCAAAGACGCGTGTTGACAGACAGGTAGCACGCCATTCCCAGGAACCAGATGGAAACAGGCTTGGTGATTTTCTCTCGGTTCTGTGGTGCTCCTGGTACTGCCAGCTGTAATCTGAGAATGACAGTTTCAATAGACACCATTTTAAGCTTTAAAAAAATCTATCTTTTCATGGCAGTGGCAGAAAACTGCTCTTGACCCTTTTCCTTAGTTCTTGTTTTGCCGCTTGTAGCTAATTAGAGTGACGATTGGGTAGGTGCATGTTTGTGGGTTTCCCTGAAGATGGTTGCTGATGAGCTGTTGGTCTCATTAGGGGCATTTTCTCATTGTGTTAAGAATTCCTTGGTTTCCGGTATGTTGGGAGACAGGTATGTTTCTTGGAGATGTGAAAATTAACAGTTCATCTAGTAGATGAAGAGAGAACAGTGCTGCTATGTGTGGGGTTTTTCTGCACAGCAAAGGTTTTGGGATATGAAGGAGAAATGCTGACAAATACACACAGTGGGGACTCTAGAAGTTCAAGACCATTCAAGAGCAAAACACTAAATTAGCTTAATTAGGAAGACCCGGATTTCTATTCAAGGCAGAAACTACATTTGCTTTTTAGATTAGGGATTAATGACCAAAGTGGGTTTCCTTTTCTTTTTCTTTTTTTCTTTTTAGAGAGAGGAGAAGACCAAAGAGAACCACAGTGGACTTTGCTTGCAATTAAATAGTAATGGAAACAAAAGATTGTCTTTTTTTTCCCTAATGGTATATATGACACGGGGGATGTGTGATTCATGTTAGTATGTTTGTTTCTTTTGACTTGCTGTAATTGCTTCCCGAACTGATTTTAGGAATTGGTGAGCAAATCGCAATCTTTTTCAGAAATGAAGAGTTGTCTTGTTGAAGACTCACTGACAGATTTAGTGACTCAACTCAGTGCCTACGTAAATCAACTCAGGACACATCTGCGAAATCCCACAGAAGTCGTTCTGGCTGGTCTAGTGAAACGAGAGTAGGACACATCATATCCTGTTGTTTCTACTAGTTCTTTTCTTTCTTTTCTTTTCCTACCAGTTCTTTTCTAAGAGAGATGATACCAAAGAGAGGTGTTCTAAAAGAAATTCATCATATAATCCTATATGATACTGACAAGGAGGAAAAGTATAAGGCAGCTAAGGAAACCCACGTGACTGCTGGAATTATTGTCCTAAAAACAAATGTGACCACATCATGTTACTGTAATATCCCGTGAATTTATGTGTGCTGTTCTCTCTTACTGCCATGCCTTCCGCATATTCTTTGCATGTCAAACTTTACTTATCCTGTAAGATTCAGAACAAAAGACCCCTCTTATGTGAAGCAGACCCCACATCCTTCAGGAGAGGCGTTGGGGCTTTGAAAATATGTTATTTATACACTTTTAGTAAATTTGTTGGACAACATTTAAATATATTAAATATATTAAATGCTTCCTTATATTTCTGTCTTTTTCACTAGACCTTAACTCGTTGAGGTTAGGAGTCAGGTATTATTTGTCATTTTATCTGCAGTGCCTAGAAAATGTCTAGCACAAAATATATGCTAAATCGATGGTTGAAGGCTGAGTGAAGGGTACTCTCAGATGAACTCTGGTGTGAAAAAAAAGTGTGAACAGATGAAAGGTCGAACTTCATCAGGGGTGAATTTAAAAGAGCTGATATTTTCAATAAAATGTATAAATGTGATGGAATGAATTCTTAAGAATTTTACCAAGGTTGAATTCAAATATACAAAGAATGCTATAGATAATTAAAAAATTAAAAACACTTTAAAAAGCTATTATTAACACAATAATTGAGACAGATGGCAAAGTGTTAGTGCATGGCAGGGACTTGGCAGAATGACTAGAACATTGCTTCTGTGTTCTCTACCGGGGAGCACGATCTACAAAGGCCTACTTATTCAAGAGGAAACATAAGATTATAAGAGCTGGGCTGCTTTCAGTAAATTCAGATCTCTGCCAGAAGAGACACATTCTAGGGTTTTGAAATTGGTAGGTGATTATGGAGTCATTTGGAAGAGAAGAGAGGTCACAGTCTTCCCGAGTCCTCCTCATTTTCTGTTTTTCAAATCAACCCAATTTTCTCCATTCCTACTGTCACCACTGTTAGTCTATTTTATGTCCCAGTTAGTCATTCGTTTCCCAGATTACTGAATAGCTGAAGTCGTCTCTCTGCCTCTGGAGTTGACTTCTCCTGTGTATTTTCCACACAGAAGCCAAAGTGGTGCAAATTCGATCATCTTACTGCCTTGTCAAAACCAATGCAAGGACTTTTCATTTCACCCTTTATTGTGGCTATTTGATCTGACTCATGTGAGCCTCTCCAGCCTCAAGTCTCACTCACCCTTTCCTTCACCTTCCCCTCCTTTCTCTGGAGGCTCCATCCTTATTAAACTTTTTCCAGCCTTTCATGCATGCGTTGTTCCCTCTCTTCTGTTGAGCCTTTGCACATGTGATATTAATTCACTCAAAAAATGTATTCACTGAGCCAGAGCCTGTATTAAACGTTGGGAGAGACAAAGGAGAAAAAAACCCAGGAAGAATCTTGGTCTTTACGGAGAGAGGTGGTCATTAATCAAATAGTCCAATAAATGATAACACCATAACAGGGATAAGGAGAAGTCTGATGCTGTGAGAGTGTGTGACCTTGTCAGCCAGGCCAAAGGAGTCCCTGGTAAAGTGATGAGGATGATCAGCATTAGCTGGAGGAAGAGGGAGGAAGGATATTCCTAATATCAGGAATAAGATTTGCAAAGTCCTCTGTTCATGGAGGAACCCTACAATAACGACGAACTGGAAGAAAGCCAGTGTGGCTGGAGTAGGGAGGAGATGGGTCGGATCATGAAGGCTTTTTAGGCTGTGGTTAGGAATGTCTGTCTCTGTACTAAAGGCAGTGGACAGTCACCAACATATTTTAAACAGGAGGAACAGAATAAAATATTTTGAAAAGATCACTTTGTCTGCCAAGGGAATTGGCAGAGGGAGGTTGAAAGGATTTGGGTAAAGCATTTGGCAGGGGGGTTGCAGTAATCCAGGCAACTGATGCTCTGGTTTGGATTAGGGTAGCTGTGGAGCATACAGAGAGTAGTGGGTTGACTTGAGAGATATTTGGGAGATAACGTTGAGAGGAAATGATGGAAGAAGATCAGATCAGTTGATGAGCTTGGTGTTGGACAGGCAGAGTCTGAGGAGCCACCAAGCTGTGCAAGAGGAGAGATCAAACAGGCAGTAAGAACCACCATCCTGGAGCTCAGAGAGGAGGTCCAGGCTGGATACGCAAACCTTTAAGACATCTGTATAAGTCATAGCTGGAGCCATGGGCTTTGAATGACATGGAGCATGAGGAAGAGAAGACACAGGCTCAAGCCTTGAGGAAAGTCAACATTGAATGGAAGAGTGGAACATGAAATCATAAAAAGCACAGGAAGTCAGAGCAGTGAGAGGACTAGTATTGTGTTGTGGTATCACAGAAGTGAAGGGAAACCAGGGTTCCAGAATAGATAGAGTGACAGACAAACAGGCATGAGAGGTCAGTGAAAATGATCACAAAAAATACATCTTGGGTCTGGCGGCATGGGAGGTAATTGCTCTGAATGGGAGGAGGGCTTTGGGTCACAGCTGGAGGGACAGAAGATGTTCACAGCTGTGCCCTCTGCCTAAAATACTGTTCCCTCTACCCTTTGCCTGGCTGATAGCCACTCATCCTCTGGGTCTTGGCTGAAACACCTCTTATTCCAGGAAGCCTCCCGTGATGACTGTCTCCATTTTATCTTTCTACAAGACTGGTCAGGTGCTTTCTAAAACGTGCTTCTGAAACATCGAACTTGCCCATCTTAGCACAAATCCTTTCACTTTATGGTCTTTCTTTACTCATTGCCTGTTTTTTCCACCAGATTCTCAGATGTGAGAGAGTAAGAACCAAGTAGGTCTTCCACCCCTATTGCATAGCAAAGTGCCACACGCTGAGGAGGTGCTTATCTATTAACTGAATGTATTAAATATCTTGAGTTTTCAAATCAGATAAAAGGCTGTTGAGTTTTATGGGGATATTTCTCAAAGTATAAAAAAAGTTTTTAAACAGATGATTTATGATTATTTATAGGAGAAACTGATGATCATTGTGGGCCAGTCTGAGGTCCTGAAGAACCACTCATTTCAAGCTAATTGAAGAATACTTCTTTTAATAGAGCAAAGGAGGCTTCTAAATCACAGGAAAGTTGCGGTCATAACACATATCTGAATTTTAGCAGTCTCTCATGATATCCATGGAGACCATATAGTTTGGTAGATTCCAAGCATAGTGGAATGCCACTTTGGGGAAAAGTATTCTAGTCTGTTCTTGGTCTTGTATTGATTTGAACTAAGGTAAATGGTCCATAGTCTCTGATCTGAAAGCCTTAGAGTCAGATTTATTTCAGAATTTAGAGTTTTTGGATGTTCTAATGGTGACACAAAACTCACTAATGCGTATGTTCCCCTCACTCAGTCTTGTCAACTTGCTTAATTTCTTAAAAAGAATGACAATAGTGGCTGGTTGTGGTGGCTCACGCCTGTAATCCTAGCACTCTGGGAGGCCGAGGTGGGCGGATTGTTTGAGCTCAGGAGTTGGAGACCAGCCTGAGCAAGAGCGAGACCCTGTCTCTACTAAAAAATAGAAAGAAATTAGCTGGACAACTAAAAAAACATAGGAAAAATTATGGTTTCATTGATCATTACCTAAGAGCACATTTAGGAATAACATTAATCGGGTGTTGGGCAGATATGGGGGGGAGGGGATGGGTGTATACGTACATAATGAGTGTGATGTGCACTGTCTAGGGGATGGACATGCTTGAAGCTCTGATTTGGGGTGGGGAGGGTGGGCAAGGGCAATATACATAACCTAAACTTTTGTACCCCCATAATATGCTGAAATAAAAAAAAACTTATAAAAACATATATAGGAAAATTTAGCCGGGCATGGTGGTGCATACTTGTAGTCCCAGCTACTTGGGAGGCTGAGGCAAAAGGATTGCTTGAGCCTGGGAGTTTGAGGTTGCTGTGAGCTAGGCTGATGCCATGGCACTCTAGCCCAGGCAAGAGAGTGAGATCCTGTCTCAAAAAAAAAAAAAAAAAAAAAGAATGACAATAGTAACATTTATATTTTATGTCACTTTAGAGTTCCGCAAACACTGTGTTTTATCCTCACGTAAGCTCTGGGAGGTAGGTAAGCTCTGCATTTTACAGACTGGGGAAACTAAGTTCCTGAGGCATGAACAATTAAGCCATATTTTAAAAGCAAGTTTTTAGACTCAAGTCAAATATTCTTTACCTAACCCCAGATAGCCTTCTCAGTTGTGAGGTGATATGTCTCAGGTGTTTGTATAACCTCTATGTGATTGCATATCTGTCTATAAAAATTAACACATGAACCTGGACAAGTCATTTAATGGCAAAAACTTTATTTTATTCATCTTTGTATCCCCACAAGTTCTAAAATAGGGTAGATACACAATATTTGCTGAATTAATACACCTGTTTCTGTCAACATTTCTTTACCAACAAAATGAGAGCATTAGGTAGGATCCCAAAGAACTTTTGTTTGTGATACGAGCCATATTAGAAATTAAAAGCAGGCCGGGCGAGGTGGCTCACACCTGTAATCCTACCACTCTGGGAGGCCTAGGCGGGTGGATCGCTCGAGGTCAGGAGTTCGAGACCAGCCTGAGCAAGAGCGAGACCCCATCTCTACTAAAATTAGAAAGAAATGATCTGGCCAACTGAAAATATATATAGAAAAAAAAATTAGCCGGGCATGGTGGTGCATGCCTGTAGTCTTAGCTACTTGGGAGGCTGAGGCAGTAGGATTGCTTAAACCCAGGAGTTTGAGGTTGCTGTGAGCTAGGCTGACTCCATGGCACTCACTCTAGCCCAGGCAACAGAGCAAGACTCTGCTCAAAAAAAAAAAAAAAAAAAGAAATTAAAAGCAAAAAATTAAAAGGAAGTTTTAGTTCATTGAAAAAATAATATTATATTTATCATGTTAATAACATAATTTATGAAATATGACTATATCTTCCAAAATAAAATTAAATTGAGTGAGAAGAACGGCATAATTTTACATAGTTGCAAATCTCTTTCATGTCTGGCTTAAGGGAAGACACCTGGATTTTCGTACATGTTTCTGTGTTCAATTTGTTGCTCTATGTTGTTTTTGTTGAAATATATGAAGAAAACTAGGACTTACAAAGGGACTTCATTGAAAAAAGGGGAGATATTTTAATGGTATTTTCAGATAATTGTGCATATTTTTGGATACTATACCAGAACTTGAAAAATGTAGTGTCTTTAAAGTTAGTTGCTATGTGGAATCTGAAATCACATTAATGAACTTTTCTTACTCTGCTACATATTTACCACTAGTCTGTCTTTCAATTTGAATAAATCTTTTTCCCATGCATGATTTTGGGGCTTTATCCATCATTCATTTAGAAAATACTTTTTTACTGAGTTATGCAGATCTTCCAAATATTGACCCAATTCATTATACAAAAAACAAAAAATCCACATTAATTAATATCATTACTGATTTTATCAGAAGTCTGTAAGTAATAGGAAGCTATTAAGCTCATGGTGGAGTATCCAAATTTTCCAAAATTTTAATTTTCATTTGAAAGTTCAGATTTTATCATTGGCAATAAATACTGCCATTTGTTTTACTGGAAGTGACAGGCTCACTTTGTTCATTTTTGATAAAATATCTGCCAGTAACCTAGTTTGAATAACCATGGTATGACTGTCAGCCATTCTTTCAGACAAAAATGTTTCATGAAAAAGTGGCTAGTGCAAATTGCAATTCAAACAATTGCACATATGCTTTTCTTTGAAGTAACCATCATACTTGGGTATGCATCAGAAGTGCTTTATGTATACTTTCCATTTTGTCACATAGAATAGATGTGTACTCAGGAGTTGATATTTAATAAATATAATAATTGTTACTATTTCATCAAAGACTCTTAATTGAACACACTCTACATCCTCGCCCACCCTTTTTTTTCACTGTGAGTGCATGCCTTCAATTCTGCTAAAATGCCAGGCATTGATCTTGTACCATCAGAGCGAATGTCAACACAGTGGACAAGGCAAATAATGTCTTAGTATTATTATAAAAATGTCCTTGACCTCTTCAGTCTCCTGGAAGGGTCTCAGGGACCTCTACATGTCTGCAGATCACACTTTGAGAACGACTGGACTAACAGCCAAACACAAGTATCACATCGTGTTACCTACTGCCTAGTGATGATTTTGAGAGAGAAAATGGTAAATGACCAAACTGAGTCAGACCTGACTTTTTGGTGCAGGACTGATGATGTAACTAGAATATACCAATCAATGAACAACCAAGCTCAATTTATTTGTGTCTCTGTCTCTTTCATTTGTTTTCTCAAATTCCACTGGTTATTTGCACATCTACACAAAGTTGTGTTGTGGCCAAATATTGCTAGATGTTCCCCAAATCTACTACCTCTTTTTCCTAGACAGCCTCTCTTGCATTAGATATGACCGTTGGACTGAGTCAACAACAATGTTAGAGGAAGGGCTGTGTGTTACCATGAGGTCCATCCCATTAAAATGCTCCATGCATGCTAGGCCATGTTCCTTTTCTCCCACTGGTGCAGTGGGATCAGGATAAAGGCCAATGAGTTGGTGGAAGCAGCCTTGGAATGACCATGTGGAGGAGAGCTGGCTGCATTTGGAACATGTCTGAACGCTACTCCAGGAGCAAGTGAGCAAGAAATACATTTAAGTGAGTAAGAAATAAATTTCTATTGTTTTGAACATAACATGTTCGGGTCTATTTGTTACAGCAATTAGCCTACCTTAACACTAGCTTGAATAATAACCTTTTAATTAGAATTCACAGTGATTCATATTCCTCAATGACACGTAAATTGAAACTGTACTAAAGGCTAATATCATTAATAACTTCTTTTTACAGAGATATTCTGGAAAAGGACGTCCTTTTCCAAATTTATAGCAGATTCTCCTTTTATCCTCTCAGCAAACGATCTATTTCCAAATTAATGGGTAATGCAGAAAAATATTTGTCCTTTAAATATTTGGAGGAATATCATATTGCATTATTACTTTACATATGTTCCTGCCCTAAAATGACTATCCTTGGATACCCTTGGGTGTAGACAGGGAATTAAGCAAGAAATTGGAAATGTATTCCATGAAAGATACAATGAGAACAGTAATTGAAGATAAAGTGTTATAAATAGGATGATTGAGAAGCTTGAAAACTACTTTCAAATAATGGATATAGTTTTCAAGGGGGAAGTAATGGAGTAGATTCCAAATTTAAAACCTTTGGGCAATCAGTTCTCTCCCTAATTACTGATCATTCTTGGTTTGTGAATATGAAGCTAATCCCCTCTAGTGTCAGTTAGACAGAGATGCAATTACAAAAATAATGGATGTGATCTAGGACATTATTAAACTTTTTTTGGCTTTGCTCTTATTTGTATTCAATGCAAGTCAGCATTCTAAGCAAATAACTGGGCTACCTTCATCAACATTATTGTGTGTCATGGCACATGCCACATGCTCTGTGTCACTTTCGAAGATACTGCTTCCATTGGTTCACAAATGATCATTTCCTATCTTGGCTGTTTGCAGGGATCAATTTTCTGATTTTTTTTCACCATTTTTTTAGACAACATATGAATTGAGTTTCCATTAGACCAATTTAAAAAAATGTCTAAGTATACTTATACATTAAGTCAACAAACATTTACTATGTACCATGTACTAGGCGGTGGAGATACAGTGATATATACAAGCGGCTCTTGTTTTAAAGGTGCTTACAATCCAGTGGGGAGCTAGTATGTTGTAACGGTCAACTAGATTAGGTTATGGAGCAGTAACAAACAACCCTCCCAAATCTCAGTGGCTTAACAACCAAAATTTATTTCATATTCTTATTTCACTTTCGGGTAAAGTCAGCAAGGGGGCCTCTGCTCCTTAGGTACCCAGGACCCAGGCTTTTGGAGGCTTCATCTCGTTATGTGATCCTCAAAGCATCTCTGTTACTGGGGAAAGGACCACTGCCAATTGCACACCAATTTTTAAAGCTTCTGCCCAGAAAAGACACATGTCATTCTTGCTCACATTTTATTGGCTGAAGCAAGTCAAAGGACTATACCTAAGAGAGCACAGAAAGTCCAGTCCTAAAATGTACCCAGAGAGAAGGAGAAATAGAATACTTGTGGACAGCCATATGATACCACATACATAAACAGACAGTTACAATGCAGAGAAGAGAATAGACTATTTCAGCATTAGGAGATAGAGTACAACAGTGAGTGTTATAATGACAGTTTGCACAGGATACTGATCAACAGTGAGGTAGATTGAGCCTCAAATTAGGGAAATGGGTCTGTCTCAGTGAGCATCAGCATGACAATTTCTTCCCTAAACAAGCTTCCTTGAACCCCTGGACTTGCCCAGGTCTTCCCTGGGTCTTCCTTTCATTGCATTCTACTCTCCTTCACAGTGTTTTTTTTTTTTTTTTTTTCTGTCTGTCTCTCCTGACAGATTATAATCTCCATGACAGCAGTGACTGTGTTTGTCCTCTTCATGGCCATGTCTAAAAAATGTTTGTTGAATCAGCATGGCTTGGCACGTAGAACTCTTTGTTGAATGAAAGCATGAGAGGAGGTGATTTTGGTTAGCAAGTTCAAGTTAGCCCATGGAAGAAGGGAGAGAGAGCATCGCATTCATCACTCATAGAGGCCCAGACACATCAGAGGCAAGGCCATTTTGAAAAAGGAAAGGGCAAAACTTGTGGTTCGCTTGCTCCCTAGGAGAGGAATTTCTACTCATGCATAGCTTAATTGCCATTTTAAGAGAAAGTGAGCCAGTGTTCCACTTCTAAAGCACTCTGGGCTTCTAACCCCCCCTTTCTCTTGTCTCGCTGCTTTGATGAGCTGAGACCACCAGCTGGGCCAGGCTTCTATGCTGTGGATAAATGTCCACAAGGGGCAACAACCAGGCCACCAACCTCATTTTCACTTGTGATTCAAGCCCAAACTTTAACCTTTCTCCAGAGGAGTAGATAATGCATTAACACCTCAAACCACTCCACCAGCTCCCAGGGCACTGTGGTATCTGCTGTCCCCTAGGTCTGAGTATATCTCCCATTTGCTTTTGATAATCACAGCCCAGGAAATTATTTCAAACAGGAGGGAGGGGCTGTAGAGAGAGAGAGAGCTGAGGAAGTGTCTCTCATAGAAATGTAACTATTTTCTCCGGATTCACATTGCTTAGGTACGTCTCCCTTTACCATCATAATTGGACTTGGATTCCAGAGGTACTGGGGTCTCCCCTTGCTTCCAAATATGTCCCCAGGAAACCAAATTATTAGGCTGCTGCTGATGAATGAATTCCCAGGCAGCTTTGCTGGGGTTTAGCGGCAGCATTTCTCCAGGGTAGGAGCTGCTGATTCTTGGTTAGATCTCTTAAATGGAGGCTTAGTTTGTGAGAGGAAAGCTGTTTGACTGGGGGGGTGTTCACTTACCTCAGAGCTGTTCTGATCAACCCAAAGCAAGTGGCAGGCTTTGTCTCGTCTCTGCCCCTTGGCACCTGTCCTGGCTAACTCACAAAGGCAGTCCATGTTTCTAGCTGAAAGGAGCAGTCTGGAATGCTACTGAATATTTCATCTGACATGAGGATAAACATTTTTTTTTATAACTTATGGTGATTAAATTAAATGTATCCCCATGCATATATATTATATGTATACACACACACACACAAATATATATTTTATTCATTGTGGCACACTTTCTCAAGATGAGAAAGAGTAGTAATAAAAACTCTGGACCCTTTCAATGTGCCCATCTGGGATACAAATATCTTACACTGTACTGGTTAGTCCTAGTCACATGTGGGTATTCTAAATTTAAATTAATTAAAATAAAATAACTTAAGAAGTTCACTACCTCAGTTACACTAATCACATTCAAGTGCTCAGTAGCCATGTGTGGCTAGTGGCTGCCATTTTGGATACCTTTATCCTTCTGGAACATTCTATTGGGCAGCACTGGCTTAGGCCATTGTTCTCCAAAGTGGGATGAGAGAAAACCAAAGGGTTTGTAAGACAACTCCCTGGTGTGTGAGGGGGAGGAAGGAATGTTAATATCAGAACTTCTAATTATTCCATCTCATTCCATGAAGTAGACTTTGAGATACAGCTTGATAAGCAGGGAATTTATTAGGGAGCACTTTCAGGATCAATGCCTGTAGAGGAAGGAGGGCTGGGGAGGAGGAGAGGAAGATGTCGGCTGTGGTACAGTCACAATAAACACCTCCATTGACCCACAGGGTGCTCTGAAGTAGAGAAAGTTTTTCAGAGTTCTCCTGAGTTCCTAAGACAGTGCCGGCTCCTTCTACTGCTGTAGGTGACCAGTCAGATGCAGGCTGCTCCACTGTGGGGTGTGATCTTGGGCAAGGAGGCTCTCTCCAGGAGCTGGGAGGACAAGTCTTTAAGTCCTAAAGGGGGAATCCAATTGTCTGTGCCCTTTGGTGTCCTTGTACATGTTTTAGAATGTTCAAAATGCATTAATACAGTGGTAAATGAATTTAATTTATAAGTTAATACAGGTACATATAATGGAGCTTGTGCTAAGTATAATTTACTGATTAAAATGCACAAATCAAAAAGCTTGGAAATCAACTGATCTCGACTCTGGATTGAAGCCTAGAGTTTTACCTCAGAATGGCTAAAATACTCTTTGCCAGCTGGTGGCTGGCTGGTCTAGTCCACCAACAGACTAGACTGTTCAGAAGCATGCCTTCCTTCCTTCCTCCCTTCCCATTCTTTCCAGTCTTTCAAAAAATCATATGGGAATGACTTTAGGCTGTGGCCTAAAGTGACTACAGGTGACTACAGGCCTGACCGCTTACTGTTGTTTTCAGCTCAAGGATTTCACTTATTTATGTGCCCTATTTAAACTCCGAAGGTGTTTGAGTTTGCAACCCCTGGACTGCACAGCAACAGAGGGGAACAGAGAGAATGTCTGATGCTGAAAGCAGTAGAGAAAAAAGAAACATAGTAGGTGAGGGGAAAAAGCTCAGGGCCAAGGAATGAGAACAAATGGAGACAAAATGTTGTGCAGTGGAGTTGACCAATGTTTTTAGAAATTAACTCATATATAATCACTGTCCTTGGTGAGTGAAGAGGCAAAGCTGAAAGCAACTCCTAGAGTATTAAAGAGCCAGCCCCATTTCCTAGGAAAAAGAAGGGAACTAATACTTATTCAGCATCTATTTGTATTATATAGCAGGAATTTGAGTGGCTAGTTTAAATATTAATATATAAGTGTCATTTAATTTTACTTTGGGAAGTAATTAGGTCATGGGGGTGAAGTTCTCATGAGTGGGATTAGTGCCCTTATCAAAGGGATTGCAGAGCGCTCTCTAGCTCTTTTTCTACCACGTGAGAATACAAGTTATTTTTTTTTTAGATTCTCTATGAAACTGCATATAATTTACACTCCTAAGGTACTCTTAACACAACTCTCAATGGAAACAGAAATGGTTCTCTCGTATAACAGATAATTAGGTTGAATAAATGATTTAGATGTTCTATGTTTACATAAGAACTTAACTTCCTTTAAAAAGAAACCAATTCTTTCAAAATGCTCTGAATCCTGTTTCTGGTTAGAAAGTCTGAAAAATTCTCAGAACTTGAGACCTGATTTTCTCTTCTCTCACC